>NC_052504.1:57539136-58163302 GCF_014356525.2 Nilaparvata lugens | reverse complement strand
ACAAATTACGGAGCACAAGACTGGTCTTCAAATGTAATATTTCCAAAATAAGGATGTTGATGAATGATAAATTGTTGAAACAACTCAAGCACATTTTCTACCTTCATCTGGAGTTTCACCATTCACGTGAACAACAAAAAATAGAACTGCACTATGGACTGCGAAATGGATTATATTAACTTTAAATAACTAGTGAATTGGGAATAAATAATAATTGAGGGAGTGATATTTATTGACTGAGTGTAAATGACGTAGGCCTAGTCTAAATGACGTAGAAGAGATTGATTTTTCCAAATTGTACAACTTCAATGTGAGTGATTGTGAATTTTATGTGGACGAACGATCAACAAAAGGAGATCTAATATGATTATCAGTGTGAATAACTTTGATTACTCAGGTTTCAGATTTGGTAGGTTCAAAAAAAGTTCGAACCCGTCTTTAATTAATATCAAAAGCTTTTTCACTCCTAATAGACAGTTTAATAGTACAATATTGACACTCCTTTTAGAGTAATCTCACATAAAAATAAAAAATACGCTTTATTGGTTCATTGTTATTAGAATTACTAAGTAGTTTTTGTAGTTGAAAAATATTGCTGAACACGGAAAACAGGAAAGAGATTCAAGAAAAATAGTTAACCACAGTTTCACAGATGGAAGTGAAAATATTTAAACTGAGAAGAATATCTTTATTGCGAAATTCATAATAGAGTGATAAGAAGATAGCAAGTAACAGAGAAAAGTGTGATTATGAGACAGACGTGAACGGAGAAAAATTAGTCTTTGTCAATTTGGAAGGAAGAAGAAGAAGAAGAAGAAGAAGAAGAAGAAGAAGAAGAAGAAGAGAAGAAGAAGAAGAAGAAGATGAGGAAGAAAAAAAGAAAATAAATAGAGAGGTGAAAAGAAATAGGAATGAGAAAGAAAGCAACAAGGATGAGTAGTTTTTCGTAGCAGCCGGATCGGTCGATGAAAGGTAGTGAGTGTAATGGACGTCGGGTGAATTGATACACAGGCTTAAAAAAGACGGGGCTCTTGGTGGCCCCGTTGTGGAGGGGGTAGAGAGGTAGGTATCGTGAATGGGGCTGAAAAGTAGTGCATTAACTAGCATTTGAACAAATGCAACTTCCAATTTATTTCCAACTGTCTACTTTTCATGTTTCCTAGACATTAGGAGATTGCATTTTACTATAACACCAAATTTTCCCCAGTGCTAAGCACGGGTTGTCTGCAAGTCATTGATAAATCTTGTCAATACTAACAAATACAGTATATAAGTACTCGCGAATTTACATATTCGCCAAAGTGAATCTTGACAATATAGTCTAAACGAGCAACACCAATATTCAGAAAGAGTAACGATAAACGTATTCTACATATAGGGGTATTGAATGTCGAGCTATCAATCTCAACCTAGTGGCCTACTTTTCAAATTAATTCAAATTGAATTCAGCCTTCTTCCTTCTATAATCCACTGGAATAATTTGAAAAAGTTGATAAGGAATTGAAAATAACATCCCTTCAAATCCGTTTCGCATTCCATCACCATCATAATCAACATCATTATCATTCCTTGTTGAATTTCATCATCATAACTCCCACACCTTTTCACATCATCTAGTTACTTAACATCCTTCCTCCTCGCAACGAGAGCAAAATAGTGAATAATTAACATTTTGCAAGGAAAAGTGTGCTTGTGAAAACAAATTACGGAGCACAAGACTGGTCTTCAAATGTAATATTTCCAAAATAAGGATGTTGATGAATGATAAATTGTTGAAACAACTCAAGCACATTTTCTACCTTCATCTGGAGTTTCACCATTCACGTGAACAACAAAAAATAGAACTGCACTATGGACTGCGAAATGGATTATATTAACTTTAAATAACTAGTGAATTGGGAATAAATAATAATTGAGGGAGTGATATTTATTGACTGAGTGTAAATGACGTAGGCCTAGTCTAAATGACGTAGAAGAGATTGATTTTTCCAAATTGTACAACTTCAATGTGAGTGATTGTGAATTTTATGTGGACGAACGATCAACAAAAGGAGATCTAATATGATTATCAGTGTGAATAACTTTGATTACTCAGGTTTCAGATTTGGTAGGTTCAAAAAAAGTTCGAACCCGTTCTTTAATTAATATCAAAAGCTTTTTCACTCCTAATAGACAGTTTAATAGTACAATATTGACACTCCTTTTAGAGTAATCTCACATAAAAATAAAAAATACGCTTTATTGGTTCATTGTTATTAGAATTACTAAGTAGTTTTTGTAGTTGAAAAATATTGCTGAACACGGAAAACAGGAAAGAGATTCAAGAAAAATAGTTAACCACAGTTTCACAGATGGAAGTGAAAATATTTAAACTGAGAAGAATATCTTTATTGCGAAATTCATAATAGAGTGATAAGAAGATAGCAAGTAACAGAGAAAAGTGTGATTATGAGACAGACGTGAACGGAGAAAAATTAGTCTTTGTCAATTTGGAAGGGAAAGAAGAAGAAGAGAAGAAGAAGAAGAAGAAGATGAGGAAGAAAAAAGAAAATAAATAGAGAGGTGAAAAGAAATAGGAATGAGAAAGAAAGCAACAAGGATGAGTAGTTTTTCGTAGCAGCCGGATCGGTCGATGAAAGGTAGTGAGTGTAATGGACGTCGGGTGAATTGATACACAGGCTTAAAAAAGACGGGGCTCTTGGTGGCCCCGTTGTGGAGGGGGTAGAGAGGTAGGTATCGTGAATGGGGCTGAAAAGTAGTGCTGCTAGGAAAGAAAAGAGGAAGGATAGAAGAGGAAGTCATAAGTGAGAGTGGGAAGCTCGATAAACTGGCGGTGAAACTAGAATGAAAAAGGAGAAGAAGACACGATATGGAACTACTGTACTGAGTCAAGCTTTACAGTAGGCCTACTATCGTGCAGTACCGACTGGCAGGCTGCCCTCCACAAGATTTCTACAAGACAGCACGCTATTATAAATACAAAGGGTCAGTTGCACGAAAATCCCATTGATTTAACCAGCGTAGAATGACGCAAGAATCGTTGATCGGTTATTTTTACATAAATAAATTTTATTGGAATGCCTAGTGTTACAGTAAATGGTAACCAACTTATGGTTAGTTGAATCAAATTGCGATATTGTAGAAGCCAAACATGAGTTTATTGTCCGTAGTCGTAGCTGTCCATTTAGTATTAATTTTTTGAAAATATGACAGCTATTGGATTAGAAACAAACTATTGGGAGTATATTTTCACTGAGTTTTTCATTATTATTACAAAGATAATATCATACCTAAATAAGTATAATATAATAAAGTTGCCATATGGTTTTTTAACAATGTAGAAATATAATAAACTAGCAGGTAACCCGTGCTTCGCAAGGGTCTCTCTTAAAGCTTGACGTAATGAAATCTAGAAGAATTCAAAATAGACCTATAAGAATCCTCGGTTGATTAAGAATTTATATGCTGCATTTCAAGTAAATCAGTATGACCACCTTTCAATTAAAAAAAGAAGTTGGATTCTAAATGGCGGAAAAAATTTGGGTGTAACGGAAAACCTGTTTTTATCATTCGAAAAGGATCCCAAATCTTCTAATTTCCCTTTTAAGAGAAATCTTCTGCTGCTCCCATACAAACTGGAAGCATGACAAATAATTGAAAACTTGACAAACTGAAAACTTGATGTAATCAAATCTTGAAGAATTTAAAATTGGTCTATAACCACCCTCGGTTAAGCAAGAATCTATATGCAAAATTTCAAGTTAATCAGTCCAGTAGTTCTGACGTGATAATGCGTCAAACATAATTTCCCTAAACTTTACACCTGTATAGGCTACGTTTATAATCCAGTTCTTTCCTTTATTATAGTATAGAAAGATGATACATGGATGGGTGATGGGTCACTAAAAGATAGAATAAGTTGAATAGTTTCCCTTTCACAGGGAGTTTTGACAACCCACAAAACTCATTTTTCATTTGAAGATATAACAAAAAGATGCATATGACCTTATTGTTTTGCTCAGCTTGCCAAAATACCCCTCATTCCAATATTAAAATTTTCGACTGACTGTACAGTGAGTCAGTCATTCTATCAGGGCTCGAATAATTTTGAAATTTTAATTAAATAAAAATGGAAGAATATAATTTCTGATAGAATGACTGACTCACTGTGCAGTCAGTCGAAAATTTTAATATTGGAATGCGTTTTCATATTGCCGATACAGCATTGATGAAACTGCAGACGTTTATTTAGCACTTTGTCTCAAAAATTGTTCTAGCTGGAAAATTAATAATCCATGCCACGTGTAGGCCTAAACATTGCATCAGGAAAACGAAGTTTCAAAACTACAGTATGTTTTTCAGGTAGAAAGCAATATATTAGAAACAGATGTTCCTTTTTTAATTTCGACCATATGATTTTGTGATTTTTTTATGAAATCGAATGTACCATTAATGAAATTTAAACATTAATTCTGAAAAATCTAGAAGGAAAATTAAAATTTGGGGCTTTCAGGTGCACGAGATTGATATTTTTAGAATCTATTTGCAAAATTTGGAGATCTAAATCATTCCCGTTTTTCCGGTATGCAATCCACAAGTTGACATGTTTTGATGCGAACAAAAAAAAAACGAACACACGAACAAACGAACAAACACAACCCTACTCTCTCTTATTATATAGATTACCAAAATATTAAATCTTAATCACGAAAATTCATTATCTAATCATGATAATAATCCAAACTATATTGTTTTGCCGAGTAAAATTTAATGGATTACCTATTTTAAACAAGAATAAACTGTTAATATTATATCACATATACCGGTATCAGCTTTCATCTATAGAAGGCAGTGGCAAGGCAGAGAATCGGCAACGCTGTCTCCTATATTTTCACACCGCCATTATAACGTGCACCTCACTATAGTTATAAACAGTTATAATCTAATCATACAGTTTGGAGGTAACAATTACAAATAAGATTATTCATTATTCAAACTCCTTCTCGTTGAGTGTGAATTCAAGTATGTTTCATAGAAACAAAACAACAAACAGTACACTCTTTCAACTTCAACCCATTTGAAACACACTCAACTTTTGAACCCCTTGTCAGTAGGATTCCGGATTGTAATAGTTTCAAGTCTTTTTACTACCTTCTACTACAAAACAGGAAGGGGAATGGATCCACTATCCAGTTTATGGTATAATTACCTAAAGGAATTAGCAATATCGAAATGTGTAAACACTGCCATGCAAACAAATGCTATTATATCTAGAAGCCATGATTGAACAGCAGTGCTTAAGATCCTGACTGTAAAGTATGATGACCTCTGTATTTGGCTTGTACGCCTGTTAAAAACTATTCAACCAACTTGGGTAGTAAACCAGCTTTGAAAGTATTGTTTATGCGTACATCGAAATGCAGTTGTAGTCCACGATTTCAAACGCCATCGACATTGAATAATATTTCCAAGTATTGTTGTAAATTGTAGTGTAAACTTTGCACAAATAGTAACTTGCATTGTCCATCGCTTATAACTTTTTCTTTTTTCATAGACGGAAATCATTTGCGAGTCTCTAAGATTAGAACTAGTACTCATATCAGATATTTTTTGAGTAAAATTGAAGTTGGAGTCGCTATTCTAGCGACATATTAGCTATAAGCTGGTATTTCCATATTTTCCCTTGAACTGTATTTAAAAAAAAATAGTTGGAGACACCAAACCATTTCGATTCTGTAATATCATAATTCTTATGGACATTATAAAATGATAGACATATATGGAATTCGGCTAATAAGAAATGAAAATCGATAGTATAAAATTATTGAAGGTAGTACAGTACTGATATAGATTGAAAAAGTTATAATCTTGCATTGATCGAACAAAGTTCGACTCATAAATGGTGAGAGACAACAATATTATTACGGAATCAGTGTCTTTGCATTCAGAGAGTATAAAATGTTACTTTCTATATTCTCTGTTTGCATTGTACATTGTACTGTATTTCTACATTGTCATTACATTCCATCACTTCCTAATAAAAGAAGTAATTGTTAGTAAATTGATAAATCTTCCCAATGGCTTGATTCATCCACATTTTGGAAATTGAGAGACAATATTAAATTCTAAAATTTATTCTCTTGTAAAAGTGGATATTTCAAGGACCTTTAGAATAATCTCCATCCTAAGAAAAAGAGTACCGGTAGTTCTGATACACTAACTCTGTCTCTATTCCACATACCCACCACAATTTGGCTATAACTTGAATTAAACTTGGTCGTTTGGATTATAATGGGAAGGTGTAAGGTGCTTAGACAATGGTGAGGTGGTGTTTTGGTGGGAGGGTGTAGTGGGTGTCCCGAACTTGGGGGTGTAACTCAAGGTGTTCTTGTAGGGAGGAAACTCTCTCTGCAACCCTTGCTGGTAGAAGAAAGATGATACAACATGATAAGGTTATTCTAGCTTACTCCTCATTTCATATACATAGTATGTTGCTATCATATTTATTTACGACCACAGATTTTACAGATGGAGAGTACAGTACAGGGGTACGGGGGAAATTTGGAGGTATCATCAACAGTAATCCGAGCAACTATCTATAATCATGTTATGATCGCATTTAGTATGAGATGCATTACTTTTCAAACCATTAGCTAAACAAATTCAGACTCTGTTGACAGGCTATTTACTCTAGATTGATGTACTATACAACATACGACTTTGCAAAATTCACAGTGACTGTCATTGATTTTATAAAAAAAATATTTTTCATAAATATGATAAATGATAACATTCCATTTATTCATTGATTCAATATTATTCATACGCCTCGATTGTTGTAATTGAAGTCAGAGGGTATGGACAAATATTTGTATTATTCACATTTCCACTAGCCTTGGATATCTCGTGTCTTCAATATTTTTACTTCGATGTAAGGGGCTGCTATTTTCTTTTTAATTAATTTGTCACTATAGCAGAATTTTGGCTTCCGCTCTATAGTTCTTTTGGTATCGTAGCCAATTTTTTGTTCTTTCAGAACATAAATAAAATTCACTGTCACTATCAGATTTGAATCGATTTAAACTATCACAGGATGTTTCAACAGCATTGGAAGTTGATCAACAATTTATTCTGTATGTTCAAGATTACTCTTGATTTTGCTTTGATAATTGATTCAAAATGAATGAAGAAGAGCTTTAATTTTGTTATTCTTCTTTTTAGATTTCTTGGAAGCTCACTTATAATCATGTTTTGTGTGATATTTAAACTCATTGAGCTTGAAAGTGATTCCAAATTGCTCACTTACACCTACCGCTCACTTAGACCAACCGCAGAATTGGAATCTTCAACATCTTTGATTGCCGTAAGTAGAGAGAGAAGGAGAACTCTGGGACAACCTTGACCTTGTTTCAATTATTCAAGATCACCAAACCAAAGCTGGACCACCCAAACCTTGTTCACAAAGGGCCCACAACTCCCCTACCCTCACCCCCCACCCATTATTTTTAATTAAAAAAAAAACTATTTTCTATCACAATCGATGTATTTCAATGAGCTGAATAAGAAATGTCCTTTGACATTTTTTGATAATTCTAATTAGAAGGGTGTTAATGGGTAAAATATTTGGAAATTATAAGAGATTATTTTTAATTTAAAAAATTATTTTCTATTGCAATTGATGTATTCTGATTAGATGAATAAGAAAGTCCTTTGAAATTTTTTGATAACTATCTCAATTGAAAAGATATTTTAATATAGATAAGAAATCACCTTACTATACTTTCAACGAAGGCTGTTTCAATATATAAAGCATATGGTGTCGCAGTGGTTAGGGCCCCTACACCAATAAAAATTTGTTGATCTCAGCTGATCTATATCAGCTAGTGTTTTTATTGGTGTAGGAGCCCTACCTGTGCTGACGTTACCATCAACCACCTGTCATGCACTATGGCTTTGTTTACGGAGGTAGTGATTCAACCCCCTCAGCCAGAGCACAGCCTCCTCATCTGCCAGGTGCAATCTAGGCAACCCTCCAGGAAAATGATACAATGGACATGACAAGATAATGTGGTCCATGGAGTCTCTCCACACTCGCAATTGGGGGACTCTGCAAATCCCCAAATATGCATGCTCTTATAGCATCTTCCCTGGCCAGTTTGGAACCTGTTTAGGCAAACCCACTGCTGTCAGGGCAACTCAAATCCAGGAACTCTGCTGCCTGGATCAGACACAAGCTCTTTATTTTTCACCTCCTGAGATTCCCACATACCAGACCATTTCTGTGCTGTGGAGTTTGCAAATCCTGCTTCATAGGGGTGAAGCCAGATTGGCTTTCTGGATTTCAGGTGCAATGCAGCAGGAGAATCTGGATGTAGATCCATATATATTAGAAGTGTTAGCGTTGCTCTGATCTTTGTCATCTCCCTCATAGCAATCTCCTCTCCTCTCAGTTGTAGGGATGGGATGTGACTGAGAACTAGAAGCCAATTGGTTTCTGTTGGCATCAAACAACCAGTGACCACTCTCATTGCACTATTCAGCACTGTGTCCACCAGATGAGTATGACAGCTTCTCATCCAAACAGGGGCACCATACTCTGCAGCACTGTAGACAAGTACTAAAGCTGCAGTTCTGAGAGTGTTTGCACTGCTGCCCCAAGATGATCCAGCTAGCTTCTGCAACAAGTTCATCCTGACTGTTATTTTCTTTTTCATTTTTCCCAGGTGCTCACGAAAATTGAGAGTTCTGTCCAGGGTGATCCCCAGATAGGTTGGATGAGGGTTTGCCTGATTTACTGTGCCACAGAAGTTCACTGTAGGAGCTGCATTAGACTGCTTGTTATTCAGATGGAATGAGGTTATGCTTGTCTTGCTTGGGTTTGGTTTGAGGCCCCAGTATTGCAGGTAACTTGTCACTTTGGACATTCCTGTTCCCTTAATGGTGATTGCCTGTGCTGCCAGTGCAATGTCGTCTGTATACATGAACTTGCAGCCCTGGGTAATTGGAATGTCTGATGTATAAATATTGAACAGTACTGGAGATAGGACAGACCCCTGCGGGACTCAATTGTTCAGGACTTTCTTCTTGATTATTTCATTCCCAAGATGCACTCTAAAAGACCTGTTTGATAGGATACTGTCAAACAATTGGACAAGTTTATTGCATCTGAACATCTTTCCCAACTTCAGCAGCAGGCATGACTTCCAGACAGTATCAAAAACCATAGACAGGTCAATGAGAAGAACAGCTGATGTTTTGAGCTTCTGCTGGTAACCCCTCTCAGTGTGCATGGTGAGAGCCAACACCTGGTCAGTACAACTCCTATTTGGTCAAAACCCAGCCTGTTCAGCTGGAAGAAACTCCTCCACAGTGAGAGCAATGCATGCCAACAGTATCCTTTCAAAGAGTTTGAAAAGTGTGCAAAGGAGTGATATTGGTCTAGTTTTTTGTTATTGTCAGGCTCCTTTCCTGGTTTCAGCAGCACAATTATCTTTGACTCTTTCCATTCAGGAGGGAGCTTGCAGCTTCCAATCACCTTTGTGAAGAATTCTGAGAGCCATTTCACAGCCTTTTCGCCAAGGTGTGTCACAAATTCAGGGAGTATGCCATCTATGCCTGGAGCCTTGTTGTTTCGGACTGTTTTAATAGCAGTGGCAACTTCATCCTTATGCACAGCTCTCACAGCAGAGGACAGTTTCCCATTCTGGGCTGATAGCTCTTTCATTTGCCTTCTGACTTCTTTCTTGGCATTCTAACCAATTTTTGGTTTACTTTTGTCCTTCAGGGTTTTTGCTACACTGTTTGGAGTGATTTTTGGCTAGATTGGGGTCATTTGAGATGCTGCACCTAGGCAGCGAATAAGGGACCAGGCCTTCCTACTGGAATGATTGAAATCCAGATTTGCTGTTACCCCCCTCCACCGCTCAAGCCATCCATTGTTCAATTCTTTGATGAGGCTATCTGCAACCTCCTGGTCACCAGTTTCCTCAACTTTCTTCAATAGCTCTCTACACTTCTCAGACCAGCATGAGATGTAATTTCTAGTGAATCCCTTGGGAATAGACTTTTTGGCTGATACCATGATAAGGCCAACCAAACATGATAGTTAGAGCCACTTTATGTGGCTGATGTTCTCCTCAATGTTGCCTTGAAACTTTGACCAGTCTGCCTTCTTCAGGTTCCAATGGGCCACTGGATGGCCACCTGCTATTGGGATTGATATTCCAATGTTTATCACAGATGGACGGTGCTGATAGTGAGGAAAATCATTCAACACAATAGAATCTGATGGGATTAGGCTTCCATCCTAGCAGGTGGACAAATAGCATAGATCTGGATTTGTCTCAGTGTTCCAAAGACATGACCTGAAAGTTTTCTTCTGCTTTGCATCATGCAGCAAATGTATCCTGTTGGTATTGGCCCAGCTCATCAATGCCTCTCCTGTCTCATCCACCATGGGATAGCCCCAGAGCACATGTTTGGAGTTGAAATCACCAGTGAAAACCACCTTTGAATCAGGGGCTGGAAGCACACTAGGGGGCCAGGTACGGAGGGTGGTCCATAGATGTTATATATGCTGATATCCCCTACTTTGCTGGCAATACAATTCTTATCATTGATGTTCACTGATGATGTTGGGTTTGATATATCTGATATATGTAGCAAGGCCATGCTTGGGATGGAACTTCGTGCAATTAGTGTAAATCCAGGCAAATGTAATATCTCCTGATGATCTATGTCAACATGGGTCTCCTGTAAGGCAACAACATCAATTTTGTGTTTTTTTGAGCCTGGAAAGTACCTCTATCTCAGCTATTCAGATACCTTCTATGCTGTTTTAATGACCTCCACATGTTCCCTGTCACTAATGGCCATGCCCACCAATCAGCATTGGGGCTTCTATGGTCCCCATTAGGGACCTGTCACTCTAGCTCAAGATGGTTATGCAGGACCTGTCACTATACACTGAGATGGTCATGGAGACATATCACTCCAGATTAATATGTCCATAGTAGACCTGTCACTCCAGATCAAGATGTCCATGGGGGACCTGTCACTAATGGTGTTCAAGATAGACATTTTCAACAACTCCTGTAACATGACTCATGCAACATTCACATTTTCAATGACCCCCACTCCTCCTATCACTAATGACCATGCTGACCAGTCTCTCTATCAGTATTCAACATGTCTGTATGGCAAAGTTGGGTCGTCCACTCAGCTCCACTCAGTGATCAGTCAGTAGACAGTCAGTGTTCAGTCAGTAATTATCTCGTTAATTAAGATAGATATTGAAAAATGTCAAGGTCATTTCTTATTCCTCCCATCAAAATACATCAATCGTGATAGAAAAAATTTTTTTTTTAATTTTTTTAATTAAAAATAATTTTCTATAATTTCCAAATACTTTACCCATTAACACCCTTCTTATTAGAGTTATCGAAAAATGTTAAAGGACTTTTCTTATTCTATGGTCAAGATACATAATATCCATATATTTTTAATGATATTTTCAAAAGAAATTATTTACATATAATTTGGAGAGAATTTTTTGTCTTACAATGTAAGCCAGTTTTTCTCAATTATCTTGTTAAGATGGATATTGAAAAATGTTAAAGGACATTTCTTATTCTTTTCATCAAAATATATTGATTTCGATAAAAAAAATTTTAATTTTTTTTAATTAAAAATAGTTTTTTTTTAATTTCCAAATATTTTACCTATTAACACCCTTCCTATTAGAGTTATCAAAAAATTTCAGAGGTCTTTTCTTATTCTGTGGTCAAGATACATTATATCCATATATTTTTAATGATATTTTCAAAAAAAATTATTCAGAGGGAATTTTTTCAGTCATACAATGTGAGTCAGTTTTTCCCAATTATCTCATTAATGAAGATGGATATTGAAAGATGTCAAGAAACATTTCTTATTCTTCCCATCAAAATATATCAATTGCGATAGAAAATAATTCCTTTGAATTTTTTTTAATTAAAAATATTTTTTTATAATTTCCAAATATTTTACCCATTAAGTTGGGGGCCCTTTGGAAACAAAGTTTGGGTAGTCCAGCATAGGTTTGGTGACCTTGAACATTGAAAACAAGGTCAAGGTTGTCCCAGAGTTCTCCTTTTCTCTCTACTTCCGTATTAGTACAACGATTTATTAGTTGAACTTTATCAATGAGCTCCTAACTTTATGAATAGTTGTAAAATACTTATTGTAGTCGCAATATACACCTTGTACAGGGTGCAAAGTGTTGGAAATTTTTTATATGTCCCCTAAGGTTTGAATCTTGAATGCATATGATTAATCATTTACTCTTGAAAAAAATTGTTAATGTCCAGTAAGATGTTCAGTACATGCAGGCTGAGAATGTATGTCAGATTATCAGCATCCTCGTGTGAAGAAGGGTCCGAGTCTGAGTGATAAATAATACAGTAACGAATATGTGCTTACAGTTTTACAGCTTGAGAGCTAACACACGAGCTAGCTCAAGTAAACGGCTTTTTAATTTCTCTTACAATACCTACGTACAAACTACCAACCCAAACTCATACATCATCAACACAAAACGTTATCATTTTCAAAATATCACCTTTCCTCCAACGGCCCCTTTCTATTCCTATCTGGGATTTACCCAACAGTGAAACAATACTTAATTTGCAATCCTACTCTTTATTTTTGCCAATCTTTAATGAACTCCAGCTTGCTCTGTATGACAAACTTTTCATTTTAAAAATCTATCGAGTTCATATTGTACTATCATAGGACTAAAAAGTAAATTCGTATGGCTTTTGTTGGTGGGGAGTCCCTTGCGAGAAGGTCCCACCGCCGGAATATATCATTTAAGTCGTCAATGGGCCTTACGACTGTCATGCTTCAGCCGGGACCGACAGTTTAACGTGCCCATCCGATAACACGGGAGTGATCTGGTTAAAAAACTTTTGGTTGTGAGAGGGTATGGACCCGGGATCTCTATGCTGCTACGCAAGCACTCTATCCACTAGACCACGGATCACTCCATGATCATAGGAGTGCCTGGATGCAAAGGATTGTCCCACGACAATGTATCTAACTTCAAAACTTACATGATCGGAATTAACTTAATTCAACCCTGACCCTTCAATTTGATACCTCATGACTTCTCGTATACATTTCCATCAATTCAAATTATTTCTCATTAAAAGAATAATTCTACCCAATTCCATGTTTTCAATCCTCAACAACCAATAACCAACGAAAAAAAAACTTTTTATGGTTTGCTCTATGGATTGTTTGGAGGAGACTATTTGACAGAGGAGACTTATTGATATCACCTTCAACGCTATAGAAAGCCAACCTTCAAGATTTTATTATTAGGAACTAGCGTCATGTGTCAGTGAGGTATGACCTCTGTTAAGAGATGACTGTAACCGAAAAGCAACAGCTGTTATTGGTTTACCTTTTCCTCTTTGGATGTTAATATGGATCGATTGATTTCTGCAGTGCAATATAAACCAGTATTGTGAGACAAAATGTGAGGATAAGTTCTGTAGGGAAATCCTATAGAAATATGAGGATAAATTTAAAACTCAGGAAGCATGTGAAGACGTCTGTTTTTAGACTATTACAGGAACTAGCATAAACTAAACAAGCATGATTGTGTTTGAGAAGAGAATACAAAACCTAATAGGAACCGTGTGTGATCCTTGTATGTATCAGAGTCTCATTCGTCTTCGGCAACGAACTGAAAGCGCACTGAACCGAACGGAGCCGTATAGACTACGTGTCAAACAAGCCTGAACTCCCTATTAATTTAGGCTTCTGTTGAACATACAATACACCGGCTTTAGCAAAGTTGAGGGTTCATAAAAATACCTCAAGTAAATCATAGTTTACCATAAATATAATTTAAAACCATACAATATTGCAAATGGATTGATAAATTGGAATTTTCTATGTTGCTACACACCATCCTCCATCTCATCACACCCGTTGAACATACCTGCTACTCAACGCTACGACACATAATACATGGATACATGTATTCTGTGGCTACGAGGAGTATCTTGCCAATGATACACAACATGCATGAAGAGCTTCCTTCGGGGAGACCGGCGAACGTGCAGTATTGCTGGATACGGAAGCGGATTTCCGCAGAGGAGCGTTCACCGTGTCAGTGGCTGGCAACGCTCCGACGGGTTTGTGTCAAAAAACGCGATAACGCGCTATGTGAACGGTCCCATAAGACCACCTGTAATCTCACGCGATTTCAGTGAGCTTATCTATAAACTTTGATGAGACTGTGTGATTTCGAATCGCATCTAGTGCTCTGTTGATTGGATTCACTGTTAGCAACTGTTCTCGCTCCACAATTTGATAGGTAAATAAAAAAAGACTGATACAAAAGTTCTTACTGTTTCTAAAGCCGCGTCTATACCAGGGTTGTCAACTGAGTTTTCAAAAAAATACTTTTTGTTGACAACTTTGGTATAAACGCAGCTTAAAAAGTTGGATTTTATAAAATAAATAACCTTGTATCCTTTTTGCTGTTTTGGAAATTAAATATAACTCTTACAGATATGTTATTATATTTCAATCTCTCTGAGAAAAAAGGTTTCGCTTAGTTTAGTAACGCTTGAAACAATAAAAGTTATCCAAGATATGATTTATGGGGGAGATTGCCAAACACATTACTTCATAATAAATTATTATTGGCATATAAATCTCTCCGCCTCTATCGTTGTATATAATACGCTATATACTGTATAGACTCTTCAATTTGAATATTGTTCCATAAAATTAGCCGTTTTTCTATTATAAAAAAAAGTTTCGTGGAACAGTCCCATCATAATAATGTTTCTAGTGGATTCGATATGTGCACTCTATTTCTTGATAGCTTCAGAGAAAAATGCACATCTAAAAATCTTGCTAACTTGAAAAGTTCTTCAGTCACGTCTTAATAATAACTGCAATGATTGAACTGAATTGTAAATGTATATTGCATGCTCTCTGCAATTGTAAAATCGTTAATCAGTTGATTATGATGACACACCGAAGTTATTGATGTAGTATTATGCTTTTATCATGAGTAAGATTTCATAAAGTGCGGATAAGCATTGTCATAATCTGTTCAACCTTGAAATTCTTCATAAATATATTCTCCTAAACACGCGATGAACCTGAATTGATTGACTTATATTAATAATAATGATAATAATAATAATCCTTTCCTTTCCTTTCCTTTTTTATTTTTCCTTCGTCCTGGTACCCCCAGAAGATGGGAGTTTATTATAGAAAATATAACAAACAAAAATGAAAAATACACTCATAAAAAAGAAATCTTACAAACAAACAAAAAAAAATAATAAACAAAGCGAGAATGACAAATGATGAGAAAATTCCTTTTCAGTGGAAAATTTCAAAAATTATAAACCAGACGAAATATAAACTCTCCAAAACCTTCTAAAGAAGGTTTGACTGGAGAGGAGTCAAGTTTTACATTATATTAGAAAAAAAACATAGAAATAGTACATTGATATCAGTAATCTCAAAATAATAATTTTCAATTCAAATCATATCAAAAGAAAAATAATTGCAATTCTTAAGTAGAAAAAAGTTAATTGATACATTGATAATAATTCATTTAATTGTATTGAGTAGCAATATGTAGCAATTAGTACAATGAAAGAATGGGATTTCAGTTGTTGCTTATCACGAATAATACACAAGAAAAAAATTAGATAAATAAAAGAAAGAATTCATGAAGATCATTCCAATTCACTCAAATTATTTAACAGAAAGTGTTTCATCTTATTTTTAACAATTGAAATTCTATCCAGACCAATTGAATCATCTGGCAACTCATTGAAAATAGTTGGTACAAGATAACTAAGTTCACATTTACCATGATAATTATTGTATGAGGGTAAATTTTGGCTGAGGGTAACTCTCTTGTTTTGAATTAATTATTTTCAGCAAGGAATTTTGTAATCTCTTAACTCTATGAATTCCATAGCCACTTGCATTACCCCAAACATTGACACCGTATCTAACTACGGATTCAGCTAGGGCTTTATAAATAACTATCAATGTCTTCTTCTTTGAGACAGATCGCTGTAAGTTATATAAACAAAATAGACATGAGCGAAGACGCTGGCATACACTATCAATGTGAG
This sequence comes from Nilaparvata lugens, assembly GCF_014356525.2. NCBI lineage: Eukaryota > Metazoa > Arthropoda > Insecta > Hemiptera > Delphacidae > Nilaparvata > Nilaparvata lugens. The sequence goes on along the minus strand of NC_052504.1, from coordinate 58,147,142 downwards.
GACCCCACTTTAAACAATCATCAATGAAAATACCAAGATACTTTTGAATTGTAACTTGTTTGACCTTTTCATTTTAAGTACAAGGAGATCCAAAGTTAATAATATCATAATAATAATACTTAAATAGTTATTAATAGTAATATGAAAGTGGAAGAATATGAAGTTATATCTTTTGTAAGTATAGGGGTACGAACTCTCCAGATATTTTCTATAACTTATTATGTTATTCATTATCAGAATTTGGGAACAGAATAGTTTTAGGTCATGCCTGTTGTTCTTTCCCGATCATAGTCATATGACTTGTAATTGTATCTACAAATAATAAAACAAATAATGTTTGAATAATAATAATGTTTTCGAATAATTATTGAAGACAAACAGTAATAATGTTTGAGAAAATGGTAGGATATGGAACATTTCTCACGCCTTGGAACTCCTCAAACAGTGAAGGAACATTATGATTAATATTTTGCTATTAGCTTCTCATGACCTGAGATTTCACTCTTAAATTGTGTAATAAGACAATGTAAGACAGCATAGCAATTCTCGAATTGACTCTTAAAATCTCTCATAAGGAGAGAGAGAGTAGCAAGCTACATGAATGCTTCATAATGTATTTTTCCTCCAAGTCTTCAAATGAGACTATTGCCCAATAATTTTAATCTTACACCAGTTGGGAGATATTCCAATACATTATAACAATTTTCGGAATTTACTTACTAGTAGAGGGTGTAGCTACATAAATTATTTATAATATCTTTCCCACAAGAGTCGTTTTAACATAAGACTATTGTCCATATTATTATTATACCAGTGGAGGGATATATTATGTACCAATAAATCCACTGGTGTAAGATAATTTTGGCAATATTATTATAAAAAGGAGACGAATCGTTATGAGAACAATAGTGTTGAATTGAAGGCTGTTATCAATAGGAACATCCACACCACAAATTTCGGGCTGCGTGTTAGCAAGTTATTGACCGACTCTATAAATATTCCGATCGAACTTGGCTGTCGGCTCAGTGGTTCTAGCATTCAACTAAGCTATAGCCAGACAAATCCAGTAGTTTATTAAACTGTTATAAACTGCATTCTTCAAGGCGCTTTTACAGATGTATAGCCCACATGTATGAAAGCACTATGAAAACTAATTTGCTATAAATAGTTTTATTTTCGAAAATGGGATGTTTATGTGTTGCTGATCAATAGAGAAGCCTCGCATCTTGAATATCATTTTATTGTTACTTTTATTTTCCTATAAATTCTATATTATTGATTAAGAACTGTCTTCATCACAGGTAAGCAGTTAAGATTCAACCGAGTATCACTATACTTTTACATGTACAGTATCCACTAAAGCTTCCGAAGGAATAAAATATCATTTCTCGCCGAAAATGTTTTGAATTACAGTATTATGAATAATTGAATTTTAAGAAAAAAATTCACCATTCCTTATAATATTCACCCAATAATGAACAATTTCTACAAAAAAAACCATAGAGTGTCATCCGATTAGGCCTATCAACATTTTCAGTGATTTGTGAAAGGATCTCTCTGATAATACTCATAATATCTACTGATAACATAAAAAATATCGTTCAATTCTAGTTCGTGTTCGTGCTTCGTGTTCATTTTGACATTCTACTCTTCTCTACTACAACAACAAAAACATTATTTTCAAGAGTGCTTTTCTCCAATCACTTCACAAATCTGAAATTTCATTGTTTAAACGGTATCTTTAACCAAATGGAGTACAAGTGCTGACGTAAAGACATCAGCCAAGAAGGGTGCGTTGTCGGTGTGAACCTGTACTGAGCACCTGAGGTGTGATCGCACATGATTAGTCGACGTTGTTTGAGGTGGTAGATCTCTTAACTGACGTTGTTGAACTGGCATTCACCAATAGAATTGAAGAGGGGCGTTCCGTAGACATACTGCTTTTTTCTCACAGTAGTTGTGTTATATTTCAATCATAAGATATGATTTCTGATAAATATGTTGATCAAAGAGGTAAATAGTGGATTCTACTAATTCAGTGGGACATCAATCAAAGTATATTCTTCGTAATTTACTCATTCGTAGTAAGTAATCAACTTTGGCAATCATTAAGATTTGAAATCAGAATATTGAAGTACGGTTTCTTTTGAATATATCTGAACAGTTGATTTAGCCCAGGCAACGAATGCTCAAATAAAGGTATAGAGGGAAAAGTTTGGAACACAATTTCCAACTCCACAGCTCTTTTAAGGATAGTTAGAGGATTAACATATCAAAAGTCCTCACCCCTACCCCCTGTGCTAAAGGGGTGGGGGTGGTTTGAAAGTACCATTTTTTCATTTTTCGCATATATCTCGGAAACTATGCATCTTATGAACATTTATATCTTTTGCAAAATTGAAGCTTACAAAATTACCAACAAGTTTTTCCCTCTACATTTTTCCTATATCTCTCATAGTTTCTGAGATATCCGCCCTTGAAGGTGAGACATTTTTTGAAAAAACACTTTTGCCTTCAAGTTTCTCATCTTTTCGGCCTTTTAATTTTTGAACGATAGATGAAAAAAATCTGTACTGATTATGAGCTGATAGAGCATCAAATTATCTTCAATTTGATGTATATTCTCACTATTTTACACATTTCTCTACGGCTGTTGCAGCAATTTTAGTGTAGAGAGTGAAATTTTCTGTTCAGCAACAATAGATCAGTTGACAATGTAATTTGAAGGGAATGTTTGGAACACAATTTTCGACTTTGCAGCTTTGTTGAGACTAGTTTGAAGGTGAGCATATCAAAAATCCCAACCCTTACATCATGTGCTGAAGGGATGAGGGTGGTTTGAAAGTTGCGTTTTCCACTTATTACTTACATGCTTACATCTTGGAAAAAATGGGTTATATTGACATAATCAACACATAGAAATGAAGCTTAATAAATTTCCTACAAGTTTTGTCTGATAGAGTTTTTAGATAAATCCTATACTTTCCGAGATATTTATGTTATAAAGTGATGCATTCTCGAAAAACCAGATTTTCTTCCATTTTTCTCTCTTTCAAGTCTTATAACTTTTCAACAATTGATAGAACAAGAATGTGCTAAATACAAAATTGTAGAGCATCAAATTATCTTTCATTTCATGTATATTTCTACTATTTGACGCAATCCCATACGACTGTTTGGGGTACGGGGTAGGGGTGAGGACATTTGATAATATGTTAATCCTCTATCCTTAGAAGAGCTGTCGAGTTGAAAATTGTGTTCCAAATTTTCCCTCTATATTCTTTTGTTGACTGGACTAATTTGATTATTTTGTTTATCGTTCCAGAACTAGCATTGAATACCGTTCGAATCTATGGTATAGGAGATCAAATCTGCCTTCCGAGTGAATCCATGAGCTTTAATAAATCTAATAAGTTAAATATAGACTCGCAGATGCAAGGATAAAATTTCAGAACTCAGCTTGATTGTTAAACAAATAGATCTTCCTCATGGGGAAACTCCCTAGTACATACATAATAGTACAATTTCCTACTTGACTTGAACAACATACAAAAACAAAAAAAATGTTATTTTTAGTTTGCCGGAAGAACGACCATGATGAGTGGAGGGGTGAAGATAGCAGAACTGAAGTGGAGAGGAATGTGCGGATGAGGAGGAGAGGTAGGAGAAGAAGAAGGAGATTAAAAGACTCTTTATAGAAAACTCGAATATGGAACAGGAAGATGTGATGAGATAGAGTAGCCTCCCTTGGAGGATAAAGAGAGACAGTCAGAGAAATGGGATAAAAGACAAAAATGAGAAGTAGATAGAAAAAGGACAGGGAAGGCTTGTTCATTAATGGGGAGAAGATATGAATGATGATAAAGAACAGTAGATTCAAAGGGGGATAAGCAGAACCAGAAGAGGAGGATGCGAAGAAAGAAGAGAAGTGATGTGAGTAGAAAGAGGCTAGGAAGAATTAATCAATCAAGATATTAAAGGTATGTTGTGATGAGTGGGAAAGTGCTCAGAAGGAGAAGGAGTTGAGAGAGGAGAAGAAGGAAGGAGCAGGAGGATAGGAGGATGAGGAGGAGGAGTAGGAGTAGGAGGAGGAGGAGGAGGAGGAGGAGGAGGAGGAGGAGGAGGTGGAGGTGGAGGTGGAGGAGGAGGAGGAGCTTGAGGAGCAGAGAAGGAAGAGTGTGAAAGGAATTGAGGTAAATAGAAGGAGATGAGGATGAGGATGGAGTGAAGTATGAGGAGATGGAAGACTAGAGAAGGAGGATCAGGAGGAAGACAAGAGGAGCATGAGGTGTGGGAGAAGGAGGAGTAACATGAAATAGGTGAACTTTTGTAAGCTCTTTTTACCAAGTGCTAAATAATAATGAGCGAAGAAGATGCTAAAGAATGCACAAACAACTTGATAAACATCCACTGCGAAGTTTTCAACCAATTTTATTCTATCCTCATTGCCAGAGAACCTTTTAACTCATCTAAAGAACTCTCGGTTCAGCATTGGATACGAAAATTGCTGCTCATTGCCTCTCAAATACAAATTTCGGTGAATTCATACTACTAGTTCTACTCATTTATCTACTAATGTGTTTTTTCTTCCACCCATCAACATGGTAATCATCACCATCATGCTCATAATCATTATAAAGAGCTTATCCATTCATATTTTCAATTTGACTTTCCTTTTTCGGTAACTATTCTTCAAAACTATTGTTGTCCAAACATTCCATTTTATTATTTTAGAATGAGTAATGAAGTAGTAGTTCAAGAACACATGGTATTCAGAGTTGAACTGAGATCAACATAGTACTCTCTGTTCTACAACACTTTCCTTTATCCTGGCCATGCCAAAAGCCATGATGTAACAGCCAACCAGAGAGAGCATCCAGAATCTAGAATTACTCCAGTGGGAGCACACAAGCCAAGATGCCGCTTGTTCTTCCCTGAAAACTCACATGGAACGTCTGCTAATAACTTCACAAGTAATGTACAGAATCGCTCTCTTCTCCAGCACTAGAACACAGAAACCCTATAAATCTCAACGTTAAATTCTGTTGATTTCACTAGCTGCTAATGAAAAAAAACACGATTTTCTCTGTTCAATACACTTAACACTAATCAGAATTGATCAAATATTTTTCCCCTGTCTAAATAAATGGGGTAAACACTTTACATTCACACAATATTCTATTAATTGAATGAAGTTCATATCATAGCTGAAAATAATATGCTTTCAATTAGGAAGTGGTTAGATGAGAATACCTTAAGTTTAAATATTGAAAAAACGAATTACATAACTTTCTCTGCAAATAGAGTAGGGCAGCCCAACGAGAATCAAGATTTGAGACTCCATTCTCATTGCAATTTGAACTTTGGTGATTGTGATTGTCCCACCATTAAAAAAGTCAATAACACTAAGTACTTGGGAATCATAATTGATGAAAACCTTAAATGGGATGTTCATATTAAATACATATGTAGAAAAATTAGATATTTATCTTATAAATTTTACTAAGTTAACAGAATTCTTAATAAGAACCACCTGAAAATGATGTATCATGCTCTAGTCAAGTCAATTCTGCAGTATGGCGTAGTTGTTTGGGGAGGCTGTTTCAACTGTCATATTGCTGAATTATTTGTAGCACAAAAACTGATAATTAAAACTATATTGAGCAAACCCAGGCTCTATCCAACGGATATGGTTTTTAGTGATTTTGAGGTCATGACTATACGTCAATTATACATAAAAACCGTAATTGAGTACTTAATAAAATATAGATCCGATTTTCCTCTCACAATAAACTCTACACTTGATTATTATAATCTAAGGGCCACTGCTAACAAATATGTAACCTATAACACTAATATTGAATGTATAAGGAGGCAGTTAATTTACATAGGTACTAAAATAATAAACCTCATTCACAATAAGATCAGCGGAAAAATTAAACTGGATATAAAAAACTGGACATACAGTAATTTCTTCTTCCATTTAGATATATGACTCGAGATTTCTGCTCCAGCATTGTTTTTTCATTTTTCAGTGGACTCGCTTACCTTTATTTTGAGTACCTATTCCTCTGTTTTTTTCCTTCCCCCCATTTCTCCCTTACCTTTTTCCCTCATTACTTCTCTTCTCTTCTTTGCCTGCCTATTACATGGGAAACCATAGTTGGCTAGGTATCTTCCTCTCTTTTTTCTCTTCTCCAACACACCCAACCACAAAGCCCATGGTTTTTTATATTTGTAACATTTTATTGTGTTTTATTTGTTTCATAATTCTTTGTAATTTTGTTTTGTCTTGTTTTGTGTGTTTTTAATAAATAATAAAAAAGTGGTCTAAGTGGTAATTTGAAAAATACTGAAACTCCCCTTATTAAAAGCAATAGACTACTAACTTGACAATGAGGTGTAAAAAATATTGATTCATATCAACTTATCCTGTAAGAGAACCCATTCCTGTAATAAATACTCTCAAGTAGCGTTCATAAGATTAAGTATCAATTAATAAAGTATATTAATTAATTAAGTATATTAGTATTAGTATATTAATTAGTACTAAGTACCATTAATAGCTAAAAGTTGATTCAACAAGACAATGATTGGAAGAATAGACGTTGATGTAGTCAATACCACTATATAGAGTGGTTATGAAAGAACTTTACAATTTTGAAAGCACATAAATATTTATTGAAATTACTTACAGAATTGAGAGAGGTGTCGTTTTATTTCAAAACACTTCAAGTTTAAGGTGTGGGAGCTATTTTGGTTCGATGTGACAGCCGTTGCTAATGCAACATACATCCCACCGATAATCGATTTCTTGCAACACTCGTACCAGCATAATCAGGCATAACTTGTGCAACCGAAGCGATATGATTGTGATCCGATTTCGGAGGTCATTAAGATTGTTTAGTAGGGGCGGAACATGAATCTTTGCAATTGGCCCTGCACAGCCAATCCAGCGAATTTGAAAGCAACTGTTTAGAAAATCCCGAACTTCTCCATGGAAATAAGCTGGTTCACCATGCTGAAAGTATAAGGGCACTTTTTCATCTTGTTCAGCATGACGGTGCACCAGCTTATATCCACGGAGAAGTATGGGGTTTTCTGGACAATTGCGTTCAAATTCGTTGGATTGGCTGTGCAGATCCAATTGCAAGGCCACCTCGCTCACCGGACTTAACACCGATGGATTTCTTCCTGTGGAGTGTCTGTGTCGGATCACAATCATATCCCTTCGGTTGCACAACTTACGCCTGATATGCTGGTGCTAGTGTTGCAAAAAATCGATTATCGATGGGATGAATGTTGCATTACCAATGGCTGTCACATCGAACCAGGATAACTCCCACACCTTAAACTTGAAGTGTTTTGTAACAAATTGTCCCCTTTCTCATATCTGTAGGTAATTTCAATAGATATATTTATGTACTTTTAAAGTTGCAAAGTCCTTTTATGCTTTGTATTTGTTCAAAATTGATAAATTATTATTTATTTCTTCATTCCAATAATAATTCGTTTCATTCTATCAACTACTAGTAGGTAACCAGTGCTTCGCAAGGGACTATTTTAAAACTGCAAAATGAAAACTTGACGTAATAAAAAAATTCGAAATTTGAAAATAGGCCTATAACCATCCTCGGTTAATGAAGAATCTTTATGCAAAATTTCAAATCAATCATTCCAGTAGTTCAGACGTGATCATGTGTCAAACATAATTTTCCTACATCACGTACGTGTATGAGCCAGCTCTTTCCATTATTATAGTAAAGATGATTGATAGATGGATGATTTATCAGTATCTTTGAAAACTTTTGAACGGTTTGAGAAATCGGTGCGGTTTTGATACGACAGGAAATCAGTTATTTTTATTCGAATAGGATCCCCAATCATACCTATCATCTAGTGTCCCTTTTAAAAGGAATGTTCAGCTGCTTCAACAACTGGAAGCATGACAAATTGAAAACTTGACGTAATTAAATCTTGAAGAACTGAAAATCAGCATAAATAACCGTCCTCGGTTAATTAAGAATCTATATGCAAAATTTCAAATCAATCAGTTCAGTATATTTCAGACGTGATGATGCGTCAAACATAATTCCCTATTCCTTACGTGTATAAGCCAGTTCTTTCCTTTATTATAGTATAGAAAACTGTAGAAATGTTTTTCTTATGAAATTCAATGATAGGCCTACAGCATGAGTATGTCCAATTCATTTCTACTGGTGGCAAAATTTTACATTAAAAATAATTATTTGATAAAATCCAAGATCAATTGTAATGAAAACAAATTCCTTCAAAAAATAATTTATAATAATAAGTTCCGAGGGAAAAAATTAGGAACAGAAAAATTGGGAAGCATCGGGATTCCAACCGAGGAACCATCGCACCGTAAGCTAGCGTTTTACCATTGCGCTACATGGCCGTTCGAAAATGTTAGTCTTGTAACAGCATTATAACCTCCTCATAAAAAAACACACTTTGGGCTGCAACAATGTTGCTATGGAACTTCATGTACGGTAGCATAGATGAATTTGAACATCAATTCTAAAAAATCTAGAAGGAAAATTGAAATTTGGGCTTCCAGGTGCACGAGATTGATATTTTTAGAATCTATGTTCAAAATGTGGAGATCTAAATCATTCCCGTTTTTCCGGTATGCAATCCACAAGTTGACATGTTTTGATGCGAACAAACGAACAAACGAACACACGAACACACGAACAAACACAACCCTACTCTCTCTTATTATATAGATGGAGAATTGACATAACATCTTCTCCTATGCAATCAAATTATCAAGACAAGGATAGTCATTGATTTTTTTCACCAGGTGAACAATGAACACTATGAATAAACTATTGTATAATATAGTATAACTATTCAGATGGTCTACCGAATACTTTTGTTGGCTGAATTATTTGGCTAATACTTAATACCTTAGAAAAACTATTTGTAAATTCCATCGTTAGGAACGTTCTTTGGAATAAAATAAGCGATGTTTGTTTCAAATTATTTTTGATGAACATTTTTCTAATGCTAGTGTGTCTGTGAATGATATTTTCCTTTGAGCGAATATGAGAGTACTTGTCGGGACCATAATGAGCACTAGCGCTAAGAAGAAGAGAAAGAGGAGTGATTATCATGTAGGTGACACTCTTTAGTTTTTTCTCATTGCCTGAAGAATCGTTGTCAACTGTCACTTCTTTTCAGATTCTCTTGTTTCCTCTATAAATGAATATACAGTTTTGGACTCAGTACAAAAATAATTAAGAAGAAATTTTGGACACCGAACAGCTATTTTTCTATCTATGATTAAAGATCATGCTCAATTGGTACACTTCGAAAATTGAATTACTAGCCTACCTAGCTGGAAAAAAACAGTAATGAGCGTGTTTCATTGACAATTTCACAACAATTGATTATTTAACCGACCGAGGATGACATTCCACGAATATTTGTGCCTGGCCTGTCATGGCCGCCTATCACACAAGTGCCAATTGCCGCAAACCGGAAGTCAGTTGTCTGTTTTGTTCCGTTTCGTCACTTCCTGTAGCAACAGTCAAATGAGCGTAGCAGCAGCAGTAATATATGTAGTTTTTTCAACAGTAGTATGTGTGTCACATGCGGTTCCAAATTCATAAAAGAGGAATATGCAAAGTTGGGAAAAATGATCTGTTTTGTTTTCTATCTACACAGAATTTAGTACAATTCTGTACAACAGGTCGTCATTCACTCGAAGTAGTCGGCCCTAGTCCGAGTTTAGTTAGTGAGTTCCGATTTCAAACTAAACCGAACAGCCAGTAACTTGAAATCAAAATGTATTATATAATAAGAAAGATAACGTAGCTGGAGATGAAATTTGGTTTCAATTTGGACTGTATAGATGACTCACCTAGGTGTACACTATGTAGCAGTGATTTCGGCCTAATATAGTAACGCTACAATTTCTAAAAGCAATCTTGGTATAGCAATCTACTTTATGACCCGGATTAATAGAGAATTTGAGCCTATTTTCTGTGCTAGATATAGCAAAAACGTGCTTCACTGAAGTTTCGGTAAACATGGAAGGGAATCCCTGCTGTATCTAGCTCTGCTACATGTAGTTGTGCTGTGAATTTCACGGCTGCCTTCTCTAGAGAGTGATGCATTTTTTGTAATTATTCATCTTCGAAGCATTCTGATTGCAGATTCATTATCAGAAACCCCAAGTTTTGATTTTGGTTTAAGCTCGCTCGCGTTGTGCAGAAATGAAATAAATGAATTTAAAATACTCATAATTTGGCGGAGTTAAGATTTTTGAAGTCTTCTTACTCACCTTTCTACTTAGTCTGTACTCCTTGAAATGATAACAAGAGCTTCAATCTATACTAGTGTTTATTAATGTGATTTGTCCAATCTAACGTCCGATGACATTGGAGTTGGCCACTATCAACTGTGAGGAGCATTCTGGGATTCTGGGTGCAGAGTACTCGACTATTTGCAATATTTTGTTTTTTATCAACACATTGAAATTCTATACAATTCCAACAGGTCAATTATTTACGAATGACTGTCATGTAGAAGATGAATATTTCAATCTGCCAATTAATAATTTTCAGAATAGGGTACTGAGATTTCTATTTCTATTTCTATTTATATCAAAAGTAGCCCTAAAGAAATAAGACAATGTTTTATTATTATTGCATGAACTATACTAGTGACATCCTGGGTTGGAAAACTCGCTCAAGAACTGTTGTATTGTAATCTTAAAAACCAGGAACTTTTAATTATACAGAGTTGATGAAAATCATGGAAACAGCTAAATATTTTTCTAACAAGAATAATTTGATAGTAGGCTTCATTGGGGATTTTATTTGAAATAAAAATCACTCTGACGCTTTGACATTTTTAATCCTCATATGAATCCAAATTTATTTTTTGAAATGAGAAAGTGGTCATGTGATAAATGATTTCTATACAAAGTCTCAAGAGAAAATGAATGGCGAAAACTGGACATTGATATCTCAACCCATATCAGTTGTTGGTGTAAAAGTTGTAAATTATGTTGTATATTAACCAGCTGAAATCATGTGTCAGCGCAAGTTTCAGGGTCTGTGTGATAGCTCCCAAATAGCCTCAGCTGATGTTATAAATTAATGAATGAAAAAAACTATAGTAATTGCATGCAATGAATTCTTCAGCTGTATAAATCACAAAAAAAAATTCTTGAAAAAGGACGGAGTGAGTCAATTTTATTGTTCAACGAACTTGACCTGTAAAAAGGTTCGAAGAATACGCTTTCAAAATTTCAAGCTAATTGATCAATTCTTTCTGAAGAAATTGTAGAACATACAAACAGACGGACAACGACTTTGGCCTCCAGTAAATAAAAAACGAGAACTCGCTAACGCTTGTTCAATGATACAGATATCTGAAGAAAGTGCAACTATTTTCACCTATCTTCAAGTAATTAATCCTGAATAACGTTTATCAACAATTTTTTTTCATTTTGAACCCAAAAACTAGTTTTGGTTCCTTTTCAATGTGAAAAGTATTTCAATTTTCGTGACGTTACGTCCCACGCTGAGCTTTCACCGTCATCACTAAGTAGTAAGTTGCTGTGTAAACAGACCGCTAAGCTGGAAATAGAAGGGCATTCGGAAGAAGAACAAAATGGAAGTTTCGTGTACACACATGACACGTGATAAAGCACGTGGAAAGAGTTAAGATGGATAGGAAGATGAAAAGCATAGAGCAGTTGCGATAGAAAAGTTCTTGCTGAAATAAAACTTTACTCAGCTCTCAGCTCTCAAGGCCACGCGGCTTGAATTCTGATCGAAACTAATTGCCCACATAAATCACAGATGGCGCCCCTGGCAGGCTACTACATCCAGGACGCAACCTGAATTTCTTCATATTTTATTTCACGGGGTGTTGATTTGAACCAGAGTTGGTTTCTCATCTGAGGAAGCGGACAGATTTATGAATTCATTTTTATCCTGTTTAGTCCAGTCAACGAAGGATTATGGAGGGAAAGTTGACCCCGCATCTCTTTTAAGAATAAAGGGGTCAGGAGGTGAGGGGTCAGGAGTAAGGGGGTGAACATATCAAAAGTCCTCAATCCTACACCCTGTGCTTAGGGGTGGTTGAAAAGAGCCATATTTTGGTTTTTTGCACATATCTCAAACAATATGCGTCTTTCGGAAATTCTTGGCGAATACAAAATTAAAGCTTACAAATTAGCGTACAAGTTTCAAGGCAGTTTTTCCAACTTTTTGCTCTTTCAGGGTTTATTTCTCAACAACAATGCACGAGAAAATAAGTACTGAATTTTGGGTTGCAGAGCATTTAATTCCTTCAATTCCATGCATTTTTCTACCATTTTATGCTATCAATCAATTGTTATAGCAGCTTTAGTGTTGAGTGTGAAATTCTCAATACAGCTACAATAGATCGATCATTCGACAATGTAATTTGGACACAATATCTGGAACACAGTTTTTGACTTTGCAGCTTCATTAAGACTAGTTAGGAGCTGGACATATTGAAAATTCGCATCCCTAACCCCTGTGCTAAAGGTGGAATACCGTCAAGTTGACACCTGTTGCTGTATTAAGAATCTCACACTCAACACTGAAGCTGCTATAACAATTGATAGATACCATAGAATGGTGAAATAATACATCAAATTGAAGAGAATTACATGTCCTACAACCCAACAATCAGTACTTATTTTGTCAATGTATGTTGTTGAGTAATAAGCCCTGGAAGTGCAAAAAGTTGAAAGAAAAACTGCCTTTTCTAAGATTTTACACTTTTAAAAGTGAATAGCTCGAAAACTAATGGAGATATCACAAAACTCTGCAAGGCAAAACTTGTAGGAAATTTTTCTAGCTTTTTGTTTGGTTAGTCATGTCGCTGAAATGCATTGTTTCCATGCGTGTAAGCCAGAAATGAAAAATCGCAACTTTTAAACCGTTTAAACTGTTAAACTGTAAACTTTTCAACTGTTTAGAATAAAATTTATTTTTCATCAATTGGAAAATTACTTGCTAAGGCGACATGAAGCCATGTATGGTATGGTATTGCCTCCAAAATACTAAACAAGATATTTACAGTTCAAAATCGAATTTCAAAACAAATCTATTTAATTTTCCACAAGCGAAATTATTAAAATCCATTGAAACCCAAATATGACTATTAATTTGATATGATGTATAGTAGGAAAGTATTGCGTTTTCTTGTGAGTTATTATTTTTCCCGTCAAAGCCCTGATTCAAAGTTATTGTTGATTGTTGCAGACTCTTTTGAATATTTTTGGATATCAATAACATTTTCTCTATTTTGTTTCAGGTAAGTCTCTATGACAAACTCTTGGGTAAGCTAAAAATTAGATTTTATAAAAGCTCACTATTTTTAGGGAAATTATTGTTTTATTGCGTATGATGCAAAATTAGGATCCCGACGAATTTTAGAGCCTTAGAGGATCAATCGAATTATAATACATGAAACTCAATTTCCACTTGGAGTCCACTTATACTACAGTACTTCCACGATTCATGATAACTCCAGATTCGAAACAATTTTGTGAATCGTCGAAGAGGATTAATCTTCGTTGTAGCAAGAGGCGAGTGAAGTATGGAGCAAACGCGTCTCCATATTATTCAATTGGGTGGAATTGGATTGTGTGCATTGATCGATTGAAAGTGGAGCCTTATCAGTAACTGAAGTGGATGGAAATGGAACGATACCAATCTAATATCCGCTGCTCTTTTGCCGCTGAATAAATCCATGTTGATATTTGATCATTTCGTAGAATTGAGTAAAGCGATTTTCGCCTACAGTTGCTTTTCTACATTTTCGTTTTGGGTCTGAGTGGCATGCTTCTACAAGTATGATTAGAACAATACAAGTGGCGGTTCACTCACGAAGGATGAGAATGAGAGGGGAAAGAGAAAAAGAAGAGGTTAAAGAAGAGCAGAACTGAAGCAGGAGAAGGAGAAGGATCCTAATATGAGCGAGCAGAAAATAAAGAAGATGATGAGGAAGTGTGAAAGAGTGGTTGATGTGGACGCTGCAATCTTTGCGTTTGGTTGAGTAGTAAAACCAGAGAAAGAGGAGGAGTCGGAGAAGAATAAAGGATGAAGAAAAGTATATGAAGCGACAAAGGAGAAAAAGAGAAGGAGAAAGATTATGAGTAGTAGGAGTAGTTTTTGTGGCAAGGGTCCGTTTTCAGTAAATAATGATTTCACACCAATTGAAAATAATTTGCTCCTCTCAATCACATATCATTCCCAGATACCTAGTTCCTGAAAAAATGTGAATTTCTAACTACAAAGTCTACTTTCAACTTCAACACACAAGCAGCTTGCCATTGAGTTATAACTGTGACTTAAATCCCAAGAAGTATTATTATAAGAAAACTTTTGTTTCTTGTTGAGGTGTTATAGCCTGAAATAAAACTTTGCTACAATAAAACAGGCAGCTGCACCAAAGAAGAAAAATAAGTTTTCAGGTTTCTTGCATCACAGTTTTTAGGGCAAGTTGTTGAAATATTCCTACCCTCTCTCCCACCTATCATCTACTGCCTTGGAATAGCTAACCATAACGCAGACTTTCTCAGTTTTTCACGCCACAAATTCGGTTTAATGATGATGAATAGTCAACAAGTTCATTAAAAAGAGAGGAAAGTAAGAGGAGCTGCGGTATGGTGCTACTTGAAATCTTCAAAATAGAAGTTGAACTTCTTACTCTCTTCTCCTTACCAATTTTCTCACCTCACTTTCACTACTAATTGTTTTTGTCATTAGCAAAATGACTGTCATGAAAATAAATGATTTTTAATTATTAGAATAAATCATTATCAGAAAATAGAAAAACAGCGAAACAATTATAATAATTTTAGAATTAATCCGAAGAAGACTATAGAATATTTACCAATTTGAATGGAAGAATATGGTATGAGGCCAGCCTCAGAGTGGACAGCCTTGGAGTGTTCTCTATCACGATTTTATGAATCATTTATCTTGAGTTTTTTTGCAGCAGCAGACTCTAACAAGTTGGGACAAAAATTAAGAAATATAGATTGAATCACCAATGAAGTGACAACGATATTGCTACCCCACCAAAACTCCAGGCTCTTTTATATCCATAATCCTCTATATTCTACATCCTTACCCCTCACGTAGCCTTAATATCCTCCCGCTTGTACCTCTCATGTTTTCCACTTCCCCGTAGATTCTGCAGATTTAATTCATTCATATCACCCATCCTTTTCATCTTCAGGATGCATTTTCATAATATGTTATTATGCACCATTATTGTATTTAATTTTTTATCATAGAATTGTTATTATTTTGTTTATAATTACTAGTGTTTGCCATAGGTCTTGTCAGACCTGGCAATGTAAGTTGTATTAAATAAATATCGAATATCAAATATCTCTCTCACTCTATCTCTCTCTTTTCCACCACTGGATTCCATCTCTCTCTGTCTCCACTTGGCCTCGATCTTCCACTACTGGATTCCTTCTCGCTCTACCTCCACTTGAACCCGATTCTTCCACTACTGGATACCTACTCGCTCTATCACCACTTGGACCAGATCTCCCACTACAAGTTCTTCCTCAATCTTCATCTTATTCACCATTAGGATTATTCATCACCGGAACTCCACACATCTACATCTTATTGTGTTTAGTGAATTCTTTGAACTAGTGCTTTAAATAGTGAAGGGAGCCGAACTGTCAAGGCATACTGAATTCACTCGAATCAAGAGACTTTTTCATTTAGGTTGAGTTTTATCAGTTTCATCCCCATTTTCCCCGTCATGTGTCGTTCTGAGGTCGGTTCACGATTGGTCTGCTGCTTCCATGATGCCTCTCACTGACACGTCAGCTCGCTCGCCCTCAAGTAGGTATGATTATTTCAATAATAGTAATAATGACGCAGGTATGTTTCTAGCAAATGAGCTCCACTCTTTCAAAAAACTTTTCAAGGCTGCTCACCTTAACGTACAATCCCTCAGCTGCCACATTGATGAACTCAGAGCAATCTTCCGTTTTCAGGACTTCAATATAATCGGAATTTCCGAATCATTTTTGAAGCCTAGTATTTCATCAAATTTTGTTGCATTGCCTGGATATAATCTTTTCCGGAATAATAGACTAAATAAAGCTTGTGGGGGTGTAGCAATTTATGTGAAAGATGGTATCAAAACAAAAGTTTTAATCACATTTAAACAAGAGTATTGTTCCAGACCAGAGTTTATGCTACTTGAATTATCCTTATCTAGTGCTGATAAATTACTCGTTGGTTTCTGTTATCGCCCACCAAAATAGGTCATTTCACAGATTTCGAAAATGCCTTGCTTTCTCTTATGCCTTGTTATAACCGTATACTAGTTATGGGGGATATGAACACCGACTTGAACATGACAAATCGTAATCTTGACTACTTCCAACTGACTACAATTTTCCAATGCCTAAACATGACTATTTTACCTCTCGATCCAACTCATCATACTAATGAATCAGACACACTCATTGACCTTCTCATTGTTAGTGATCCTAACGAGGTTGTTCAAACACGCCAAATCCCAGTCCCAGCTATTTCTGGACATGATTTTATCTACTGTGTACTTTCCCATAAGATACCTAAGCCAGAACAGAGAATGATTATCACTTATAGAAACTTCAAAAACTTTGATGAAGTCACCTTCCTGACTGATGTCGCTCAGACTCCATGGCATCAAATTGAAGCGTTACCCACAGTTGATGACATGGTCAAGACTTTCGAGAATTGGACTTCCACTTTGTATAACAAACATGCACCTTATGTAACAAGGAGGATTAATAGAAAACGACGAGTACCGTGGATGACTGAAGACATACTTAAGATGATGGGACGTAGAGACAAAGTACATAAAAAATTTAAAAAGACATTTGACTTGGACAGTTTGATAGAGTATAGGAGCCTTAGAAATAGAGTTAAACAGGAATTACGGAACTCAAAGATTAGGTACTAGAATTCGCTCATGACAAACAATAGACAAAACTCTAAATCACTTTGGCAGGGAATAAAAGAATTCGGGCTTGGCAAACAGAAATCGAATCCCCAAATTGACTTACCATTGAACAATATAAATGACCATTTCGTTTCACACTCTAACCAACGCGACGAAGTTGTCATTGCTAATCATATCGATGATCTTGGAGAGCAGGTTACAAACTTAGATTTACCAATTACTGATCAATTTCATTTCCATCCAATCTCAGAAGAAGACACTTTCAAAGCAATTCAACGTATTCATAGTAATGCTATGGGTGTAGACAAAATTCCTATTAGATTTATCAAGATGTTATTTGCGGTTTTACCAACCATTACATATATTTTCAACAAGTCACTTGTTGTCCCTGAAAACTGGAAGTTTGCTCTGGTTCGTCCTCTAAATAAAGTTCTATCACCCAATAAAGTTGAGGATTTTAGACCAATCAGTATTCCACCTGCATTGTCCAAAGTGCTAGAAAGACTCATTCATGCTCAAGTTGTAAAATTTCTAGACTAGAATAGTAAGCTTCATAACTTTCAATCAGGCTTTAGGAAATTCCATTCAACTGAGACAGCTCTGCTTCGTGTCACTGATGATATAAGGTTAGCTATGGACCAAAGAAAATGCACCATCCTCACCCTATTTGATTTTTCTAAAGCATTCGATACTGTTGATCATACAGTCCTTTTGAATAAGTTGGCTATTTTTGGTTTCAGTCACAACTCGTTAGTTTGGTTCAAATCCTATCTATTAGGTAGGAAACAATGTGTATCTGTTGGTGACAAAAAGTCAACTTGGAAAAACGTTATGCATGGAGTACCACAAGGTTCAATTTTAGGCCCTCTCCTCTTCACTTTGTATGCTAATGACCTTTCTCCATTATCAAATTCTCCAGTTCCCATATTTATGCAGACGACCTTCAAATCTATTTAAGCTGTCCCATAACAAAAATTAATGAAACAGTTGGAATAATGAATCAGGATATCAATTCGATAGTGGAATGGACAGAGAAAACTGGCCTTAAGCTTAATCCCATCAAAACACAACCCATTATAATTGGATATTCTCGTCTTATAAACAATATTGACCTTGAATCGATTTACAAAATTAGTGTAGACGGTAATGACATACTTACTGTAGCTCAGTTAAAAATCTAGGCATTATTATGAATAATACTCTTGACTGGTCAGAACAAGTGAGCAAAACTTGTAAAAAGGTATTCTCATCCATGCTTGCATTGAAGAAAATGCACGATATCCTCCCTAGAACATTAAATTATTATTGGTTCAATCTCTCATCTTCCCACATTTAATGTATTGTAATTCTGTTCTTAACGATATGCAAGTCACTCTGAATGATAAACTACAGCGTTGCCAAAATTATTGTCTATGTTTCGTCTACTCTCTCCAACGCCATGATCATATCACCCCAGCCCACATTGCTAGTTCAACATTAAAGCTTCCCGATCAAAGGCTTTTCGAATAGTCAAGCTTGTTAGAGATATCTTGAAATACGGTAATCCGAACTATTTTAAAGATGTTTTCAAATTTGTCTCTGAAGGTAGGAGGATAGATGCTTCACATACTAGAACTGGAGAATGTACTTTAAGGATACCCAATCATCGAACTACTATTTTCACAAAGTCCTTCTTAGTCAGTGCCTGTCGTGCATGGAATGCACTTCCTGTTTCTATCAGGTCTATCGAGAGCCGAGCGAGCTTCATCCTGACTTTAAAAAAACATATTTTGGAACAAATGACTGAAACTGTCCGGCACTAGAACGATCACATGACAACCATCCCTCACCCATTCCACCAATATAAACCTTTAAACCTGTTATAGAACGAATTGTATACATATTATATAAACTCATGCAGGGGTGCCCACATGGGGGGGGGGGCATGGCGCAATTTGCGCCATCAACATCTTGATAAATTTAATAGGAACTTTGTCTACACCCATAGCATTACTATGAATACGTTGAATTGCTTTGAAAGTGTCTTCTTCTGAGATTGGATGGAAATGAAATTGATCAGTAATTGGTAAATCTAAGTTTGTAACCTGCTCTTCAAGATCATCGATATGATTAGCAATGACAACTTCGTCGCGTTGGTTAGAGTGTGAAACGAAATGGTCATTTATATTGTTCAATGGTAAGTCAATTTGGGGATTCGATTTCTGTTTGCCAAGCCCGAATTTTTTTATTCCCTGCCAAAGTGATTTAGAGTCTTGTCTATTGTTTGTCATGAAAGAATTCAAGTACCTAATCTTTGAGTTCCGTAATTCCTGTTTAACTCTATTTCTAATCAAACTGTCCAAGTCAAATGTCTTTTATAGTGTCTTTTGAGAACCTAAATTCTCAGACAACTATAATTAAGTTTGGAAATCATGCGAGACCCCAATGGTGGAGGGGTTAGTGAAATTTCTAGTACTATTCTAGTGGTGAGGAATCCGAAATAAAAATCATTTGACGATTGATTGCCTCTATATTAAATATTTAAATTCAAACAACACTTTACAATAAATACTTTCTTCAATTAAAGATTATCTTTGTCTTTAAGAGACCAAATTTAATTGTATTTACGTCTTTAAGAGACCAAAATCTAAGGGACACATTGAATTCTGATGGGGAAAGATCAAGTACTCATCTTGTAGTTGTCGTCGCGATGTCCGGAGTCCCTGGCGGAGATGGATGAATGGGTGAAGATGATTGGTCGTCCTCCAGGAATGTTCAGGCGTCGCGGCGACAGATCCAAACGGGAGTTAGTCTTGTTCTCTCCTCATCAGCGTCCAATGACGTACGATTCCATCCATGATTGGAAGAAGTTGCCGGCCCTTTTACAATGGAAATTCTCAGCCCGATACAGAAACCTGATGACAAATTTACAACAGAATTAGAAACATAATAATTACCAATATCTAATAGGATTGTATTCAATTGATGATCTAGGTAGATCATCAAATAAATACAATTCACCGCTTCCTATGAGGAAATAAATAATATTATTAACATACATAAATCACTTCACAAATTATAAATCATATTCAATGACAATAATAAAAATACTCACCCAAAAGGGGTATTGAAGATCCAAAGTATAGAGGGAATCAATCGTCATTTATTAATTCAATCCCATTATTATATTTTATAAGGGGGACTTTACCTCTAAATTACAATTACATTAAATGTCCGATTTACTTGGACAATCAATCTCCTGGAGAGAATGAGAATGTACCCCCAAACGAAAACATTACTGGAAATTGAAAGAAAATCTCAAGAAACAGTTAACACTATGACAGCTGGGATTAGAGTGATCGCTCTCCTAGTTTTCAGAGACTTCCAGACTGATCAGTTTTACCATAATTGCCTTGAAATATTTACCCGATCGCCTGTGAATTTCTCTTCGCCCACTCTCTTTCTCCTCAGTAAATAAGGAAGGTGATACGTTCAAGCAAGAAGGAAACTAGGAGAGAAAAGTTATTTCCCTTTTGCAAGTTTAGAACTATGGGATTGATTCAGCATACTTCTGGCGTCTAAATCTATCGTGAGAATAGATAATTCCAAGTGGGATCGTGGGAACCAAGGACTTTAATAAGATTCTGATCATAATTATAACGATTTTAGAAATGCTGGCTAAGTTGCCAAAGAACAAGAATAAATTTACTATCTTCATGGGAACTGAAAACCACTAACTTAAAATAGAATAAATTTCATTTAATAACTCAAAATTTTGGTACACTTTTTAATTTTTTTTTATGTACTTTGTCTCTAAGTCCCATCATCTTAAGTATGTCTTCAGTCATCCACGGTACTCGTCGTTTTCTATTAATCCTCCTTGTTACATGAGGTGCATGTTTGTTATACAAAGTGGAAGTCCAATTCTCGAAAGTCTTGACCATGTCATCAACTGTGGGTAACGCTTCAATTTGATGCCATGGAGTCTGAGCGACATCAGTCAGGAAGGTGGCTTCATCAAAGTTTTTGAAGTTTCTATAAGTGATAATCATTTTCTGTTCTGGCTTAGGTATCTTATGGGAAAGTACACAGTAGATAAAATCATGTCCAGAAATAGCTGGGACTGGGATTTGGCGTGTTTGAACAACCTCGTTAGGATCACTAACAATGAGAAGGTCAATGAGTGTGTCTGATTCATTAGTATGATGAGTTGGATCGAGAGGTAAAATAGTCATGTCTAGGCATTGGAAAATTGTAGTCAGTTGGAAGTAGTCAAAGTTACGATTTGTCATGTTCAAGTCGGTGTTCATATCCCCCATAACTAGTATACGGTTATAACAAGGCATAAGAGAAAGCAAGGCATTTTCAAAATCTGTAAGATGACCTATTTTTGAACAATACTCTTGTTTAGATGTGATTAAAACTTTTGTTTTGTTACCATCTTTCACATAAATTGCCCCACCCCCACAAGCTTTATTTAATCCATCATTCCGGAAGAGATTATATCCAGGTAATGCAACAAAATTTGATGGAATACTAGGCTTCAAAAATGATTCGTAAATTCCAATTTCATTGATGTCCTGAAAACGGAAGATCGCTCTGAGTTCGTCGATGTGGCAGCTGAGGGATTGGACAGGGAGTGAGCAGCCTTGAAAAGTTTTTTGAAATAGTGGAGCTTATTTGCTAGAAACATACCTGCGTCATTATTACTATTATTGAAATAATCATACCTACTTGAGGGCGAGCGAGCTGACGTGTCAGTGAGAGGCATCATGGAAGCAGCAGACCAACCGTGAACCGACATCAGAACGACACATGACGAAGAGAATGGGGATGAAATTAATAAAACTTAACCGAAATGAAAAAAGTCACTTGATTCGAGTGCATTCTATATGCCTTGACAGTTCGGCTCCCTTCACTATTTAAAAACACTAGTTCTAAAATTCACTAAACACAATAAGATGTACTGTAGATGTTGTGATCTATGGAATTCCAGTGGTGGAAAATCCGAATGGTAAATAAGATGAAAATTGTAGAGGAACAGATCTAGGTAGTGGAAGATCGAGACCAAGTGGAGATAGAGCAAGATGGAATCCAGTAGTGAAAGATCGAGTCAGGTGGAGATAGGGCGATATGTCCTGTAGTGGAAGATCGAGTCCAAGTGAAGATAGAGCGAGATGGAATCCAGTAAAAACTGCAAAAAAAAAGAAAAAGCCAGCAAAAAAACGAAAAAATCTTTGATGAAAGTTATCACATGAGAAAAGATACATTATACAACTGATAATAAATAATACTTTTATATAATGAAATAAGAATAATAATGATTTACTGTGAGAAAGAATCGAATATCAAGATATTAGACTATATCAAGATATGGATATTAGTAGAAAGTAGTAACAGAGTAAATAGACATTTGAACATGCTGGATAGCTAGTGGAAGAATCACAATAACAAAGAAGAAGAGAAGAGGAAGAAGGAATGTGCACAATTGGGAAGAACTTTTGAGACTGAACTAAAGAATAAGTGATTGCATACAATATTGTGATGTAATTAATCAAGGAAAGAAGAAGAAAAGGAGAAGAAGAAGAAAATGAAGAAAAAGAAGAAGAAGAAAAAGAAGAAGAAGAAGAAGAAGAAGAAGAAGAAGAGAAGAAGAAGAAGAAGAAGAAGAAGAAGAAGAAGAAGAAGAAGAAGAAGAAGAAGAAGAAGAGGAAGAGGAAGAAGAAGAAGAAGACGAAGAAGAAGAAGAAGCAGAATTAGAAGACGAAGACGAAGAAGGATTAAGAAGAATAATTATCATCATCGCAGCAATCACTAAAATCCCAACGGTTGTTGTAATAATAATATAAAAATAACAGCACTATTCTAGTAATAACTATAGAAATGAGGAAGATGAGAAATGAGAAAGGAAAATAAGAAGTAGAGGAGACGATTGAGAAAGTTCTAGAGATTATCTTAGATGCGTTTTAAATAGGATTTAACGGTGAAGTATGAGAACAGGGATAAATAATTATTGGGAGCTGCAACAACGATTAAAGCAGCAAATTGAGTACTGTAATATTTTAGTGATGAATGTCTGAGATGACGTTAAATGAAACACTGCCCCTATATAAACATATGAACAGACTACCTATCCTCCTGTTCTATCAATAATTCTTTACACATTGGCTTTTATTGTTCAAGCTGTGACAAGAGAAGATGTTATCATTTATGTTCACATAATATGGAAGAGATTACATCTATACCCATAACGTATGTGAATCATCCAATTCATTTGAAATTCAGCATTTTCAAAATTATGAATTAAAATGGAACTGATTTTGGCGAGTGATGTAATTAGTAAGTAATTCTTCTAGTACCCTCTGGAGTATAGCAGTTGAATCATAGAAAGTTGATTTGAGAATTTATTATACAGAAAAATTATTAATGAGTATTATCGAATGTGGATTTCCTTAATGAAATAATTACCGGATATAGCAGTGGAAAGATTTATTATAGAACAGAAAGTCTGCTCATAAATAATGCCAAGGTATATCTACTGTGAAATTTATAAATACGATTTACCTATGATTGTAGTGAAGGGCACCTACAGGTGCGTACAGATTTACGCGCCGCGAACATGAGCAATTCACTTTTAATCAGCTGATGCCAAGCTTTTTCTATCTATATCTTATACCGTTTCTGTAAAAATACAGATATAGTCAGCTGATTAAAAGTGAATTGCTCATGTTCGCGGCGCGTATATCTGTACGCACCTTTAGTCATCAAATGCTGAAATGATTCAGTTTACCTTTAGTTTTAGGAGGTCAGTCATCCTTTCGACAGTGTGGACCCTCTTGGATCCTCACTCGCCGATAGAGATCTTGATCCTCCCGTCAGATGACCAGACATTCCTGTGCCCATGTTGGTCGGCCGCAGCGTTGAGGATCTTGAGACGCTCCGTAGTCAGATCCTCGCGAATCGTGACACCGGAACCCTTCAGCTTCCTCTTCGCGTCGAAGATCATCTTCCTAGTCCGGTAGCTGCACAGACGAACGATGATGGAGCGATCCTTCGGCTTCGCTTGCCCTTGTTGATTCTCCACTTTCAGCGCCTGGACTTCTTCTAGAATGTTCTTCATTGCCATTGTGACTGCATTTTGAACAGATTCTTAAATTTGCAGTCGCATTATGCAAAGGGCCTCCTCAGACAATGAGGGTTCAGAAATAGCTGGGGAAGGCCCTGGCTTGGGAGCGTTGACCCCATTTTTCGGCGTGCTTCTAGGCCTGACCATGATGTACCGTTAGGTGGATTACAGGCGAACAGGTATACTGAAGAGCTGGGAATGTTTTTTGAAAATAAATAAAAAGAGAGTGAGGTAATTAAACAGATAATTTTACAATTAAATGAATCTCGAAAAACTGAATAACTTGATGTAAATTTGTAGTGAATTGAACTGTATAACCCTACATATGTATATTAATGCGGAGCCGAACTGAGACACGTTCACTCACTCGACATAACCAAGAGAGGACCGGCAGAGAGGACCAGGAGTCCTAACTCCGCCCTAATAAAGGCATACAATCAATCAATCAATCTCTTTCTATCACTCTCTATTCCTGTCGTGTGTTTACGAAAAGGATATTATTTTATACACTGAAACATACTGCCTATCAATGAACTCTCGTCACAATATCATTATATCAGAATTCAAATCACATCATTTGATCTATGATTATTCTTCATACTATGTAACATTTGTAGAATAATTGGGTTTATTGTTATCTATTGTGATTGGTTAAATTTGTTATCACTCAACTATACTTTTTCTCCTTTGCTTTTGGCTTTCGTCATGACAAAAGAGCTGCTGCTCTCTCATTGGTTATCTCGTGATTGGTTCACTTCTTTGTCTTTCTAATGCCGTAGGTTATAATCACACATCATTGGCTAATGCAATTCAATGCAGAGAATTGGGATCAGGTTATGTGGAAAGTGTACTCCGCCCTTGACTGCTCCATAAGCCACACTTTGCCGAGTACAACTTGCACTAATCTCCTCCAGGCGCTCTTCAGTATTGGAGCACAGCTTTTGCCTTACGAAAACAAATCAAGGATTTCCCCCTCTTCCCTTTCTTCTTCACTATTTATTCATGATTCGCTCTAATTCTCTCCCCTCTCCCTTGCTTCGCTCCCTGAGAGCTTAGAGTATTCTTCTTCGTCCTATTCTCTTGAAACTTCTACTACTTATTCTCTCATGCTATCAAGGCTGAAATCATGATCCTCTAAAATTTTCATCTCCAACATTTCATGTCTCTGCATATTATTGCTACTGTATAATGCAACATCAACCATCAGATATGTTTTGTATGTGTACAGGATAAATTTTTCTTATCTTCTTCTTTCCTTTTGGAATATTTCCATTCATTCTCCTGTATTTCTTTCTTCCTCTACTTCAACTTCTTCTATTTCTTCTTCTTTCCTTATTCACCTATTCATTTTCCTTCCCCTCCATTTCCTTTTTTCTTACATTTTTCTTCTCCAATTTTTCTATATATTCTTCCTTTTACCTCTATTCCAATTTCTTTCACATCTTTATTTTTCCTCATTTCTTCTTCCTTCACTTCCTCGCTCCTCATTTCTTTTGCTCTCAGTCTTCATCTTCTAATCTCTTATTACTTCTTTCCTTCCCCTCACCTTCACCCACGACTAGTTTCTCTTTTCATCCCTCTCCTTGTCGACCTCTCACCCCTTCCATTACTTTATTTTTCTTCTCGAGTATAAACAAAACGAAAGTAACGTTTCCCTCCACTTGTATGTTCCTGCTCATATTTTAAGCTGTTGAAAATTCAGGCTTGTCTCAACTAGTGTATTCCCAGTGCTATATCCCTGCATTTGTTCATGTGCTCATCTAAGTGATCACGAGATCACAAAGGAAATACTACAGAGAATTTTTGAGTGACTTGAATTTTTGTATAAATATTATATTGCACCAAATTTTGGACCACTAGATCTATTTATTATTTATGGGCTCATGGAAAATGAACTGTTTGGCTAGGTAAGTCAGTGTTCTGCTCATTTCTCATAAATGGTCATTCCTTTACTCTCGAGAATTATTTTTCATATTATCTCATTTCCAAACTCTTTCTAGCTGCACATTCTCATTTGCTCTATCCATCACTTGTGGGTTTTCAATTTTCCCTATCATTGTTTCTTATTAAGTCTACTATATATAGGCCTAATAAGGTCTATTTTAGATTTTGTTGGCATATTCAATGGAAAATTCTCATAATTATCTTGATATTCCAACATCAACTATTGTAATTTATAAATTGATTGATGAATTTGAATACAAAATTAGGATGAGGAAAATGAAGAAGTAAGATTAAGATCTTACATTCCAACTTACTTAAATGGCGGTAACAGTTTTACTCATACCAGAAAAAATGGCATTCAAGCTGCAGAAATGAGGCTTCTGCACTTCTAGACTATGATTGGCAGTCGCTTATTAGGCCACGCCTCCATCTTCGATCACAATCAGCCTATATGACTTTCTCAGTTGTTTTCCAAGTGAGCTGATAGATGGCATTGGTTTCTTGTTCATGTATTAAGGGAGCTGCTATGGTAGGTCAACTTTCAAGTTATACAATCGAATAAGAAAAGAACTGAACAGGGAAGATGTTGATGAAGATGGAAAAGGAGGCCTGATTAGGAGAGAAAGTGAAAAAAATGGAATAGCAGAAGAACTAAGATGAAGATGTGGATGACGTTGGGGGGAGGAGGAGGAGAATGAGAAGGATGAGGAGGAGGAGGATGAGGAGGAGGAGGAGAGGAGGAGGAGGAGGAGGAGGAGGAGGAGGAGGAGGAGGAGGAGGAGGAGGAGGAGGAGGAGGAGGAATATGCAAAATATTAGGATAAGGACAAGAAAAAGAGGATAATTCGTTCAACTAAAAGAATTGATTATGAGTGATAGGTGACTGAGGAAGAATATAAAGGAATGGGAGGGAGGTTGATTGATGTAGATGATGATGAGGAGGAGTGAGAGGAGGTGAAGCAAGAGTTGATGATGTAAGAAGTGACGATGAATTCAAAGATGGAAAGAAAAAAACAGATGAGAAAACAGGAAGAGAGAAGAACGGAAAGAAAACGAAGAACTAATAAGCACCTGTCGAAGTTCAATATCAGTGGCACCCTACTTTATTAGTCTTAAGTGATGTCTGAATGTTTCATGGCAAGCTGCACATGCATAAGATAGTGTCAAGTTGGGTGTAGCAGGAGGGGGAGGCACCCCGCCACCATTTTACGAATCGCTCGTAAAATCGTGAAAGTTTTCCGCCACCCTAACTACCCTTGCTAACTGGAAACTTGGATTTTCCACAAAAGGAAAGTATCTGATTTCTGTATGAGGAAGGCTGAGATCCATCTTTTAGAGATTATACCTTATAGTAGATATATTACAGTGAATAGGAGAGGATAAACTGAGTAATTATAAGAGATAAAAGAGAAGAGATTGCAAAATACATCCAGAAAGCAACAAACTATCTCAGATGAGAATCTTGCAGTAAACAAATTCCAATGGCAGATGAAGTGCAACAACATGATTGAAACATGAGCTTCTGAATTATCAGAGCAAAATACAAGTTCACAAACGTAATTTTTGAACACTGGCTTTGAGTTTCATTCACAGAAAGCAAAATGTAAATAAAATTTTGTAGTTAGTAAGTTCAGATCCTAACTGCCATATTTAATACCATGACATAAGCAAAATGTAGACGTCATTACAAAATGAATAGCTCTACTCCTAGTATTCAGCCGGAGACGGAGAGTAGGCCTATTCATCACTGATTTCATGCCATCTTAGCAGATCAGATAACCCTGTCTGAAACAAAATTCTCAAAATGATTACATAAATTAATTATAATCAATTACATTATCAAAATACATACATTAAGTAGATTCATATATTTTCCTTCTTTGAAAGAAGGAATACCTCCAATAACGCTCCGAAATCGCAAAACGCATGCGTCCTTTTGATAAGTTTTGAAGTACAGTACTATAGTCCTATTCCAACTAATCAGATATCACATTGATCAGATGAATAAGAACAATATGAAAACTTGTAGTACCCTTTATTATTAAAAACTTTGAAATATATCAACGACTCTCTTTATGAAATGGCTAATCACATTGATCAGATATGAAATTGTTTATGTAGGTAATATTCACCTCATCCACTTCTCCTACAGAAACAGAAACTTCAAAGTTGGATAGTTAAGAAAATTTTAGTGGAAAAATAAATTTAAGGTAAGACCAAAAAAATAATTGCAAACTGCATGACTTTTGACTACACTCCAATACTTACAAACAAATGCCTTGAAGAGTTAGCCATAGGTTTAGAAGGAGAAGAAGGTTAGAAGAATAGGTGTAGGAAGCCAGGGGAACAATTCAACTTTAACATGAACTAAAGTCAGTCAATAATCTGCATAAACATGATTTCTGAAACAGATTTTATCTAGATTTCGAACCAAGTAGAATCAGACATAGTCCATTACCGCCTAGGGGGAGTGAAGAACTGGAAAACCTCCGATTGGTTTAACAAAGCTATCCTGGAAAGAAAGCTGTTTTCAAGAAGTGTACGGTTTGTTCTAGCACCAAGAAAATCTTTTAACATGAAAAGTTCGAATCATGATCATTTTAACTTTGAATGAGTTCTGTCACGCTATGACTGAATGAGTTAATCGTTGTAATAATTCCTAGAAGTTTTATGTTGGAGGAAGTTCTGTCTTCATTCAGTTAGAATTGTATTGTAATTGTATATCTACCAATGTTATTACATTAGTCTCATTTGTATTGCAAATAAATAAATTAAATATTGTATATCATGATTTGTAGTAGCCAGTGCCAGATAATATACGAGTCTTGTAATCAATGATATTCATAATAATCGTCTGCTCTCAAATGAAATGCCATGAGAATTTTCACAAATCACGAATAGATAAATGCTGGAGAACAGGAAGAATGTGAAGAATGGTAATTGGACAGGATATAACTTTTTAGAATAGTTCCATAGTAATATCAGCATCAATATCGCTGATTGAGATACCATAATTTTGTCGGGCATGATTTGTCGGGAATTTTGACTCGAACAAGATTTTTTATTGTGTTTTATTTTTTATTCACGAAGAGTATTTTTATTCGCCCACTCATGCACTAACATTATAGACTAATTGTAGCTTGAGAAAATGAATCTAATGAATTTCGAAAAATGGAGACTTATTGAACGAAATGATGATGAAATGCAATTTTAATAACGATGATATAATATTGGGTGTTATATCTACATATTAAATCGAAGAAATACCGTCCATTCTTGGTGTTGTATGTTTCATTTATTATATTATGTAATTGAGTGTTTAATTCTTTTTATTGATATCATTATTCATTCCCAAATTGATAAATTCAAAAAAATGATAAATTAAAAATTTTGTATTTCACTTGTATTTCCAATTATCAATTTGGCAATAAAGTACTCGTTCTACTGGAAACTCGGGCTCGACATGGATGGACTCTACCCTCATAACTTGAATATTAAGTAATAAATCACAACACTTGAAAATGATACTCAAGCTTATGCTTACCATCAACACTCAACCGAAGAGACAGTGCTAATGTTAATCGAATTGAGAAGAGGATTAGGAAGAGGAAGAAGAAACACAAGAAAATAGGCAAAAAGGAAACAAAGAAAACGAATGGCTGAAGAACTCTGACAATAAGTTATGTGGACATGACGCGGAAAATGTTGGAAAAGTGAAAAATGGTAGCAGCTTTGTTGACCACCATAAAATAATGGCAGTCATAACTATGATGGAGAAGCTAGCTCGCAGCTCAGTTCGCTAGCTTTAAACAGCTATTACTCAAGCTGCCTTTTCCAATAATTTGCTCCTCCAAACATCCTCTCTCAATAATAATTATTGCTCTGCTGTTGTTCAAACAATTACCACTGAATTTTGCACAATTGCTTTGCCTCTTACTAGTGCAATATTTTAGTTGAAAAATTAGGAGCTCATCAAATGATGTGAAGAGTACGAAATGAGAATTCATTCTTCAAAATGTCAGAATATAATATAAACTGATGTTGCAAATGTTTGTGTTTGAACGATTCTCAATTGGGGTTGAAAAGAAAATATCTTCTATGTCTAGGAGACCCCTTCGAAGTGAAATATTCTAGTTACTCAGTAATAAATATTCAACTATTTATTAACCATAGAGTTCGATTGTCGTCAAATTATATTAGAAAGATGATGAAATCAGTTAAAAGATAAATAGATAATCTATTTGAGTGATAGATCTATCGACACTGATTCACTGATTCATCCACTCGTTCTCTCACTCACGAATGAACAGAGCTCAGAATCTACTGGACCAAATATGATCAAATTTGACAGGTATGTCTGTGCCCTTCTAGAGAAGCACTAAGAAATAAGATTTGGAAGAAAATTAAAAGATTCGTCCATAATTCGCGTTTGTAAAGATTTTCAACAACTAATTGACAGAAAATGTCAATTTGGTACACAGGATCAGTTAAGATGTAAAAATTACGCATTGAAAGGGTTTTGAGATAACGCCAAAGATACGTCCAATATCGGCGGTTTTTTCGTGAGTTTCCAATTTTATTCTGTATTCCTCAGCTCTTTCGAGAACTCATTGACAGATCATGCTGAAATTTCGTAGACAGGTTCAGCTGAGGTCAAGAAACTTCATGTTGAAATGACTTCAATATTTCGCCGAAAGAAGGCTCAAAATTGATGTCTCTTATGTCTTTTCTATAGGCTATTTTTGCAGAAATTCAGGTTCATCAACATATTTTAATGTTTGAAGTAAATTTCCCCAGAATCTTCAAGTATGATTGAAATCAAAAGTTTTAACTCGATACACGTAGGGTTCAGCCCTAGGTGATGGCGGTTTAGATAATTAGAGGGTTTCCTTTCTCCAGTTTTTCATTAGATTTTCAATGCGTTTCAACTAGATTTATTAAATAAATTGAAGCTTGGAAGAGTTTGAAGATTGTTCTTTGAGACAACAATTTTTGAAGAAATAGACTAAAATACAATAATTTGTTCTCATTTAATGTCTTAACTAAAACTCTACATGGAAATTAGCTTACTGAATATTTTATCATTCTGATATCTGATATTTTATCATTCAAGCCTGAACTCTCTTCAGATTATTTTGACGGGAGGAAGCAAGTTCAAATGTAATATACAGGCGAAGGAAGCGAGTATGCTGGTCTCATTTTCGAAGATTCAGTTGAGGTTCAGAGGCGGATCCCACTGGCTAGACGGATAAGGTGAGAGAAGCCTGCTGGCTAGTGATTTATAAATAAGTATTCGGAAAATTAGGAAATTTATTTATCAGATGAATAATTCAACCTGCTGGATAAAATGCATTCTCCAATAATTTTATTACGTATCTTCATAAGATTACATTGTGATTATAGACTCTATAATAAGTTATGATTATTCTATAAAGAAATAAGATTTATACACTGCATATCAGACACCAATAGATACATTCTTTATCATTTTTCAAACGATGAAATTTTCGAACACAATAAAAATTGGAAGCTCTGGAAAAATCTCCAAATGTCTACGTTGAGCACTGTTAAGAGATTGAAAGAGCTATTCTGAGCTGCATGGTTTGAACATTTATGAAAAATTTTACATTGTGCTTGGGTAAACTTGTTTGACAATGAAGAAAAGCTCATGAAACATGCCATGTTCCGCATGGTCTGCTGGAAAAAATAAAAAAGGAAGTTTTCCAAAAGCGTCAGCAATCAATCAATCGTCCCCATAGTAACGGATTTTACGAGTGTCTCCAGTCAGTGTGTTACTAAAAATAAAAATCTGGTGTGGCGCACTCACACAACTTTCCTAACCGTTATGAAAATTGATCACCTGACGCTAGTATTCTCGCGCATCTCAAGTCTACTCATAAACAAAGATATGAGCCAGCTGGTGACAGGACAATAACGCTGGAGACACACGAGGTCTGCTATCTCTTCGTAGTGAACGATTTAATAGAACCTACAGTTGCCAACAATTTGCAATTTATTAATAACATTTTCTCGAATTTCAAGCTTATTTTCAATTTTGGGTGAAAATGTTACTGGACATTAATTGGAGAGATTTTTATGCTCTATTCATGCCTATTCTAAAACAGGGTGATCCTTGCAACCCAATAAATTATCGACCTATAAGTCTGCTCTCTAATATTACAAAAATATTTGAGAAAATAATAAAGGACCAGCTCATAAAATTTATTTTTAAAAATAGCATAATAGACAAAAATCAATATGGTTTTCAGTCTGATAGAAGCACCGAAGATGCATTAATATATTTTACAAGAGAAATATCTCAGAGCTTGAATGATAATAGGAAAACACTCACAGTTTTTTGGATTTATCCAAGGCGTTTGATACGGTCCCTCACGAAAATTTATTTTCGAAACTTGGCAGGTATGGAATAAGAGGACTACCACTATGTCTTATTAGGAGCTATTTACAGGATAGATATCAGGTATATCAAGGTAGCACTGAAAAATTGACATCTTTTGGTCTGCCTCAGACAGGGTACGGTGTTATCGCCGTTATTCTTCATTTTGTATGTAAATGATCTGCTGAAGTTAAAATCTTCACAATATACTGTACTTACTGTACTGGCCCTTCTCATTAGATTGAAAGTTGTATTCATGAGCGAGGTCTACTGTTCGCAGAAGTAGTTATCTGTGTAAATGTCAATAAAAAGTAATAATTACACATTATTTATAGTGATTGATCCATGAACAAGAATGATAATTTGATAAAAGCCAAACAACAGAGCAGTTAGGATAACAATACGGGAGAATATTAGCGAAAACTAGGGTGAATGGAACAAAGACGCGATGAGTAAGTGAGTGAGAGGAAAATAGTGCTTCGTACCATCCGGTGATAGCTGCTTGAATGGCTCACGCACCCGCCAATACACGCACGCGCTACACCAAATATACATAGATATAATACATTCACAAAATATTAGTATATATCTAGATGGAGCAATAATGTACCTCATAGTTGTGCGCTTTGAGTGTTTTAGTGGTGGGAGGAGGAGAGAGAGTGATTGCGTGGAGGAGAGACGTATATCGATTGGTGTAAACTCCGCCAATCATGAAACAAAGCAGCGAAACCGACCAAAAATTATGAGGGTGTTCAATAAACATTATAAATACCACCAAAAGCCAGCTTTCTCTCACAAATCAACACTGGAATGTTGAAAACTATTTCAATTTTCATTCATGGAAATCACGTTCGGGAAAGAGAGGTTAAGACAAAGATGGAGAGACAAGTAGTGTATTGAGGAAAAGAGAGATAGTGGTATTGAGAGAAGAATAGAGATGGTGAATGAGTGAAATAGGGTGAGAGTTGAACAGAGAAAGATAGTGATACAGAGAGAGTGTGATGGTGGAGTGAGGAGAGCTATCAAACATTACACGATTAAACAGTGTGTTCCACAAAAACCACCCTCTCCTACCACTCACCACTCTCGAACCTGCTCCAAAATTCAGAAATTCGTTGCAGCTCTCCAACTGCGTGACCCATTTTTTTATTCGGAGCACAATATTTCGGGGGGAGAAAGGTTAGCTTGAGAGTTGGGAGAAAGGTTAGCTTGCACGCAATTTTGAAATTTCCATCGCATCAGAATTCGTTCTTTGATGGTTTCTGTTATTTTCAACAGCTTTTTCTGCTCACAAAATGCGGTAATTAGGAATGAGAAATAGTATTATCATGATGTGCTTCTCTGGTTTGGTTGAATGCGTTGTTTGTTTTTGCTAGAATAATTATTCTACTGATTGATCAAACGAATAAATAAAATAATACATCAATATAAATATACAATATAATTTATTAGGTATATACTTATGTAATGATTCAGATTTGAATCGTAAAATGGATGTAATTCAGTCAATATATTCAATCAGGTATCATGAATGGACTTCAATTATCTCCATAGAAAACACCATAGAAAAAAATACCCCAAAAAATAATATCATAGGTATGAACAAATGCTCGTATGGGCAGAAGGCTGTGGAATTTATGAAAGAGAATTGAACCAAATCTTAGTATTGAGACAACTTCAAAGCAACACACAAACTCCCAATTTTTGAAATATCATAGGAACTCTGAGATGAAATATTGATCCCATTTATGAAAAAGTACATTTTTTCATACTATTTTTGAAGCAATATGCTACTTTTAAAGGAATTCAAGACTATTAACTTCAAGAGTGAACAATGAATTGCAAGATTACCCCACCTCAATAATGTAGCTCACACTTTCAGTTTAGCACGTACCTTACCTGCAGGTAATATCACCTCGAGAAGAATGTAAATCGCTCCATAAAAGACGGCAGAGACAATTTATTAAGAACTTCAGGAAGATTTTATCAGCAGCAATGAATCACAAGACTGTGTGTTATAAAAGCCCCATTTACGTATCTCAAGTATTCCTCAAACAGTCAAATTTATTTTATTGTTCCATACTACGTTGTTATATTCTAGCTATAACAACAGTATATTGTAGAACCATGCATTTATTCCAGATATTAGAGTAAGGTAAACAATTTCTCACAGGTTATCAGAATGAATGTATCCATTGCATTAATATAAGCTTATTTCTACATCAGGTATACAATCTATTTGAAAAGTGAATATGAGACAGAGAATTACAGTATTCGAATAAGTTAATGACCCGGTAAAAATATTCTTGTACATTTCTTAAAAAGATGTTTGATGACTTATGAAACGCAAATTTTCGCTACTTCATAATGATTTATTCATTTTTGAATTATTCTTATTTGGAGGATAAAAATGTGCATTTTTCCAGGCACTATAAAGTGAGAATTGTTCTTGAAAACATTGCAGAAGGTGAGAAGGAATGGAAAAAGAAAATTAAGAGGAATGTAATGGGGAAAAACATGAAAGAGAATACAAATTTAGGACAGAATATTGATACTCATATGAATACTGTATTGATTCGAATATTAATTAAAATAGCTTGGATTCCAACTTCATTTCAAGTTGGGGACATCTTGGATCTCAGAACTCTAACATCTTCAT
The DNA here is from genome assembly GCF_014356525.2 of Nilaparvata lugens. Classification (NCBI taxonomy): domain Eukaryota; kingdom Metazoa; phylum Arthropoda; class Insecta; order Hemiptera; family Delphacidae; genus Nilaparvata; species Nilaparvata lugens. Next base: position 58,112,037 of record NC_052504.1, on the reverse strand, counting down.
ACTGTTGATCTCAATAAGATTTATTTATGAGTTTCAATGTGGTGTTACAAATGCTTATTCTTGGTAGAGCGTGTGGTTCAACTCTTCGATGAAGAAACAAACTTAGAATCTTGTTGAAGATGATGAAATTTCCTTTAATGGTAATCTCAAAGTCAATTTGAGAATAACAGAGGATCAAACCAGCAATTGAATTTTAGCCAATAGGAGAACAAGTGAGAGGACCGTCTCAAACCCCATCTTGCAATAATGATTAGATCGCAACTAGCCACGCTTCCAGCCAATCACGAGCAAGCAACGACTCGATTTCACTTTCGCTGGTTTCAAATTATGTCTGCAGGTGGCACTGGTACACCACCTTATTTTGTGATAGTGAGTTAGAACTATGATTATAAAGGCATTTATTCGAAATTCAATGAGTGGAGCTATCACTAAATAAATAAATAAGACCAAATAAATAAACCAAGAGAGTACAAGAAATAAACCTAGACAGATTGACAAGGAAAATTATAATAAAAATTATTTAGTGAAGAAAAGTCAAAAATCTAATGTGAGAATTCAGGAATTATACATGATTCGAGTGTTTCTCTTTGTCTCTTCTTGTCCTTCAACGGTTTTAATCATCCACTTTATCATCCTTCTCGAAATTATTTTCCTTGCTAATCTTCTTAACGAGAAATTGAATTAACCTTCTGAATATAATACGTGGGTAAAGAACTAAAAATGGTATGAAGAAGATAGATGATAAAAATGGGAAGGAGTGATAATGAAGTATCTAAAGAGATGAAGAAGAAAGTTGTATTAATAGACGAGGATGTCTAAGAAATATATGAGCGTCATTTATCTTTTAATCTGAATAAAATACGAATTTATTTGAGAGAATATTTCACTAAAAGTTTTAAAGTTACTTACACTCATGATCATTCTTCAACATAATTGCCGTGAAGGTTGAGGCATTTGTCATAGCAGTAGACCAGCCTCTTCATGAAATTCTTCCACCAAATAAGTTTGAGTAGGTTAGAACGTTGTTTTGGAGCTCCTCACTAATAACTCTTCCTTCATGAATTTGGATGATTCCTTGTTAGATTTATGCTGAAATATTGACTATTTTTGCGTAAACGAATAACGCTACGGCAACTAGCACTTGTCGAAGGCTCAAGTGAGGCGGCCATGTTTGTGAGTCTATAACTCGACAACAATATTATATTATTATTGACGATCTGGCCGCAACGATCACAGGGCTTGTTCATTGAAGTCATTATAGTAGATCATTATAGTCGGCTAGCTCAAACTCATCTAAGAGTTTGGAGATTAATAGTGAGGTTTAATACTAAGGTTTATGAATAGTGAAGGGGGTATGATGAAGGTTTTTCCTTGAAAAAATGTTTAAAAAATATATGAAAATGGAATTGAAGACTGGTGAGTTTTCACCTCCATTGTTCCATTGTGGCAGCTCACTTCAAAAGGGTGGTATATATGGTAGTTTTATTATAAAGGCAAGCGCCCTCAAAATTCTAAGCAGTTTCATCAAAATTGAGCAATAAATTCTCTGGCAATAAAACAGAAACTGATGACAAATTACAAAAGAATGATGGAAAAAGTTAAAAAGAAGAAATGAAAAATTAGGAAAAAAAGGGAAAGTGATGAGATTTTCTCCAGTTTCTAGCAGGTTACACGATAACAAATGGGGTTCCACTTTTGTTTTACTATAAACCTAATAAACTTCACCGCGCTCTCAACAAGAGTACATTGTTCGAAAGATTTGATTACGTTTGTGTATGCTTCAATGAGATTAGATTTATTTGGTGAAAAGCTACTCGAAATGTTAGTATTGTTTCACCTAGATGGATTTATGAACAGTTTGCTTTTGTTTTTTGTAGCACAGCCTGTTTGCATCCAATCAGAAGTCTATTGTGATTACTAATTGCAACAATATTATAATTTGATTATATTATAGATCATAATTCTATTATAATTTCCTGTAGATTAATCAATAAAGGAAACGCAATATTCATACTACTGTATTCTTGAGTAAACGGTTACAGTGTAGGCATATGAACAACAGATGTGTCATCAAAGTGATGGACAGAGGACAACCGATGTGTCATCAAAGTGATGGACAGAGGACAACCGATGTGTCATCAAAGTGATGGACAGAGGACAACCGATGTGTCATCAAAGTGATGGACAGAGGACAACCGATGTGTCATCAAAGTGATGGACAGAGGACAACCGATGTGTCATCAAGTGATGGACAGAGGACACCGATGTGTCATCAAAGTGATGGACAGAGACAACCGATGTGTCATCAAAGTGATGGACAGAGACAACCGATGTGTCATCAAGTGATGGACAGAGACAACCGATGTGTCATCAAAGTGATGGACAGAGGACAACCGATGTGTCATCAAAGTGATGGACAGAGGACAACCGATGTGTCATCAAAGTGATGGACAGAGGACAACCGATGTGTCATCAAGTGATGGACAGAGGACAACCGATGTGTCATCAAAGTGATGGACAGAGGACAACCGATGTGTCATCAAAGTGATGGACAGAGGACAACCGATGTGTCATCAAAGTGATGGACAGAGGACAACCGATGTGTCATCAAAGTGATGGACAGAGGACAACCGATGTGTCATCAAGTGATGGACAGAGGACAACCGATGTGTCATCAAAGTGATGGACAGAGGACAACCGATGTGTCATCAAAGTGATGGACAGAGGACAACCGATGTGTCATCAAAGTGATGGACAGAGGACAACCGACCGTATCACAGTTGTATTAGTTCAATATGTTTACAGACGTCTATCCACAATAAGATACGAATTATTATATTTGATATAATAATTATTCAATACCTATCATGTATATAGCATTTTAAAATAATTTTTTAATTATATTTATTTCATATTTCATATTATTCTTAGAAATGCTCTTTCTTTTTTTTCAGGTGAGAGCTCGAGTTATTCACAGTAATACAGTAATCGCTGTTTTGAATGTGAGTAGATAGAGTCGATTATGAGGATATTGTATTACGTCACACTCATTAAGTAAGTGTTTATAGTTGTACTATCAGGGCACCCGTGCTTCGCTACAGGAATTAAAAGATAAAATTATTTTTGTGAAACATTTATAATCTAACTCCTACCAAAATTGTTATAATCGTTTTTGAGACTAGGTCACACTTGGCATGAAAATATTCAAGTCAAATCATTCAAATAATTAATTGATGTGTTGGAAGTGCTCTGTATAAGAGTAGTCTAATTGCAGCGAATTTTGTAGGATATGGGGCGAAGCTTAAGAGTCGCCCTCGACTTTATTCATTGGCAATTAACATTTCCCGTTGACAGTTATCAAATTAGCAGTGATCATGTTATTTTTGCTTTGGCAATTGAAGATTGAATTCCAAATTAGGTTGATTCGGAATTTGATGACTCTGGTATCCATGGGTCTCTTGCTTATTCTGGAATTTTTGGCATAGCCTGTCGCTTACTTTTCGTTTCACTCATCCAAAAGTGTAAAAGCAGCCAATCCACTGATTCTTTCTTCCATGGAAGTCCATTCATACATAAGAGTCCATTCATAATATTATATCATTTATTGTGGCTGATTTCACATTTCCTAAACTCTACAATCATAAATATTAAAGTGGGATTATTTTATAATGTGAATTTGCATAAATCTGAATAGAGTTTATTCAATCGCTTTGATTATTGACTACCATTATATGATTCATTTCTTTGATCTTAGCTTGAAACCACAAGCTTAGGGATGAAAATTTGGATGTAAACTAACATGTAACTCAATTTAATTTCTATCTAAATTGACAACTTTAGAATTTACTTGTGATCTATAAATAACAATAGGTTTGTCTTATGTTGTAATAACATCATGAAAGGAAATAGGAGCAGTTATATTTACAAAGGAAATATTATGTTTTTTTCGATTTAGTTTTTAGCTGATTTTGAAACATGAAAATATCAGGCCCAGTAGCACAAAAACATGTTCAATTTCAATCAGGATTAAATTTCATGAGAATTAATCAGAGCAGGGTTTTTTTTAATAGAAGGCTTCTCTGATTGGCTCTCGTGGTATTTAGTCCGGATTTTGATTATGAATTAACAGACAGTGCAACTGTCTCTCTCAAGGCCATGGCTGCGTACAAAGATAGAGCAACCAATACAGCAGAAGCTGAAGAAATTAGTCGCATTTCTATCACCTCACAATGAACATTACATTCAACTACCATGTGTTTGGAGAGTTCGATTTTAAATTTCTTTTGCTATCATCCGGTCACTTTCTGAACCTATTCTTCCAGATGTTCCATGAATACTGCAATGTTTCAAAATAAGGTCGCCAAATTTGGTAACTCAACTACAGCTATTATAATGTTTTTTATTTGCTCACACTTTCTTATGTTTTCAACAGACTATGGAAAACTACTTGAGGGGCCAAAAATCCTTTCTCTTGGTAGTTCAACGAATTATCCCAGAGTTGAGACCTGTTCCAAAATAATGTTTTTTGTTGCAAGCACAAGATATTCCTGATTTGAACGAAATCGTTAGAGCTGTTTTCGAGATCCGTCCGACATCTATATATATAAAAGCGAAATGGCACTCACTCACTCACTCACTCACTCACTCACTCACTCACTCACTCGCATAACTAAAAATCTACCGGACCAAAAACGTTCAAATTTGGTAGGTATGTTCAGTTGGCCCTTTAGAGGCGCACTAAGAAATCTTTTGGCAATATTTTAACTCTAAGGGTTGTTTTTAAGGGTTTAAAGTTCGTCTTTTATCTATATATATGAAAGCGAAATGGCACTCACTCACTCACTCACTCACTCACTCACTCACTCACTCACTCGCATAACTAAAAATCTACCGGACCAAAAACGTTCAAATTTGGTAGGTATGTTCAGTTGGCCCTTTAGAGGCGCACTAAGAAATCTTTTGGCAATATTTTAACTCTAAGGGTTGTTTTTAAGGGTTTAAAGTTCGTCTTTTAGCATGTATATTCTTCTTCTCCCAATCTCTTAATTATAATTGAAATTTCCATATCATATGTTACTATAGAACTATAATCTAGATAGAGTACCTCTTCGAAACAGTTGTTAACTGGCAACTAAATTAATAATTTTGTCAGGTTGGCATTAAGTTGAGTTGACTTTGTTAGGTTGGCACCAAGTTGAAGATTTTAATGCATTTATCGCGGAAAGATTGATTGGGCACTGCTACTTCAATCCTGGGAATATTATATTACTAGCCGTCAGGCTCGCTTCGCTCGCCATATCCGTTTAGCCAGACGTTTAGTCTGGACCCCCGACTGGATTTTTCTAACATATGATAAAAATGCTCAAATGAAAAATGCAGGCGAGCGAAGCGAGCCTGCTGATCTCATTTTTGGACGATCCAGTCGAGGGGTCCAGGGGGCGGAGCCCCCTGGCTAGACGGATATGGCGAGCGAAGCGAGCCTGACGGCTAGTAGATACATATATCCACTCACGGTATTTAGATGAAAACGGTAGGGGTCATGAAATGTGTGCGCAGTGGCCAGCCAGCTAGATTACGTCATCGCCACCAACCGAGGTTTTTAACACCTATTGGCAATTTTATGAAACTTATTAGTTAAAACCAGATGATTGTATATAAAATGACGTCAGCGACACCGGAAATTCAGCACAAACATGCGCGTGACACCTACCGTCTTCTTCTATATACCGTGTATCCACTAACACACATATTCAAACAAATTGCTTTCTCAGTATAATTATTGACTTCAATGATTATGATTTCATTCAATGAGAGCTCATTTCACATAATAATAACATCAAAAGCAGAAATGTCAAACATGATTGAAATTGAAACAGTAGCGATCATCAACATTACTTTTTCTTCATCTGATCTAAAGTAACCAGATTATAGTAAGATTCACATCAATGTGTCAGCATTGTTCGAAAGGGGAGCATTGATGCTATTAATGAGGAATACTGACAGTCAACGAACTGTTATACATATTCTCCAATATTTTTATCGAAAGCTACGGTACCTTATATTTTCTTTGGTAAAACAATCAATGTTTGGGAATAATTTATTCATGGGAAAGGCGCCTTACTTCAGATTCACAACGGACACTTCTGAAGTTTTTAAAATACCCCTTTAAGCAGTTTTCGCGATGTCGGATATACAAATAAAATTAGTCTTGATAGAATAGGATCAATAATTATTGATAGAAGCAACTCCCGACATAAAAGTTTGTTTTATGAAGAATAAAAATTATCTATACTCCCAGGAATAGCTCTGATCGAAGCAGCAGTGCCCAATCAATTTGTTCTCGATAAATGAATTTTAATTAATTCTTCAACTTGGTGCCAACCTAATGAAATAATCTCAACTTAATGCCAACCTGACAAAATAATTAATTGGTTGCCAGTTATCAACTGTTTCGAATAGGTATACTCTCTCTAGATTATAGTTCTATAGTAACATATGATATGGACATTTAAATTATAATTAAGAGATTGGGAGAAGAAGAATATACATGCTAAAATACGAACTTTAAACCCTTTAAACTTAAAACCACCCTTAGAGTTAAAATATCGCTAAGGAAGCGATATTCTAAGTTTTGTTGCAATCGATCCAGTAGTTTTCCAGAAATCATGATCAGTGAGTCAGTGAGATAAGAATTTTATAATTATTAGAGGGATGATTTCAGAGGGTGATCTTGTTATGTATGAAAATGATGACATTATTGTAAAATATTTTGTAGACACATATTTTATCTTGATCTATCTAGAATCGATCCAAACTAAATTCAGTATCTCTGAATTTCTTGAATGGACTTCTACAGTGTGATGTCCAAAATATCTCTTGACTTTTGCGTGAGTAATGAGAGGACTTTGTTGATGTATGAATAAAACTTCAGTTTTAGACTGATTTCAAATCAGCGGGGAATAAATTGCAGCTCATAGGTGGAGCTCATTAGAGGTGCTGTCCTCAGCAACATCACCACACCTGACCATCAGGAACATCGACCAACTGTCGCTTATCTAATCCAAGTGATAAGATGGAAAGCTAACGCCAGGGTCTGTATCACCCAGAAAGATGTGTAAAGTGACAAATTATTGAAGTTTTATTGATTCAATCACAATGATTCGTAGTAAAATGGCCAGTGATTAATGCTGAGAATTACTTCAATTGGACTATCAATTTATTGTTAGTATTATGATAAATGATAATTAATTGCAATTGTCTGATAGAATCATTATTTAACCATCTACATTCCTAAACCACATAGAAACTAAATCAAACCAGAGAAGGAAGTATTTCTGCAGACATACGATTATTTCCGACTCCATCGGTTCGAGATAAGTAACACACGTTTCGGCCATTCAAGGCTTGGCCACCAATTTGCACGTTCTGCCAAAGTATTGGGCGAGCTTAAAGCTTAAGCTTGAAGCTTTAAAGCTTGAGTTGGCTGGAAAGCATGATGGCAGTATTCGGTTGATAGGGCTGGCTGCCATACTGCTACTATCAAATGAAATATTCATACCACCTGCTCAGCTGGGCCTTGCAAGCAGGTGCAAGGTTTAGGGTTTACAGTTCTGCCTGGCTAACCCTTTCTTCTTTGCATAAATACAAAATCGATTGCAACTAATATTCTACTGTTCTTCCGCTTTCGAGTTTCCTTCTTCCTACTTCTGCTCCTACCCTTCTTCGTGAACTTCCATCTCGTCCTACTCTTCTATCTTCTCCTATTCCACTCCCAATATTTCTCTTCATCTCCCTCCTTCTCTCCCCTATAATGTACTGTGAAATACCTGAATGAAGAACTCTATCTAATCCAATCTAATTCCTCAATCTCCACCTACTTCTAATCTTCCTTATTCTCTCTCTACTCTCTTATCATTTTCCCCAAGTTTTGCCTCCTTCCATTGCTTCTTCGTGCATAATTCTACAAAACTACACTGGAGAAAAATATTATTATGCATTAAAATTATTTTCTAATAATCATGTTCATATTCTCATCGGTGTGCTATTTTTCCTTCCACTCCTCCTAAGCTTTTTTACTGTATTTTGTCTTGTTTTGTTCCATTATCAATAATTCTCTCCTTATTCGATACCTCCAATCTTTCTGATTATTTTCATTTGTGTTTGGGTATTTTTATACTTTTTCAATCTATGAAAATTGCAATGTTTGCAATCGTTATTTTCCTATATCTCCTATGTATTTTCACCTCTTTCATTTTTGAATATTTTCATTCCATTCTCTCAAATCCCAGCCTCTCCAGCTCCACTAAAACCTAATCTTCATTCATTATCTAGCTTTGTCTCCCACTTTCTAAGCTTATCCTTCTCCATCCTACTTTTTCCTACTATTTCTTCCCTGAATTGAAGATTTTTTAATTAATTGCTTTTTGTCCTTTTCCAGTCCTCCACATCCCTCTTCCCCTTCTTATTCTTCCAGTCTCCACATTATCTTGATTATCCAATTGATATAATCTCCAATGCTTTTTTAACTTTGTTCAATAATTCTTCACATTTTTCTGCCTCTCCCTTTAATCTATTTCTGTTTTTTACCTCATTCTATCAATCCAATCCCACATATTCATCATGATAATATAAATTATATTGTATCTTATTTATCATATTCATCTCCTCCTTTCCTCATCCATTATTCTCGCTCTCTTAATGTAATCCTCAACAATATTTGTCGACTATTTCTAATTCATTAGTACATTACTGGGTTCTGGGACTTTAAGAATAATATAAATTTCTCCTGACAGGAAGTAGCTATTGGGCACATGCTGAACTTACTATCTCAGGTGGGTTCCTTCGAAATATTCCCAAATGGGAGAATGCAGTCAGGCCCTTCTCTTGGGGAACCACTAATATAAAGGCTAGCCGCAACACTGAGATGCTTACTAAGCTGACCGCAAGATTCATCTGGCATGCTTTGCTGCATACCTTCATACATGCTACATGAGGCGCCAAAATCAATCCACATTATAAATAAAATTATGAAGAGCATAGGAAACAGAATTCTTCTCTGAGCTTCTGTGATCAGAGCCTCATTCATAAAATATTAACGTTCCAAGTAAGGATTGTTTGCCTAGTCATTCGTCCTGTTACTTTGTTATTAGTTTCTGTGCAACCAGAGCATGTTTGATTGAATTCGTTCTCAATACTTCTCAATGGATACGGCCTCATAAGATATGGACTCAATGGATATGGACTCAATGGATATGGACTCATAAGATATGGACTCAATGGATATGGACTCAATGGATATGGACTCATAAGATATGGACTCAATGGATACGGCCTCATAAGATATGGACTCAATGGATATGGACTCAATGGATATGGACTCAATGGATATGGACTCATAAGATATGGACTCAATGGATATGGACTCAATGGATATGGACTCATAAGATATGGACTCAATGGATATGGACTCAATGGATATGGACTCAATGGATATGGACTCATAAGATATGGACTCAATGGATATGGACTCAATGGATATGGACTCATAAGATATGGACTCAATGGATATGGACTCATGGATATGGACTCAAGGATATGGACTCAATGGATATGGACTCAATGGATATGGACTCATAAGATATGGACTCAATGGATATGGACTCAATGGATATGGACTCATAAGATATGGACTCAATGGATATGGACTCAATGGATATGGACTCAATGGATATGGACTCAATGGATATGGACTCAATGATATGGACTCAATGGATATGGACTCAATGGATACGGCCTCATAAGATATGGACTCAATGGATATGGACTCAATGGATATGGACTCAATGGATATGGAGTCCTTTGATAAAACTGATATAATAGTCCGGGCGCAAATGTCATGAATAAGACACTCCGTGGTCATTTTTGGGTAACAGCCATGAAGATATCTCAATTTCTTAGTTAGGTCTAGCATAATAAGAATCGTGATGATGATAAGTCGAAATCACAGGCAAACACCTCGGAAACAAGATGGCCGACAAAATTTTCAGGGTTTTGCTATATCGCTTATATTTCAATAACCGTTCAAGATATTCAACCGTCTTTCTAGACTAAAATATTTTTAAAATCTTCCTCTACAATTTTTGTTCTATGAAAGTTTCCTCTAAAACGCATATTTGTTTAGTTATAATCTTCAAAAACAAAAAAAAAACTTTTTTCCAAACTTATTCAATTTCATTCCATGATAACTTTTTTTGTGCAAGAGATACAGAGGAATTTCACATCTATGAAATTTAGAGCGTTTTTTCAACTTTGGAACGATATATCTTAATACGCTGTACAAATGAGTTCTCCAGCGCCCTCCAAAGAAAACTCTGCATGGTTTCTGGTGCGTTTTTCCATAAGCATGAGGTAACAAGCTAGAACTATAAAATCGATTTGTTTCATGACTACTTCAAGATAGAGACTTGCAAATGATCTCAACCTCTTCGTTACAACAAGACGAATGAGAATATTGTTGATGGAAACAATGAAAATATTCGACATCTTTGAAAAATACAAGATGGCGGTCATTATTGACAGAAATTTCTATATCGCTTGTTATCCAGTTATTTTGAGAGATATCGGATTGGTTTTACCACCAAAGTGTTTAGAATTAATCAAACAATGATGTTCGAGAGAATCATCTCATTTCGACCATTCTTTCCATTATTTTTTCAACTTCAAAAACTTTGAGCATACATTTTTCGGGGACAATATTTCACTTTCCACTCTGTTGAAATATATGTATTCGCATTAGACAAACACTAGTATTATTGGCACAGTGTTGTGGAATGTTTCCAAAGCTTCAAAACGACATCTGGTTGGAGGCTGCAAGTCCATAATCTACGGCTGGAGCGTGATCGGAAAAAGAGTAAAAATTACTTTTTGCAGCGGAAAACACGCTTTTTCCACCAAATGCCAATCCCAACACTTAGAAAGCCGTGTAACTCATGACTCCTTGAAGTTACAGACTTGGGAATAGTATCAATCTCTTTATAATGATGTGTAGAGAGAGATTATTCATGATTGCAATCTCAAAAATGTTTGTCATCATGAAAAAAACAAGATGGCGGCGATAATATGTCGATTTTCAAAAAAATCGTCTGTAATTCTAATAATGTTGAGGATATCGGATCAATTCAACCATCTGGAAGCTCCAAAATAATCATACTACAATATCCGAAAGATTTATCCAATTCCACCAACTTTTACTATGGTGAATATAACTTCTACTAGCCGTAAGCCTCGCTTCGCTCGCCATATCCGTCTAGCCAGGGGGCGGAGCCCCGACTGGATCGTCCAAGAATGGGATCAGCAGGCTCGCTTCGCTCGCCTGCATTTTTCATTTGAGCATTTTTATCATATGATAGGACGATCCAGTCGGGGGTCCAGACTAAACGTCTGGCTAAACGGATATGGCGAGCGAAGCGAGCCTGACGGCTAGTAATATAATATTCCCAGGAATAGCTCTGATTAAAGTAGTAGTGCCCAATAAATTTTTCCGCGATAAATGCATTCCAATCTTCAACTTGGTGCCAACCTAACAAAGGCAACTCAACTTAATGCCAACGTGACAAAATTATTAATTTAGTTACCAGTTAACAACAGCTGTTTCGAAGAGGTACTCTCTTCAGATTATAGTTCTATATTAACATATGCTATAGACATTTTTCAATTATAAATTAAGAGAATAAGAAGAACATACATGCTAAAAGACGAACTTCAAACCCTTAAAAGCCACCCTTAGAGTTAAATTATTGCAAAAAGATTTCTTAGTGCGCCTCTAAAGGGCCAACTGAACATACCTACCAAATTTGAACGTTTTTGGTCCGGTAGATTTTTAGTTCTGCGAGTGAGTGAGTGAGTGAGTGAGTGAGTGAGTGAGTGAGAGAGTGAGTGAGTGAGTGAGTGAGTTAGTCAGTCAGTCAGTCAGCCAGTGAGTGAGTGCCATTTCGCTTTTATATATATATAGATATTCACCTTTTTCCAGCTGTTTATTACACAAGTTCCACTAATTTGTGCGTTTTATTGGGGTTTACGCTATTTTTAAGAAATAAACACTTTTGTATTCTAGCTTTCTGTGCTATACTGGGGGTGAGCTGTGGTAGATACCCATATCTATAAAAGGTCTTGAGCTGCGTTTACACCAGAGTTAATAACACGAGTTATCAACAAAAAGTTATTAACTTGACTGAATCGTCAAAATGTCTCTCGACAAAAGTTAATAACTCATGTTTCTAACAGACAATCCCTTGTTATTAACAAGATCTTGTTATCAATAGAATTGCTTTCCATATGATTTCATTTAACGAGAGTATTCATATGATAATATAACAGCCGGAATAAAAAGCAAAAAATTGTCTTCAAAATACTTTAAATTGAAACATGTGTGTGATAATATAACATAATGATCTTCATCTGATCTAATGTAAATAAATTATAATGCGTTTACACCAGAGTTTAAAACAAAAGTTTTCAACATAAGTTAATAACATTTTCTTTTGGCTGCTAATTTGTTATCAACAAAAGTCAATAACTTTGTTACGTGTTTTGTCTGCAAGTGTAGTTCTTAGGGAACAACTGTAGTTGTAGGGTAGGGATTCTTGGCGAGGGGGTTGCGGGGAAGGTTAACAAAAGTTAATGCGATAAAAGAGGCTTTTGTTATTAACATAACACATTTCCTTTGATCTTTACCGACTCTCGATGGATAACATAAATCTTGTTTATAAGAAGGAATTTTCTGTTGAAACACGAGTTATTAACTTTTTCAAGAGAATTTTTTGTCGATTCAGTCAAGTTGACAACTTTTTATTATTAACTCATGTTATCAACTCCAGTGTAAACGCAACTCAACATGATGTTATTGACTTTTGCAATTAACATCAGTTGATAAGAAAAATGTTAAAAACTTGTGTTATTAACGCCGGTGTAAACGCAGCTTTAGAATTGTCACAAAGACACAAACATTTATTTATTGGAAGAATGGAGATAATATAGTTTCAGCTGCAACCCCATTATCAAGTAAAGTACCCTTTTACAAGAGATTGATTGATAATGGTGTATAAACTGTGACTGGAATCTAAATTTCTAAATGAATAAGAGATTGTGACAATTTGAAGTCTAACCCATGATCAATCTTCAATTTTGTGGAGCCGTGAATGGTGATGCATCCGAGACTATTATCTCAGTATTTTAATGGATATGGGGTTCTGACAAAAGTCATTTCATTCAGCATGTACATTAGTTTGCAAGTTTTAGAGTTGCCTCGCTGCATGCCACAAAGAAGCACGCTCTATATTCACTGGATAGGAGCAAACCCCACCAGATCACAGACTCCCAATTTGCCTTGAAATGGTTCAATTTATTGCTCTGCCTTTACGATACTCAGATATCGATAGCTTTCCTATTCCACCGGGAATATTAGCCTTACCTTCAGCTAGGAAGATGGACCAGTGCAAAGCATCCGAGTCCTCTGTGTATCGGTATTTCTAATTCAGAATAGATAGAGGTGAATTATTTATAAACAAGGAGCTCTCTATTAGCTCGTAGCTATAGAATTGGAAATCTTACGCAAGTTATACAGCATCATCTTTGCAACAATGAAGGAATTTACATTTCTATGGTTTTAGAATTCATCAAAAGGGGCTAAGTTGAATAGGGATCATTAAATCTTGTGAATTATATCCATTGACCAACGAGATGCTCAAAATTAGCCTACATTCCAACAAGACAATTACTTCTTTTTACTTCTGAGGGTTACGTCCACATAAATGTTATAGTCTTGTGTGTAGAAAATTGAAGAGATGCTAAGGAAATTATTATTGATCGATATTTTGCTTTATTTACGTAGATTACAATATATACTGGCTTGGACACTCAATGCCGGTTGCACAAAAGCCAGTTAAATTCTAATTGTGATTAATTTCAGGAGAACCAATCAGGGAAGCCTAATTTTCGAAAAAGCAATCTCTGATTGGTTTTCGTGAAATTAATCACGGTTAAAATTTTACAGGGTTTTGTGCAACCGGGCCTTAAATCGCTTACAATAGAGAAAATGTTTCAGATGAATTCACATAATTGAAACTGAAATGATAACTATTGAACTATACATGACATTGAGAGAATGCGATTTAAAATTACTATAAGATGAAATTGTCGATGAGATATAATTGAACGAGCGTTAGCCGGTTCTCACTTTTTACTTACTCAAGGCCAAAGTCATTGTCCGTCTGTTTGTATGTTCTACAATAACTTTAGAAATAATTGATCAATCAGCTTCAAATTTTGAACAATTATTCTTCGATACTTTTTACAGGTCAAGTTCGTTGGACAACAAAATTTATTCACTCCTCCGTCCTTTTTCAGAATATAACGAATAACATTAAAAGTGCAAAAGAAAAACTTGTTGTGATTTATCATTCAGTCAGCTGATATGAAGAGTTTATTGCATGCAATTACAACAGTTTTCCAATTAATTCATACAATATCAGGGCACCGAGCTTTGCTCGTTATTGATTTATTGATAAACAGAGAACAATTCTTCCAAATAATTCGGGAAAGACTAACAAGCACAGCCAAAAACTGTTTCTTCCCCAAATTTCGATTTATACACTATAAATGGTCCAAAAAGTAGGTTATTTTCCATACTATTGAATTCATCCAGGTTCAATTTTCAGTCCAAATATTTAAAAACATAAAAGTTCTAATTGACCGACCGAAGTGAGGTCTAAGATTCAAGTCGACGTTCTTGCATTTCACTTTATGTTTTAATGTTTAAAAGTTTAAATGTTTAAAGTTTAAATGTTTAAATGTTTAATGTTTAAATGTTTAATGTTTAAATGTTAAATGTTTAAATGTTTAAATGTAAATGTTTAAATGTTTAAATGTTTAAATGTTTAAATGTTTAAATGTTTAAATGTTTAATGTTTAAATGTTAAATGTTTAATGTTTAATGTTTAATGTTTAAATGTTAATGTTTAAATGTTTAAATGTTTAAATGTTTAAATGTTTAAATGTTTAAATGTTTAAATTTTTAAATGTTTAAATGTTTAAATGTTTAAATGTTTAAATGTTTAAATGTTTAAATGTTTAAATGTTTAAATGTTTAAATGTTTAAATGTTTAAATGTTTAATGTTTAAATGTTTAAATGTTTAAATTTTTAAATGTTTAATGTTTAATGTTTAATGTTTAAATGTTTAAATGTTTAAATGTTTAAATGTTTAATGTTTAAAGTTTAAATGTTTAAATGTTTAAATGTTAAATGTTTAAATGTAAATGTTTAAATGTTTAAATGTTTAAATTTTTAAATGTTTAAATGTTTAAATGTTTAAATTTTTAAATGTTAAATGTTAAATGTTTAAATGTTTAAATGTTTAAATGTTTAAATGTTTAAATTTTTAAATGTTTAAATTTTTAAATGTTTAAATGTTTAAATGTTAAATGTTAAATGTTTAAATGTTTAAATGTTTAATTTTTAAATGTTTAATGTTTAAATGTTTAAATGTTTAAATGTTTAAATGTTTAAATTTTTAAATGTTTAAATGTTTAAATGTTTTAAATGTTTAAATGTTTAAATGTTTAAATGTTTAAATTTTTAATGTTTAAATGTTTAAATGTTTAAAATGTTTAAATGTTAAATGTTTAATGTTTAAATGTTTGAATGTTTAAATGTTTAATGTTTAAATGTTTAAATGTTAAATGTTTAATGTTAAATGTTTAATGTTTAAATGTTTAAATGTTTAAATGTTTAAATGTTTAAATGTTTAAATGTTTAATGTTTAAATGTTTAAATTTTTAAATGTTTAATTTTTAAATGTTTAAATTTTTAATGTTTAAATGTTTAAATGTTTAAATTTTTAAATTTTTAAATGTTTAAAGTTAAATGTTTAAATTTTTAAATTTTTAAATGTTTAAATGTTTAAATGTTTAATGTTTAAATGTTTAAATGTTTAAATTTTTAAATTTTTAATTTTTAAATTTTTAAATTTTTAATTTTTAAATTTTTAAATTTTTAAATTTTTAAATTTTTAAATTTTTAAATTTTTAAATGTTTAAATTTTTAAATTTTTAATTTTTAAATTTTTAATTTTTAAATTTTTAAATTTTTAAATTTTTAAATTTTTAATTTTTAAATTTTTAATTTTTAAATTTTTAATGTTTAAATTTTTAATTTTTAAATTTTTAAATTTTTAAATTTTTAATTTTTAAATTTTTAAATTTTTAATTTTTAAATTTTTAAATTTTTAAATTTTTAAATTTTTAAATTTTTAAATTTTTAAATTTTTAAATTTTTAAATTTTTTTAAATTTTTAAATTTTTAAATTTTTAATTTTTAAATTTTTAATTTTTAAATTTTTAAATTTTTAAATTTTTAAATTTTTAAATTTTTAAATTTTTAATTTTTAAATTTTTAAATTTTTAAATTTTTAAATTTTTAATTTTTAATTTTTAATTTTTAATTTTTAATTTTTAATTTTTAAATTTTTAAATTTTTAAATTTTTAAATTTTTAAATTTTTAAATTTTTAAATTTTTAAATTTTTAATGTTTAAATTTTTAAATTTTAAATTTTTAAATTTTTAATTTTTAAATTTTTAAATTTTTAAATTTTTAAATTTTTAAATTTTAAATTTTAAATTTTTAAATTTTCAAATTTTTAAATATTCAAATGTTTAAATGTTGCACTTTTACAGCAAAACGCAGCAATAGATAAATTCCACGTCGACGTATACATAAGGTTTTATAAAATTTTGCATTTTAAGGATAATACAAAAGGAAAAGGAGTTTCCTTTGAACAGCAATATTACCATAAAAATCAGACTATAGAATTATTCATCATAAATCAGCTGTCTAGTGGACTATAATACTACCTGTTCACAAACATCGAACATCTTGAAAATGTATCTTTCCATCAAAGTTAGTAGACTGTTGTCTACTTATTGAAAAGAAATTGATTTTTAAAATAATGAAATGTTAGAAATGAAGTTTGTAGAAAATCAGCATTATGATAGTTTATTTTGTTAATTCCAACAAACCGATTTTTCTCCAGCACGACAACACAGAATGTTCTCTGATGGGTTGATTGGATTGGCGTATTGACGGCAGCCAGACCTGATAACAGCGCTCACACTTACATTCCGGGACGACACGTCACGGTACAATAGGACTGAAAGCTCTATGTTTATTTAGGATTTTTTATAAACATTTTGAATTGAAAAACTATTTATTAATTTTTGAGAAAACATAACAACAGGTCAATGTAACTTACTGAGTGCCAGGTCCACTGTTCGAAGAACTACTAGTTTAGATTGTTTACAAACCAAATCGAAAAACAAAATAACACTAACAAATCACTTAAAACTGTAAAATAATTATTAACTTTGAATATTATGATATACAATTTGTCATGTCAACAGATTAGATTATTTTGATCGAGTCTATTAAAATTTCTAGATTTCTCGCGAGATACGGTAAGCTGATTGATTACACAGCTGATCTCCCACACAGGCACACGCATCTTCTGTTATCGACAAACACGATATTATCATCTGTTTTTCGAAGGATGAATTATCCTTTTCATGTCCTTGAGCGAGTTTTCCCAGGGATGAGATCTAGTGCAATCGAATTTTTATATCATAAACCTACTATGTTCCAAATTTCGTGAAAATCGTTAGAGCCGTTTTCAAGATCCGTTTAACATAAACAACCATATAAATAACCAGATATAAAAATAACCAGATATAAAAATAACCAAATATAAAAATAGCCAGATATATAAATACTAGCAGGAACCCGTGCTCCGCAAGGGTCTATTTTAAAACTTGACGTAATGAAATTTTGAAGAATTGAAAAAATAGGCTTATAACCATTCTTGGTTAATTAAGAATCTATATGCAAAATTTCAAGTTAATTAATCCAGTAGTCCAGACGTGATGATGCGTTGAACATAATTTTCTTATTCCGTACGTGTATAAGCCAACTCTTTACTTTATTATAGATTATAGTTAACGACTGCAAGAAATATGACTGTGGAACAGAATAGTGGTGGAACTATGATAGCGCCAGAAGTGACTCAAACACAATAGTAGTTACTACATGAACTTTTGAAAGTGATTTGAAAAAAAAAATTAAAGTTGTCAACCTTATCATTCTACCTCAATTTAGAGAGGTCTTTGTTTGAGCCAAATGTATATATATATAAAGCAATGTCTGTTTGTGTGTTTATATCGCTGTTTGTTCCCTATAAACTCCCTATATCATACGTCACCCTGTGATAAATTGTGTACTGGTAGGTTGGAGTTGAAGTGAATTTGATGCTACCAGCTGTAGATAATGGTTCCTTAGATGACCTATACAAATAATTAGCACTCCCCTATCATTGAGAAACTGGAACATGTTTGAAAAATAAATTATTCACCTCATGAAGGAGAGTTGTTCATATTGCATTCTTTAATTACTGAAGAATGACAGAATAATTTTAATGTTTTTGAATTTAGCTTAGCTTATATTCGTCCTTAAATGAAAGATGGAGAGAATAAGGAATTCTGTGTGATTCATCGTACATCGCATATTTCCTGGACCATCTATTGACAATCAACAACTATGAAAACATTAAATTCATCTTTGAAACACTGATTTAACCTATCTAATTTTTTTTAATTCAACAGATTTTTAATTTACTGATAGATATTACTACCAATTGATTGAGAAGAATATGTTTTCGGAATAATGAATGCTGCATGACTAAGCACATAGGAAGTCCATTGAGATGTGAATGAAAATATTGATTGTCAGATAAATTTCATGATTCAGCAAATAAAGTCAAGTGTGACATGAGATACATTGACTTTTTGGCGGTACGAATTTTGCCGGGTAAGCTATTTTGTAAATAAAGCTTTATTTTTAATAGTCAATGCTGAAAAAAGACAGGCTCAATCACCAGGAATACTATAAATTCTATGAGGGACCAGTAAGCCATTAATTTTAAGTAGTTCAATCACTTCCATTATGGACACTGGATACATTATGGACAATCAATACGTGTGGAATTTATTAGCTACAGAATAAAAAACTTTTGATTGCAGTAACCCCGACTACTACAATATGAAAAACCATTTGGATCAAATATAAGGAATTACTCACATCTCTCATCAACATGTACTTTTTATTAACATATATAAATATATATATATATATATATATATTATTGAATCATGGCTAGTATCATAGCCACCTCTAATACAAGGCCGCGGCCTACGATATTGCAACGTCGCAGTGTAGGCCTAGAATCTAATACATGATTGATGAAAAAGATCAGCTGGTATTTTTTAAAATCTTTTCCACCAATCATGTATTAGATTCTAGGCCTACACTGCGACGTTGCAATATCGTAGGCCGCGGCCTTGTATTAGAGGTGGCTATGCTAGTACTAAAGTTTGTCCTTTCCTGGCCGTGCTACAAATAAATAAATGTAGGTATGTGTTTGACATTTTGTCTTTGTAATCTTGTTGTCTATTAAGAAAGTTTTCAATGTGATTTTTGATGGCAATAAGATCTGAATTTAAAAAAAAGATTCATCAACAAACACCTAACCAAAGAAAATCTCTTTGCTCTGCTCTAATCGGAATGCATGAGAGTCCATATACAGCTGATGGAAGGCGCAAACCGAAGTGGCCAAGCATACACCAATGGAACACACACGTGGCAAGCTCGCGCTCTCGATTAACGCACTCTCGAAAATAGATTCGATCAGCTGATTGATAAAATTATTCCAAGCTTCCCAATGATTACAACATATGTTAGAATATGTGTCAATTATCTCAGTTCCATATGGCGTTCACCTTACCATGTTCATAAGCTTACTTAATAGGATCCTTTTACATCCTTTGAAACCCTTAAGGTGCGTACAGATATACGCGCCGCGAACATGAGCAATTCACTTTTAATCAGCTGATTATATCTGTATTTTTACAGAAACGGTAAGATACATGTATAAAAAGCTTGGCATCAGCTGATTAAAAGTGAATATTGCTCATGTTCGCGGCGCGTAAATCTTTAGAAGCAAAATATCTCAAAATCCGTTCTTAGTGCGCGTCTAGCATGTATGAAGAATATTTGTGCAAAGTTTCAAGACTGTAGACCAATTAGTTTGAGCTGTAGTGTGATTTTACATCGAAATTTTAGAAAAATGCCCTCTCCTAAACCCCCCTGTGTTCCTGATCGGAATTTTTCTGCATAGATATAATTTGTTTTCGTAGCTCAGAGGGGCAAATTTCTTAAAATCCTTTCTTAGTGGATGTCTTGAGGCTACCATTAACAATTGTGCAAAATTTCAAGTTTCTAGGCTCAGTAGTTTGGGCTGTGGTGTGATTTCAGTCTGTCAGGACTTAGCCTTTTATGGATATAGAAGAAAGATATACAGAAATTGCTCGCTTAATATACTAGAATAGCATCAGCAGAGGCTATTTTGAAGCTATCACACAGTTCTTCATGCGTTGACACATGATTTCAGCTGGTTAATATGCAACAATATCGGGGCATCTAGCTTCGCTTGTTATTTTTATTTATCCATAAACACTAAACAGAACACAATTCTCTGAAATTATCGTGTTTATATTTTACAGCTGGCTATACGTCAGCTTATGAATTTCGGGGATGCGATATTTTGATTTCCCACAGAATCACTCGCTCACTTTTTACTATCCACAGACGACGAAAGTCTCAGCTGTCACAGCCTAGGATGAATTATCCTTTTAATGTCGTTCAACGAGTTTTCCCAAGGATGAGACCTAGTGCAATCGAATTTTTATATCATAAACCTACTATGTTCCAAATTTTGTGAAAATCGTTTGAGCCGTTTTCGAGATTCGTTGAACATAAATAACCAGATATAAAAATAACCAGATAACCAGATATAAAAATATAAACAGATATGCAGAAATTGCTCGCCTAATATAATAGGATAATTTACAACTTTTACACCAACAAATTGATAGGGATTGAGATAACAATGTGTGGTCTTTGCCATTCATTTTCTCTTGGAGCTCTGTAGCCTATAGAAATCATGAATCACATGATATCACATTTTCATCTAAAAAAATTAATTTATATGAGGGACTAAAATTTTTAAGGGGCAGAGTAATTTTTGAAGAGAATTTTTTTCAAATAGGATCCTCAATGAAACGTACTGTTAAATTATTCTTGTAAAATAAATATTTAGGTGTTTCCATAATTTTCTACCAACTCTGTATAATTGAAAGTTGCGGGTTTCAAAGATTGCAATACAACAGTTCTTGAGTCTGCTCTCCAACCCAGTATATGTTGAGAGATTTGTTTACCCAGGGCCATGTCACAGAAAGATACACAAAGATTGTGTGTCGCCAGCTCCAAAGTCATTGGGTATTTTCATAATAAAACCTCATGATTCATTTAGGGAAGTACTTTGTTGCCTACAGTTTAGCCTTTGTACTGTATAGCCTACTATAGTTAAATCTTTCCCTTTTAGAAACTCATCTTGTCTCCTTCACATAATTGACCGAGCGAAGTGAGGTCTAAGATTCAAGTCGACGGTTTGGCATTTCTCTTAATGTTTATTACTTTCCTTGCCCTATTACCATAGGTAAGGAAAGTATTGCTTTCCGAAAAAAATTAAGGTACCCCAATTTCTAAATTTCTATACGTTTCAAGGTCCCCTGAGTCCAAAAAAGTGGTTTTTGGGTATTGGTCTGTATGTGTGTGTGTGTGTGTGTGTGTGTGTGTGTGTGTGTGTGTGTGTGTGTGTGTGTGTGTGTGTGTGTGTGTGTGTGTGTATGAGTGTTTGTGCGTCTGTGTACACGATATCTCATCTCCCAATTAACGGAATGACTTGAAATTTGGAACTTAAGGTCCTTACAACATAAGGATCCGACACGAACAATTTCGATCAAATGCAATTCAAGATGGCGGCTTAAATGGCGAAATAGTTGTCAAAAACAGGGTTTTTCGCAATTTTCTCGAAAACGGCTCCAACGATTTTGATTAAATTCATACCTAAAATAGTCATTGATAAGCTCTATCAACTGCCACAAGTCCCATATCTGTAAACATTTCAGGAGCTCCGCCCCATCTATGCAAAGTTTCATTTTAGATTCCCAATCATCAGGCTTCAGATACAATTCAATCAAAAAAACTCGAGTGGAAATGATTGAGCATGGAAATCTCTACAATTAATGTTCTGTAACATTTTCACCTTAAATTGAAAATAAGCTCGAAATCTGAGATAATGTGATCATCCAATTGCAAACTGTTGGCAACTGTTGATTCTATGAAATGATTCACTATGAAGAGATAGCAGACCTTGTATGTCTCCAGCGTTATCGTCTTGTCACCAGCTGGCTCAGAACTTTGCTTATAAGTAGACTTGAGATGCGCGTGCACACTAGCGTCAAGTGATCGATTCTCATAACGGCAAGGAAAGTTGTGTGAGTGCGCCACACCTGATTTTTTTTAATGTTTATATGTTGCGCATTTACGGCGAAACGCGGTAATAGATTTTCATGAAATTTGACAGGTATGTTTCTTTTTTAATTGCGCGTCGACGTTTATACAAGGTTTTTGGAAATTTTGCATTTCAAGGATAATATAAAAGGAAAAAGGAGCCTCCTTCATACGCCAATATTAGAGTAAAAATCTCAGACTATAGAATTATTCATCATAAATCAGCTGACAAGTGATTACACAGATGTGTGGAGAAGCCAGTCTATTGCTGTATTTCCATAAGGTCTATAGTTTCAGTCAGGTACTTGTGGATGAGAATACTGCGTGAGGTCTACTGTTCACAGAACTACTAGTACAATAATTTTGTAACATAATACAATTTTCGATTAAAGGAAGATGGAGTATATGAAAAATAGAAGAAATATTTTTTGAAATTATAAAATAATAAAAATAAATAAATTCATTATGAGTGATGCACAATAATATCCAAGTAGCCTATATAATTATTATCATTGAACAACACAATGTAATGTAATATATACTATTCACAAGGCTCTTGGACTAGACAATATGTCATCATGGAATTATAAATATATTGAAATAAAAATTAGTATATTAATGAAGGCAAAAACAATGGAATGTCTGTGTAATGTTCTATCACATATATGGGAATAATTGAATTCAAGCACAAATCAACCAAATTTTGAATACAAATATATGGAACTCTGTTGAAGAGTAGTAAACAATCGTTTACCTTCCCTGAAGAAAACATCGCTTCATTTTAAGGGTTACGAGGATATTGGTGGGCTGCTTAGACGTGCTTAGACTTCATCAGTCCACTCCATCAAATTTCATGAAATAATATGTCAGAATTTCCTTGAGTGTTTTCTTTTACTGACTAGGCCTACTATATTGCACTAATCTTATAACAACGTTCTTACTTGATTAGCTATATTGCAGGTGACACAATGCCAAAATTCTCATCCACAGATTTCCAACAATTATATCAATGTGGTATAATGTACGCTGCTTCAGCAGTGTAACATTGAATAATATTATTATATTCAGTTACACCGGCTTGAATCAGGAATTCGTAATTTCGCAAAATCTGTTAACGCTGGTATTATACTGTTGATCGAGATATAATCGAATTATTGAACAGAATTGACAATAATTAAATAATAAGATGTCTATAGTTCGTTCATCAAATGGAGAGACAAAACATAAATTTCGCACTTGTGTGTGTTTGAAAGTAATGACTCATATCAGCTATTGAAGGCTGAAATAGTTATAATAGGTATAAATTGAGCTGATATGAGTGGTTACTTTTATACTTACAAATGATAGGTTTGTCTCTCCTTTTGATGAACAGAGTATAGATTATTTTGAAATCAGCTCACGGTGATTTAGACACTGATTGAAGATTAGCTAACTTGTGAATATGAGTTATCAAGATTACAGATTCAGATTAGGATCTACAGAGACTCGAAATGCGGATTATCATGGTTCGGATTACTGAGACTCCTGTGTTGTAGGTCACGTGAGACCCAACGCACTCACACACACAAACTATCGTCATGAAGTGCTGATGGCAGCTTATTTACATTAATCAAGAGAGCACTTGGGTGAATCCATTAGAATTGGCTTACAAGGGTAGTCTGTGCTGGAGGGGTGTTGGAGCACAGATTAGAGATGCTGAGAGGGCGTTAGACTAATCAAAGACATTTCCGAGTAAATGGGTCCTTTCCCACTTCAGACCTTAACCTGTGTAACACAATTAGTGACGTTTTGGGCGAATTGGGGGTGTTACTCAATGAATTTTTAACGACAAATGTGTCTCGACGATCTTATTAGGTATAGGAATGAGTTGGGGGTTTAGTCTATCAACATCCACGATTCTAAGAGGAGAAAAAAGATGGGAATGAATCTTTCAACACTGATTACAAGTAACGTGGTTCAACGTAACTTCATTTTAGGATTGAGGTGGAAAAGCTACATATTGCATATTCCAACAATCAGGAAATGATTGTTGTAGCTGAATGAATTAGGGAGTGAATAGGAGTGAATGAATAAATGTTAGGGATTCCATGATTACATAGAATTTATGCAACTCATTAGTATATAAGTAGTTGATTATAGGCTATTATGGTCTTTATGGTATGAATTGTAATTATTGTTGTTCCTAGTATTTTATATTAACATTTCATGATATTTGTGAATAAGTTCTTCCCCAATGTTAATGAATTCCGTATATATTTTAATGTTTGAGAGGTGAAAGATTTTTTGTAAGTCCATTTCAATGAAGAATGAAAATAAGTTTTCACCACACTGCACAGAAAGCAGATGTTTTCCAGTCCCTACGTAGATCTGAAAGACATTGTTTGCAGACGTATCTCGTCTGACGTAAGAAACAGGTTTCTTTTCTGGTCTAGGCCAGAAAGTGTTCTCTTTCCAGCCGCTTGGAAGTCCGTAGTTAATAGGTCATCCGCTAGATCGCACGAGTGTCCACTTTCTTCATCAAAGTCGCCATGATTTCAGTTTGAGTTTTGAATCAAACTAATTCAGCATTCGCTTCGCAACCATTTTTATTCAATTATTTATTGTTGATTAGCGCATTCCAAATTTTCAAAAATGCTTGAAGATGATGATGCCCATGATATTCCAAGTGAAATTTTAAAAGAATCTGAAATCCTGACTGCAAATCTTCTACCACTAAAATCAAGAGATAGGTTCGATAACAAGTAATCTTTATTTTGTATTCTTTATTTATTTCGTCAGCAATACCTGTAGTGTGGCAAAAAATATCGATTGCACCACGGGCAAAAATGTTTTTCTGGCTCTCAATCTTTTCTAGTCCTCGGCCTACGGCCTCGGACTTGAAAACCGATTTCGAGCCGGAAAAATCTCATTTCCTGCTCTAGGTGCGAAATATACTATTTATTGAACTACTATAGATAAGGAAGATTCTTTTGTGAAGCAGGATAGACTTGCATTCTTTGGAACATTTTTATTCTATAAACTGTATTTTTCAATCAATTATCTTGTAAATTGTACCACACTTTGTCATAAATGAGTTGGAAGATTTAATTACAAAATTTTCATTCTCAATCTACTCTACAAATGCATAAGTGGTGAGGGATTGATTTTCTGGCCAAATTTTTTGAACGCTGACGAGATGTAATGAAAAAGTGATGAGTGATGGTCATGAGAATGGAAGATTGAAGTTCTCCATCAAACTAAAGGTGACAATTTCGAGACAATTGAGCAATCTTCGCCATCTCTACTCTAGTAAGAAAAACATTTGCAGGAACTGGAAACCCACCTGTTCATTGGACCTCTTCTGATTTTATAGATATGGATGAATACAACCGTTTCAATACTTATATTGTTATGCATCTACATAAATTGGGCGGAGCTTTGGACATATCAATGTCCATTCTTCGGAAAGAATATTCAAAATATCCTTCCCACGAACTCTCTACCAAATGCTTTGAAAGAGATGAGAGAAAGAGAGAAAGAGAGTGATTGAGTAAGAAATTGGTAGAGAGAGAAATTGATCAAAATAATGCTATTGTGGCTAGCTTTCAACACGCCAAGCACGCAGACTCGCTTGCAATTTACACCGGAGCACGCGTGCAGAAGCTCTAAACTGCTAGTGCTTTTATCTTTTACAGAACTCACTTCACTTACACCGCCGAATTTCACGGCCATCTTGAATTGGGCAATTATTATGCATAGCATTTGTAGAACTAATTTTGATCTTGTGGAACCTCTCCTTAAATTGGATAAACTGATGTTACTGGCAAGTATTGTAAGTTAAATTGACATCATCATTCATAATTTATCTGAACAACCTTGAATTACTCTATGTAAGGGAGGAACTCTATTTCTATAGTATTCATTTGTTTTTTGTTGAAGCTACCATTCGTTGGAAGAAAAAGAAGGCAGATGGTACAGCTTCAGTGACAGTAGACACCTTCACCACACACAATCATAGTACAAAACAATCTTATAATCTTACAATCGTATAAGTTTTCTCTGACGCAGTTTAGCAACCAGCATGCACACTGTAACGTTATTATTGACGTCACATGTGCCCTGCTTGGCCGCAGTCGGTAGAGCAAAGATTTTTGAATAGATTTACTATTTTTGTGACTCCTGAAAGAAAAATACCACCAGTTACTTACCAGCTCTTCTAGGAGCTCAAAAAAATCTCTGTTTTCGATAGCTTGATCCTTAAGCGATCCTTGATTGTTTCCTCGCGCGCCTCTCCACTAGGAAATACTGAAATGAAGTGCAACTAACGGTTGATTCTCATAGAACATGATCTCATGAGCTTATATCATTGTGCGAAATATCACTGTGAGGACAATATAGATGGTGATGATGGTTGAAGCTAAAAATGCCCAGAGGGATTTTGAATTTTACATCTAGATTGTAATCGGGATATATTGTTGATCAAATACTAAATATGATCAAAATTGATTTTTTTCCTTAAAATATCACTCATATTTGAAAAATCATAGCTCAGTACTCATTGGAGATAGAGAGTTCCGAATGATCTCATTTCATTCAGAATTTTATGATATTAAAAAAGGCAAGAGCAAATTTTTCTGTCCGATCACTGATTTTGCCGGAAATAGCTGAAAACTGGAAAATGAACCTAAAATACGAACTTTTTGGGCCACTCTGTATTAGCACAAGGGAATTTTACATGAAGAATTTGGTTCTGAACCTCTCTCATGTATCCAAATAAAATATTAAAAAATCAGAACTACGATATAAATTGCAAGCAAACCCCCATTTTTATGTCTATATTGACTGGACTTTACTGTTCCCCAATATTTATAATTGTCAAATATTTGTTTAAATGTCAATAACTAGTGTTAAACATAATTTTTTAGAGTTTACTGAGACTCTGTGGTGTCGCATCACAGCGGAGACACAATAGTAACGCTGGTTACACACTGGGCGGTTTCTGCCGCGGCGGCGAGACTGCCGTCGCACCCTAGAAAAAAAGTCAAGCTTACACATTCAGCGGAAAAAATACCGCCAAACATCGAGCGGCAAAATATGATCAGTATGATCGTATGATCGTATGATCAGTAGCCAAAATAATTGTTGTAGTTCTTCATCGCAAATGTGTTGTGACTTCACTGTTCCATGAGTGTTCAGTTAATTGTATTTTGCACATTTTCCAAAAGTATATATTATTAAGAGTTTAATTTGAAATGGGAAGGCAACAACTTTTACCACGTTTGTTGTGCCGTCGAAGGAAAAGAAGACAGCAGAGAAATCGCCTTGCTTGGATTCATTGAAATAAACGTTTTTATTAAATCGACAGCGATATACAACATATTACAGTTTTTTCTTGTCATCCAGAGTTTCAAAATCCCCCCTTATCCCCATACACACTTCCTTCCACGCATTCCTTGTTGCATCTCGATCCTTAAATATGTCGAGGGTTTTGTCCCACAAAACTGGCCTCTGTTCTACAAATGATATTAACAACTCATTGTCTATTAACTTACTCATTTTCTCACACTCGTTAACCACAAACACTTAAAACAATAAATAAATGTTATAAACAACTTACAAACTTTACAACAAGACACAAATTAAAAGGCTGATTTTCAAAGACCTCTGACTTGGAGCAACTGGGAAAGACGACTGATCAGCGGCGACGGTAGACAACCGCCAAATGTGTTAACGCCCATTTGGTCACGTACGCCACTGCGTAGACAAGAGCAGCAAAACACCGCCAGCCGCAGTGGCAGTGGACGACTGCACAGCTGCCGCCAACGGCAATATAGCCGCGCGGCGTTTCTGCCGCCCAGTGTGTAAGCTTCCATTCAAGTTCATAGACTACTGCTCGAACGGCGGCGACGGCGAAATTACCGCCCCGGCAGAAACCGCCCAATGTGTAACCGGCGTTAGGCGATCGCTCAAGGAGGGGTGGAACCCGGGATTAACAATTAAAGACGGGATACTTGCGGGGGGGCGGCAGTTGCCGATCTCGCCCAGGGCGGCAAAGTCCCTAGGGCCGTGCCTGACTTTATTTATGTAGATTACAATATATTATACTGACTTATACACTTATATACAACAGCTTACAATACAGCAAAATTGTAGATGAATTTACAAAATATAAACTAAGAAAATAATTATTGAGCTGTATATGATATGAAAAAAAAGCAATTTGTAATAACTATAGATAATATTGTTATGCATCTACATAAATTGGGCGGAGCTTTGGACATATCAATGTCCATTCTTCGGAAAGAATATTCAAAATATCCTTCCCACTAACTCTCTACCAAATGCTTTGAAAGAGATGAGAGAAAGAGAGAATGAGAGTGATTGAGTAAGAAATTGGTAGAGAGAGAAATTGATCAAAATAATGCTATTGTGGCTAGCTTTCAACACGCCAAGCACGCAGACTCGCTTGCAATTTACACCGGAGCACGCGTGCAGAAGCTCTAAACTGCTAGTGCTTTTATCTTTTACAGAACTCACTTCACTTACACCGCCGAATTTCACGGCCATCTTGAATTGGGCAATTATTATGCATAGCATTTGTAGAACTAATTTTGATCTTGTGGAACCTCTCCTTAAATTGGATAAACTGATGTTACTGGCAAGTTTTGTAAGTTAAATTGACATCATCATTCATAATTTATCTGAACAACCTTGAATTACTCTATGTAAGGGAGGAACTCTATTTCTATAGTATTCATTTGTTTTTTTTTGAAGCTACCATTCGTTGGAAGAAAAAGAAGGCAGATGGTACAGCTTCAGTGACAGTAGACACCTTCACCACACACAATCATAGTACAAAACAATCTTATAATCTTACAATCGTATAAGTTTTCTCTGACGCAGTTTAGCAACCAGCATGCACACTGTAACGTTATTATTGACGTCACATGTGCCCTGCTTGGCCGCAGTCGGTAGAGCAAAGATTTTTGAATAGATTTACTATTTTTGTGACTCCTGAAAGAAAAATACCACCAGTTTCTTACCAGCTCTTCTAGGAGCTCAAAAAAATCTCTGTTTTCGATGGCTTCAAACGTCGGCCGCTTTAACAGTTCACAGTTCTTATGACTGATTTGGTTGGCTCCACAAATTAATATAGATGCAGGAGAGGTAGATAGATATAAGGGCTCTGATTTTTGTACTAGACAATATGGTATTGTCACCAATGTCACTCGCCACCATCTGACAAAGGGGTCAGCAGTGTAAGATGATACCGAGCAGAATCAAAGGCGATACTCTTTTAGAATACTTTATAAATTCTATTAATTTGTATTGCTGCTGCAACTTAATACTATGACCCTAAAACTCTTCCAAATCGGCTGCGATGGTCCTGAATAATTTAAATAAATCTTGGGAACATTTTATTTCCAAAGATTTAATAATCAATGCTGTATATCACAGATTTATCCAACTTATTCGGTGAAGAATAAAGTTGGTTGATAATTGAAATAATAGGTCAATACTGGTAATAGAATAGACTATAACAAGATTGGTCATGCATGAAGATAGGATAATAAATAAAGGGTACACCATTCAACATATATAAAAATATATATTGTGATATTTTTTGTAATTGACCTAAGGGTCTTTTTAACTAGTTTTCCATAAGGAACGGACTCACCGGTTTTAGTTTAAGTATCGTCCCCAGACAGCAATCCTCCGGTAGAGCATTAGGTGGTAGTCTTCCGTCCGCCAGCCTTCTTTCACACGCGTATTCACTAAACCGTTTAAATCACTTCGATTCTCCGCACACCTTTACGATTGCGAGTTCCGAGAAGTCTAGGAGAAGAGTGACGAAAACACAGGCCGAGTTCCTTCTCAGTTGCCGGGAGAGAGTCCCGTTACTCTAGCAGATAACGCCGATATTTCCCCAAAGTTATGGAGGTGGGGGTAAGCACCCTCGATTGTAAAAGAGAGAACTCTCAATGTAAGAGGAATAGATAATGAACATGAAGGTAGAGATAATTTGAAGAACACCTTTCCGAGAGAGAGTAAACAATAATTATTAAAAATATAACTTGACATATATTGACAGCTATAATAAGGTACTGAAATGAATTTTTATTATAATTAATAAATGAACCAAAGAAATAGCAGGCTGGCATCTTATCTTATCGATATTGCTGCTCGCTACTATCAATTTCAACTATGCCAGCCTACTTATGAAATGTGATGTCACATAAAAGCCCCAAATTTGCAAGAGGTTGCATCTCAAGGTCTTGCCAATTTCTCACCCATACAGCACATTTCAGCCCTCACATCGGGTCAACTGCAGCAAGACTAGCCAAGCATCTCCAGCACTACACTGTTATACTTTAGGATTATGGTAGTACCCAATGGGAAACAATCAACCATCAGTACAAAATTGATATAAGTCTGGGTCCAAGCCCTTCGACTTTACAAGTGGAATTCTCTCCACAATAATTACAATAATTAGTGAAGTGGGCAACAAGCCCCACTCACCTAAAAAAAAAAAAGAAAAGAAAATCCCAAATAATAATCTGGCCCGGAGGACCAAAGAAGATGTAATACTAAGTTTGCTGGCCCGCCATACTCCAATATCTCCAACATGACAACATCTGTGATGCCACATAAGTTTGCAAATAGCAATTCCCACAAACTGAATACAATTAGAGCATTATGTCACATTTCTGACTCACTTAATTTGTCTTTGATTTCTCTAATTTCAATTAAAATTAAATTTGCAAATTGTATATCTGTGTTCATTATTCATTCCATAGACAACCTTGTCTTTTCAATTGATTATTTTCCTCTCTTGGATGTGTTCATTTGTGTTGGGCTCTATTCTTT
This sequence comes from Nilaparvata lugens, assembly GCF_014356525.2. NCBI lineage: Eukaryota > Metazoa > Arthropoda > Insecta > Hemiptera > Delphacidae > Nilaparvata > Nilaparvata lugens. The sequence goes on along the minus strand of NC_052504.1, from coordinate 58,080,678 downwards.
CATTTCTATCTCATGTTTAATCTCTCTAATTTGATTATCTCATTGGCCGGCTGTGCATTCACTCTTTCAACCTGATTCTGTTTATTGGCTGTGTGTATCTTCCAATCGTTTCACTTTCTCATTTTCCTTACAGTGGGGCATGCTGATAATAACAATAATATACATTTAAATAACATCTAACAAATATAATAATAATCTTAACAATGATACTAATCTCAATGCTAATAACAATAATAATACTGAGTTAGTTTACGATATATCACCGACATTTTTCTTTGGTTAATTTTTATTTTATTTTATTTTTTTTTTTTTTTTTGCTTTGTTCTGTTATTTCATTTTATTACTTGATGCTTTTGTTCATTTAAGTAATTTTCTTCAATATGTTTTTTTTATTCATTTTGTTTTGGTTTGTCTGTGTTGATAATATTATTCAATCAGTGTAAATACAAGATCAGTTAGTATCAAAATTGTCCTTTCATGCAACTATGTGCATTGCATGTAATTTAACGTTTTGTGCAGTTATCTTATGTGGAAAACTGTATAGTTTAATTTGAAATATAGCTTCAAATATTTTGTCTTGCAGACCAGAAGGGCTACTCCTAACAGTGGAGTGCACTTAGGGTGCTGATAACTGCACTGGCACATAAAGAGAGACATATAATATTTTACATAAATGTTCACATTATCCTGCTGCACCATGATTAACATTTAAAGAACATAAAAATCGAGAATAGAGTACATCAAATAGGCTCGGCTTCAATTAAGAAAAATATTCTCGAATAGTGAATATTATGATATTCAAGTTCATGAAAAATATATCACAATTAATTAACGTGTTATACATTTAAATGGGCAGCAGGAGACACAACACACAACTTGACAATTTTCAAGTTGGTGACATAGAAATATAACATAAATTCGCCTTTGGGATACATTCACATATAGGCTTACAATATAATAATATGATAATTAAATATCTGAGTAATAACAATAATATGAGCATACTGCAAACAAATTACTTTTTATTACTTGCATTCCATGTGAGTCGATCTTAGATTGATGATCTATGGAATGGAGAGACTCCAATGACAGCGACGGTGATGCTAATCTAATGTGATTCTCGAGCCTTGTCAGGGTCCGGAAGTAATGTAGAACAGCGGTGTGAAGCTGTTTGAGTATAGTAGGGCAAGGTTATATCATTTTCTTCCTGAATCTGGTAGCTGGATGATTCGGCAAGTGAATCTATCGAGAGCCTCATGAAGCAAGTCCAACCGCTCACAGACAGCAGGACTTTGAAGAAATCACACTGGCTTGAGATTTGATGAACAGTGTATGGCCCAGTACAGAGATGAAAGAACCCCTTGGTGAATCTTTGAAGAGCAGCAGAGGCATGATGAAATTCCATCCAAATACTCTGTCCAAGCTGAAATCCTCGATGAAATATCAAAGTTCTCCCTCTCAATTGATTCAAGTTCAGCTGACACACATTCCAACCTTGAGTCGTGGGCTCCAACCTTGTAGATGTAGTAGAATCATTGTGTTTGAGCAGCTCAGCTTCCTCAAATTCCTTATCATCTTCTTCAGCAGTGAGGAGCCATGTTGTTTTTATTTCTTCCAGCTTCGAATCAATGACAAGTACATGATCAGCTACAGTGGGAATCAGTTTACTTTCTACAGTATCACTAAGGGCGGAGTAGTTCTTTCCAGCATGTTCTGAAACGTGTAGCTCTATTTTCGCTTGAGTCACTACCACTGAGTCACTAAGTGCCACCTCATCATCGGTATGTTTCTCGATTTCTGCATTTTCCTCCATCACTACCTCCTCTCGTGAATAATCACCTTGGTTTAAAATTTGTGATGAAAAGCTCTCCTGCATTCTATCCAATCTAAAATTCATGCTCAGGTGTGCTTCCTCTAATATTCCTATCAGGCTTTTTTCGAGATTCTTTTGATGCACTCTCCTTTCCTCACGAAGTTGTTTGAGAAAATCCAGCATAGTATCTCCCATGACCGGTGAAGGTGGTGTTTGATTAAACTGTCGACCTCCTATATCGGCGACTTTGGTAAGAGAAGGCGGGTTTCCATCATCTCCACTGCTTGGCTGTGTTGAAATGGCTCCCCGTGTGATGTACCCGTGATGAGCAACGGATTCTGAAGTCGTCGGTCTGGCGGGCGATGCTCCTCCATTAAGTCCTACTGCCGCGTCAAGAGTTGTGAACGAACAGAAATTTTGAATATCTTGGGTAGACGTCAGACTGCTAGACAGTGGATAACCGCCGGGTGAGTCGTCCGCAGCTGAGCTGACGTCAGTGGTCAAGCCGTTTCCCATATTCAACGTCAATGAAGGTCGGGAGAAGTGTAGCTCAAATGAAGCATGATTGAGGAATACAACGATGAAATTTCCAAGTCTAAAGGAGTTTAATATATGACAACGAATAACCACGATACGATAACAACGAGTAGTTGATAAGATAGCGATGAAACCAATTATGATCTATGGATCATGATGGAAAAATCGGAAATCACCTGGTCATTGCTCATTAATTATTGAAAGCTTGAATCAAAAAGCAGATATCGCAAAGTCTTCTGCCCGCATGAAATGCAAGTAATATTCCCTACTTATAAAAAAATTAAACATAAACATTCAAGAAAAAATTATCAATTATTCTGATAATGCATGGTATTTCATCTTATGCCAATAATATTATCATTAAGGAACATGACCACAATTATTCACAATCTTTGGCTACTCAAAAAATTTTAAGCTTGGAGTATACTCTTCGAAATAGCAGTGAACAATAAAGCATTCGATGTATTATCGTAAAGCATTCAATTTATTAAGGCATTCAAAATATTATCATTAACCTTGATAATATACGGTATAATGCTTTATAGTATGCTAATGGAATTGGCATTGATAAACATTACCTGAATTATAATATTTATTTATTCAAATAAATAATTTTTGAATTGTTAAAGTGTGCATGACAAGTCATTTAATTGCAGGCTATTAAAATAAATCAATAAATAATTTTTTAATGATAGAAGTATGCACAATAATTCATGATTGTTCATTAATGGACGATCAATTGATTATCAAGACAAGGTCTATAATCATATTGCAATTAATAAAATATTAGCATTAATCTCGATAACAATATAGTTAATAATCTATTATATGTCAATAATACTAGCATCAATTGACAATAGAAATAATACCTCAATTTGTAATATTGTTCGTTCAAATAAATAATCTTATTTAATTGTTCGAGTATGCTAAAGTCATTATAGCGATTAGCTACTACGGCAATCAATATAATAATATATTGTATTATAGATTCTATAATACCATGATAAAATTCATTACTAATAACGCAAGTAAAGTCGGCATATAAGTCTCTAATAGCTCTCTAATAAATTATTCGAATAAACTCTGCTTATAATTATTCTATTTGATATGCCTATCATGAATCCTTGTGATGACCTTTAACTATCATAATCATATTGCATGCCTTTGCATGTAAAGCCTGCTATGATCATTCATGTCTTGTCAAAGAACTACAATTTATTGATGGTGAAAATAATATATTTTCCTTAGAATTTCCAATCTAAATTTAATTCAATATGACTAGAATAGGTATAATTTTTTAATATTAACAACAGCAGGCTTTTTGTAGGATAGGACCTGCAATAATAATTTTTTTATTGATCGTAGAACTCTGCTAGTCAATCATAATACTGTATAATCATCTTAAATAAATAATCATCTTAATTACATTAACATGAATATCACAGAAATAGCCTACTTAATTTATCCCAAAGGCGTAAACTTCTCTCTCGGTAAGGTGTGCTCTTTGAATTTTTCTTGGTAACTTCAATGAGTTACGTATGGTAAAATCAATCTCGTGTACATTGATACTGATTGATTCAAAACTAATATTGAGTCAGTAATATTTGAGATACGGTATTTATAATATTTTTCTAAACGAAAAATTCACTAAGAAAAAAGGCTGATAGCTTTTCAACAGGAAATTATTCTTCATTAAAAATTATTCACAGTGAGCCCCCTCCTAAAGTCCCTGTTCGGGCGCCATTTTGTGATATTTTTTGTAATTGACCTAAGGGTCCTTTTTAACTAGTTTTCCATAAGGAACGGACTCACCGGTTTTAGTTTAAGTATCGTCCCCAGACAGCAATCCTCCGGTAGAGCATTAGGTGGTAGTCTTCCGTCCGCCAGCCTTCTTTCACACGCGTATTCACTAAACCGTTTAAATCACTTCGATTCTCCGCACACCTTTACAATTGCGAGATCCGAGAAGTCTAGGAGAAGAGTGACGAAAACACAGGCGGAGTTCCTTCTCAGTTGCCAGGAGAGAGTCCCGTTACTCTAGCAGATAACGCCGATATTTCCCCAAAGTTATGGAGGTGGGGGTAAGCACCCTCGATTGTAAAAGAGAGAACTCTCAATGTAAGAGGAATAGATAATGAACATGAAGGTAGAGATAATTTGAAGAACACCTTTCCGAGAGAGAGTAAACAATAATTATTAAAAATATAACTTGACATATATTGACAGCTATAATAAGGTACTGAAATGAATTTTTATTATAATTAATAAATGAACCAAAGAAATAGCAGGCTGGCATCTTATCTTATCGATATTGCTGCTTGCTACTATCAATTTCAACTATGCCAGCCTACTTATGAAATGTGATGTCACAATATTTACATGAAAATATCAATGAGCAATAATAAAAAATATAGAGCAACAAATATAAAAATAGTATGAGAAAATATATAAATATTAAAAATTATCACAGATGGCTCACTAAGTATTTTACTTTGCTTATTTGCATTAATTGATAAATCATGTGCTTCTTTAATCAGCATACACTCTTTCAATTTACACAGCTCAGTTGTTGACTTGCTATTGCTTGTCAAATAAAATTAATAAATCTTACTTCCAAATATATATGAAAAAAATAAATATTGAAATATATCTCTCACGGCTTGGTTTCGGCCTCTGGTGGAATTCAGATAAATCAATTTATCTTATGAACATGAGCTTCATTGAAATTCTAATAAATTATTGATAAAAATATATATAAGTGAGCATATTTAATAGATTAAATATTAATAAATATTCCATCTGTGTATATTTAAATGTTTAAATCTCTTAACCTCTTCAGGCCGGAAAATTTTTTTTTTCACAAAAACTGATTATAGCTGGTTCTATAGTTTCTTTAACATTTTTCTAATATAGGAAAAATAAGAAAAAAATTTTTCTTCAAACTTGAATTATTTAAATTGAAGAAAAAAAATGTCCTCAATTGAGGACAATCGGCTCCAACTATAATTTGAAAATGAATAATGAAAATTACAACATTATACTTAATTAATTGGAATTTACAGTTTTTTGAGGAATTTAAACAAAACAAACTGCAAAATAATTCAAAAACCACTCATATTTATTTATCAATTATTATACAAATATCAAAATATTTCAAAATCCTTCTAATTGGAAACAAAATTATGTTTATCATTTATTCTATGAATAGCTCATGAACATTCAAGTAAATGGTATGGAATGGATTTCCAGTGTTTTCTATTGAAAATTAATAAAATAATTTTCGCATTTCTCACCAATCAATGTACAGGAAGTTCACTGAATATGAATGCTTAGTCATAAAAATAAAAATCAATATTGAGTCACAAAAATTCTAATAAGAGCATCCTTCATCTATCTCAGTCATTCAATATTTATCACTATATATTTAAGCATTAAAATCATAGACATCAACATAGGAATAAAAATAACAAATAAAAATCAATGAAAAATTAGAATTTCAGTGGATAAAATTATACTTGAATGAAATTGAGAACACAAATTTATAATCTATTGGTGAAATAGTTCATAGCAATTTTTATCCTTTGTGAGACAGAGGAAAACATCACACCTCTTACATTTGATCCGTGATTTGCCAGTACTACATCCCGGTCGTCTGCACCTTGCAGGATTCTTCATTTCAAGAGCTTCTGGCATATGTCCGGCTTTCTTCAGTCGTGCTGGTAGAGGAGGAAGACGTTTTCTTTTTTGGGGGGGAGGTCCTTGTTCTTCTTCAAGCTCTTCCTCACTTGAACTATCCTTGTCTCCTGACTCTGTCAGATGCTCGGAAATCTCCATCATGAAATCCATAAGGTCAGAAATTTCCTTTTTGGGTCTCCCTAGAATTTTTCGATCATTGCGGTATTGCACCCAAGCATTGACAACAGCCAGAGTGAAAAAATGCATGATAATTCTCAATGTCCACTTTTTTGTCTTGTAGAAGTTCCTGTAATAGGATATGAGCCTATCGTTCATGTCCACACCACCCATGTATTGATTGTAACTTGTTACAATATTGGGCCTTGACACGTCAATGTATTTTTTTTGTTTCTTGCACCAACGTCTACACTCATCCATAGGAGTTTTTCCTTCTTTGCTCGACATAAGATAGATTGGCTTATTGTCGTTCCATTTCACTACAGCAACTGACACCTTTTCTAAATCTTGAGAAACAAACATTTCAGTGGTACCTCTTGGCAAACGAGAAAAATCTTTATCGCAAATGAAATCACATTTTGGAAGCTTATTCCTCATTACTGTCCCTGTGCAAGCTATTTGCTGCTCTCCTAACAGATCGATCAATTTTTCAGTTGTAAAATATCTGTCCATGTAGATGCAAGAGCCGGCTGGAACAGACTCTGACAATTTCACCACAACAGCTTCTGCTACATTCAAAGTCAGGTGACAGTCTGTTTGAAAGGTAGTGCCTTTTCCTTGATACACACAGAAATCTAAAACTAGACCCTCCGGTGTTGCCAAAACAAAATTTTTCATTCCTTCTGGATTGGGCTTGCCTCGTAGAAATTGTTTCAGATTTGTGACAGTACCAGTAAAAGGTATCATTTGCTCATCAATGCATACTCTTACTGGGCGAATCATCTTCAGACATCCATCTCTTATTGCAGTAAGGAATGGTCTCACTTTCCAAAGTCTGTCTGCTTTTCTTTGGTCCTGGGACACATCTAGGTCATTCACAATTTTTAAATTTGTGCGGATTTGTGTAAATCTATCTCTGGACATTTTTGATGTGACAGTTGAAACCTGTGTGAATTTCTGCCAATACATCCTCAGCCTTGGATACCTCAATACACTCATGAGAAGGTTGATGCCAAAAAATATTTTCATCTCTTCAAACGTGACATTTAGATTTCTACCTTTTTCTTGGACATACCTGAGGTTGGTGAAATTGACGAATGACATGAAGGTTTCGGTTGTGATATATTGTTCAAAATAGTTCATAGAACTCCAATCTGCTCGAGTTCCAGCTTCAGTATTGGGTTCATCCCTCATTGTATCTGGCCATTGAATTCCTCTCTATGTCGCCACCGTGTTCTTTTTGTGTGATTCCCAGTGCTGGTGGAAGGAATTGGTTGTTCTGAAGCAATTGTTTCTTGTTGTCTTGTTTCCTCTTGCCCTGTTTCTCCTGCAGCACTAGTATCATCTTCTTCATATCCATCTCCATCATATTCACCAGCCAATGCCGCCTCAATTAAGGCATCATCAGTTTCTGTGACACCTGTCAGAGAGAAAGAAGATACATAATTGTTATTTGTTTTTCAAAAAACTTTATATCAAATTTTAAAATATTCTTCGAATTATAGATCAAGAGAATAACAATCTCAGCACAAAACAAAAAATAAACTTGATATTATAACTTTGAAGTAGAAAATAAACATATATTTGTAGTGTGACAGGTTTTTTACTTTACATGGAGCTTTGTCAGAGACTGTCGACAATGAACAGAACTGTGCAGTACCAATACACGAGAATCATACTTGGTGTAACAAACAGCACCTTACTCTAATCAAGAACCTCAAGGCTTGATACAGTCCGGTTCCAAGATTAACAAAGATTGTCAAAGCAAAACAGCTGGCAAACCACAAGTATATATCTTTATTTTATAGTTCAATATAATAATAACTAGTTTACATTAGTGAGAAATTGACAACTGATTAAAAATACTTTACCTCCATCTCCATCGCATCCTTCATCTTCCAGCTCGGATAAGTCTCCATTCAAAAGAATCTCTTCAATTTCATTCTCGTTCAGATCTGTGGAAAAGCAAGGATGAGAAAAAATAAGAGTTCAATCATGAAAATACTTAGAAAAAATGTACCAAATTTTTATAGAGTACTGTACCAAAATTATTCTGATGTGTGTTTTGTAAAATGTGTAGGCTGCAACCGCAGGATTGATGAATTTATCAGCATACAGGCATTGTAATTTGAAAAATCAGTTCTTCCCAATATGGATGCATTTTTATAAATCATTTATTGCAGAAATTCTACATTTTAAAATTGTTGTTGTCCTATTAATTAAATTTTCAATGCAAAGTTGTATAGTCCAGTCAGTAATTGTAACTTTGAGATAATGAGCTCATTGTCCTCAAATGAGGACAACAAAAGTTTGGTTAGAGAATACTCATAGAAGAGAAGACGCCGTTTGTCCTCAAATGAGTACGTTTTTCATATGCCCAAATATAATGGAAAAAATAATAAAAATTAACTTAATATGCAGTCAAATGATGAAAAAATACATAGAGAATGGATAAATATGGGAATATCCACAAGTTAGTTGAAAAATAAGGACTTACCAGCAATGTTCATGGGTTGATCCATTTCACGTGACCTTTCAAGAAAATTCGCTCCTACAAACATAACCTGCAACTTTTAGTGTGAAAAACTGGCGCTAGAGTGCAGTTCAGAACGTCCTTGATTGGACACAACCGGCTCTTCTTCGATAAGTTAATCTGAATTTCTTTTATAGATTGGAATAGAATGTCCTCGATTGAGGACAGAAACCCCCCACCGGCCTGAAGAGGATAAATAGTTCTTAAGAATATTCCCTTTATGTTTTAATACTTGCGCAAGTTCGATATTAATTTTAATATTTAAATAACCCTTCAATGAGCTAGCTTTATTTAATTGTGACTATTTCGTAGCCCTCCTTAATAACTTTTCGAATGAACTCACGTGTCAATTTTTCACAATTATGATGATGATTTGGATTCGTTTTGGTGTCCAAGGCCTTTTCTGGTGGGCTGCTGTCATCTTCTCCAATGGGATTATTTAAACTTAATGACTCATGTCATACTACAACCTCACTGAGTCTTATGAATTTTTTTTTAACTGCTCAAATAACTTCAACTTTTTAACGCAAAAACCATTTAAAAAGGGATCTAGTCTTGTGCTCTCAAAATTGGTGGCATCCCTGGTGACCTCTGGCAAGCAAGTGGGTCTGGATCTTCCCCTATTCTTTTACAGCCATACTTCCGACTTTTCAATTCACATAAAATTTAAATATCCACTCTCATTGGTGGATTTAAAATACTCCGCTAAGACGTAATTTGATACTGTCAAATAGTCCATATGAAACTGTTATATTACTATCTATTGAGTGAATATTTTAGTCTTAGACTCTTATTTTACATTTGTTACATAAATCCATACATTCTATAAAGATTACAGTTTTATATTATTTATATAAATAATATGTGTATATATTAAATTAAATTGTTTTTAGCACTGGTCAAATACCGCATTGTGATTGGTACATCCCAAAACTGCATCATGTATCATTGCGCTGATTAAAGTTACATCCCATTTCCTTTATCTTTTTGTTTTATTTTTTACATTTTGTTCATGCTCGTTTGATACAATAAATATCTTTGTGTTTTCTTAATCGCTTTTTTGTTTACATTGATTTGGCATGCTTGCTTACTAAACCCTCTGATCATAGTCTAAGCAAATGCTATTATACGCAACTAATTTGCCACAAGGTGTCTGGCTAATTCTCAAAATATACGGCTCGACCGATTACTAAGGTCGCCGACTAGTAAATACCAAAGAACCTAACCTCAAAATATTATATATTTCATATTATTAAATAAATAGCAATAATACTTTCATTTTCATTTGGCTGTTCAAAAGCATAGCCTTGAGAGCCGTTATTATCTAATCTAGACCGTTGACACTGTATCTGGTGATAACAATACAGCTGCTTGCTCGAGACCTATCAATTTCCTTTCATTACAAGATTTTGGGGAATACCCAAAATTATATTCTTACAACACAGAGACAATAGTGGCATCCACTTGACCTGGACATCAGTGGCGGCTACTGAAATACCGTCTATTGTCCCTGGCCTAAGGAAAGGTTCGGCTTTGTACGCTTCTAATGTTTTCGTGTAATGGCATTGACTACTAATAGCAACCACTAAACCTATTAAGCCTAGTTTATATGATGCCAATTGGCGAGACAGTTGTCTTTGGACAAATGTCATCAAGTGGTTGCGGATTGTCAAGGAGAAGATGTTTATACGCGGCCAACTATTGGCACAGTAGTTGACAGCTAAACATGGCCGAGATCTCGTCATCTGTTGTGACTGAACTTGCAAAAACAAGACAGCGCTACTGGCCTACACCCTTCACACGGCGCCAATTGTCGCGACACCTTAGATTCCGAGTGGTGGGGGGCTCGCTGGGCCCAATTGACTGTCCATAGTCTACTCCCGCTGACAGTTGAATTTCGGGCCGATTGTCGGGACAGTTGGCAAGACATGGCCTGAAGTGTTTATACGAAGACAATAATAATTTCATGCCTGTCAGTTGCCTTATGACAATTGTCTCGCAAATTGGCATCGTATGATATACTCTGTACTTCAATATCCAATGAGTCCTGGACAAAATATCGAAGTTGCCTGATTATGAGATATTGAAACAATATCTACGAAACATTATGCAATATCATAAATTCATAATATTCAGAGAGAATAAATTCAATCCGACAACACCAACACAGACGAAACAGACGTCGAGCTCGAGATGTTTACTGTTATATTCTTAATTAATTATAGTGTAATGTAGATGTAGTAATGGAATCATCATGAAAGTAATCGAAATGATACTCTTAAATCACGATGATCCTCCAAAAAATTTAAAAATTGGGAAATTTTTCTGTTCACATTTGATATGTGAGGTGCAGGTACAAATGGACATTCCCACAAAACTCTGGCGAAAGGCAGCACCTATAAAGTCAGTAATCAGTGACAAATCCAATTCTAACTGAATTTAAATTCATTTTCGAAGCTCTTGACACATCAAAGAACGATTGTTGATAGTCAAATTTGCAAAAATCATCCCCGAATTTGATGAAAATCAGTGATCAAAGTTGCAGCGACGGAAAATCGAGTAGAGAAAAGCTTAATGTAGTTGTTTGATGTAACGCTGAATAGCGCTGGCAGCAAACATGATACAAACCACCGTGATACTATATCATTCGACATACAACAGAATGCAACACAGCTTATCAGATCTGACAAGTCAACTCAATCATAGTGAGGTTCAGGAAGCATTAATTTGATGTACACGTTATAAGGCAGAAGTGTTCTATCCTTGTCTATGATTAACCATTTGATAATGGCAACCTCTACAAGGTTGCCAGATTGTTTTCAACAATGTAGAATTATTATAACTATATTACCAAAATATTCATCTCAATCAAGGAAATCTATTATTTAATCATAAAAAACTATATTTTCTCAATGAATAAAATATAATTGATCATCCTAAACAAGAATGAAAGTTAATATTACATCAGATACACAGATATCAGCTATGCTCTATAGAAGGCAGCGCCAAGGCAGAGATTGGCAATGCTGAAAACCTATCCTTCTCCACTGCCATTGTCATGTGGACCTCACTATAGGCTTAGCCAATCCCATAACCTTCTCCAAGTATTATGACAATTAATTATAATTCTACATTGTTGAAAAACGATCTAGAAACCTTGCTGAGCTAGACAAGGATAGAATACTTCTGCCTTGTTAGGTCAAAGGCTATCCAGAATATCAACCAAATCTGGGAGATTTGCAAGTCTGGGTTGTTTGTGAGTTCAAGATTTTTATTCCGTGGTACTCAGGGAGAATATTGAGGGCATTTATCCAATCTCTACCCACTATTGAGCTGCAGTCCTCTTTTGTGATGCATAGTTTAAGTGTTTCCAATTTGTTGTTGTAGCTGGCATGCACATTAATAACTCCTAGCGGATGTATTTCTGTATTTCCATAGGTTCGGAAAATTGTGCTAGTGGGCAAATTTTTCTGCTACCTTTACTAGGGATGCTTTTGAGTGTTTTATTACTGATCACAGTAGCTCCACTTCCAGTATCCAATTCCATTGGAGTATCGTGGCCATTGATTTGTACAGTGACTATAACTGGTGGAGGGTTACTGATACTGGATTCTATGTTGTAGATAGGCACTTGTTTATCATCGTGTGTCTCACAGTCATCCAAAACTATTACTAAAGTTTCATCTTGATTGTCAACATTTGTTGCACTGCAGACATCAAGAACATTGATGCGTTTTGCATTTTGTGGTTTTGTGTTTTTGCGTTTCCTTGCAAGGCAGACATCAACAACATGGTTGTCTCGTTTGCAATACGAACAGAATAAATGTTTTTTAGTGCAGGATTTTGCAATGTGATTTGACTCTCCACACCGATAGCACTTTCGTTGCCCTGAATCTATGCTGTTAACTGGAATTTGCATAAAACTGCTTTCAGTATTATCAAGGATACTCTGTGTGCCCATTGATGCCTTTTCAATCGCTAAGGCAATCTCTACTGTTTTCTCCAGAGTAATATCATCCTCCTCAAAAAGTCTATCTAAAATTGATTTTGAACGTAGGCCACTAATAAAGATGTCTCTCAGCATTGTTGACAATGTATCATTATTGTATTTACATGGGACAGCTAACTTATGCAACTCAGACAAATAAATGCTTATTGATTCACCTTCTTGTTGTTTACGATTGATAAACGTATGCCGAGCTGGAATAACTAATGGAGCAGGGCTTAAATGATTTTTCCTCCACCTACTGTCTAAAGTGGTACTTACTTTACTTCCTGAAACATAATACTAAAGTGTCACTTTTTCGCTCTCGGTAGTAAAAAACAGAAAAACTCCCTAGGGAGGAAAAGTAACTCCATTTAAATAACATGGGAAGCATCTCTATTTTAAAAACTTACATGGTAATAGGTTAGAAGGTCTAAGCTCAGATGAGAAAGCATAATAGAGGTGTCTGTCATTGAGTCAACTGAATTCAATACCACAACCAGAAATTTGATCAACTCATGAAATATATGTTTGTATGATATTATATTCTTAATTAATTATAGTGTAATGTAGATGTAGTAATGGAATCATCATGAAAGTAATCGAAATGATACTCTTAAATCACGATGATCCTCCAAAAAATTTAAAAATTGGGAAATTTTTCTGTTCACATTTGATATGTGAGGTGCAGGTACAAATGGACATTCCCACAAAACTCTGGCGAAAGGCAGCACCTATAAAGTCAGTAATCAGTGACAAATCCAATTCTAACTGAATTTAAATTCATTTTCGAAGCTCTTGACACATCAAAGAACGATTGTTGATAGTCAAATTTGCAAAAATCATCCCCGAATTTGATGAAAATCAGTGATCAAAGTTGCAGCGACGGAAAATCGAGTAGAGAAAAGCTTAATGTAGTTGTTTGATGTAACGCTGAATAGCGCTGGCAGCAAACATGATACAAACCACCGTGATACTATATCATTCGACATACAACAGAATGCAACACAGCTTATCAGATCTGACAAGTCAACTCAATCATAGTGAGGTTCAGGAAGCATTAATTTGATGTACACGTTATAAGGCAGAAGTGTTCTATCCTTGTCTATGATTAACCATTTGATAATGGCAACCTCTACAAGGTTGCCAGATTGTTTTCAACAATGTAGAATTATTATAACTATATTACCAAAATATTCATCTCAATCAAGGAAATCTATTATTTAATCATAAAAAACTATATTTTCTCAATGAATAAAATATAATTGATCATCCTAAACAAGAATGAAAGTTAATATTACATCAGATACACAGATATCAGCTATGCTCTATAGAAGGCAGCGCCAAGGCAGAGATTGGCAATGCTGAAAACCTATCCTTCTCCACTGCCATTGTCATGTGGACCTCACTATAGGCTTAGCCAATCCCATAACCTTCTCCAAGTATTATGACAATTAATTATAATTCTACATTGTTGAAAAACGATCTAGAAACCTTGCTGAGCTAGACAAGGATAGAATACTTCTGCCTTGTTAGGTCAAAGGCTGTCCAGAATATCAACCAAATCTGGGAGATTTGCAAGTCTGGGTTGTTTGTGAGTTCAAGATTTTTTATTCCGTGGTACTCAGGGAGAATATTGAGGGCATTTATCCAATCTCTACCCACTATTGAGCTGCAGTCCTCTTTTGTGATGCATAGTTTAAGTGTTTCCAATTTGTTGTTGTAGCTGGCATGCACATTAATAACTCCTAGCGGATGTATTTCTGTATTTCCATAGGTTCGGAAAATTGTGCTAGTGGGCAAATTTTTTCTGCTACCTTTACTAGGGATGCTTTTGAGTGTTTTATTACTGATCACAGTAGCTCCACTTCCAGTATCCAATTCCATTGGAGTATCGTGGCCATTGATTTGTACAGTGACTATAACTGGTGGAGGGTTACTGATACTGGATTCTATGTTGTAGATAGGCACTTGTTTATCATCGTGTGTCTCACAGTCATCCAAAACTATTACTTAAGTTTCATCTTGATTGTCAACATTTGTTGCACTGCAGACATCAAGAACATTGATGCGTTTTGCATTTTGTGGTTTTGTGTTTTTGCGTTTCCTTGCAAGGCAGACATCAACAACATGGTTGTCTCGTTTGCAATACGAACAGAATAAATGTTTTTTAGTGCAGGATTTTGCAATGTGATTTGACTCTCCACACCGATAGCACTTTCGTTGCCCTGAATCTATGCTGTTAACTGGAATTTGCATAAAACTGCTTTCAGTATTATCAAGGATACTCTGTGTGCCCATTGATGCCTTTTCAATCGCTAAGGCAATCTCTACTGTTTTCTCCAGAGTAATATCATCCTCCTCAAAAAGTCTATCTAAAATTGATTTTGAACGTAGGCCACTAATAAAGATGTCTCTCAGCATTGTTGACAATGTATCATTATTGTATTTACATGGGACAGCTAACTTATGCAACTCAGACAAATAAATGCTTATTGATTCACCTTCTTGTTGTTTACGATTGATAAACGTATGCCGAGCTGGAATAACTAATGGAGCAGGGCTTAAATGATTTTTCCTCCACCTACTGTCTAAAGTACTTACTTTACTTCCTGAAACATAATACTAAAGTGTCACTTTTTCGCTCTCGGTAGTAAAAAACAGAAAAACTCCCTAGGGAGGAAAAGTAACTCCATTTAAATAACATGGGAAGCATCTCTATTTTAAAAACTTACATGGTAATAGGTTAGAAGGTCTAAGCTCAGATGAGAAAGCATAATAGAGGTGTCTGTCATTGAGTCAACTGAATTCAATACCACAACCAGAAATTTGATCAACTCATGAAATATATGTTTGTATGATATTATATTCTTAATATTAGTAGATGATAAAAATTTATACAATTTTTAAAATATTTTATTCTATTCAAAATACCAGCCAACAAATATTTTTGATCTGCAATTCAAATCTGAAATGCGTTATCTGAAGTCAGCCATTTTTGTTAGCCACTCAGCTGATATAATTGTTACAACTTTAGCCAATAGATAACGCAATCGGCAGTGCCAATCAGCCGACCAGTTTTTAGGTTTTAGATTTAAGGTTATGTTGTTAGGAAACATTGTCACCAATACATAACTTATTAAAATGATTTTATTTGCAGTTTCTTTAAAAAAATGTAGATTGAGGAAAAATGTTGCCCTCGTCTTTGCCTCGGGCTTCAAACTTTTTCCCACAGGGAGAAAAAGTCGTACTTTTCACTCTAGATATACAAATAACTATTTCAACAGTGTTTTTAAATCGTTAAAAGTCTTGGATGCAACTGTCTCTGGGTATGCATATTCAAGGTATTTGGTTTTAATAACTTGTTTTGCAGTAATCCTATTACATTAAGCAAGCAATTTCTGTATATCTGTTTATATTTTTATATCTGGTTATTTATGTTCAATGGATCTCGAAAACGGCTCTAACAATTTTCACGAAATTTGGAACATATACCGTAGTATGTTTATGATATAAAAATTTGATTGCACTAGGTCTCAACCCTGGGAAAACTCACTGAAGGGCATGAAAAGGATATCAATAATTCATCCTTGGAAAAACAGATGATAATTTTGTCGTCTGTCGAAACAGAAGATGCATGTGTGGGAGAGAGCAAGATTTCATTCAACTTTGTTATACTTTTCAAAGTTTTTGTATTCTACTCATTTCCCTTGACAACATGCTCACATATCCAATCTTCCAGGAATTCTATCTTATATAAATATGCCTCTAAATCCCCATATTCCAAGAAAATGGTATTTCTATGTTGAGGAAGCACATACTAAAATCAGCTTATAACAATCAGGTAGTTTTCAGGGAATATGAAAAGTTAGACCAATTGTCTCAAAGTTCTATTGCTGGTTCTCAAATAAAAGGAAATTAATAATGAAAAACAATACTAAAAAATTTTATTATCTCCAAAATACTGAATGTTATTGGAGTATATTCACCCTCCAGTAGACTACATTCAACACAGTAGAGCCTCTATAATTTAAGAACCAAGCGTTGAATACAAATTTTGGTAAATGACGGATATATATCAAGCTCTTCAATATCAATATATATTATATATCAGGCTCCACAATATCGTGGCTGATAGAACAAAATACGAAAAAATTGTATCATGGATACTGATCCCATCATTACCCATAATCAATTCAAAATATAGCCTCTATGAATGGATATTAGAAAATGTTGTTATAAATATCAATTTGACATACTTGTAAAAGATTTCAGAGATCAATACCTGTTCATGAGCGAGTTCTTTAACCCAGGGTGTCTCTAGTTTTATTATTATATGTGAATCCATAGAGCTGTCAATGAACTCATAACTGGAGTTATCAGTGTTACAATGACATATTAGTGTATTTATCTTTATGGGAATACTAATTACAGTGTTTTTGATGGCAAAACTACGAATTATAGAGTTATCGAGAGGTTTCAGTGTACTCACTAGTCTTGAAAATTTAACTATGAATTGAAGTTATTTTTGTATTGTGTCAAGATATTCACTAATAGCTCTATTATTTATGCTCCAAATAACTGCAGAAAAGAGAGACAACTGCACAAAATAGGAATGATATATAACAAATTATACAGTTACAAGATGAGTCATCACCTGATATAACTACGAAGAGAGATAGAAATGAGTGATAGGTTTCAGAAATAAATTGTCAATGGTCTTGTTAAGAATATCCTACACATGCGGATTCATCAAACAATGACCATTGTTTGAATAAAACAAGACAGCTCTGCGAAGTACAGTCCGTCCAAGAAGTGTAACCTAACCGTCTTGTTTTGGAAGTGTCAGAGATTCGATGTGTCTGACTTTGTCGTTTCAGTACGAATGTAAAAGTGTCCAGTTTTGGCGCCTAACGCACACGCCAACTCCAGACTCTTTCAAAACAGTCTTTCCCTGTCGCTGGCGTATGGTGTCGAGGTTGAGATAGCCGCTGTTCGCACCTGTCAGGTTCTGGGTGTGTCAGAGGACTAAGGTGGCGCGTATCCATGAAATATAGGGGTACCGAGCTTCGATCGTTATTTTTATTTATTGATAAACAGAACACAATTCTCTAAAATGATCGTGTTTATTGACCAAAGTAGTTTAGCAGTAAGCGACTCACAATTGTGACAAACTGAGAATAAATTTATTTTTATTTGAATGAAACATGCATTACCAAGAATTGTTGGATGTCAACGCAAACATCAATTTAGCCGACTGCTAGCCGACATTCGTAGGTTGGTGTTTACCGTATTTATTATTTCAAAATATCTATTGTTCCAATTAGATCGAAGCTCCTATATTTCATAATAATACAGTAATCAGAGGGAACAGATACAAAGTATGAATGAAGTCAACTAACAACGAGAACAGAAAAATCGTGGGAAACCACTCAGACTCAGCTTATACTCAGAATTATTTGAAGCCATATACACATTATGAATAATAGTTCTTAGAATTTAATTCAGAGCAAGATGTTATTGATCAAGTACTGTAATCATAGTACAGTTACTTTTAACTCAATGCAATAACAAAATATGTTATTGTATTAAGATCAACTCCAAAGCATAGGACAGTTTTTAAATGAAACTTTGAAAAAACATTCGAAGAATATTGAGAACTATATACATAGAATGGCTTAATATCCAATACAACCAAAACTTCTTCAATTTTGATTATTTTCGATAGCCTAATTTGGAGGCGCTGAATCTGAATCTGAAATCACAATTTCTCTATCACCATTTTTACGCGTTTTAGGTTTTTGAAGTGGAGAATGAAACGCGGCTTGCCCGCCGTGATGTAAAGAAAGTGGCGGCTGCCACTCAGAAGAACGTCCGCAAAGCGTGAGCGGGAATGCGACGCTGTAATGTGCACTGCTCCGTCCGGAACCCATTATACTTCTAACAACTTTTAGACCGCCAATGATCTTGTTGTCGCTCTGGTCGTAGAACCGCGACTAGAAAAGACGCAAGTGATGCACATCTGCGACGCAAGCCAGTCGCGTTTTTACGAGTGGAGCGACTCTCTGCCGGCAGCCAATTCCAGTTCAGTGCACACTTGTGCTTATCGACAGCGTCTCACTGTCGAGCGACGCCAATTTTGTACTCAGCAATTTTCGCGGCTTGGGCAACTTTGCCATTAATCGTGATAAGAAAGTTCTGATTTCCAATTTTCAAAGTTTTTTGTAATAACAGATGTCAGCAATTTTTATGAAAAATCACAATTATTGAAGGGATTAATAATTATTCATCAGCAGTAATAAATATATTAATCGGTTAGTAACTAATGTAGATATAATACAAATATGTAGAGGAATTAGTACAGCTTTTTGAAAAAGACCTTTCACTTGTTATTAAAATGCAATAAAACTCTAATATCATAAAACCAATTAAATTAAATCAATTTTTATAAAATCAATTGAAAGCACGATAAATTCCAGGACTTAATCCCATCTCCAGGTGAAAATTCGAAATAAATGAACATCTGTGTTGACTTATTTAAAATTATATGAACATTATAACATTGAAAACCTTATATTATGTTTTTATAATCAACAGATCAATGAACATTGTTTTAATAATATTGAATTAGTCAATACTGATGTTTATTTATTTCAAATCTGTACCTGAAGACGGGATAGAAAAAAGTCCCGAAATGTATAGAGCTTTAAATTTTTAATTATTCTATAATCATTCAAAGAATGCTATTGTTTGAAAAATAATACCATTTCAATTCTTTTTTTATTAATTTACAGTATATACAGTACCTTGATTCAAATCAATTCAAATTGGTTTTTATTATCCATGATAACAGGGTTCAAAAATTCAAATCGTACAACAACGTTACATCTTTTGCAAACAAATAATCATAAATACAATTTACAGTTGAAATTAAATAATTAATCGTAATAACTAAATCTAACTGCAATGTATCGTAGTAACAGAAAATACAACATTATTTTTTTAATAAACTTCAAGAAAACTCTCCACAAAGGCAAAGCCTGTGTGTGGAAGAGGGTATTGATGATAATTGGCTAACGTTGGATTAACCTCGTATAAAATGGATCATTGACCTGTTGCTTCCACATATTCTTGTTTTCAATAAATAAATATATATTCGTTCTCCCAATTTCCTTTAACCAATCATTAACCATTTTTTTATAAATATATTTGAATTTACCTTCGGTATTAAGTAGATTTTCAGGCAGATTTCTATACAGAGTGTGTGCTATATAATAAGTATTTGTAGTACTTGTAGTACTTGTAGAACTTGGATTCCTATTGCTTCTGACGAACGAGTTCGATAGCTGTGCTCAATTTTCTTGAAAATATTTTTATGATTAATTCCATATACACAGCATATAGAATAAGTATTGTATTTGCCTTCAGAATATAACATGATATGAAAAAACACCAATATTATTCCAAGAACCGGCATAACAATAATAAAATTACTTTGAACACTATGTTGCATATCCATTCATTTTTGTTATAATTAGATGTTGAATATCGCTACTTCAAAGAGCTAGACTATTGTGTTGGTTAATAAATTTCTGTACAATAGTGCTGACTGCTGACAACAAAAACCTAAAAACTAAAAAAATTGAACTGACAACATAGCAAATTATCAATCATAGCAATCCATACCTATTGAATATATGTGTAGGCTATTTGTCTCATTATATATTGAGCTACGTTTACACTATGTAGCTGGAGAGCTATATAAAATTTGAGCTACATATAGCTCTGCTAGATGTAGCTCTCCTATAAGTAGATTTTAACACTAATTTTATCTATTGTTTTGAATAAAGTTCACTGTTCAGTTCTCAGCCAGATGCCGAAGAAGAAAGTACTTATTGCAGCAGTCGCTGCTTTCACTGCAGCTACTATGATATTTTCAGCACAGAGAAGAGAAAGAGGAGTTTCGTGATATTGGCCAATTAGGTTTCTCATTTTTTTGTCGACTTCTAATCTCTTCACATCCATTGCAACCGAAATTTCGTTCCACGCGTCCTGTTTTTTATTTCTATTTTTAAAATAAGCACTTTCAGCATCCCATAGACAGGGTAATACTTATAGTTCAACTAACTTTATAATATTGTCTTAATTCCAGTCAAATTCACTCTCCATTTTTGCTCAATAATATAATTATAAATCAGTAAGAAATGCTTGTAATGCGCAGTAGCCTACTAGCATTCTGACAACAAATGAGTACAGTATATCAGGTGATCAGGTGTAAATCCAGGAGGCACCAAACAGCTGCAAACAGCAGTAAACAGTTGCGGAAACCTTCCTTCAAGGACAGAGCAGCTACATCTAGCTCTGCTATAAAAAAAATTGACATATAGCAGAGCTATATGTAGCAGAGCTACATGTAGATCTGATTCTCTTTGATGTTTACCGAAAACTTTGGATAGCTCAATTTCTGCTATATAGCTGAGAAAATAGGCTTAAAACTGCTATATAGCCGGGCTATATAGCAGATCTCCAGTGTCACTTTTTGAACATGTAGCAGAGCTATATAGCTATAGAGCTCCGCTATAAAGCTCTGCTACATAGTGTAAACCTAGCTTTATACTCACTGCTTCCTATTTCATATTCAGTCTCTTCTGAGCATTCAAACAAGATGGGAGAGCATCGGAAACGAGTGGTTCTTGCGAGCAGTGTCTACAAATATTTATTAGTAATTAGTAATTAGTAATGGGGAACGGAGAATGGAACATATACCAAGAAGTGTTGGATTTCAACGCAAACATCAATCTAGTCTAGCCGACATTCGTATTTATCGAATTTACCGACATTAGGTATTTATCATATATAGTCTATTATTTCAAAAGATCTATTGTTCCAATTAAAATGAGCCTTTTGATCGAAGCTCCTATATTTCATAATAATAATCATAATCAGAGGAAACAGAAACACAAAGTATGAATGGAGTTAACAAACAATGAAAACATAAGAAAATCATGGGAAACTACTCAGAACTCAGCTATGATTTGAAGTAATAGTTCTTAGAATTTTATTAAGAGCAAGATGTTATATATCAAGTACTGTAATAATAGTAGAATAAATTATTACTTTTACCTCAATGCAATAACAATGTACATTATTGTATTAAATCCAAAACAATATAGCTCTTATTATGGATTTTCAACAATCATATTATATATATAGTAAAAAAGTCTAGGACAGTTTCTAAATGAAACTTCAAAAAAACATTTGAAAAATATTCAATACTGTACATATAGAATGGTTTAATATCCAATACAACCAAAACTTCTTCAATTTTGATTATTTTCGATAGCCGGGAGGCCATATTAGATTAATTTGGAGGCGCTGAATCCGAATCTGGAATCACAATTTCTCTATCACCATTTTTACGCGTTTTAGGTATTTGAAGTGGAGAATGAAACGCGGCTTGCCCGCCGTGGCGTAAAGAAAGTGGCGGCTGGCATGCGTCAGCATAACGTCGGCAAAGCGTGAGCGAGCGTGCGACGCTGTTCATATACACTGCTCCGTCCGGAACCCATAAATATACTTCTAACAACTTTTAGAACGCCAGTAATCTTGTTGTCGCTATATCACAAAGGTACACAAAGGTACCTATAGGTACCCAGCTGCTCGTAAACCCACGACTAGAAATGACGCAAGTGTGTATCGGGCCTTAGCATTCTGTGTGTAATTAGTATGTGATTTATTTTGAGACACTCTGTGAGCATAGCAATCCCGTCTCTTACCAAAATCATAGTTACATAGCAGACTACTAATTGTATTTACCCATCATCACTACACCTCCACACATGAATCACATAGTACCTGTAATAATTCATTCAATCACCTCAACATGAATCAAATTCGGCTCGCATTACCATCATAATACGCCAAATCATCGTTGAGACAACAACGCAGTATATGCTATTCACTACCAGGTATACTGTATATAATATGGTATAACTAAAACGCTATTAGTGTCTACCGCAGGCTGAAACCAAATCAACTGAACAGAACTGTCAGCACTCCTCATAAATATAACAACAATGCTCCCCATTTAACCAATGCTGACAGTAAGAGGTGAATTTCATCATACAAGCAACCGAAAAGGACGCGGTGTTATGCCGCATGCCACTATTATTATTAATTGCAAAGCACAACTGGAATTAATCGGCTGCAGGTCTATTATATAGACAGAGGAGCTGCTTGATGATGATCACCCACGCGTTGTTACTCATTAATGGTGCATCGAACATGCAAATTGGATTCGAGACCAGCTGGTAGGCCTAGGTACTAGTAGTTCTGCGAACAGTAGACCTTGCTCATGAATACAACTTTCAATCTAATGAGAAGGGCCAGTACAGTAAGTACAGTATATTGTGAGTATTTAGCCATGTCATCTATTATTTTCTCCATTGAAAGTGATAGAGACACTGTTTGCAGGGACACCGGAATTATCGAGGAGGTACCTTTATATTGTCTCTATATTTACTAAATAAACATATATTACAACTTTTCTAATAATTAATCATAAGAAATCGGTCAACTGACGGAAAAATGGAATATGCAGTAGGTAATTTAGACGATGAATCGTCTCACAGACGATGGTGAGACAGAAAATGATTCTAAATAAGATGGGTTTGTTGGTGACAATGACAGGAGGTTGCTAATGATGTTTTTCTTGAAAAGTGGATTCAATGTTATGGCTTGTAATGCCTATGCAGAATATTAATGCTCACAAATCGATTTCCGATCTCATACCAAAAGGAAAACAAAAGACTTGACACTGTAGAGCGACACAAAAATGCATACAATACAATAATTATTGTACAGTCAAAGAATAACTAAAATAATAACTGATAGTAATAAATAAAAGAAGTTGGAGATTAAAGAAATGTTTATGATGTTAAATTGTTTACAACCAAAATAGTTGTTGATTTATTAGTTGATTAATCTTTATGATGATAAAAATTGTCCACAACTAAAATAGTTGAGTAAACTGTAACATAGACAATAATAGTTATTTATGTATCGATATTAAAGATTTTTTAAAAATAATTTATCCAATTAATTTGATAAATCAATTAAATAATAATAAGATGATTCGATTCAATTATTCTATATAATCATAATAATAATAATTTTATAATGATATATTATTAGAATAAGATACGGTAAAATAATTAGTATCGTCTGCAAAAAAAATCTGGTCGGAACGAGATTTGAACCTGGGTCCCACATTGTGAGAAACAACGCTCTAACCAACTCGGACACCATTGCCTGGTTACAATACATGCGAAAAAGTAGGAACATGAATTACTGTATCTTCAAAGATACAAAAAAGTAACTTTTGAGGTAGGTCTACGGTTTTTTAAATATTACAAAAAACCGGAGGTCTTACCGAAAATCGTTACACATAGGCGTTTCTGCGCCTTGTTTCAAAGAACTTGCATACCAAATTTCATCCAAATCGGACAATAACTGCGACTGTAACTGCGCTACAAACAAACAAACACACAAAAGTTGATCGAGTCGAAACTAAGACCTTAGCTTCACTTCGGTCAACTAGACCTGGGTGCAGCTCATCCCCCAGCTTAAAGACGAGCCCTTTCTGGTAATGATGCATTTTAAAACAGCATTTGAAGAGAGTCGGATAATTGCAGAATTTCGTTTAAATTGAACGGAGATTTCAAAAATGAGCTTGAAAAGAAGCACAGATTCAGATAAAATAGGTTAGTTTCAGTGGTCCGGGCCCCCCCGCAAAAAACATTCCGGGCCCCTCTTCTAAAATCGTACCACCTTTCTCCAGCACCCTTCTCCCTCAATCCCAAGCATTAAACTCTAATGTGAACGTTCATCTTTCATGAGTGAATTACATAGCTTAGTTGAAAAAATAAAACTTGTTCTTGATTGAATTCTACAATTCAAGTCAAGAATTATGTTTTAAGCTACAAATATAGAATCCAACCTTTAGAGCTAGAACTAGAGTTAGTAAGTAGTATCTTTATTCTTTATTCTTTATTGATTCATAAATACGTACATCATAAAAATGATAGGGAGAAAAAAAATAAGGTGACCTTGTGCTATTCCTCTCCCAAATTTAGATAAGGTTCTTCTTCTTAGGGTGCCTATCCGGTTCGGATGTTGGCGACCATCAATGCAATTTTGACCCTGTTGGTTGCGATGCGAAAAAGCTCAGCAGATGATTTGTCATACCACTGCCTCAGGTTTGCCAGCCATGAGGTTCTTCTTCTTCCTCGGCCTCGCTTGCTGTTAATTTTGCCTTGGAGTATTTGCTGCAGCAGTGTGTATCTCTTCTCATTCCGCATGATGTGACCCAAGTACTGTAACTTGCGACTTTTTACGGTGATCATGATTTCCGTCTTCTTATTCATGCGACGCAGGACCTCTACATTAGTGACCTTATCTTTCCAAGAGATCCGCAACATCCTCCTGTACAGCCACATTTCAAAGGCCTCCAGCTTTTTAGAAAGTTCTTGTGTGACTGTCCATGTTTCAACTCCATATAGCAACACAGTGAAGACATAACATCTCAAGAAGCGGACCTTTGTGGCAAGAGTTATGTTGTGATTTTTAAATAAGGCACTCATTTTAACAAATATTGCTCTTGCTTTCTCTATCCGGCACTTGATCTCTTGTGCATTATCCCAAATTTTCATTTATTAAAGTTCCCAAGTATGTGTAGTGCTTTACTCTTTCTATTCTTATGTTATTGACAGAGATATGGACATTATTGAATTCTTCCTTACTAACTATTGAAAGTTTTGTCTTGTTGACATTCATTTCTAGTCCATATCTAGAACTTACTTGTACAATTTTGTTTAAAAGTGCCTGCAGTCCTTCCGGTGTATCTGCAAAGATTATGGTATCATCTGCATATCTGATATTATTGATACACAAGCCGTTAAGGGATATGCCTTCTTCTATGTCTTCAAGTGCTTCCCTGAAGATGAATTCAGAGTATAAATTTAAAAGGATGGGTGAAAGAATACATCCTTGCCTCACTCCTCGTTGAATATTTATCTCCTCCGTTTGCCCTCCCTGTATTTTGAGTACCGCGGACTGGTTCCAGTACAGGTTTATTATTATGTTAATTGTTCCTGAATCCATTCCAATTTTCCTGAGTATGTCCACCATCTTCTCGTGTATTACTCGATCAAACGCCTTTTTATAATCTATAAGGCATGCAAATACGCTGCAGTTAACATCTCTGCTTCATTGAAATAGTACTTGCACACTAAAAAGGGCTTCCCGTGTACCTACAGCATTCAAGAAACCAAACTGATTCGGCGCTATCTGTTCTTCACACAGTTTGTATATTCGTTTATGAATTATCTTCAGAAACAGCTTCAAAACATGGCTCATTAAGCTGATGGTGCGACAGTCGTCACAGGTCTTGGAACTTGGTTTCTTTGGTAAAGTGATGAACTCTGATTTCAGCCATGACTCTGGGATCCTGCCCGATTTGTAAATCTGATTAAAAATTCTTGTCAACCGTTTTATGTTCTCGGTTCCAAGGAGTTTTAGGAACTCTGCGTGTATTCCATCAGGCCCAGCTGCTTTCCCGTTCTTCATTTGGTTGATTGCTTCATTGACCTCTTCCTCCAAAATGTGCGGTCCACACTCTCCCGTCTCATGTGGGATGCCTTCAGCTCTGTTGTCTTGGAACAGTTTCTCGATGTACTTTGTCCACTGTTCTTTCTTCTCTTCCAAAGATAGATAAGGTTACATAGTCCGAAATAGGTTAGTCTTGTAGTTGTTCAATTTACAAAATGTTCAGTCCTTAACTATTTTTACAGAGAAGATTTTTCTATTTAGATGCTTTAAAACCAAACATAGAAGAAATATTTTACATTATTATCACTAAAATAGGAAATATTCACATATCGAATAAATAATTTTGCTGGACCAAAAAACAAACTGTAGTCTAGAAGCAATCTAGTCTTAAGATTCATGAATTATTAAAATAATAAAGATAATAATTTATAAAACCTTTGATTTGATGTCTCCTAAAAGCCTCCAAGTTCTGCAATCACTGCTTTCTATAACCAGACTGATAACATTGTTCTATTGCATATTTCTTCTTAAACAATGAATGAAACCTGTCATTTTCCACAATAAAACTTCTGCTTTTTTATCAAAAGCTACTTCCATGATTATTTAATTTTTCTTTTTAAAGTATGCAATATATAATTATCATTTCGGGCCCTAACCCGGGAACCCGGGCCCCCTAGACCGGGTAATTTTATTTTCTCAGAAAACCTATAGCCTATTAGCCTACATATTATCCGGGCACTAGCCCGGGCCCCCCCGCGCCGATGGGTCAGCGGGGGTGTACGTTACGCCACTGGCTACTTTTAATGAAGAGTAAAGAAGATTAAGAGTAGTGAGATGTTATACAAAAGTTTTCAATGGTACAATAAGTTTGGAAAAAGAACAGAGCAGAAAAAGAAGAAGAAGAAAAGAAAGCATTCTGTTTTTCCAATTACATCTTTCATTGCAATCGCAAGTATTCAATAATTTGTTGTTTCTGTAGTAAGACATTACACAAAAGTTTTCAGTGGTAAAATAAGTTTGAAAAAATCAGAAAAAGAAGAAAAAATATGAAGGAGAAGAAGAAGAGGAGGAAGAGGAAAAAGAAGAAAAGAAAGCATTCTGTTTTTCCAATTAAATCTTTCATTGCAATCGCAAGTATTCAATAATTTGTTGTTTCTATTATGTAATAGTATTGTTATGTTGTGATAAGCGTCATATTTCGTTTCATAGTAAGCAGCTGTGAGCATATCTTTGAAAGTCGTTTAACGGTAGTTATACTTTTTGAAAGTCGGTTAACGGTAGTTATACTTTCCAAGAGACAGGTCACTGTCTCTTGTATGCAGAGTATGAATCGTCTCCAAATTCAGACACTCCCTGAAGAAGCAAAGACAGATAAAATTCGCATCCACCAACTCAATTCCTGTTGTTTTGTGCGCTGATTTTGTGAGCGCTGAGTCTGGCTGGTGACTGCTCAGCTCATCACAGATCTGCTTCTTGATTGTTCAACAGACAAAAGGCACTGCGCTGACAAAGTTAACAAGTTGCAAGTCAAGTTTGCAAGTTGCGACTTGCTAGCCAAGTTTGCAAGCTGCGCCAACTGGGACTCAGATCTAGCGGGGATGCTGCTGTCTGACAAAACTTTCCACTCTCTCTCTCTCAATAATGGTACCTAGAAAGCTAGTTCTAGATATCAACTGGATGGGGAGCGAGATGTCACTGAGGATATTTGAGAAGAATGGGAAGATATTGGAACAAAATTTCACGGGAGCAGCTTCCATGTAGCTTGGAAATTCCAGAAAACTCTGTTTATTTATTATTGATTGATAGGCCTATCAGTCTCGACGGCACAGTGCACCTGAGCGTCAACTATAGTTTTCCAAAAATATATTGCCTAAACCCTACTTAAATTATTGATGAAATTCTTGTATTGGAACACCATAAGAAACTTCTATTTTCACGCTGTACCAAATCACAAGTCGTATTAACTCTAGTTCAGAGTGCAGCATCATAATTTTCTTTCCTGAAATGCTCACTATTCAGTTTGTTGACGACTTAGCGGAGTGCTAGTAGTCTCATCTGAGAGGCGTAGTTTTAAAGTTTTGTTGTTGCACAGGTCAATCGCCATTACGCGTAGAAACAACGAGGAGAGGTACGTGTCTGTATGAAACTATTATCGTTTATAAGCACTACTTGTCTCTGTGAAACATCCCCACGAGGACCATGCGTTCGCCATTGAGGCCTACTTTTTGAGTGGCTGTTCCGTAATTGCAGCAGAGCGGGCCTTTCGGAATCGGTTTAGCTTAGCCCCATTGGCACGTGTTCCAGAGCGGAATTCAAGTTTCGTTGGTTACTACGTTTAGAAAACTAGGTAGTAAAACAAAAACGTGAATCTAGTACTACGGCCCATTAGATAACGTAAAATCATCGAGCCAGTGAGATCTTCAATTCATTTTGCAATCTCCGAGATGTTCAGCAGACAAAAATGCGTCAGCCCACGAACTTACTGATCGTTCTTTGAGGACTCTTCACGAAGAACTTCATTTCCATCCATACAAAGTGATTGTTTTAAAGGAATACTCCCCAGAATGCCTTATCTCAATTAGAGGTGATTTTCAATGGCTCGATCTCCTGATTTGCCCCCGTGTAATATTTTACTGTGGTTTTTCTGGAATCCAGTGTCTATGTGAACCGTCCGAACACCCACCAAAATTGGAAAAACAACATACAGGTGGAGTTTGCCAAAATTACGCAAGCAATGCTTGAAAGGGTGATATTGAGTACTAAAAATAGGTACTGTAAGTGTATACACAGTGGGGAACGTCACCTCCATTACATACTCTTCAAAACTACATGAAAAAAACTTCAAAGAAATACTTACAGGAAATACATAGGCTACTTACAGAAAGGAAATTATGATGCCGCACTTGTATAATAGCCGTTCTTGATGGTTGAGGTGAAGAAGAAGGAGAAGAAGGAGGAGAAGAAGGAGGAAAGGGAAGATGATGATGAGGAGGAGGAGGAGGAGGAGGAGGAAGAGGTGAACGAAGGCAGAAGACAGTACGACTAGTAAGCCCCGAATACAGATCAAAACCAACATAGTGAATTCTCAAGTTTGTTGTTTCCATTTTGAAAATATGGTCATGAAATAAAAATCTCGCTAATCAGCCTCTTTGCATATAAACCACATAAACCAGGTACCGGTATGGCGGTTGACAGCTTCTGAGTGCGCTACCTTCTAAACTCACTACGAACACATTCACGTCCAAATTTGTCTAAAATTATGTCACGCATCGTTTACATGCGGCTAAATTGACCATCTTCTACAAAAATATTTTTGTTTTTAAGGCTCTATGCCCATACACGATTCTGGTTCAGACAAAAGAATGCTATTCTAATTCCGAAAGCATTATTAATCCGCAATCGAGAATAAAGATACAGTAACCATAGTTAATCCCGTTCCTTATCCTCCTACAATGATCCAACTCCTCCTGCATACAGAGAGTTTTCGTATTTTGGAGCTATCACATTCGATCCATTCTTTGTTCCGTATGTTATTCAGGTCATACTCGGCATCAATATTCATACCAGACTCCGTTTCGCACAAATTTAAAAATAACAATAAACTGAGAGACAGAAGCGTTTCTATCGATAGATTTTCGAGTTGTAATCTCCTGGAAAAAAATAATTTCGACACTTTGGCCTTGTTTGCACGCTCATGAAAAGTAAACACGCGCGTTTCCATTCTACTCGTATATGAGACGCCTAGCGTTATCGGATTATCAGGTTTCATTCTCTCTCAAATAAATTCCTTCAGGGGGTCTCAATTCAAAATAAGAAGAGGAACATCTTAAACACTATTTTTCTTTGATAAATGTACAAAATTTTTTGATATCAATAAAGAATGAACAAATGTATTCTTTTTAAATACATTAAAATAATATCTCAGAAGTTTCCTTCTATATATGAAAATCACTTATAATCCGTCCATTTCAAATCTCTTTTTCATGCAGGATTTGTACTATATTGTGAATAAACAAAAATGGGAATCTTTATTTTATCTTGGCAGAATGAAAGTACTACTTGTCGAATTTAAACTAATTCATAGGTAGGAGCAGTTGAAAAATGTCTTTTTGGGATATTTCTTTCACACATTCCGCTTCAATGAATTTGATTATCATTCACAGTATTTTTATGATAGCCTATTCATTGAAAAATTAAACTATTCTATAGTTATCAGTGCCCCCCATTTCAATCATCATTGTAAGTACTATACAGGCATAGATAGAATTTACAAATTAAATTCAAAACATCTAGTATCAACAAATAATATCAAACAGACTCAATTGTTGAAGGTGGTAATGTCAAAAGCCGTTCAAAAACTTGTTTCTTGAAAGTGTTCACTTTTTTAATACCTCTTATTGGAATAGTCTGATAAAGGAAATATTTTTGAAAAAGGGAGTTGTGTGGCCTTGGGAGCCTCAACATGTTGTTGGCTGCTCTCCTTGTGCAGTGTGCTATATATTGAATCAGTTTCATACATTTAACCATTACAATTATTAGTAAATTTGTTTGGCTTTTGTTGGTGGGGAGTCCCTTGCGGGAAGGTCCCACCGCCTGAATATATAATTTGAGCCGTCAATGGGCCTTACGACTGTCATACTGAGTGTGAGCCGGTCAATGAGTGTCAATGAGTGTCAGCCGGGACCGACAAATTAACGTGTCCATCCGATAACACGGGAGTGATCTGGTTAAAAAAAATTTGGTTGTGAGAGGGTTTGAACCCGGGATCTCTATGCTGCTACGCAAGCACTCTATCCACTAGACCACGGATCACTCCATTACAATTATTATCACACGTCCTATAAAACGATGATAGAGCTTTGAATGTATAGATAGTATAGCTATAGACAATACCTTATTAGTAATAGTTACCAATACCTATTACTAATTTAGTAATAGTAAGTATTGATATAGCTCAATGGCAAACTTTTATGAAACTGAAAAATTGGAAAAGAATGGTCAGAACTTTTAACTCCTCTCATAACCCAGATTATGGATTCTTGTAATATGTTTAGAGGTTTTAGATGAGTTTTATAAGTTGAACCCCAACAGCCCACACTATAATTCAACTTGGAATCAACCAAATCATTTTTTCGTCTTTTTTGGCCACATTGGACAACTTGAGTTAATCATCTTAAATCGTCCTTGGTTCTGAAGCTGTCTGGCTTTTCGATCAGCCCAAAATTTATTTATTCTCTCGGACCGTTGTCGACTTTTGCATCAGTCGAATCATATCAGATCAATTTATTCTCACAATTTATAAATAATACAGTACAGTTACAGTACATTTATATATATATATGCACTTTCGTTGTGAGAGACTCACATGTAGGTTTGTGAGGCTGGCGTAAATCGCTGAATTTAAAATCGATAAACTAAATTTATTAAAATTAATTTATATTAAACTAAATTTGAGAAAAATATGAAATATAAATTTGAGATTCGGTGATTAGAATCTTCCTGTGCATTTTTGGTGAATAATATTATGTGCGGTTTTATGTAAGTGGTTTATCTTCATTTTATCAATGGTATCCTCAACTTCCAACTCTATTTCTTGAAGATCCTTTTTTAGTTTATCTACATACTTGCCCCATTTTCTCTTTTTTACTTTCCTTGCCCTACTACCATAGGTAAGGAAAGTATTGCTTTCCAAAAAAAATTAAGGTACCCCAATTTCAAGTTTTCTATACGTTTCAAGGTCCCCTGAGTCCAAAAACATGATTTTTGGGTATTGGTCTGTGTGTGTGTATGTGTGTATGTGTGTATGTGTGTGTGTGTGTGTGTGTGTGTATGTGTGTGTGTGTGTATGTCTGTGAACACGATAACTCCATTCCTAATTAACCGATCGACTTGAAATTTTAAACTTAAGGTCCCTATACCATGAGGACCCGACAATAAGAAATTCAATAACATTCAATTCAAGATGGCGGAAAAAATGGCGGATAATTACTAAAAAACCATGTTTTTCACGTTTTTCTCGAAAATGGCTCTAACGATTTTCTTCAAATTTATATCATGGATAGCTATTTATAAGCCCTATCAACTAGCATAAGTCTCATTTCTAGGAAAATTTCAGGAGCTCCGTAATATTCTTGAGAAAAATGGCGGAAAATGACTAAAAAACCATGTTTTTCACGGTTTTCTCGAAAACGGCTCCAACGATTTTCTTCAAATTTATACCATGGATAGCTATTTTTAAGCCCTATCAACTGGCATAAGTTTCATTTCTGGGAAAATTTCAGGAGCTCCGTAATATTCTTGAGAAAAATGGCGGATAATGACTAAAAATCCATGTTTTTCACCGTTTTCTCGAAAACTGCTCTAACGATTTACTTCAAATTCATACCATGGATAGATATTCATAAGCACTATCAACTGGCATGAGTCTTATTTCTGGGAAAATTCCATGAGCTCCGTAATATTCTTGAGAAAAATGGCGGATAATGACCAAAAACCAGGTTTTTCACGGTTTTCTCGAAAACGGCTCTAACGATTTTCTTCAAATTCAAGCCATGGGTAGCTATTCATAAGTCCTATCAAATGACATGAGTTTTTTCCTTGGAAAATTGCAGGAGCTCCGTAATATTCTTGAGAAAAATGGCGGATAATTACTAAAAAACCATGTTTTTCACGATTTTTTCAAAATAACTTGACCGATTTTTTTCAAATTCATACTCTGTATAGTTATTTATCAGCTCTATTAACTGGCATGAGTCTCCTTTCTGGGAAACTAATGGGGGGTCCACCCCATCTTGAGAAATGGACTTTGTAACCTCCTTCTCGTGCATGAGGTAGGTAGGTAGAGCAGTTCATAAAAAGAACACATAGTCGAGATATTTCATCTGTAGAACAGCTGTTTTGACGACTTTAAAAAAATGACGACTAAAAAAATCATTGAATTTCACAATTTACACAAAGGAAAAAGTACTCTGAAAACAATTATATATACACATATACAAAAGTCTGATCGTAGTTTCGAATATGAGCAAGGAAAGTTGTGTGAGTGTACCACACCAGATTTTTAAATTACGCATTACAAGCTGTTTCAGAACTCGATCGGTCCAGACGCTCAAGTTGAGCTTCAGTCTTTTGCTCAAGCTTTCAATGATATTAGCATAGTTGTTCACAACAAACTATTAGCATTCTAATGCTAATAATTATATTTAATATTAATAATTATTGTCGATACAACTAAAATCATAATATCAACATCAAATTCTGAGAGTATCATGAGAATCAAGAAAGAAAAAAAGCGTTAGATACAATCGATAAAAAAACTTGCTTATTTTCAAGTACTCGCGAGGCATTTTATTACTTTGAAGGCGCTGAATCCGAATCTGAAATCACAATTTCTCTATCTCCATTTTTACGCGGTTTAGGTTTTGTTGGATAGGCAAAAGACGGACGGTTTGATGGAAAAAGATTCCCGGCCGATACATTTTAAGTTTGACGATTTAAGCTTGAAGACCCATCCGTTTTTACCGTCCAGACGCAACGACTTACATGCTACGACTTTTGCTTGAGCAAAATACTGAAGCTAAACTTGTGCGTCTGGACCGGACTTTATAGAGGCGAATTTTTTATTTTATAGAGATATCAACCAAATCATATATATCTGACTAACAATTATTGTTTGCGAAACGATTTTTCTAAGAAGATGGAAACTTTTCAAAAGTACAAGGACATAATTCTTTGCATTGTGAATATGATGTGACCAGGTGAATTTCTTATCCATTACTACTGTCAAATACTTCATTGATTGATCGCAGTCATTAAGATTAATATCGGGGACCGAGCTTCGCTCTGGAGTACAAAAGCATAAAAAATGTATTACGAAAGAAGAAATTATAATAACATTCATAGTTCATACAGAAATGTTCTATCTAATCACAGTAAATTGAGTTTAATTCCCAGAGGAATGCAACACTTTCCCTCACAAAGGTCCGGTTGCACAAAACCCAGCTAAATTTAAACCTGATTAATTTCACGTGAGCCAAATCAGAGAAGACAATTTCAAAAAGATGGATCTACTGGAATTAATCAGGATTGAAAATAACCCGGCTTTTTTGCAACTGGCCAGTACTAAGTACCTGATTAAATGATTACAAAAGTTCAACAGCTGAGTCATAATTTTGACACAGTCCCACACATATGAACTCGCTCACTCACTTCCATCACCAACAGACGACGAAATATTATTATCATCTGTTTTTCCAAGGATGAATAATAATTATTCTTTTAGTGTCTTTCAGCAAGTTTTCCTATGGATGAGACCTAGTGCAATCGAATTTTTATATTATATAAACCTACTATGTTCTGAATTTCGTGAGAATCGTTAGAGCCGTTTTCGAAATCCAATGAAATACGTACATATTAACTTCATCATAGAACATCCAAACTTCTAAACATCTAAACATCTAAACATA
The DNA here is from genome assembly GCF_014356525.2 of Nilaparvata lugens. Lineage (NCBI taxonomy): Eukaryota > Metazoa > Arthropoda > Insecta > Hemiptera > Delphacidae > Nilaparvata > Nilaparvata lugens. The sequence goes on along the minus strand of NC_052504.1, from coordinate 58,045,885 downwards.
TCAACAGAAATTGCTTGTTCAATAGTATAGGATAAGAAATATCATGCAATCTTAGAGGTTCATCTGAATTTCTAAAGATTAACATTATTTGATTTCATTCTACTTTTTTGTTTGACTGTTTTCTTATTTCTCCACTATTCACAATGACATGCATAGTGATGAATAACTTCAGAAACTGACGCTTCTCATTTTCATCCAAATAGAAGTTTAGTGTAGATGATATTTGCTGTGGATGCCATTTATTGATTCGGTCACTATGTAGTATTCTGTAAAATTGAACTCTCAGCATTTTAATAGTCATTGGATTAAAAGGAGTGTCAGAAACAATGGACTTCTTCAACCTAAATCTGTTTGCCGTATCGCGTTAATTGTGACACAACCGTAGCGGGAGGGAGAAAGGTATTGAGACCTTTGTATTTAATTTAATACATTTTTTTAGTCCTTGACAAAGAAATAGGAGTGTAGTGTGTTGCCAGCTCGGTGTATTGCAAGTGCAATGTATTGATTGCCACCACTTGACCCAGAAAATAAGTAAAAGTTGACAATGATCTTGATAGAAGCCATGACCTACCGCACGGTACTGAGGTAGCAAGATTAACATCACAGACAAGGACGTTGCTATATATTCGATAATGCAATATCAATAGATATTATATTAATGAATAGCACTAGCTATACTCAATTTGATTAAATATACACTTTTAAGAATACCATAAAATACTAAGCCTTCATCATATGTGAATATATATATAACCATAGAGAAACCATAGCATAAGTAGATATCCCATGCTATAGTGCGTTTATGTCGCAACTTTTACAGTTATCCCAAGCCGATAGTTCACGTAGTTCTTTCCCATGCAGCTGTGTGACGCTGGTAGTCTCTCAAATTGTGCCGGTCATACACTCTCACCCCAACAAAACAGTAAAAATTGACAATAATCGACAGTACGCGGCTTGAGATAACAGTAAAAGTTGCGACAAAACGCCCTATATCATGGGATATCTATTTACGCTATTGTTTCTCTATGATATAACTTTACTACATCTCTAAAAGACAAGGCATCTCGAACATTTTTCAATTTTGAAACAATGTAAGCTGTGGAAGAAATCAGAAACTCTCAAGTGATTCAAGTGTATTATCCATTTTGAAAGTGAGATTTTCTTCTTGCTTAAAATATTCGCTTAGAGACAAGACATTCTTGTAGATTATTCATTTTCAAAAGAAGCTCAACAGCGCCAAAAACGTCTAGTAGATACAAGGCAATATCGAGTACTATAATATCAAATATCATTCAATGTTTGCATGAAACTCCCTTGGAAAAACGGGGCGAGAGGTATTTCAAGCTACCAACTTAGAATTCAGCCCCTCTGTTCAATAGAGAGGCTTCTACTTATGAAGCAGTGACCAGTGGACCACAATAAACCAGACTAACCAAGGGTGAAGAATGCGCAATGGAATGTGCAGCAGGAAACCAGAGCTCAGCTATTAAACACCCAAGTCCGATATCCCCCGAAATCGATTGGTAGCTTTGCAAATTTGGCTATCTCTTCCTTGCTGGTATGAGAAAATTATTAAGAAAGAATTTCATAACTCACTCAATTGTTGATCGGCTTTACTGGGTTGAAGCTCAGATTGAAGAAGGAGTAGTAATCAGTTTTGAAACCTCGTGGTATGACAAGGAGTTATTTCTAAGTGTGAAAATTATATTTTCTGTCTTTCCCTCATTGAGAACCATGCAATTCGCACTATACCACTCTTTACAACTTGCAATTGATGCATCTAAACTGTCCACCACATTGTCTACACTCTTGTTGGCACTAAGAATGGTGGTGTCATCAGCATATAGCACAGAAAGACAAGGTACATTATCATTAAAATCATTAACAAAGACCAAAAACACAAACGGTCCAAGGACTGAACCTTGCGGCACTCCAGCCAATACTTTCTTTGCTTCAGATCCTTCATCATTAAGTTTAACAATTTGATATCTATTGCTAAGGTAGTCTTCGATCAATTTAAGCTCTTTGTTTCTGACCCCATAGTATTCAAGCTTCCTACAGAGAATATTATGTGGTATAATGTCGAAAGCCTTACTCAAGTCTAGCATTTTTCCCCCTACAACCATTCTCTTTTCAAACTCATCCAGGATGAAGTTGACTAGTTTTTCAACGGCCATTGCAGTTGAACAGTCAGGTCTGAAACCAAATTGGTTTACATTCAGCAATTTGTTGATTGAGAAGTATTCGTACATTTGATAGAAAATACAGGCCTCAATTATTTGCTTATGATAGGTACAATTGCTATTGGCCTGTAATTTTCTGGTAATTCTCGATCACCTTTCTTGAAGATTGGGCTGAGCAATGATAGTTTCAAACAATCAGGGAATTGACCAGTGAGTAAGACTATATTTATCATCAGAGTTAATGGTGTCAAAATTGATTCAATTATATTTTTTAAAATAAAATTCGATAGACCAAAACAGTCTTCACTTTTTGAGGAGCTTAAATTATTCACAATGGATATCACAGTTTCAGGTTTGACCACTTTAAATGAGAATTCAAGAGTGCTGCTATTAATACCCTCAGCAAACTTAAAATTATGCAATAGTTCAGCATAGGTCACCGAAGATTGGTTTAGATCTTTGGATACAGTATTTGGCACATTAACAAAGAAGTCATTGAGTATGTCTGGTGAAATATTAATTTTTTGAGGAGCTGAGTCATTTCCTATTTCCTTCTTTACAATTTTCCATGCTGCTCTACTCCTATTAGAGGATTTACAGATAACATCATCATTTGCCATAATTTTCGCTCTATCAATAGCTATACAATATTGTTTTTTGTGATTCTTAAATATAACTTTGGCATTTTCAGTATTAGTTATCTTCCAAACATTATACAGCATCATTAGGTGCTCCCTCATGAGCTTTAATTCAGGCGTGTACCAGTTTTTCTGACTAGATTTAGACTTTGGCTTATAATTAATTACAGGACAGTGTATATCAAAATAGGACTTTAAAACATTAATAAACATAGACATCACAGAATTTGTATCACAGACATTGCATATGTATAACCAGTTATAACTAGAGAGACATTTTTTGTAGTTATTAAGCCTATTAGTTGTAATGAGACGTCTTTTATGGATTTCTGTCTCATTGTTATTATTTTAAAAATTTCTGACAATATCTACGGAGAGATCAGCAAATATACCTGCATGGTCTGATATCAGATCCTGATCATACAGTTTACACTCAATACGTTCGGACTTAACACATGTATATATATTGTCCAAGCTTGCTTTTCCTCTTGTTGGTAGGGAGTGCACGTTATACAGATTAAAGGATCTCATGACATTTAAAAATTGTTGGATTTCAGGTCTATGTAATTCAAGAATGTTAAGATTTAAGTCTCCAGCAATTGCAATGAAAGAGTAGGATTTCTCAGTGATATAATTTAAAACTTCTTCTAGCTTGCTGAGAAAGTCCTGAATATTGGAGTCCGGTGTTCTGTATACACTTATTATTATACCTTTATTGTGGACGAGTTTTATGGCTGATATTTCGAAAACCTTCTCTACGCAAAAGTTACTAACATTCATAGAACTATATTTGATTGAGTTTTTGACTAATATGAATGAGCCACCATGTGTGAGTGGGGGAGACCTGCAGTACGAGGCAGCTAGGGTGAAACCACTTGGAACATAAAGTTTAATTTCATCATTACTAAGCCAATGCTCATTGATACACACAACATCAGTAGAATTATCTGATAAGATTAGCTCTAGTTGATTTAGTTTGGATCTTAGAGAACAAATATTTATTAAAAACATTTTTATTTTCTTCAAATTTGTTGTTTTGCTTTTGTTTGTTTCTAAGCTAGGATAACCCTTGTAGTTTAGATTCATACAATCACTATCACTTCTACTTGATCTTATTTCATCAGATTGTGCCCTAAAAATGATTGACGTTATTGTGTTTCAAGGGGATTGGGTCAAGAACTAGTTCCGTTGTGTTGGCTAGCTGATGCACCAATTCTAAAATCTTTTGAGAGACAAACTTTTTGCCTAAAGAGTTCAAATGAAGGCCATTTGATGTATGGAATCTTCTTCCTATATTGGTTATGTAAACAAATGAAACATTTTCAAATTTTTTGCAAAGAATGAAGTTCTCGTTGTTTGCTCTCTGGACTTCCTTGTTGATCGCAGACCATCTCGGCAGGTCATGCCTATGAGGCACCGAGAACACCAGCACATGACCTCCACGTCGGCTCTGCAGGTCGCGTAGTTTACTTCTAAGCGCAGATTGTAGCTCCTTCCTCTCATTGCAGGCTATATCGTTTGTGCCGGCAAGAAAAACAAGCACATCATTGGCGTTCACCTCACCAGTCTCCTTCACCTCCCCTCATTATGGATGAGACCTAGTGCAATCGAATTTTTATATTATATAAACCTACTATGTTCTGAATTTCGTGAGAATCGTTAGAGCCGTTTTCGAAATCCAATGAAAATACGTACATATTAACTTCATCATAGAACATCCAAACTTCTAAACATCTAAACATCTAAACATCTAAACATATCAACAGAAATTGCTTGTTCAATAGTATAGGATAAGAAATATCATGCAATCTTAGAGGTTCATCTGAATTTCTAAAGATTAACATTATTTGATTTCATTCTACTTTTTTGTTTGACTGTTTTCTTATTTCTCCACTATTCACAATGACATGCATAGTGATGAATAACTTCAGAAACTGACGCTTCTCATTTTCATCCAAATAGAAGTTTAGTGTAGATGATATTTGCTGTGGATGCCATTTATTGATTCGGTCACTATGTAGTATTCTGTAAAATTGAACTCTCAGCATTTTAATAGTCATTGGATTAAAAGGAGTGTCAGAAACAATGGACTTCTTCAACCTAAATCTGTTTGCCGTATCGCGTTAATTGTGACACAACCGTAGCGGGAGGGAGAAAGGTATTGAGACCTTTGTATTTAATTTAATACATTTTTTTAGTCCTTGACAAAGAAATAGGAGTGTAGTGTGTTGCCAGCTCGGTGTATTGCAAGTGCAATGTATTGATTGCCACCACTTGACCCAGAAAATAAGTAAAAGTTGACAATGATCTTGATAGAAGCCATGACCTACCGCACGGTACTGAGGTAGCAAGATTAACATCACAGACAAGGACGTTGCTATATATTCGATAATGCAATATCAATAGATATTATATTAATGAATAGCACTAGCTATACTCAATTTGATTAAATATACACTTTTAAGAATACCATAAAATACTAAGCCTTCATCATATGTGAATATATATATAACCATAGAGAAACGATAGCATAAGTAGATATCCCATGCTATAGTGCGTTTATGTCGCAACTTTTACAGTTATCCCAAGCCGATAGTTCACGTAGTTCTTTCCCATGCAGCTGTGTGACGCTGGTAGTCTCTCAAATTGTGCCGGTCATACACTCTCACCCCAACAAAACAGTAAAAATTGACAATAATCGACAGTACGCGGCTTGAGATAACAGTAAAAGTTGCGACAAAACGCCCTATATCATGGGATATCTATTTACGCTATTGTTTCTCTATGATATAACTTTACTACATCTCTAAAAGACAAGGCATCTCGAACATTTTTCAATTTTGAAACAATGTAAGCTGTGGAAGAAATCAGAAACTCTCAAGTGATTCAAGTGTATTATCCATTTTGAAAGTGAGATTTTCTTCTTGCTTAAAATATTCGCTTAGAGACAAGACATTCTTGTAGATTATTCATTTTCAAAAGAAGCTCAACAGCGCCAAAAACGTCTAGTAGATACAAGGCAATATCGAGTACTATAATATCAAATATCATTCAATGTTTGCATGAAACTCCCTTGGAAAAACGGGGCGAGAGGTATTTCAAGCTACCAACTTAGAATTCAGCCCCTCTGTTCAATAGAGAGGCTTCTACTTATGAAGCAGTGACCAGTGGACCACAATAAACCAGACTAACCAAGGGTGAAGAATGCGCAATGGAATGTGCAGCAGGAAACCAGAGCTCAGCTATTAAACACCCAAGTCCGATATCCCCCGAAATCGATTGGTAGCTTTGCAAATTTGGCTATCTCTTCCTTGCTGGTATGAGAAAATTATTAAGAAAGAATTTCATAACTCACTCAATTGTTGATCGGCTTTACTGGGTTGAAGCTCAGATTGAAGAAGGAGTAGTAATCAGTTTTGAAACCTCGTGGTATGACAAGGAGTTATTCCTTTGTTGCTTTTGTTGTTGTTGTTGTCATCCTTATCATTCTTATTCACCACTTTTACTTTGATTTATCTTCTTAAATCTCCTCCTTCATCCTCCCATTATTTTCATCCATTTTTGTCTTCTTCAATTTCTGTCTCTCCTTCTTCAGCCTCCTACTTCTACTTTTCCTTCTCCTTATCTATTTTCTTGGTTTACCTCTATCCTCGATTCTTCATCATCGAAATCTATTTTTAAATCCATCAAAAAATATGTTTAATGTCATACTTCTTTCTTTTAACTTGATCAAATCCTCCGTTTCAAATTATATCATTTAAGATTCGTCCTCTTAATCATCATCAATCTTTTTCTTCTGCTACTTTCCTCCTCTCTGGAAATATGTTTATGTGTAATCGATCTACGAGTGCAACTCATGTGATGAAACAGAAATGTTTTTATTAGCTTGAAGATTTCATTATTCACAGATTGTAACTCTAATACAGTTCTAGATTGGCTCATCATAACCCAATTTCACTGTTTTTTTAGGTATGGTCCAGATTGCTTGCAATTTTCTATCAGTATTAAATGTATATGGGAATATTTTACAATTAAGAACTCTCCAATATTCACTGAGTTCATAAACAATCAAACATTAATTACTAATACTTGAACATTTAAAAAGGGACTGGCTTGATGCTTTTTGAAACATAATTGAAAAGAACCCTATCCTCATGTGCTGCTGTATCGGTCAAGATAAGCCAGAGAGCATTTCTTGGAAAAATTTTCATCTCTTCCTCTAAAATTTGTAAGCCCTCATCTGATTGGCTTTCTAGTCTTTGTAAGACGTGATGTGATTGGCTATTTAAGATTCAGGGTTTCCTCAGTTTTTGTTATACAATAAAAAATGAGATTGTACTTAAATAAATTATATAATAGACCCTAAGCATTTCAATTAACTAAATCTTAATGTCTGCTAATATAATAATGAATACATTTACTTTTTTATGTGAGCTTTGTACACTCTTGTTTTTTCATATATTTTTAGATACCAATAAATATTTAAATAACATAATGATCATTACTTTTACATTACATAAACCTTTCTTTAACATAGAATATTGATAATATTATTATCCAAATAAAATATATTTAATTCATAATAGTCGAGTGATCAGTCAGCTGATTTGCTCGCATGATAAATCAATAAATTGTCGGCTGATCTAAGATCATGTGACATGCTAAAACAAAACAAAGAATTCTAACCTCAAATCATGCAAATGTTTTTTATAATCTGTCAATAAATAACTAAGTCGCTTTATAATTTTATTCAGCCAAAGAATTCAAACTAGTGCATAATTATATTTTCCATGGTTCTCTTATCGCTTTATAGATAGTATGACTGCTTCTTATCAAAAAGAAGATTCGATTTTATTAGAGTGTTACCTTGACTAGGCCAACTGTTCTTTCAGTTTCATAATTCTATTAAAGATAGTTTGCTTTTTTCTGAATTATTTTATTGTGTCAAACGGATCGTCACATGATTAATTGATGAATAATTTTTATTTGTATGGAATCCCATGTTATATGTTAACGAAGAAAAATTATAAAATATACTTTTTTTTCTTTTTACGTGCTATCACTTATCTATAATGTGTAGACCTCACTCACAAGAGATAATGTAAATCACAGTCGAGATAATGTAAATCTCATCGCAACTCAATTCAACCATTCAACATCTCATCTCAATTCAACAGATTCGTTAGAAGCAAAATGCCATCCAGATTCCGAGAACGTCTTGAAAATGGAATACTAATATTGAATAATTGCTGCTCATCACAATTGAGTTGTCTGCGCCCGAGCGTGATGAAGGAGGAAGGAAGATGTCTCTCCTCTCAGCAGAAATATGAAGATGATTGTTGTGATAATAATGGAGAAAATCTTAATTTAGCTTGCAAAAATCAGCGTAATCCACTCGGATCTTGTGACCTTGGAGATTAATTTCGGCCAATCAAAAGCCGGATTAGGCGCGCTCCGCTGCATCCAATTAGGTTCTCAATTTAATGAAATCGCCATCTTTGACATTTTTCTCTGCTTTCTTACTTTATCCCAATACACTTTCTCATAATCTTTTCCTCTTCAGTTTTGAAACTTCATTTTATAATTTTCCTTAACATACTTACCCTCTTTCCACTTATCCATCTCCTGATCCTGCAGTTTTTTCTTTTTCTTCTTCTTCTCCTCCTTCTCCATCATGACATCCTATTCCTTCTATTCTTCATCCTTCGTCTGCTCACACTTAAGCTTCTCTCTCTCCTTCTCCTTCCCTTTTTTCACACCCTCCTCCTCTCACCCTTATCCTAATTCTCTTTCTCCTTCTTTTTACATCATTGCTCCTGCTCCTCCACCACCTCTTCCTTTTCTTTCTGTACTCTACCTCTCGCTTCTCTTTGTTTAATAAATTCTCTTCCTTCTCCTCTCTTACTCTTCCTCTTCTTTTCATCTTCTTTCATCATTCCTATTTTCCCTCCTACTCACCTTTACTAATTAACACTCTTCTTTTTCTACTTCCTTCTTCTCTTCACCTCACTTCTCTTTCACCTTCTCCTTCTTCCCCTTATAAATGTTTGTCCTCTTCTCATTTTCTTCCCATGATTCCTCATTTTTCTCCTCCCCCTCAGCCACTTCACAATCTCTTTTCAATGCTTCCTCTCCTTCTTCTTATTAATCTCCTGTGACACCCTGTTTCTCCTCACTCTTTATCAATTTCCCAATGTTTCTTTTCTTATCAGCTCCTAATCTCCTTTTTCCAAACTCTTCTCCTTTATTCCCATCTCCTTGTATACGTACAGCTCATTAATTAGATACCTATCTGAATCCTATACTCTTCTTTATACTACTTTTCATTCCCTGTTCCCCTTTTCTAGAAACAGGAGTCTCGTTCCTACACTTTTGTATTTTTTTAATTTCACGTACTTTCTTCCCTTTCTATTCTCCTCTTCCATCATCACCTTCTTCCTCAAAGAGGAAAGTCCTCCTTAGATTGAGGCACAATTCCATCTCTCATGGAATAAATGATTAAGAGCAAAGTTTGATATTTGAGAGGGAAGTTTCCGAGACAACAAGCTGACAATCAATATAGAATTGCAACTTCACCATCTTCTAATGGGATTAAAATCTATTTCATAGACGAGCAGCATCCTGATAAACTGAATAATTCCTGAAACCTTGGAATTTCTTCCCAATATCAAATAAGCAAGCTAATAATATTTTGAAGTCTTGGCTACTTGATTTTCGATGAGAATGAGAACATATCAATATATTGAAGTTACAATGAATTTCTGTTTGTTTTCATAATATTGATTTGAATTCGAATATCTTGATGAGAGAGAGCAGCTTTTTTTAACACACGTCAGGAGCTATATCGCCTTCAGATTATCTCTTGAAGAGCGTTTCTTGAATATTATTGGATATGTTTGGATACACATCACCCAATAATAACTAAAATCCAATCGATTTACACCCAAATAATAGTTATTATCCGAAAATAATCTTACCAGCTTCAAAACAATTCCAGCAATGGTTTCAAGATACTTGAAAATATTAAAAATCAAATAATCCTTCTCTTTTAACTTCTTTTGACTTTCAATGCCATTTTAATGTGAGACAAAATAAACTTTCCAATAAATTTTGTTCACACACTTTTATGAAAATACGAGTAGCCCTCACCAAGAAAGTGAATATAGAATTCCAAGTTACATTGAAATTCATTGTTACGTTAATCCAAGTAACGTGTTTATTTATTGTGGAAATGAGTACTGATTATAAACGCTATTTCTTATCAAATAAAACATCCAAAACCTTCAACTACAAATAGAATCAACCATTAAACCCACCGATCCACCTTAACCTTATGTTATATTTTCTAAATTACAATAATTAATAAGTATCTCCTGATTCTATGTACTAAAGATTAATAACTTGTTAACTTTATCTGAAGCGTACAACATAGGGATGATAAAAAGTAAGAACAAATTGAATAAGGTCAATTTTATTTGTGCCTGCACTTTTTAAAAGATAATAGATAAGATAATTTTGAATAAAATTTAGAATTTAGAAATAGGCCGACACATCTAGAAAATACCTGAGTCTATACCTAATTCATGCAGGTGAACGGGCTAGAGTCAAGAAAACTTCAATTAATCTTGCCATGCCTGATTTAATAGGTTTATACTATAGAATAACACTACAATTTGAAATAATAGAAAAATACAAACAGCTTCAATAAACATTGGCAGCTAAAATCGAACAACAGAAACAACAATATCATGTTACTTTGTTGACATTCTTCATCTGATTCGGGGGCGCATTACTATCCCCGTTTAGATAGCAATACGTCACAAAACCAAACAAGATCAGTCATAAAATAACCAATCAATTTCAACATGAATTACTCAAGAAAAAAAAAACCCGTTGAACCCAAATTTCGTCGATAGTAACCCATATAACCCATTTCATAATAATTTTGAATCCCCACTTTTTATTGACATTCTCGAATGAACCTTTGTTTCACTACACTGCACTTTCGTTGGTTTGTACGTTGCTTTATCGTCGGGGTTACAGTACCTTGTTTTTGGCGGTGAGCTTTTACCGGTGAATTTGGCTTGACGGCGACGTCCTCTTACGTCCCAAGACCTGTCGTCTGAACGGGTGTCTTGAAGCGGTTTTACATAAAGTTGCGGAACCAAAGGGGTGGTAGTACAAGAAGTTGGTTTGGGGACACACATGAACCGCTGTAAATAAATGTATACAGCATTAATTTCTAACTCTTCCTACAATTCATCAAAAGCTAAAACAGGAGTTATCTATTGATTACAATTAATTAAATTCTTTCATTCTTTGAATCCTCATTTTATATAGATTTTTATCTTTAAACTACTGATTCTTTTTATCAGAATTAATGGATCTTTCTTCACAAATAATTCAAATTGAAATGATGCTAACTTATATGATATTTTTCGTTTGGTTTGCGAAATCAAATATAATTTTTCATATAGTAGCTCGGCTAGTATTGTTGGAAACTTGTGCGCCAGCCAACATTTATTTTATTTATTATTTATGAACTATAGGACGCAATCCAAGTGTAAATAACGGGCATTCGCCCAAAACTGCTCAGAACCTTAATTAAAATGAACATTCCAGAGTTTATGATTTGATTTACCTACAAATACAAGTCCAAAAACTAGTATCAACTGAAATTATGAATTTATCACCTAATAAAACAAGACACTTTATAACACAATAAAAGAAAAAAATATTGAAAATTTCACTTTAAGGAAAGATAATGTTTGCCTTATAAGATTCACCTTTAATTAAATAAAATTAGTAGACACATAGAAAATAATTTAAATTGTATTAAAATTTGAACATTCATTAATATAATTTCCTGGAGAAGAAAAACTTTCTTCTTCATCTATTAAGATTTCTATCATAAAAAATTTACTAAATCATTCAAAAGCCTTAATGACATAAGAAAACAGAGTCTGAAAAATATAAATTAAAAAAATGTCATAAACTCAATATGAACAATTCTTAAAAGTTTCATTTCAATTTAAAGGCTATCTTCCTGACTTTCAGCAATACTCTACGATAATATATCTCCAGGAACAATAACTCAAATGTAACGTAACTGAAAACTTTCTATACTTCTGTAGAAAAAAAATTATAAGTATCTTCCATCACTAATAAAATCAAAAGGATTATTCTCAATCAATATTATTAACTTGAAAAATAACAGGCTTTGTTGATAAAATCTTTTGATTGAAGTTTCACTTAATTAATTTCCCTAAATATATTTTAACCTTAGTTTACGTACCTTAGCGGTTATTTGAAGAAACAATTATTCGTACATGATGAAGAAACACAATTAAACCTTTCAGGACATGGCACTACTAGTAAATTTAAACATTAATAAAAAAATAAAACTAGCTTCTACATTTACTACTGAAATAAACTTATAAACCTGCCCAAAAAGGGGGAAACATAGTGACTACATCTTTACTCTCGTAGTGCTCCTAGCAAAGTGTCCTCCGGAACGTAATCTGGTCTCTCGACTTGGGAATCCCCACTACTGTATTTAGAAACAGGTCTCCTATTGGGCGAATGGAATCAATTTGACCAATCGTCGCGTGGCTTCTACAGCCTTTGGACAAATAGTAACTGCAAAATCGGTAGTTTGTTATAATTTCAATGCTTGCTGTTTCCAACTTATCGCATTTTATGTCGCGACAAGAAGGCTAAGTTTTAGAGATAATTCCATAATCTACATTCCTCGACGATCGGAGCCACAATTTTTAAATATCTATCATGGAAACTCGAAGTCATGGCCGTTCATAATAGAGAGAGAAAATAATTTATTTCGCTAACTCACTTACAATAATGGCTCTAGTCTACTGCGTATTAAATTTACTATTATAACTTGGGAAAAGGCCTGAATTAAAGAGAGTGCCCGGCACATATTAATGTATTTTAACATTTCAAATCTACTTCAAAAAGTTGACACCGTGAATAGAAAGTTTAAAACTTGCTCAGGTACCTAAGTGCACTATTGAAGGCTTCAGGGAATTTTCAAGATTCTAAACAAAATATAACAGCCATTTACTCGCTCACTCTCAATTATGTATTTTCTTCTCTCGTCCGCTCACTTTCTTTCTCTCTCTCTCTCTCTCTCTCCATCTCTCTCTCTCTCTCTCTGACCCTCCAAAGTTTCTCCGACCTCTTCATTCGTGATTTAAAACGAATATCCTGAGAGTCAGCCATTTTGTCTAGCCTTTCATCCAAGAAGATTTTATAATGAATAGGTCATTGTTTGCTAGTGTACTAAACTGGAAAGTGCAAGGTTCTTCGACTTCTTGGAAATGACATTTTTGACGAAAGACTTTGAATCGTTCTGCCTTTAGTTTTTCCATATGCAATACAAGAAATTAATATAGATTATAACTTTTCGAATAATCAGTTTTCACGAGTTATGATTAGCACATACAAATTTTGGACTACCAACATCCTCTTTGAAAAAAAACTAATTTTATACTGATTCAGAATTTTTCTTGGAAATTATTTCAGATATTGGAATGACTAGTTGGAACATAACAATGAAAAATTACGTGAAAACTGAGTAGGTTCATACCTTAGCCGTGATTCCTTCATTCCCCTTCCAGTTTTTTTTATTTTCTTTTCTTCAAAATTTACTTTCAAAACTCAACTTCTATTGATTTCTCAAAGACCTTTCAAAAGCAACAAGTTCTAAATCAAGATAAATGCAACATCTATTCTTCAGATCATCACCAACAGATTGCCTGCAGTTTCGAAGTTAGTTTAAACTCTGTTCACTGGAAGTTTCAAATACGAAATTTGATCCAGCAGTATCTATATAATATATAAAAGCGAAAGGGCACTCACTCACTGACTGACTGACTCACTCACTCACTCACTCACTCACTCACTCACTCGCAGAACTAAAAATCTACCGGACCAAAAACGTTCAAATTTGGTAGGTATGTTCAGTTGGCCCTTTAAGGGTGCACTAAGAACGGATTTGGAAAAATTTTCAAAGATACGCCCAAAATCTGCGTTTTTCCAGCGTTTTCTCAACTTTATCGAGAACAAATGAACAGAAAACGTTCAAATTTAGTACAAAAGCTCAGCTAGGGTGTAATAATGTTGTATTAGAAACAATTTGCAATAACGTCAAAGATACGCCCAAAAAAAGCGTTTTCCAGCGCGTTTTCTTAGCTTTATCGAGAACAAATGATCAGAAAATGTTCAAATTTAGTACAGAAGCTCAGCTAGGGTGTGATAATGTTGTGTTAGAAGCAATTTGAAATAACGCCAAAGATACGCTCAAAATCTGTGTTCTACTAGCGTTTTTTTTTTTTTGCTTTCTCAGCTTTGACTTTCTGATGGAATGAAGCATGCTCAAATGAAAAATGCAGGCGAGCGAAGCGAGCCCGCTGATCTCATTTTTGGACGATCCAGTCGGGGGTCCAGGGGGCAGAGCCCCCTGGCTAGACGGATCTGGCTAGACGGAGCGAAGCGAGGGATTTGATCTAGCAGTATTATATTATATTTGAATATACAATGAAAAGAAAATTAGGTTTCAGATCAGACTTGATTGACGATCCAATAATTACGACGCACTTATGAAGTTCATGTTCACACCATTTTTCCGAATGATTTGTTTTCAGCGTTGGTATCCTGAAAAATAATAGCTGCCGTTCATTTGTTGGGAGGATTGGTGTTCTGTTAATAGCTTGGTGGGTATCGAAAAGCCTGAATTCCAAGGATAACGTAGATTGTCATTGTATGGCAGTTATATGTATTAGTTAAGAGTCGTTAATACCTTTGAGGCAAATCGAATTTGTACTTCAACGTTTTAGGTGAGATTCTTTAGATTGGAAATACTGGCCTTCATGAAATTCATGCTTTTTTCAAATTTGGGCCTTCCGCCCCCTAAACAATCATAAATCATATCATATTAATAATGATGTTCTTAAATCATATCAATAATCGAATTTTCGTTCAACTAAATCTAAGAGATTTTACAATAGAAAAAATAAGTAACGCTGACATATTTGTCCATCTTCACGATACTACTAAAACTACTGGGCGGTCGAAATCATCCTCATCCATTCTTGAACTTCATGAGGCTTAAAATGTTGTAAATAGGATTACATCACATTCCAGAAGTAAAAGTAATCTGTTGTGACTTTCTCCACATCTTCAATACATTGAACAAAAACGGTTTGTGAGACTATTATAGAATAGATAGATTTTTTCCATCTGTCTATCCATATTTAGGTGGAATTTTTTCATTCATTTATCCACTTATTTGGAACAACAATTTATTTCCTATTATCTCCTTTTCGCGGACAAAGTCCAGCAACATACTGTACTTTTTGTGAGTAGTATGTTGTTCACTTGTGAATATTTTGTATGAATTTCGAGTGAATAAATTTGATTTGATTTGATCAATCTTTATGGAGAATGATTTTTCTCCAAAAACTAGAAGTTTTCGAGATTAAATGGAAAAATTTTAAAAATGTCCGAAATTTTAGGGGGTTTTGGGGGTGAAGCCGCCCTCTGGCGTGTCAGCAAATTAGGTACAAATAAGGTATCCTTATTTATGCTTTATAGCATAAATATGCATGCCAAATTTCAGATTAATACAACATTTTGTTCTTGAGATAAAAATTCCTGAGTGAAAAAAACAAAATGGCAGTTATAAGGATAGGATAACCGCTGTGTTTTGGACACTTCAAATATGACATTTGTTGTCTCCTATCATCAAGGACCAATACCCTGAAATTTTCGACACTACTTCTGAAACTCTCTGTATAAGGAAAATAACTACAAAAACCAGAGTATTTGGACTAAACTTTCAGACCAATTTCAAGTGCGTCATTGCTTGATGAGTGACTGCATCACATATAGATCTAATATTTGAAATCCCTTACGATAATAATTCATATTCATTAGAATCAGTGGATGTATTTGTAAACAAACCAATCAATACGATGAATATGATGAATGCACGATCAGAATGAATGGATTGTCGACACTTTTAGCAGTGAGTCATGCCAATACAGCACAGATGCATGACTCATAGCCTTAACACCACACACCTCCATCATCCTCAAATTGAATCAGCATTTACATGATTCGATTTGCATGATAATTTTCCAAACATGTATAGCTGAAGAGGAAATGTGATGGAGGGACCTTGGCTTACTTAGTCTCACAACCACAACTACTATGGTAGGCATAGGTAGGCTACCTACTACAAAACAGATTCAACAAGATGCCAACTATTAGTGAGGCCACTTTCTCAACAACTTCCTTTTGTGGTGAACTTTATTCTTTAATATGAGTGTGTATAATGACCGAATTTAAATTCGTTGTCATTGAGAGATTCAACAGCTATGAAATAAAGAACAAGACGAAGACTGAGGAAGAATTAAGTGAAGAATATAAAAAGGAGGAAGTTGAAGAAAAAGAAGAAGAAGAAGAAGAAGAAGAAGAAATGCACAATAAAAGGAAGTAGAAACTGGAAAACAGTTTTAGAGGAATAGAAGAGGAAGTCCAAATGTGGATTATCGCAACTTTCAAGTTCAGGTAATTAGATGTTGTCAGTCCGGAGTTACTACAGCTGAAACCTGTTTTCTATAAATCATAGATCAACAATAATATTCATTCCGTTACTGTAAACTGTGGACTCAAAATAAGGTTTGGGAGGAAATTGCGGTGAACAATGAATCGTGGTTGAAATGATAACTGATGCCTAAGCCTAAGCATACCTATTCAAGAGTCAAAAGTGAACCGCCCTTCACGTACCCCTAACTTTTTTGAACGCCATTTTGGAAAATTTCTGTACTTTTTCAATTTTCATGAAATATCTTACAAATTATCTACCATTCGCTCAGGATAATTTCTGCAGTACTTATAATTTCAAGAGAATAACACTGCATATTTTTCTATTTGAGATAACAAAGATTTTTCAATACTAAGTTATGGATTATCTTATCTTAAAAAATAGTAACGTTTTCCAATTTCCAATCATCATTATTATTTTTCTTGATACATTAAGTCTGAAAGCCGGTTTCTGGTACATATCTGTCACCAAAATTTCAATAAGCATGAAGTCTAGAGTTGTTACATAATATGGTAGTCGTTACATGAATGTTTTTAAATTTTAGAGAATGATAGAAAAACATTGAAACCTTCTATGTAGAATGAAATAAGATATTGATCAAAAACGCCGGAAATAACGCATAGTTGGATTAAAAACAATGACTCCAGTTAATTTTTTTTCAATTTAAAAATTAATTTATTTCTCACAAAATATAATTACAAAACATTGTACCGGCTAATTATCAATAAGCTGTAATCATGTCGTTTCCAAACATATATAGACTGTAATAAATAATACTGTAGGAATGAATAAATAAATGTAGGAAATAACGCATAGATGGATTAAAAACAATGACTCCAGTTAATTTTTTTTTTCAATTCAAAAATTAATTTATTTCTCACAAAATATAATTACAAAACATTGTACCGGCTAATTATCAATAAGCTGTAATCATGTCGTTTCCAAACATATATAGACTGTAATAAATAATACTGTAGGAATGAATAAATAAATGTAGGAAATAACGCATAGATGGATTAAAAACAATGACTCCAGTTAATTTTTTTTTTCAATTCAAAAATTAATTTATTTCTCACAAAATATAATTACAAAACATTGTACCGGCTAATTATCAATAAGCTTTAATCATGTCGCTTCCAAACATATATAGACTGTAATAAATAATACTGTAGGAATGAATAAATGAATGTAGGAAATAACGCATAGATGGATTAAAAACAATGACTCCAGTTAATTATCAATAAGCTGTAATCATGTCGTCTCCAAAACATATATAGACTGTTCATAATATTAGAAACACCAGTATAAAGATTATGATCCGTGCAAATATCAATCAGTTTATGCAAAGATGAGTCTACACTCTTCAGAATGTAGCATACTGTAAGTTGAACACATTACACACAGCAGTATCTCTAGTTTGTGCAAAGGTGTGTCTGTATATATAGCAGTTAGTAGCTCTTCAATTTCCGTTTTCAATTCAGTTCCGGTCATCTCATCAACTACAGTTCCAATTTCAATTCACTTGATCACTATATACCTGTACATATTCGAGCTGCCTCCTATGTAACCTCATCTATGTATATCCATAGTTACAGTAGCTTCCGACTTCAACAAGGTCGATTTGTGGGCGAAGCTATGGTATAATGGATAATTGCACCTAATTTTCAGGACAGGTTGGCATTCTATTTGAGCTCATTATTGATCTAAATAATTATTGCTAGGGTAGCAGCATGCAACTGGGTAGAAGTTTTCAGTTTTGTAGTGATGCATATCAATGTAGTGATGATGTGGTGCATATCAATAACTCACCAAACTACATGACTAACTATTACTGTTTGTTGCAGTACATTATTAATTACAGTACCAGTAAACTAAATGCCTGAATATCGCACAGCAAGATATAGTTAGAATGGAGCAATATTATTGGTAGTTGGTTAATCCAACTACCAATAGTTACAAGAACTATTGTGTTTTAGAGAAGATAGTGTGTATCCATATGGAATGAAATCACTTGAGTAGGTAATTCCGGTTGTTACACCATTATCAGTATCCAGAAACTAGAACAAACTAAAACATGGAGTAGAAGAATATAAATAGGTAAAAATGAAGTCGTAAAGTTGGCAGTAGGTATATCTATAACAACAACGTTTTGAGTTCTAGTTGAAGCTGTAGTAGTAAAAAAAAAATGAGGTAGTAGATCTTAGATGAAACGATTTTTAATAACTAGTTCCGGTTGTAACACAATCATAAATGAAAATGATCAAAAACTAAACACTAGAACACCGAGAAACCGAATAGTATGTGAACGAACCGAATGAATAGTGTAAATAAAGCAATATGTTTGATGACAAATCAAGGTTGAAGTTTTTGATTGGTCGAGACAAGAAACGTCTGGGAATTTCAGCCAGAAGACACAATTGAACAACAAAAAATATCAAATTTCAATGTATCACGCTATAATGGCAGTTGAGAAAGATAGGGGAACAGCGTTGAAGATTCTCTGTCTTGCCACTACCTTCTATAAAATATGGCTGATACCGGTACCAGTATATCTGATGTAATAATATTAACTGTTCATTCTTGTTAAAACTGATTAAACAGTTATATTTTATTCCTCAAGAAAATAAATTTTTCATTGATTCAATAATACATTTTTAAATTCAGATTGGATACTTTGTTAATTGAATTATATTTTTACATGATTGAAGAACGATGTGGAAACTTTGCAGAGCTAAAAAAGAATAGGGCTGCCTGCTTTGTCGATTGATGGACAAGGATAGCAACACCAATGTTGAACAAATACTGTCATTATAACGAGTTACCTCTATAGTTGATGTTACTCTTGTATTGTGGCCTATAAAGGTATTTTCGAAATTATGGTAGTTAATAAACAAGGGAGTGAACACACACATTGAAATTAAATTTGCAAAACATTTTTCATATTCATTGTAACCTATACTGTTGAAACAGTAACCATAGCTGATGAAACAGTATTGGCAGAGGGCCGATTAGATAACAATAATCAAGATAGATATCAGAAACTAATTCTAGTTTTATCCTTGGTACCAAGATTATTCCTTGGTTTATAATATAAAGATGGGAATTAATGAGATATTGCAATTATTCAAATGCTAATAAATTAATTAATATTATTAAACGAAAATCCAAATTCATATGAGATGAGCGCTGCTATCCAGTGATTGTCACTTTGGTGTAAGGGTAAGCATTCCTGACCGGCAATTAGGAGGTACTGGGTTCGATTCCCGGGCTGACAAATAATTTTTGAATAGTAGGGCTCATCGAATTTCCATCTAGCTGTTTACCCTGTTGTAATATTTGGAGTATCAGAGGTATTCGGGGTGAATTACAGCATTTAATTTGGATTTTCGTTTAATAATAATAGTTTATAATATAAGATAAGGTTCTTCAATCTGTTTCAAGGTTTAAAAGTAGCATATTGTCTTCTTCTCCTTCCTTACACTATCATCCATTCTCTTTCAATCGCATCTATCTTCCTCCAAAGAATCTATTTCTCTCTTATACAAACACAAGCTCTCACTTATGGGCTCAGGTGGATGCAATTTCCTTCAGCGCCAATAAGCACGTTACACACTCAACACAATTTCCCCTCTTCCTTCTTTGCTTCTCCACAATTCTTCTATTCTTATGTGCATCTTTCCCCTACTTACTCCACCACCATCTTCATGTCTCAGCTTTGTTAAACCAATCACCCTTGAACAAGATTTCCGAATACCCAATCTGAACACCCTTTCAGAATGGCCTTTCTATACAATGAGCCATATCACATCTTGCATGTGTTTATTGTCAACTGGACTTTTGACACGCTATAAAAGCTATTTCTATACGCAGAAATGTTCTTCGATGGGCAGGCAATAATATTAGGTTGCTCCAATATATTTCTTTTTTGAAATATCATGTTTTTCATAGTTTCACTTCATACGATACTGTCATTCTACTATTAAATAAATTTTGAGCAATGCTTTTCCACTTTTTACTCAAATTGAAACGGGTTAATTTGATCATGGTAGACCTGGATATTTAAAAAAAATTTGTTATATCAAGTTTATTCTTCAGTAAAAGCCATTGAACTATTCTGATCAATTTTAACATAATCTACTTATCAAATTCAAAGATTATAACTGTATTCTGGAAACGTTCATCAACAATGACATATAAGATTATCTGAGTATCAACATTCACTCATGAGCTATTTCCATTTTCCAGTCATTAATTATTGATACACTATAATAAATTATCAACTACATAATGTACATTATAAATATTTGAGCTCTAGGATAAAGACATTTCTGATTGGACTTCTATAATTTTTGGTCTAAGACTATAAGTATAAATTCTATGTCTCAATTCAAGTTTTGAAAGTTGTATCAGAGCTTGTAAGATTCGGTGGAATTTTTTTAGAAGTTATTAGAGGGAAATATGCATGAGTAGTTTGAAACATATTGGCTTCGCAAAACAAGTACAAACAACAGCTGAAATTAATATGACAAGGCCTCAACTACTGTTGGCTGATCCCTTATATTGGGAAACTTCAAAATTGCAACTTTCAGGCGTTTAGTTACATCTCATCAAGGAAGTAGCGAACAAACGGGTTAGCAAATATGAAACCTCCACCACCCACACTAATCTTCCTCCTGCACCTCCTAATCCTCCAACAACTCTTTCTCTTTCCCACCTCCTCCTCCTCTTCTTCTTCTTTTTCGCGACACAAACATTCTCTTGAAGCAGTTCAGCTGCTGAATTCCCAGCTCATAGGGTGGAATTTTGTTGAACTTTACTAAAGCTCCCCTTCCCTCCCCCATCCAATTTGGGCAACCCCTTGTTAGCTAGGCCTACACACACAAGGAGTCACGTACATACTCTCTCCATATAGGTTGTTTGTGACAGCTCAATCAAATATTTGAGTAAAACTTGCAATGTCAGTAGTTACCCTCCCACACCAGCCACCACATTACTTCATTATCCCTCGAATTAATTTGTAACACAAGAATGGCAATGAGCTGTTACCAAATAGAGTTTCAAGAATCACCCTCTCCCATAGCATATTTTCTGAGAGTATAGAAATAGAATGAATGAATGACTATGTAACAAAGTGTAATTGCATTCTATACAGTCAGTGAGTCTCACTCAATCTTCCTCTTTCTCACTCTCACTTCATCTCTTCTTCTGCCACTCTCTCTTAATTAATATTTTTCTCACATTCAATATTATAGAATATCGTAAATTAAAACAGAATTTTATCTTTATGTCGTTCAATAATATTCATCAGTTCACTTTGTAAAATACATTGAATTGTTAGCATATACATAATACCATATGAATTAGTGTTTAAGTCAGTATAAAACATTAAATTAATAATGCTATCCATCGAGAGAACAGAGACCTAAAAAACCTAGCAACGTATTATTCTGTATTTGTTCTACTCATTTCTGATCGAGTAACCCAATGTATATCCGATGATATTATTGTTGACATTTTACCATATCATATTGCATTCTTTATAGTTGCGACATTCAATCTGCTGTTGCATGCAACTGATGCAGGAGACACCGCGATACTGCAGGTTGCAACTTTCAAGTTACCACTGAGTGCAGTTGCTTTCCTTGCTTGCATTCAGTATTGCAGCCTGGAGCCTGCAGTGTTGTAGCTGCCAAGAACAAGGAGCAAGCGGACAACTCGCCATGTCGGATTATTCCGAAGTTGGAAGCTCAAATTTAACCTGCCCTCATTCCTCATGTTCCTTTAACACCACATTCATTCACATCATAATCTCTCTATACTGTAGCTTATAACACGTCTTCCGCTAATTATGGGAGACTACAGTATTCTACAGTTGAGTCGTGGAATCGCAAAATGACGTTCACCGAATTTCTAACTGATGAGTCACCACTGATAAGCTAATAGTTCCTGGTAGTAGGCAGTCGTTTTGTTTCGCATCATGTCTGGCAGAGAGTGCTATGATCCTATGATTGTCTCTCGACTAGTACGGATAGTACGCATGCGCACAACTGGGTGAACCACAGATTACAGTAGACAGAAAGATTGAGGTTGAGGAGTAAAAAAAAAACAAGGGAATCAACTGCCGAAAATGCATTGTAATGCGCATGCGTAAATTACTTTCGCCATTCCCTATGTTTATCATAAAAAATTATTAGAAAATTACGAATGATACCAAAATATTGAGATTTAAAAGCAGAAACTTAACCCCCTAACACAAACCCGCTCTTACCTTTGAAACATTCTTTTAGGTTATACTACTATTGACAATTGATTACGTCAAGAATAACGACAGTAATAGAAGTCGATGAGAGGAGGGCAAAATTCCATCAACAATCACTGGATAGGCCAAATTACAAACGAGAGCAGAGGACTGTCGATATATTTAAAGAGCAAAATATTGAATGATAATATGCTAGAAAAAAGAGAGCAATAATTAATAGATTGAATGTAGTAAGTAATATTTTCAGCATTAAATTTATACCAGAAGTGATTTATTTGGTTACTCACCAGCAAGTAGTTTTCTTCAAATACTAAATACCAACTTACTCCAGGAATTGGAATTAGGTTTGTGGCAGGACAAGACGGAGTCGGGAAAAGGTGTTGGCTTCTCTTGTACATCTGCTACCCCTATCCGATGTATGTTAATTCTGGCATCAATTCAATTACTGATCAGTCCGAAAATTGCTTGGAAGATAACTTTACTATATTGACTATTACTTTACACTGCTGTACAATTCTAAGTCCGATCGCACTAGTTGAATATTTCAACATATATATTCACAAATAACAAGGAAAAACTGTACTTTTCCCCAACTTGGGACAGTTAATATATCAATAATAATTTTAACACAACGACGAACGTGTAAAATTTAATTTCAACGGCAACAATCGAAAAAAACAGCCACGATCCTGTTTTTTCACCGTTCGACACGAGCTGGAGACTTCAAGTGACGCTTATGCGATAGAAATCTAAATACTAACTTATCCGCTAGGGCGCAGCAGCTGCCGGCCTCGCCACTCCAACTACCGCGAGACTTAAAACTAATTTAAAACTAGACTTAATCTAAATACGCTAAAGGGCGTCACCATTCCCCCCACCCTGAAACGTAGTTTTCAGCCACGACTTTGGCCAAAACTAGACAAAACAAAACAAACCGAAAGAAAATAAGACGACAAAGGAAAAATGCAAAAAAAAGAAAACGAACAATAATTCTTATCCTAAGAATTATTGTGTGGGCAATGGAAACAATTTGGTGGCAGGACGTTTGAAACGACCAGTAGCTAAACGTACTACTGCCACACGTATGACACCATCGGCTCCAGGAAACACTTCCTCAATGATTCCTAGAGGCCACTTCAATGGGGGTAGATTAGGCTGATCCACTATCACAACCGTTCCAACAGTGAGAGGAGGTGATGACTTGGACCACTTTCCACGTACTTGTAATTCATGGAGATACTCCTTTCTCCACCTATTCCAAAACGATTGAACAAGCTGGTTGATAAGTTCGTAACGAGTGAGACGATTGACGGGAATGTCGGTCACATCCTTCATTGGAAAAGCCGTCAACGGTGTCAACTTCAAAAAATGAGCCGGAGTTAAGGCGAGAGGTTCGTTCGGATCCTTGCTCAAAGGGCACAACGGCCGAGAGTGCGTCGAGCCATTGTGATGCGTACAGGCCCACCGTAATCAACACCACACTGTCCGAACGGTTTACTCTGGAGTACCCTGCATGCAGGCAAATCACCCATTTTGGGAGGTGTTACACTAGGCTGACATCGGAAACACCTATTGCATTTTTGAATATGACTCCGAATGACCACACAAGCAGAAAATATCCAGAACCTCTGTCTTATTAACGACATTAATAGATGAGGACCAGCATGACAATTTTTTCGATGATAATGATCGACAAGAAGGGTGATGAAAGGATCACTCTTAGGCAAGACAATAGGGTGACAGCTGTCAAAATCCATGTCTGAGTTCGGCAAATGACCACCAACTCGAATTAACTCCTTGTCTATAAACGGTGACAAACGCTGAAATTTGGGGGCACAATCTTCACCCTTTTTTAGTTGAACAAGCTCTCGTGAAAAATAAATTCTCTGTACGACTCTACACAAATATCTCTCCGCCACATCGAATTCCAGTTCACCTGCTTTCGGCAATATTCGCACTGCCTTCAATACTAGTATCATGATACGAAGCAAACGTTGATAGTCAGAGCATTTCTCAATCAAATTATATATTACATTATCTGAAACACTTTCAGATTGAACAACCGTGACAACATTTGAAGATTTCATTTCAGGTGGACACTCTATTTCTTCAATTTCAAATTTTACAGGCCAGTGATTTTCCTTCATAGTCAACCAGTGGGGTCCTGTCCACCATGTCTCGTGATTAATGAGATCCATTGGTTTAAGACCACGCGATAAACAATCGGCGGGATTTTCCTCACCAGAAACATGCATCCAACAATCGATGCGTGAGTTTTGAATTTTCGAGACTCGATTAGCCACGAACGTTTGCCAACGCGACGGCGAACCTCTTATCCAATGGAGAACAACAGTTGAGTCCGACAAAGCGACAACTCGGACGATTTTACAACGAAGTTCGAGGACAGAGAGGGTAGCTTCAAGTAGATTGACTAGGAGAAGAGCAGCGCACAATTCCAATCTCGGTATTGATAGAGTTTTACTCGGTGCAACCTTTGATTTTCCACACAGCAGCATTACTGTTGAAGAACTACCATCTTCTTCTTGTGATTTCAAATAGATCACAGCTCCATAGCCAGACTGACTTGCATCCAAAAACAAATTAATGTAATCTTGGAACCAACAAATACTCCTAAGTGACGAGGAATGGACAAATTCGACAAAGATTGAAATTCTGTTTGACATATCCCCCACTGAGATGCAATAGAATCAGGTGGTTTTTCATCCCAATCTGAACCAATACGCCATAATTCTTTTATAAGACATTTCAAAAACAACGTGAGAGGAGCCACTAGTCCTAGAGGATCATAGATTCGCGCCACAGCGGATAATATATTCCGTTTTGTGGCAATAGAGTGACCCTGTGAGACGAAAAAACGAAACGAATCGGAAAATGGTTGCCACTCTAGACCTAATATGGCTAATGAATTTTCGATATTGAATTCTTTGGACAACAAGGATCTTTCACTATGATTGAGACTTGTCATCAGCTCCTCCGAATTTGACGCAAACTTAGTCAATTCAAATCCACCAGCTTTAAACAGCTCTTTGGCCTGACTACACAATTTTTTCGCGTCACTTACAGAAGGGACAGACGTTACCAAATCGTCCATGAACATATCTGTAGGAATGCGAGCTTTAGCATCTGGAAAATTATCGCCTTCCCTCTCAACCAACTCATGGATAGTTCTCAAAGCCAAGTACGGAGAGGAAGTGATACCAAATACGACACAATTTATTTCATAGGTTTCAACAGGATCATCTACCGAAAATCTCCATAACACCCGCTGAAATTCACGGCAAGATTCACTCACAAATATTTGACGATACATCTGTTTCAAATCACCTGTCACTCCAATTGCAAAAAGACGAAAATTCAATAGCAACACGAAAATGTTCGTCTGTAACTTCTGACCAGCATGGAGAATCGAATTCAATGACAAACCAGTTGTAGTTTTAGCACTTGCATCATAAACGATTCTTACAGGTGTAGTAGTACTACAAGCCTTCACGATTGCGTGGTGAGGAATATAATACCCCTGTTTATTTTCCTGATCCTCAATCAAGGTCATGTGCCCTTGGCGCAAATAATCCAACATTATTTCGTGGTATGCGATCTTAATATCTTCGGAGCGAGCGAGACGATTTTCCAAATTTGTCAATCTCCGTTTAGCCATAGAATATGAATCACCCAAACAATCAGCTGATTTTTCAAACGGCAAGGATACCACGAATCGACCTGATTCCAAACGACGAACAGACGAACGAAAATTATTTTCACAATCCAACTCGGCAGGTGTAAGATCATTCCCCGATTTAGGACAATCTTCAACCTCCCAAAACCTCTGTACTAGGTCATTCAAAGGTGGACTAGAGACGAGCAAACAATTATTGAATTGTTTATTTTGTGACGAGTTCAAAACTGGGGCTCGACCCATAACAATAAAACCCAGTTTACTGTCAACTAATTTGACTGAACCTACCTCTTGATGAGATTGGTAATTATTGATAAGATCGGGAAAGAATTCGGCACCCAAAATACCATCCAATTTTCCAGGGATGAAAAATTTATCATCCGCCAATTTCAATGATTTCAAGTAGGACAACTTAGACACATCAACTTCACGAGATGGTAATCTGTCAAGTATTTTTTCAACTACCAACGCATCAACAGCAAACGAAAATGTAGTGTCAGCGTGAGAACGAATTGTGAACGACGCTCGACCTTGAACCTTGCTTGATTGACCGCCAAACCCAGTGACAGTTGAATAGACAGGTTTAATATACAAGCCTAGCTGACGACACGCACGAGAAGTTACAAAATTCTTCTCACTACCAGAGTCGATAAGAAATCGCAGGGGACATTCTTGCCCTCTCTTATTTCTGATCAGAACGATAGCAGTAGACAATAAAACAATAGTTTTATCATTTTCAGACTCATTGTTTACCAATTTAGTACTACAACAACTAACACCACACTCTTCAGATTGATTTTTGAAATCGAAATGTAACAACATATGATGTAAATTTTTTGCATTGAGTACAGGAAGCATTGCTTTTACACTCACGAGCTGAGTGACCTCCCACTAAACATTTTAGACAATAAGACTTCTCTTTTATGAGACGAAATCTATTCCATGGCGAGAGTTTCAAAAATGGCTCACAATCTGTCAACTTATGTTTACTCCCCTTACAGCTTATACAATGAGATTTTCCCCGACTATCACTAGGAATTTCATCTCCTGACTGAATTGCGAAATTCTTAGAGTTTGATGAGCCCTTTAACGCTTTTCCACTATGAAAACTATCACCCTTATTTTTATCAATCGACAATGATCGAACTTGCTTTTCAATGAAACTTACAAAGTCTTTATAAGTGGGGTCCTCTTTATCTCTATGAGATGATTCAAATTCTCTACGAGTTACAGTATCAAGAATTCTCAAACCAAAATGTAAGAATATAGCATCGTCAAGCCCATTATTTTTCAATCTTTTTACAGCAGTAACAGAGTTACAAAATCGGTCTAATACCGAAGTCAAACCTTCCCTGCTTTCTACTTTAAGCCCTTTGAATTGAAAAATCTCATCAAAATAGGTTTCCAACTGAGCTCTTGGATTATTATAGCGATTAACTAAAGCATTCCAAATAATACTATAGTTAGCAGCTACGGTAGGGGGATGCCTACAAATATTGGATGCTTCACCTGTAAGTTTTGATGTTAAATATTGAATTTTTTGTTGGTCAGACAATGCTTTATTTTCATGAACAAGATTTTTGAATAACTCATAAAAGACAGCCCATTCGGACTGACGACCACTAAATTTCGCTAACTCAATTTTCGGTAATAGTAATTCATTTGACACAGTAGTAGGTGAGGTTGTCGGTGCCGATTGCACTTTGACAGTAGGCGCTGAATTAATTTTTTGAAGAAGTTCAGCTGTTTCATATATTTTCGCTTCCATAACCAAGTAACTGTCATTGAATGCTGGATTGAATTGATCATTCAAACTTAATTCTAATTCATTGATAAGAAGTTCAGTTTTTTCATATTCAATAACAGTATTTGGAATCAATCTATGCAATGTGAGGAATTGACTAGCAACTTTTTTATTAGTTCCTACATCCTTAACTAAATCAAAACATCTTTGAACTCTTGAAAATAGCTGAGTTAATTTTGCTTTATTTATTCGCAATGATACCTCAGTTGGCGAAGCCAGCTTCGGCTCATTGGAAGCAGTTGCCATTGTAATTCAGTTTAATTTTTCAATAGAATAGAAAACGATTCGATGAACAAGTTATTATTACAACTGGACAAAACAGATAACTTATCTGAAACAAACAAGTCCATTGTATTGCGATAATGCGATAAGCATTGCTTGAACGCAAGGCTAGCAACTGTGCTGAATGAAAGGAGTTGACAATCGCTGACATGCAGCTTTCTCTAACAAGAAAATAACTGTACAATACGGACTCAGAATTGTAACGCAGAATAATTCCAGCATGAAAAAAATACAAATTCGAAACAATTGGGTTCATATCCGGCCCGGAGGACCATATTGGATAGGCCAAATTACAAACGAGAGCAGAGGACTGTCGATATATTTAAAGAGCAAAATATTGAATGATAATATGCTAGAATAAAGAGAGCAATAATTAATAGATTGAATGTAGTAAGTAATATTTTCAGCATTAAATTTATACCAGAAGTGATTTATTTGGTTACTCACCAGCAAGTAGTTTTCTTCAAATACTAAATACCAACTTACTCCAGGAATTGGAATTAGGTTTGTGGCAGGACAAGACGGAGTCGGGAAAAGGTGTTGGCTTCTCTTGTACATCTACTACCCCTATCCGATGTATGTTAATTCTGGCATCAATTCAATTACTGATCAGTCCGAAAATTGCTTGGAAGATAACTTTACTATATTGACTATTACTTTACACTGCTGTACAATTCTAAGTCTGATCGCACTAGTTGAATATTTCAACATATATATTCACAAATAACAAGGAAAAACTGTACTTTTCCCCAACTTGGGACAGTTAATATATCAATAATAATTTTAACACAACGACGAACGTGTAAAATTTAATTTCAATGGCAACAATCGAAAAAAACAGCCACGATCCTGTTTTTTCACCGTTCGACACGAGCTGGAGACTTCAAGTGACGCTTATGCGATAGAAATCTAAATACTAACTTATCCGCTAGGGCGCAGCAGCTGCCGGCCTCGCCACTCCAACTACCGCGAGACTTAAAACTAATTTAAAACTAGACTTAATTTAAATACGCTAAAGGGCGTCACCAATCACATTTTTCCATTTAAAACAACATTTCAAACATAAGAAAACAACATGTAACAAACAGAGATCAAGACCAGAGTTTTCCTCCTCAGTATTTATTTCATTTATTCAATTAGGCTACTACTGACTTATTTTCATGATACATTATAAATTTTCTTTCTATTTTTTTGGATATCCTCACCAATTCAGTTATTACTATTATTATTACATCTATAATAAATTAGTTTGTGACCAGTCCTTAATGAAGAGATTTTGACACGATGTTCTAGAAACTGATGATCAAATTAAAAATATAAATATCATCCTTAAACATGGAGAAATTTGATAATTATCTGTGGGGTTCAAAAAAAACTCTATAAATGTACATAGGTGATAGAAACAATGATGGAGAGCATATAATGAACCTTAGTGTTGGTTTAACCATTGTTTTTGAGAAAAAATGAATTCATTATGATTTCAATGATTGAGAATTTTCTGGTCATTCTGCTATAAAGAATACTTGAAAATGCTTAAAATTGAAATAGTAGGTTACTGTACATTCATTTCTTATAAGAACCATTTTTGCTATCATTTGAGTTGAATCACAAAAGAAAATGACTAGGCAATGTTTTCGTCTATTTTCAATATATTTTTATTGATCGAGATAATTTTTATACTTCATCATCATTCACAATAATTGATAGCATGATGCATGATTCACATTATATTGTAGAGTTGATAACAATGTCTATTATAGTGAGGTCCAGGTTATAATGGCAGTGGAGAAAGATAGGAGAAAAGCGTTGCCAAGTCTCTCCATTTTGCCACTGAGTGTACACAGCTATTACTCAATTCATCCCATTAAAATCCATCCAATAATAATGATCATTTCCTTGATAAAATAATCAATTTAATGTCAAATTAATCAAGTAAATATATTTTTTCATAATTTGATTCAAAAATTTGCTTTTATAACTGAGATCAGATTTTTATTTTTATACAAATATGAAATAGCGGCTAATGTAAAAAGCTGTGATAAAACAATCTGAATTTCAAAACAACAGAAATGAAGTTATTTGGTAGGTATTCTACTTCAATTTCTTTTAAAGATAATAGAAAAATAAAAATCCTATCAAAAAAAGTAATTTTAATGTAAATAATTCTGAATAACCTTTCAATATTATTTATACCAGTACGAGTAGGTCTAACCTATAAGTGTAGCCTACTGTAGCATGGATGGAGTCTAGGATGGTTAGTTTTAACTTTTAAAATGTCATTTCAGATATTTTAATTTGTGTTTCTCATACGGTAATGTCTAAAAAATTTTTTATTGTTCCAAAAATACATTTTAAATCAATTATACGACTTGTGTACTCAAGTATTTTGATAGAATGAAGAAAAAAATGGCAGCTGAGAATTGTTTGTCGATGTGTTTAAGTCACTACTTTCGCAATCTGTGGAAAGAACAAGGTCGCATCAAACCGGTCCGAGCAAACGCAAACACACAGGCAGTCCCCAACTCCCCACCAGTCAGTCAGTCTTCACTCTTCACACTTCTCAGTCAGAGTCAGTAGTCAGAAGCGGTACAAGTCTGTGCGTTGTTGTTTCATTTTGTGAACTATTTTTATAATCAGCTGATAGTATTTTGTTGTGTGTGAATTAATTATTATTTGTTGCGTTTGATGTGTGATGTGCAAAGTTGAAATATGTTGTGCCTTGGTGCAGCGACCAGTCAGAACTCCTATCATGGACATGGTTCACCAGCCAATTCTGGGAACAACACTGCCACTATGCGAGGTTAGTAGAAACATTTAGGTTAGGTCTATTAGAACTGGATCCACACATGAAAATGTTCCATAAACATTTTACATGTAGAGTAATATAGTGTATGTCCTGCAGGTATATGTCCCAGGTATAGAAACCACCAGGTCACCTGTGGCACACAGGTATCTTTTTACGGAACGGGAATTATTTTTAAGATGTATGAATGAATATCATTGGATAAACGATAAAGCTTTTTTTATTGCTTTTAAAAATGGTTAAAATTCTATGAATTTTATTCCGGTACGTATCCTATAAAATTACTAAAATCACATGCGATCCGCTACAACCTTCCAAACTCAGAAAATTCAGTTTTGATGATCCCCGACTTACCCGACTAGCATAGTAGTCTCAACTGTTCTGTTGAATGTATTTTTCAATTATATAAAGAAAATGACTATCTTGCTTTACTACCGTACTGTAGCCTATATCAACAAGGTGTCACCTCATGTTCCTGAAACTTGCTATTACAAATGCGTTACTTACCGTACATCACTGGCAACAGGTATGAAAGAAAACATGGGAAGCATGCTTGTATCATGTTCTTATTGTCAAGTTCACAATAATTAGAGTTAAATAAATGACTTTGTTGAAGTTCTGACACTGTGTTACTAGTAACTAGTTAAGTAACTAGTAACTAATGTTGAAGTTCTGACACTGTGTTAGATTTTGGAAATGTTCATTCAAATGCCAAGGTCATAATACTTACCTATTCCTGCTGCACTCTCAACATTTTTTTCAAACATTACTTGGAAAAGTTAGAAAATCACCCACCATAAAAAACTTGGAAAATCGCCCACCGCTGGATCCAATCATTTATTTAAATTGAAGTTGCTGGATTGGATCCAGCGGTGGGCGATTTTCCAAGTTTTTTATGGTGGGTAATTATCTAACTTTTCCAAGTAATGTTTGAAAAAAATGTTGTGGGTGCAGCAGGAATAGGTGAGTATTATGACCTTGGCATTTGAATGAACATTTCCAAAATATAATTAAAATAAAAAATAAAGCTGGGACCTGAATGGTAGTCATATTTTTTATTATCTCTTTTCTCTCACTCTCTCTCTCTCTCTCAAAATTTGTTATCACTCTTTTGTTTTTTGCAGTGAAGTATTTTTTTCTTGTTATCAAATTGGTTCTGTATTGTAACTTGACTTTTTACGACTCCCACCAGCGGTCAAAGACTTTTCATTTTTCTCGTGGTGCCTGGAACAATTTCTAGTTTTTTAGTGCTATGGTTAATTGTATTTTATTTTCTTGTAATAAGTGTTGATTTATTAACCTTGATTTGTTGTTGCACTGTTAAATTCTGGCAATAAAGATATTGAATTGAAAAAAAGCTCTTAAACGCTGTTTTCGATTAAGAACTTCAACATTTTCCCGGGGGGGGGGAGAGGTGGGGATCCCCGGACGACCAACTCAATCACCCCCCTTTCCCAGGTCAGTGTCATGATTGCATCATTGGCATGTTGTGTGCTTAGTAGAGTATGACAATGCAATAAAATCTATCCTCAGCATGAAATGAAACGGTAATCATTTGATGGATAATATGAATGCATGATTTAATAAAAAATATCAAAAATTTATATAGATTTAACATTATGATGACGCAGATTTCGTCAAAATGAATTCATAGGGGGTCAAATCTTGATTCGAAACAAATCTTCGTGGGTCTCAAAAATGGTAGAATGACCTTCAACGGTATATGGATTTAAAAGGTATAAAAAGGTTCAACATATCGTCCTTCTTTGCTATTTAACGACGATACGTAAATTTATTTGGTTTACACGGACGGTTTAGTTATCGATGTTTCAAAGTTAATTGCACAATAATTTAAAAATAATACTTTGCGATGTTCCAAGGCATTATTATTATTCTTATGCCAGCTAATTTTATGACTGAAGTACAAGAACGCCAAACAAAACGATAATTTTGTACGGTTCATTATTAGGTTTTGATAAGATGAAGCATTGCCAACAAACGGTCTATCTCTATTCAAATAGAAGTTATCAGTTATCACTGCGGTGAATAAATAACTACTGAAATTCCTTGACAAACAAAACCAGTTATCGCTGGATGAAGAAACGTTGTAATCGTCGCTGATAAAATTATTGTCAACTAGGCTACTACTATTATTATCAAAGGAATGAAGCTGAAGCAAATGACTGTGTTTCTTCCACTCGAAAGATTTCTTTCGAATGAAAAACCATGGAAAAGACTGTCGTGCTCACGGAATGACTGATGCAATTATTCTGTAACGGTTTCAATCCTTTTGTAGCAAGTCGGTGAGATAGAACTCGTATAATTGAAATGCTCCGAAGGAAAACAAAGGTGCTTGATAATTATTAGAATTATTTGTGACGAAAAGTAATTAGGTAAAATCCCTACAATATTACCACATATAAGATTATCACTGGCTTGTATCTGTGATATTACTTAATTCAAAAATCCACTCTGATTTTCGCTTAGGGAAAATAACTTATTGAAAATTTATTTTATCTTGAAAAAATTTCCAAGTTTTGCACACCCGATTTAGGATAAATTTGGGAGCTGGACGATTTAGAATTCAATTTTATAAATCTTCCAGCTCCTGCATCCCGCGTCGGTATGAAAGCTTGATATTAGTAATTCATTTGAAATCGGGATAAATTTAGAACCATTGAAGGGTTTGAAGTTCATCATGGCTAATAATAAACTAATAATAATAAAAAACGAATAATAATAAACTAATAATAATAATAATTAGGAGCTGGCCTAAGTCAACCACTCGTCCATCGAGAGTAGCCTACTTGGCACAAGAGTGTTGTTCGTCACAAGATAAAACTATAAATCAGGCGACTTACTATCCGATTTGTTCTCAACATCCAATTTTGGATCCGACTTCGTACCGTGAATTGGGTGTTGGACCAGTCGGGTTGAAGAGTCGAGTCGGACGAGTTGGATCAACTAGAGGTCCAACTCGAAGGTCCGACATCCGACTAGCCTTTGTTTTTCTAGACTGAAGTTGGATAACAAGTCGGAGCGTGAGTGATGAAACGATCAGATTAGTAGTCCAACAAGTTGGACAACAAATCGGATAGTGTATGTCCTGCTTGAGATAAAATGTCATGCTACCAAATCACATACCGTACCATCTTCTTGTCAGTGATGGTACTTTTTTGCAATATTGTATTGTACGTGTGGTGATTGCCACCTGTGATGTTTTCAAGTGGCATAGTTTGTTTATCACTTGTGACAGTTTATTTCAATATTTTATCCATTTTGTCATTCCAACATTAAAATTATTTCATCATTCATTTAGTTCCATTTAATCAATTTCAACATAGGAAATCACAAAATTAAACTCCTATATTGGTGACCCCGACGATTGAAAAGCAAGAATTTTCACATATATTTTGCATGAGTATTTGAGTCATGATGGATGAACAAATTGCGGATCCGCGTGAACGTGATGCACAGTTGCAGCAGCCCATTCAAAACCACGAAGTACATCGGGTATCTATAAAGTTGCCACCATTTTGGTTGGACAATCCTCGTTTATGATTCCTTCAGGCAGAATCCCAGTTCACATTGTCAAACATCGTAAACGAGATAACCAAATTCCATCATGTTGTGTCTCAATACGTTTGTTTTGAGGATATTGAATGTGGTTCAAAAAGTATATCAATTCCATATTTGATATTTTGTTCCTGGTAATATATCAGATACAGTCCACATCAAGAGTGCATGTATGTATTCTTTAAAGGTCAATGTGGTGAGTCATTTTTCTAGTAATCAATCAATTCCTTCCTTGACATATGAAAATATTGTATTCAATTTTTGCATAGCTTATCATCCAAGGCTATCCAGTAGAATATTAACGCACTTCCTTTCGTAACATTATTGTACGTATTTTGTTCTCTATTCCAAGTGCTAGTTGATTACGAATATTTTAGATGAACTTGTGGTTTCTGGAATTAAATGCGACGGGAACAGTGTTTATGATTTATAAGAACTACAGCTCTAGAGTTGCGTGAACAAAATGATTTCAATTCTCATAATAATATGAAACGGATTCTTAATAGTTATCAGTACTGATCTTTGTAGTTTGAATAATTACTTGGATAAGAACATTTAGAGAATTAAGAATATAGCTATCGTATGAATAACAAACATTTGAAAGTACGGGCAGAAAGAATAGACATGGAGAAAGATACCTTCATTTATTATTAGTTGTCTCTGGTATTAACTTATAGGAATTATCATGTTGACTAGTCACGAGCTCGAAACGCCCATTTTTCATATCTACCACTGAGTATCAAATACTCTTTGCATACTGTAAATTAATAAATTATTTGTATTATCACTCATTCCCTCACCATCATTTAGGCTTGAAGTATTTTAGAGTACAAATTATTGAAATAAAATATTCGCGTTTGAATAAATAAGTCAAGCAGCTCTGTCAAGAGCCAAGCAATTATGTCATTATTCATTTTATTTCAGGTACCTACTGTTTTTCTCAAAATACAAATGAAACCTGCATGCTGCACCTACAAGCACAGAATAAACAATCAAACCTTATGTAGAATGGTTCAGTAAAACGTTTACAGAGTTGGTAATTATAATTTGCCGAAATTCTTCTAATACACAATCATAAAAGAACAAACAAATCCAAGGATGTAGAAATAAGATGTATAGTGTAGAATATAGATGCTGCATATAGGAACATTCATGTATAAAACATATATTTTCTGTGATATGGTACCATGATGGTGGTACGTTTCCCCTTGGGTTGTAACTTTATTATGTAATTTCGACATTGGGCGTCATGTTCATTTGATTCAGTAATATTGAATTGATACGAAATTAAACAAGTGCTGCGCAATTTGTCAAATTATTGTGCAATTATATTGTTCGCTTAAGGTATGTGTCTCTATAAACATCCGGTAGCATTACCACTGCTTGAGTAATACTCGTTACGCCTCTTTTTATGATTTGAAATTCTAACTTGAAAGCAATTGAACGCAATAACTTGCATTCATAGATCGCTATTTTTTTGTTAAGTTATCCTTGAAATTTGCCAAAATATCTTTGTTTATTTCCAGTATCATTTATTGTGATAAAGTAATTTCTATTTTCATAGAACAGGTACCTGGCTTATGATTAAATTGAATATTAATCCAAGATTTTATTGAACGTCTTCAAAATGTTTAAAAGCTAACTTAATGTGAATTACAAAATACTTTGCAAAATCATTGGCATCCACTGAGGAAGTTATAAAACTTGGGCATCATAACGCAAAAATAGAGGCTTATACAAAGGTTTATACAAGATAGGAAACATGAGACTGCATCACAACAAAGAATATTTCAATCAAACAAAAAATATGTTGAGTCCAAAACTGATAGTCAACTTAATGCAGATGGTGGTAAATCTAAAATCTTACAGTAGTCTGCAACACTAGATACAATACGGTACCAACGACGTTCAATTTGAAGTACAAAAAGTGGCTCTTTTTGTAGAGCTGTTTGGGGAACGTCGATCTACTTTCCGTTATACTGAAAGTATAATTTAGATTTTTACAAAGTAGGTCCCTGGCTTGTGCATGAAATCAAATTTTTTTAAAATAATGTATTATTGATTGTTTTTTCTCTTAATTTTCAATTTTTAACTTTTTCTATTAATTTCAATGTTTTCATAAAAGTCTTATATCAGATATAACATTACATATATATACATGTACATCAAACTTGGTGCGCATTTAAAATATACCAGTATTTGAATTGCACCCACAAGTACCCTACGCCCTTCTCTCACCCTGCAATTCCACTCTCACTTTGAACATCAATAATAAATCCTATTGACACACTACATCACTCAGGCACGTACATGCCTTTGCCGCTTTTTGAAATCCGAGGGAATTACTTCTTTACCCTCGGTTCGACTCTGATTTCAAACCAGTATTGGTTTGAAAGGCACATAGGGAATAGAAGAGCCTAAATTTTCGACGAAATTACAAACTGCCTCATAGCCAGAGAGAGGGAGTGAGTGAGTGTGAGCGGAGTGAGAAAGTCCAAAGAGTACAAAGTCAGTCGCGCGCGTTTCACATTTCATTGATTTGCTGAGTCGACAATCTGCTTGCTGCTTGTTGTCTACAGGCGGTCGTCTACAATCGAAATGTCAGAGACGCTTCAAGGAAAGAACAGTTTCAATCAATCAGTCAGTAGTGGCTTTTTTTCTGCTCTGCGAAAAGGGCTCAAGCACCTCTGCTCGTAAAATTAGCCCCAACGCAATAGAGTGAGTGCTTTTTTCGAAAGAGAAAGAATTTGGAGTTGGATGCCAGAATAAAAAAATGCGAATCCTGAAATTGTTCAAGGATTGACTCCATTCATTGTCCATGTACAAGCTTAAAAACGAGACAAAACGTTGACGTAAAGCTGTGTAATATCGGAAGTTTTTGTGGTGCATATTTTCAATCTCATCTAGAGTTCCGTGCCTACCTGATGTGCTTGTATATTAATGCAAGCATGTGATTTCCAGATACTTCGATTTAGATTCTTGGACCTGACTTATTTTTGATTTTTTGTCATTCAGTTTTTCTCACTTGCAAAATCCGCCAATAAAAGAAGGACATCGTCTTTCTGGATCAGTAATGGATAGTTTGAAAGTCGGAGTACTTTCAAACTTCTGACTAAAGGTCAGACCTGAGGTCATGTCTCTGATGTGACTTATCGATTGTTTCAATTAGCTGTGATGAATGATCAATCGCATAGCGTGTTAATCCAAAACAATGTAAAAGAACATGCAGGAATACACTGCCTTCCTACTGGATGTGCACAGCACTACTAACGTACAGATAGTGTGTTATAGCTTGAATAATAATCTATCAGGCAGTTTTAGCACTGATTAGGCGGCAGCGCTCATATCAGTATAACTGTAATTTTCTATGGTTTTTAATGCACTAATCTCCACCTTTAATGACCTAGCTTTATATAGCTTGAAGTCAACAGATATTACTCTTTGATATATCATTTTACTGATTAATTTTTTAGTTTCAAGCACACGAATGCACAGAAAGATGCAATGTGCTATTGTGGTGCAAGAATAGTATATAGAATAGCTATAAATACCATCCTTGATTGTGGCCTACACAGTGATTAAAGAAATATAAATAGCACTGTTCTATGAATATTAATGGTTTGACCATAGGTATCAATCTATTGACCAAATCGATAGGACTCTTCAATTTGGCAAAGGTCACAGTGATAAGAAAAGCATAGACATCACATAAATGTCAGCAGCTGCTGTTGATGTACCGGTACCAGTCAACAACTGATTGTTAATTTGAGACGTGTCTGTCCAGTTTTGGGGGTGCCTAAGGGGTAGGGTTGGGGGTTGTTTCAGCTGTTCAACAGCAGTGATTATTATCAGTGATGGACAGTTATGGACAGAGGG
Source organism: Nilaparvata lugens (assembly GCF_014356525.2). Classification (NCBI taxonomy): domain Eukaryota; kingdom Metazoa; phylum Arthropoda; class Insecta; order Hemiptera; family Delphacidae; genus Nilaparvata; species Nilaparvata lugens. Next base: position 58,007,143 of record NC_052504.1, on the reverse strand, counting down.
GTGGAGGTTGGTACATCTCTTGTCATCTGTCGCGTCACCACGCTTGTTCAATTTCCTGTGTGAATTCCATCACTCATCAGTCATCACTCTGTACAGTAATCGGAATGTACCATCTCATACAGAATGAAGTTTCACGGATTAACATTCAGTTATTTTGGTTGGCGTTTGGATGATATTTTCAAAATCATAAAATATGAAAACCCATTCTGGTCTCAAACATTATTTTACTCTATCTACATAATTATTATGAGTAGCTCTACAATATTGTAAGCACACAATATTGATGATGAATTGAACGTTATACAAAATAAACATTCCATATGTTTCTCAAACATTTCAAAACGTTTCAAGACATCTTGTTGATGTAATTAATATCAAATACACTGCAGTAAATAATATTAGATAAAATAATAACCGAGAAAGTTACAATACTTGGCATGTTATGCGAAACCCACACCGTTATGATCTCCTACAGGGCATTTTGCAAGGAAGAGTAATGGGAAGGAGAGGAGTCGGCAGAAGAAGAATTTCATCGCTGAAAATGTTGACAGCCTGGTTCTTCATGAACACCGCCGAATTGTTCCGTGCAGCTGTGGATAGGGTGAAAATAGCCACCATGGTAGCCAACGTCTGGAAGCGGACAGACACATGAAGAAGAAGAAAAAATACTATTTCCAATTATCTAAATCCTTTCTGGTATGGTACCGTACTCTGAAGAAAATATCTTTTTAAAATTTTTAACACCAGTTCTGTCAGTTGAAACAATTGTTCCAATGCAACAATTACAAGAATGAGTCTACTTTCTTCTTGTTCAAATGCCAATACTGTAGTGTGAGAAGCTGAAAACAGTAGCTGAATCTGATAAGACGACTTAATAAAGTGAGTGTCCTATCTCAGCTAGGAAGCCCATCATTATCGTATCATTAAACTGTGCATCTGGAAATGACTGGTAATTAGATTAATAGTTCTTTGTGTCAGTAGAAAGTTCAATTTAGCTAGCTTCTTTCCACCTCTGTAAGAGTGATGTGTGTGTTCACTTTTCTCTGGAAAGTGAAATTGGGAAAGGAAATACCGTTTACATTCTCGATAATGGATGTGGAGTACTTGTATCATCTAGGCTACTGATATATTTTTCTTAAAATTAGTGAAGACCCTATATTTTAATCGTTATACTCATTCCATGGTTCCATAATACTGAACCACACACGGAAAATAATTATTCGTATACGTAAATTATCATTATTTGGCTGTTCAATTCATATTATACTCTCTAGGTATTGAATTATCTGTATTTCTATACTGTATTTGTATATGGTTTGGAAGAGTAGCTACTACATAAAACTATTTAATTTGCATTTCTTGTTATTGGCTTCTAATTACGTCTTCGTCTGCTGACATCAGGGTCGAAATGATCACAGAACAATAAACCTTCATTTAGAGTGATAAACAATTGCAAACAATGTTTGGAATGAACATGTCTGTTGTCTGTTCACTCTCTCATACACTATTTCCACTCTCAAACCCTCTCCATCTATATTCCATTCTCATTCTTCTGATGTTTTATTATGTCCTCTTTTCTCTGTTCATCTTATCATGTATTCTCCTTCCCTATCACTCCTGCTCAGTTGATAATGCTTCTTCACACTTGCCCCCTCTCTTTCTTCACCCTCTCTTTATCTTCCACGTATATTCTGCAACTCTTTTATCCCTGTCACTCACACAAATGGGTGTGTACCCGAGTATGATCAAGTATTCTCGTCTACACATTTCGCTGACATATTGAGATTAACGGCGCACATAATCTGAGAATAAATTTTCATCCATGTTTTCAAGCTCGCAATGGTAAATTATTTTGTGTTACCTCTCAGTTATAGAGTGCAGCTGTTATGGTAAATAGAAAATGATAGCATGGCAATGCAGTTTGTATTTTCAGCTTTTCATTAAAAGAATTCGTATATCGTGAGTGAGTTGACATTTAAAAAAATTCAAACTATTTTGTCATGAAAATAAATGAATCGAGATACATGATAGTCAAAATGTACTAAGAATTCAGAAATAAGGAATCAAAACATAAAAAATCGAAATAAATTCAGCTCATCAGGGACGTTGAGATTTGTTCACAAGAATTAAGAATTTGCATGAGTAGAAGTTTGATGAGACAGCAAAAGACACGCATGCCTTGCAAATAAACATGGGGTAGCCTACTTGAGGTATTGCAACCTCTATACGGGTTTCACAATTTCAGGTTTTAGTAGACAATTTACAATTTCAAGTCGTTTTATCCAATAGGTTTTATTGAATAGAAATTGAATTTCATGTCGTCTTATCTAATAGTTGAAAACTGAGAGGATTTTTGTCATTATAATTTGATATCTGCTACGTCTCAGTTCTTGTGGTGACTAAGTTCTTAAAAAATGGTTATGTTTATACTAAAAGAAAACAAGAAGAAATCTAGGAATCCAGATAAATATGATATTCTGTACCAGTTCTGCATTCACCAGATTGCCTGGAAGTAGTCTCATGGAGTTAGTTTCAGGTAGTGAGTGATGTGGGTCTGGAATATCCTCAGTGGGAAGGAATCTGAGATTTGGGAATATTTCCCTGACCAAGAAATTTTGAAAATTTTCGGAAATATTCAGGAATTTATAAAATTATTTTAATGGATCCATTCATTAAAGCAGAATAAATAGCTCGCATATCAAATCAATTCATATAATTTGGCTGGTCTGAGCAGGACTCCTTATATACTAGCTATATTGAGTAAACCAGTGATCACTTATATCAATATAAAAATATCGATAGTATAAAGCATTTTTTAGTCACTTATGAATTTTGTGTATACCTCCCTCAATTTCCTTATAAAATAATTCTTTGATCTTGAATTTCCTGGAATTTTAAAGGACAATCTGAGTATGGTTAGAGAGAATGCATATATTACGATATCAAACTGGACCCTACAACTGTAGTGCTATCAGAGTTATTTGTGAATGAAAGTTGGTTGCAACCAGCGAGTCGAGAGAATTCATATTAGAAAATGCAGAATATTCCTTCGGTCTTCGGAACACTGCATACTTGATTCAACCCAACCAGATTCGTAAGCAACCAAAGAATGTTGGCAAGTTCTCTATCATTCGACAATATTCAGTAATAGCGCCTCTGTTCCCACATTCATATTCATATGTACATAATACATATTATTATACTGTATTTGATATTTCTGAAAACAACATGTTGGTTGTGAATGCTGAGTTAATACAATTCAATTTCTTGGTGACTCCAGTAGGCTATTGCTATTGAAAAATTATCATTGACCTGACTTTTCTGACTGTTTAGCCGAAACTTGCCGTTCCACCCTTGTCTGCTAGCGCTTCCTGGTCGTGGGTTTGAGTTTGAACCCCGCCGATGAGCATGAACAAACCACGCACCTCCAATTACACATGCACAACCTAAAAGCTCATGTGGCCATCATCCGCAAAAAAAAAGGTTCCCAAACATGCTGGATTTTTTATTTGAAATTTATTTCCCATAAAAACAATACAGAAGTTACAATGGAAATATACAGATACATAGCTCATAAATATTTCAAATTCAGTGTATCAATAACTGCATATGTGAGTCCTGTTCACTTTTCCATTCAGTTTCGGGGCTCATCAGAACGAATCTCTTTTACTTTTTTGCAAAAGAATCTGTCTTGTATTTTATCGAAAATGAAATGCATATTCAATTCTCATTTGTGAATGAAATTTACTGGTATTAAAACTGAATCCATTGGAATTGAAATGAAATAATTCCATTCCAAACCATAAACTGAATAACTACACTGAAAAAATAAATAAACGAGAAATAATAAGCTATAGCTATACATTTATATACAATATTACTTGAGTATTGATCATCGTTTGACAAAGAATATTGCTAATTTTGGATGGAAATTAGAACAATGAGGAGGAGGAGGAGAAGGAGGAGGATGATGGTGATGATTATGATTAATTATGATGATTCAGAAACTATTATGACAATAACCAGAGATGAATAGAATGATGATTATGTTGATAAAAAATTAAACGGAACCACTGCCGTCTGTATTTGACCTCAGCTTCCAAGAAGGCTCGAACAAGTGTGCCTTCCAGATCAAACAATAAAAGTTGATTGGTCCGGCGGTGGGAGAGGTGGACATTTGCGAGAAACCATATTCAGTTATGGGATAATTTTGTGGACTTGGCTATGATTTTGTAGTAGTCAGAAAGAACATGTGTGCAGAATTGTGCCCGTACCCCACGTTTATTGCAGATTTTCTCAGCTTTCATGCGTTTTCGCACACTTGACTGCTGTAAATTAGATTTGTATTGTTATATGGGATAATTTTTATTTATTCAAGATGTCTTTTGTTTTAATTGGTTTTAAAGGCCTATCGTTTTCCAGTAAAATTAATGACGGAAATGTTTTTGAATAATATTATCTTAGCTCTTATTTTTGCGAATTTCCACCAAAATTGCTGGTTATTGGATAACACATTGTCTTCTATAGACATTATAACTATAACAGGTGCACATCGCCATCTATCGTCAAAATAGGGAAACAATGTTTTTGCGTTGCTAGCTCCTGATTGGCTGAAGGCGTGGCTATTGGTAGGTTGTTTACAGCGGGCGACGACTAATCAGGTGTTTGAATTTGGCGTGCTGATTATTATACTCTCACGGCCCCCCTTTCAACATGATTGGTTAATTTTTTTGAGAGACTCGGTTTAGTGTTATTCAAGAATTGCGTTTTTTCATATTATACTCTTTCCTATCTAATAAGTTAATTGTGTTTTTATCACGATAATACTACATGCTCCACTTATTTCCTCCTGTTGTTTCACATTCACATCATAAAACAGTTTAATATAAACATTATAAAATTGTTTTCTTATTAATAGTACAACCCTCGTTCAATACTTGTTCAATATAAATTAATACGATGTACTATAGCATAGCTACCTCTAATACAAGGCCTCGGCCTACGATATTGCAACGTCGCAGTGTAGGCCTAGAATATAATACATGATTGGTGGAAAAGATTAAAAAAAATACCAGCTGATCTTTTTCACCAATCATGTATTAGATTCTTAGGAAATTGGAACGACTGAGTACTCTTTTATACTCAACCCCCCCCCCTGAAACCAAGACGTTGCTAGTTCGTCAGGTGTATTACAAAAAAATGTTAATTAATGTGCTCAATTAGGCTATGATCTTTTTCACCAATCATGTATTAGATTCTAGGCCTACACTGCGACGTTGCAATATCGTAGGCTGGGGCCTTGTATTAGAGGTGGCTATGACTATAGTCAACCACACTAGAATGTAGAATATTCCGATAGTAATTGGAACGGCTGAGTACCGTTTTATACTCATATTTTTTGTCATACTTTTCTCAGAAAGAATAATATTGCTGAGAAACAGTAACCATTACCTTACCTGCTGTTGTTCAAGTAAACATGACCCAGCCCATAGCTCCTAGGTCATAACAGACCCATCTAGCTCAAATATAATAATAAAGGCCAATTTTAAAAAATGTAAGATGAGTTCTTATAACTTGAAACTTGGAGTTTCTATAACTATAACTTGAAGTTCTAATAATATTTGAGTTATTCTATTAGTTACTAAGATATTATTAACTCACTCTCTTCTTCTCACTAAAGTTCTCAACAATAAGAAGTTTAAATTATTGTTACCAATATAACAACTGAAGACTATAACGCTAAGACTATATAGCTATTTTAATCAATTTGAATGTTCCAATTTCGGAACTGGGAAACATACTCGACAGTAAAGAAAACCATATGATCTCTTTACAGTATAGTATGCTGTAATGAAAATCACATGTTTTCTCGTTCTGCAAACAGCTGTTTACCGGTTTGATTTGATGCATGGAAAACAGCTGCATTTGAGTAAGTATGACAAAAAAAATTAATTAATGTGCTCAATTAGGCTATAATCAGCTGTGTACAATGTTGATCAACTCTTATTAATTTGGCAAGATTGCACTCATCTGTTCCAATTTCCATCGGACTATTTTCTTACGGTTGACTATAATAGTTCTGTGAACAGAATACCTCGCGCAGTTATCAGGTTGTGTATTTGTGTAATCAGGCTTATCGGACTATTTTCGTGTGGTTGGTTCCATATTATGGGGATAGGTGGTGGTGGGGGTGACTGGGCGGGTGGGGATGGGCGCCATCTTGTTCACCTTGAGTGGAAGTTCATTAGTTCAGTAACAATGGAGCGTTGGACCGCTGAACATCGTGCGTTTGTAGTCGAGACGTTTTTAGAAATAATGATTCTGTGATTCTAACGCAAAGGAGTTTCCGTATACGGTTTAACATTCCCCCTCGTGGTGCGATCCCGTCACGAAACACAATTCTTCTGTGGGTTCGGAACTTTCAGAACACTGCGTTTGGAACCACAAGAAGGAGAGGAGGATCACCTCGAACGGTAAGAACTCCTGCTAACGTTGAGGCTGTTCGACATGCTTTTGAACGGAGCCCTCGTCGCTCTGCCATTCGTCACGCCCAAGCTCTTCGGATCTCCGACCGGTCTGTGAGACGTATTCTTCATGACGACTTGAGCTTCCACCCTTACAAGATTGCTATGTTCAAGAGTTACAAGCAGGAGATTTTGGTAGAAGGTTGAATTTTGCTGAAACCATGTTAAGAAAGATTGAGGAAGACCCTGGAATCATTGTTTTGACTTCAGACGAAGCTCATTTCCACCTTAATGGATGTGTTAATAAACAAAATTTCCGTTATTGGGCCCCAAATAACCCACGGGAACTTCATCAGCGGCCTCTTCACTATGAAAAAGTAACTGTCTGGGCTGCAGTGTGTAGGTCAACAGTTATAGGGCCTTATTTTTTTGAAGAGGGTGGCCATACAGTGACAGTGAACTCAGAGCGTTATGTTGCCATGATCCGTGACTTTCTCATTCCTGAGTTACGTCGCCACCGCATACCTCTCAGGAGGGTATGGTTTCAGCAGGACGGAGCTACTGCCCATACCTCGCGGGCCTCCATGGCTCAACTCAGAGGATTTTTCCCAGGCAAGCTGATCTCGCTCAGGGGTGACATTGAATGGCCAGCACGTTCTCCCGACTTGTCCCCTTGTGACTTTTATCTGTGGGGGTATCTCAAGGGAAGAGTGTATGTTGACAAGCCAAGAAATTTGGATCAACTGAAGGAGAATATTCGGCGAGAACTTCGTGAGATCCCGCGGCAAACGTTGGAGAGAGTCATGACGAACTTTTCCAAGAGACTCGTACAGTGTACAGAAAATGGTGGTCAACATTTAAATGACGTAATTTTTGCGCCGTAAGCTATTTTTCAATTTTTTTTAATACTAAATCTAATTTCCAATTCTCCTCTTTACAATAAAAAAAAATATATAAATATATCTCAACAGCTTTTTAATTTATCCAATATCAAAAACCGTCAGGTTTGACTGCCGGACCCAGTACTATAGCATAGCTACCTCTAATACAAGGCAGTGTAGGCCTAGAATCTAATACATGATTGGTGGAAAAGATTAAAAAAAATACCAGCTGATCTTTTTCACCAATCATGTATTAGATTCTTAGGAAATTGGAACGACTGAGTACTCTTTTATACTCAACCCCTTCCCCCCCTGAAACCAAGACGTTGCTAGTTCGTCAGGTGTATTACAAAAAAATGTTAATTAATGTGCTCAATTAGGCTATGATCTTTTTCACCAATCATGTATTAGATTCTAGACCTACACTGCGACGTTGCAATATCGTAGGCTGGGGCCTTGTAACGGTAACGGTAGTTTACCACATAAGTATGATTGTTTGATCATACTGTGCCAAAGAAGATAATTTTGAATAAAATTTAGAATTTAGAAATAGGCCGACACATCTAGAAAATACCTGAGTCTATACCTAATTCATGCAGGTGAACGGGCTAGAGTCAAGAAAACTTCAATTAATCTTGCCATGCCTGATTTAATAGGTTTATAGTATAGAATAACACTACAATTTGAAATAATTGAAAAATACAAACAGCTTCAATAAACATTGGCAACTAAAATCGAACAACAGAAACAACAATTTCATGTTACTTTGGTGACATTCTTCATCTGATTCGGGGGCGCATTACTATCCCCGATTAGATAGCAATACGTCACAAAACCAAACAATATCAGTCATCAAATAACAAGTTCTTTTCAACATGGAATTACTCAAGAAAGAAAAGCCCGTTGAACCCAAGTTTCGTCGATAGTAACCCATATAACCCATTTCATAATAATTTTGAATCCCCACTTTTGATTGACATTCTCGAATGAACCTTTGTTTCACTACACTGCACTTCGTTGGTCTGTACGTTGCTTTATCGTCGGGTTACAGTACCTTGTTTTTGGCGGTGAGCTTTTACCGGTTGAATTTGGCTTGACGGCGACGTCCCTAGACCTGTCGTCTGAACGGGTGTCTTGAAGCGGTGTTACATAAAGTTGCGGAACCAAAGGGGTGGTAGTACAAGAAGTTGGTTTGGGGACACACATGAACCGCTTAGCGGTTATTTGACGAAACAATTATTCGTACATGATGAAGAAACACAATTAAACCTTTCAGGACATGGCACTACTAGTAAATTTAAACATTAATAAAAAATAAAACTAGCTCCTACATTAACTACTGAAATAAACTTATAAACCTGCCCAAAAAGGGGGAAACATAGTGACTACATCTTTACTCTCGTAGTGCTCCTAGCAAAGTGTCCTCCGGAATGTAATCTGGTCTCTCGACTGGGGAATCCCCACTACTGTATTTAGAAACAGGTCTCCTATTGGGCGAATGGAATCAATTTGACCAATCGTCGCGTGGCTTCTAGAGCCTTTGGACCAAATAGTAACTGCAAAATCGGTAGTTTGTTATAATTTCAATGCTTGCTGTTTTCCAACTTATCGCACTTTATGTCGCGACAAGAAGGCTAAGTTTTAGAGATAATTCCATAATCTACATTCCTCGACGACTCGGAGCCACAATTTTTAAATATCTATCATGGGAAACTCGAAGTCATGGCCGTTCATAATAGAGAGAGAAAATAATTTATTTCGCTAACTCACTTACAATAATGGCTCTAGTCTATTGCGTATTAAAATCACATGTTTTCTCGTTCTGCAAACAGCTGTTTACCGGTTTGATTTGATGCATGGAAAACAGCTGCATTTGAGTAAGTATGACAAAAAAATTAATTAATGTGCTCAATTAGGCTATGATCTTTTTCACCAATCATGTATTAGATTCTAGGCCTACACTGCGACGTTGCAATATCGTAGGCTGGGGCCTTGTATTAGAGGTGGCTATGACTATAGTCAACCACACAAGAATATAGAATATTCCGATGGTAATTGGAACGGCTGAGTACTGTTTTATACTCAACCCCCCCCCCCCCGAAACCACACACGTTGCTAGTTCGTCAGTTGTATTACAATAGTACTTTACGTCACAAGTCCGGTAACGGTAGTTTACCACATAAGTATGATTGTTTGATCATACGAATGCGGTAAATACGTTACCGTACAAGTTACGTACAATATTTTTTGTCATACTTTTCTCAGAAAGAATAATATTGCTGAGAAACAGTAACCATTACCTTACCTGCTGCTGTTCAAGTAAACATGACCCAGCCCATAGCTCCTAGGTCATAACAGACCCATCTAGCTCAAATATAATAATAAAGGCCAATTTTAAAAAATGTAAGATGAGTTCTTATAACTTGAAACTTATTAGATGAGTTCTAATAATATTTGAGTTATTCTATTAGTTACTAAGATATTATTAACTCACTCTCTTCTTCTCACTAAAGTTCTCAACAATAAGAAGTTAAAATTATTGTTACCAATATAACAACTGAAGACTATAACGCTAAGACTATATAGCTATTTTAATCAATTTGAATGTTCCAATTTCGGAACTGGGAAACATACTCGACAGTAAAGAAAACCATATGATCTCTTTACAGTATAGTATGCTGTAATGAAAATCACATGTTTTCTCGTTCTGCAAACAGCTGTTTACCGGTTTGATTTGATGCATGGAAAACAGCTGCATTTGAGTAAGTATGACAAAAAAATTAATTAATGTGCTCAATTAGGCTATAATCAGCTGTGTACAATGTTGATCAACTCTTATTAATTTGGCAAGATTGCACTCATCTGTTCCAATTTCCATCGGACTATTTTCTTACGGTTGACTATAATAGTTCTGTGAACAGAATACCTCGCGCAGTTATCAGGTTGTGTATTTGTGTAATCAGGCTTATCGGACTATTTTCGTGTGGTTGGTTCCATATTATGGGCGAATTGGAATTGAAAATTTGAAGTTGATTGATCAAAGCGAGGAAAGTAATTGTTGAACAATCCCATAAACTGACATCGCATCTGGGCTCTAGTCATCAGTACGAACTCGCTAAGCTCGTTCAATTAGATAAATGAAGTACCTAATCGAATCTAATCCTTCGCCTCTTCCTTTTTCTCCAGTTCCCAAACTTCATTTTTCGTATCAATTTAATTTAGATTAAAATTAATTGTTTAGCTTCAGAACAGTAATTTGTTTATACTTTTTCGAATCCCGCCAAGGGCTCGGTTGTTTGATTAGCCTACTGTATCTCATCTGTCATCTCATTATCACTTACGCACTAGCAAAAGCTTCTATGTGTGTATCATAAAGCAAAAAAACAATGGCTCGTTATTGACATAGAGCCATAATGTCTCTTTTTTCTACTCAAGATCAAGCTATTGACACTTTGAACAGCTTCTGAAGGCTTTTTATACTCTTTCAATACACGAGTTTCATATAGTTGATTAGAAACAATTGAACTAGAAATAATTGAATCATGTGCACTTCGCTCAAACAAACACAACCACTAAATGCAAAGAAGGAGCAGCTGATAGAATGGCTCATCAACCAGTCAGCCCTGTTTATTAGGTGTGTTTTGCTTTATTCGACCACTCCACTCTCCAGCTAGAGCTCTCTATTCAAATAAATAGGTTGGGTTGATGATGAAATGCTGGCCATGTTATTCAGAGAGAGAAATAGAGAGAATGAGTAGTGTAGGCTGAGTAGATTGGATGAGGAGGAGGCTGATAGTCCAACAAAACATCACAGCATACCTCTTGAATATTCATTCAGCGTTGTCCTGTATTCTCCTACACAAAGTGTACACGCGTATAATATGTAAATGCTATTTAACTGAGAAATCTAATTCAATACTCGGACGCCACAAGTCGATCGATTCGGAATGCAGAATGTTCTCCCTAGAGCGTTGGTCATGAGCTCACTCCTCATTTAAACTGGCATTTATTTTATGTTTCCTTGAAAAAAATGTCCCTTGAGAAACTATTGGTCCAATCATTGTAGACCAATTATTGGTTTGCTGTTATTGTTCTCAAATTTTATAACCAAAAAGATTCTCCAAACATATTACAGTTGTAAAGAGAATAAATGAACGTTAATTATTGTAAACCAATTATTGGTATGCTGTTATTGTTCTCATATTCTATAACCAAAAAGATTCTCCAAACATAATATAACAGTTGTAAAGAGAATAAATTAACGCTATGATAACTCATTCTATTCCTTTCTACATGAACAAATCAGCAATCAATTCTCAAACTGGTCTGATTTGATGTAAAATCTACGAATAGATCCTAAAGAGATCCTGTAAGAAGTTTGTGTAACTGCAGTGCTACAAAAGGATACCTGACAAAATGTCACGTGCTAAAAAGTGTGAGCACTTTTATTAATAACATTAATTTAAAAAAAAAAATCAACACATTTAAAAATGCACTAAAAAGAAGAAAATAACTTTTTTGATCACACTTGGTTGAAAAAATTTTCAATTTATCTCCCTGGAAAAAAAATTCTAATTCCAAGTCAAACGATAAAAAGTGTGGCTCAAACATACAAACATACAGAAATTGCTCGCTTAATAGAATAGGATTGTTCATGATTAACATTTAAGCTCAAGAAATACTTTAAACTTCAATATCAAAAATTTTGAGCCACACTTTTTATCGTTTGACTTGTAATTAGAATTTTTTTTTCAGGGATAAAGTGAAATTTTTTTCTAACCAAGTGTAATCAAAAAAGTTATTTTCTTCTTTTTAGTGCATTTTTAAAAGTGTTGATATTTTTTTAAAATTAATGCTATTTTTATCTTTTTAGCTTTCACTTAAAATTATTCATCATCTAAAAATGTGAACAAAATCTGCTAGAAGCAAGACCACACAGAGACTTTGGGAATTTCCTAGTTACTGAACTAATTAAAATGGAAGTCAAAGATTGTTAGATTCATTTTAATTTTACACTTTGTTCACGTAGAGTGTAGTTTATCTTTTTATTTATGCTTATAGCTTTTTCGACAGAGAGATCCTGTAAGAATGAGAGTGTAGCTCTCAACACAATTCAAACAAAATACACCCATCACAATAAAATTATTGCAAAAATAAATTTAGCACTTGTGCTGCTACAGCTGTATGATAGAATATTAGAATCATATGAATGATAGGGAAAAAAAATATTATAAAAATTGTTAAAAAAAAAATCTGGTGTGGTACACTCACACAACTTTCCTTGCTCATTGAACTGTAAGCCTCATTCTTAGACGAGAATAATTTAGGGGAATAACATAATGACGATTGGCGGCAAAATATTTGCAACTACGATCAGACTACTTTATATGTGTATATATAATTGTTTTCAGAGTACTTTTTCCTTTGTGTAAATTGTGAAATTCGATTATTTTTTTCAAAAGTCGTCAAAACAGCTGTTCTACAGATGAAATATCTAGACTATGACTGTGTTCTTTTTATAAACTGCTCTACCTACCTACCTCATGCACTAGAAGGAGGTTACAACGTCCATTTCTCAAGGATGGGGTGGACCCCTCATTAGTTTTTTTTAGGGAAAAGACTCATGCCAGTTGATAGAGCTGATAAATAACTATACAGGGTATGAATTTGAAAAAAATCGGTCAAGTAATTTTTGAGAAAATCGTTAAAAACATGGTTTTTTAGTAATTATCTGCCATTTTTCTCAAGAATATTACGGAGCTCCTGCAATTTTCCCAAAAATGAGACTCATGTCAGTTGATAGGGCTTATAAATAGCTATCTATGGTATAAATTTGAAGAAAATCGTTGAAGCCGATTTCGTAAAAACCGTGAAAAACATGGGTTTTTAGTCATTATCCGCCATTTTTCTCAAGAATATTTCAGAGCTCCCGGAATTTTCCCAGAAATGAGACTCATGTCAGTTGATAGGGCTTATCCATGGTATAAATTTGAAGAAAATCGTTAGAGCCGTTTTCGAGAAAAACGTGAAAAACATGGTTTTTTAGTAATTATCCGCCATTTTTTCCGCCATCTTGAATTGAATTTTATTGAATTTCTTATTGTCGGATCCTTATGGTATAAGGACCTTAAGTTTAAAATTTCAAGTCAATCGGTTAATTAGGAATGGAGTTATCGTGTTCACAGACATACACACATACACATACACACACACACACACACACACACACACACACACACACACACACACACACACACACAACACACACACACCACACACACACACACACACACACAACACACACACACACCACACACACACACACACACACACACACACACAGACCAACACCCAAAAATCATGTTTTTGGACTCAGGGGACCTTGAAACGTATAGAAATTAAGAAATTGGGGTACCTTAATTTTTTTTGGAAAGCAATACTTTCCTTACCTATGGTAATAGGAAAAGGAAAGTAAAAAGAGGAAATCGAACCTGTACTATCAGCGTGCTAAGCAGACTCTCTACCACCAAGACCACACCACTCTATGAAGTTCTGATGGGAGTTTTTTATATACAAAGTTCGAAACAGGAAAATCATGAACAACTTACACCCTTTCCTGTTTTTCGTCCATAGATCCTTGAATCCTTCAATCAAAATTTTACTTAAATTGTAGTGTCAGATGGTACCAATCAGCTAGTGAAAACCTGAAGGCTCTATGTGGCCTATGAGCCGAGATATAATCGAAAAACCATGGCACGTTAGAAGTTTGTCAGAGCAACTAGAATAAAAGTGTTTAAAAAAGATACCTGACAAAATGTCACGTGCTCAGAAGTGTGATTTCTCAAGTTTAAAGTATTTTGATATAACCCTGGAAAACTCATTCTGTGTGATTGCAACCGAAAATGTATACAAGAAACCCCCAAAAATTGTTACAAAGTACTGATCTATTCTGGATTACATGAAAACTAAGCGAAAAGGACGATTTGAATTTTCTCCAACAACTGTAACAATCTCTGTTTTTCCCAACGTGAAGAATACTGTTTGGTGGTACTAAGGTCACCTTGTTAAGGGACACTCTATTTGCATTGCATCGAAACGAAATAGGGATTTAAAATCGTGTCGGTTTTTTCCCACGGGAACATCCGGATTTTCTTCTGTCTATTAGTTGAGTTGTCTGCCACGGTAATTGACAGATTTCATCCGAGTGCTGTGGATTGCTCTCATGTTTCAATTACATTTGTATTGATGGATTGGACGGATTTGCAACGAGATTCTGTTGAGCATGCACTGATTGTTTCTACTCGTAATTCGTCAGTTGTCGGTCTTTTTTGCGATTAATAAATGCTTTTACCGTGTGATGTTTGTTGGCCAGGATTTGCACAACTTCATCATTGTAATTTTTCACATCGCGAAAATTCAAGCGTAGGTTTTTACAAAATTTACTGGATTATTTTTCTTGTATTCTATGCTGTGATATTTATGCTATTCTATGATATGATAATATGCAGTCTATCCATCTGTAATGCTAATCTATTACGGTCTTCCATGCACATGTTTATTACTCCCACCTAGAAAATTATTATAATCCTCATGGAAATTGAAAATTGCTATTGATTAACATTGTTTAGTACTCAGTCACTCATCATTCACTTTTTACAGATTGTAGTCGACGTAGACTGAAATTGCTCAAAATCGAGATTAATTTTTTGTAAGTAGGTTCAGTTTTAAATGGAGCAGTATACTCCAGAAGCAAAAGATGGTTCTTGATTAGAATACATTTAATACTTCTGTAATAAATATTACAGATAAATCATCGTGTGTTCGCTGTTAAGCAGTTTTTTTTTAGAAACAATGAATCTGTAGTCACAGTGCAACGCTTTTACGTGGCCGGCGTGGCGTGCATCCAGCCACGCACGCCACGTGCTGTGTGGAATGGCCTATACTATCCCATTTCAGTTGCCATGAGCGTTGGAACGTAAAACATCATGTGTTCTATGTTAAGCAGTTTTTTAAAGAAACAATGAATCTCTAGTCACAATGCAACGCTTTTTCGTCAATAATTAGAGTTGAGGGACGAGGTGCAATGCTCGATCGAAATACTGTACTCCGATGGGTTGCAGCGTTTAGGAGTAGGCTACTAGTTATGTGATGAAAAAGAAACCACCTGGACTTTCCCGTTCAGTTCGTACTCCTGAAAATGTAGACCGAGTCAGTGTCGTCGAGTCGATCGTCTAGGACTAGTAACAACTGCCGTTCTGACTCGGTGTACACTTTCCTGGGAACGGGGAAGACCAGGTGGTTTCTTTTTCATCACAGAACTAGTACTCCTAAACGCTGCAGCCCATCGGAGTACAGTATTTCGATTGGGCATTGCACCTCGACCCTCAACTCTAAAATATTGACGAAAAAGCGTTGCATTGTGACTAGAGATTCATTGTTTCTTTAAAAAACTGCTTAACATAGAACACATGATGTTTTACGTTCCAACGCTCATGGCAACTGAAATGGGATAGTATAGGCCATTCCACACAGCACGTGGCGTGCGTGGCTGGATGCACGCCACGCCGGCCACGCTAGCCACATGCCAATTCACACCGCCACGACTGTTGCGATGCTATACCGGCCACGTTTCCCGTCAGTATGCAGAAAGATGTCAACTCCGACGGTCCCGTGGTGTGAATCTGGATTTTCTTGTGGCTTACCTTGGTTTGATGACTCCAGCAGCAGCAGTAGTAGTGATAAATTGATAATGAGCTGGTTTTATTGTATTCGGTGACAGCACGGGACCAGTGGGTACATCCAATCAATAAAAAAGGAAGACCTATGGCGAATTTCATCATTTAATGCGCGACCTTGAGGCTGACAATGATAGTATACGTTCTATACGATAGTATACGTCTAGTATACGTTCTGCGCATCCTCGGACCAAAACGTGGCCGGACACGTTTGAAAAGATCGCTCAGAGAGCAAACGGTAACCACGCGTAGCTAGTATAGCAAGCATTGCCGCGTGGCCGTGGCTGCTATGTGAATTGCTTCATTTGATTAGCTGGGAAGCGATGTTTTGAAAAGTAGCTAGCGTGCGTCCAGCCACGCACGCCACGTGCTGTGTGGAATGGCCTTATGGGTCGTCTGCCAACACTCCTTCCAGGGCAAAACCATAGAGAAACGATAGCATAAGTAGATATCCCATAGTATAGGGCGTTTATGTCGCAGTTTTTACTGTTATCCCAAGCCGACAGTTCACGTAGTTCTTTCCCATGCAGCTGTGTGACGCTAGTAGTCTCTCAAATAGTGTCGTTCATACACTCTCACCCCAACAAAACAGTAAAAATTGACAATAACCGACAGTAATCGGCTTCAGATAACAGTAAAAGTTGCGACATAAATTCCCTATACCATGGGATATCTACTTACGCTATTGTTTCTCTATGGCAAAACCCTCTCCCGTTGACGAGTACTGGCTGTTCGAAAAATGCGTTTCCTCTGCACAACTCTGTATAATAAAATATACTTTGTGTTTCACATAATAAATTATACCGAAGTATATTTTATTATGTGAAACACATCCAAAACTACATTTTGCTATATTATTACAACGTAATAAAAATGCTAATGTAGAAATCATACATGTGAATTGCATGACTATAGTCTGTGAATTTATTATACAAATTCAAATTTATTTATCCTTAATGATAGTTTCTAAGTTTGAAACTTAGAGTATTATTGACAAGCAAAATAGGAATTCTTTATAAAAATTTAATTGAAAAAAATGTGTTCATTTTGTTTGCTTTTGAAATAATCAAAATGTAAAATGTTGTTTTCGCTCAATTCATTTCTAAATTGAGTGTCACACATTTTAATTGAATTCGAGTAGTGACTAGATCTGAATAAGTATTTAATTGAAATTTGCATTTCATCTGCGACTGAAAGTGTAATTCTTTTCTCTTGAAACTAACATATTTGCAGATATCCAAACTGACAGATTTGCAATAATAACAATGAACTACCATGGAATGAGTTATTCAATCTTTTTTTAAGTTCACTCACGACTATCGTGTTTCTCAATTCTCACGCTAGTCATAATTTCATGACAAAATCTGAACTAGCACAATTATTTCGATGATAAATCACCAATGCACCAACAAAAAGTTACATAAGAAGAGTCGATTGAGGCATCATTGAAATTTTTTATGATTTCTGTAAATCATTTATATTGTAGATAGGGATTTATTTGAAAGGGATAGTTCAGATTGTAGCTCTACTTAGATTTTGGGTTTAGTTTTTTAAATGGTCATAACCACTTACTTATTGAGATAACTAGAAACTAGTCTCTGTTCACTTCAGACTCGTTTTTCGTTTTGCTGTGTAATTTATTCAGATTCTTATTAATTCAATAACGAAGTTGGGAGGGTATCTTCTTGAGGCTAGTTGTGCTAAGAGACAGTATGCAAAATGCATAACCATTTCAGAATTGCAAAATTACTTCCCAGGAATCGGTCCACTAATCCCTCTCATTACCCATGCTCAAACCCAGTTCTTATATGGGCATCATCTTCAGCAAGAAAGTATTGGTTGTTATTTCTAGTACAGTATTTATATTCACCATCAAAATCTCCCACAATATTACCTAAACTATTGAACTTCACAAAACTAATGAAGAGATGTTCATTTCCAATACTTGATAATTCAATGTGAACTATGTATAGCCTTTGAGAAACGTTGAGAATTCTCCTTTATGAACGAAATCTGAACTAATAGTGAAATAATAATTATAAAAACATAAAGACTGAAAGTTTTCCAAGAGCTGACATCAAAGCAGCGCATCAATTACTATTACAGCGTGGAATAATTAGAAAATTTTCATAGCTTCCTCCAGAGTATAAATATATGTAAGCCTACTGCTTTGCATCATATATTTTTCGCTCCAGATGAATCTTCTTAGCTCCACCTCCATTAGAGTATGTACCACTTTGTAGCATAATATTTCACGCTCTAGATGAAATTTCTGTCCAAACTTTCCATCACTTTCTCATTAAATTGCGTCGGCCAACCAAACTTTACGCATCAATTAAATTCTGATTCTCACGACAAGTTGTCAATGGATTATTTCGGGTCAGGCAAAATGAGCTGCGCTCCATCTGAGCGGGTAATTTTGTTAGCCTAATTTTGAAATTGAAAACAACACCGACAGCAACTGTAATCCCAATTATTGATGGCCGTTGATGGCACATTGAACAGGGATTTGTTGCATAATAATGCGCGCACTGCTCGCATTAATTAATGCGCGCTCGGATTCCATGCAATCCTCAGTGGAGCATTCTCTGATGAGTTGTGGATAGTGGCACTCGTAGGTGTTTGCAATTCGACAGCATATGCTGTTTAGTCGATGTTATGTCTGTTTCAACGCCATGTTTTTGTGTTGAGTGAGCTTTGTTTGGTTACATCAAAAATTACCTCAGATAGACAAAATGGAATTTGTTAATGACAAAACTTCAATTAGCAGAGTATTATTGAACCAGTCCTGATATATAAAACATCTATCTCGACTAGGTACTGTACCTGTCCATAATTTTCTATCCAAGAAATGATTCACGAACGTTATCCTTACGTGCATTACTTTCGCGTCAACCCCTTTCCTTAAGCTTCTTGCCCTGCAAGGAATGAAACTTGAAAATATATCTTTGATAGTGGAAATAAATTCATTTGTGAACATCCTGTTGGCACCATAGAATCGTTTACATGAAAAATTGGAATTTGATACACTATTTAGAAGCCTTTCTTTGTTAAAAAGTATCCCACACTGTAGTAATATAAAACTACAGTATCATTTACCTAGCTGTACCAACCAATTGTGCAAGGGCGCCTTATTTGTTCTAGACTAGAGAATATGAAGTAGGTTATTATGAAATAAATCCCAATTTTTCCTGAGAGATCAATATCACATGTAGGATTTTAAATTATTGAAAAAAATGCATTTTTCTGTTAAAGGAGCACTCATTTTTAATTATTGATGCAATTTATACATACACCTTTTCCAAACCAATCTGGAAGAATTGATTTGAATTACCAATGACAAAATGATAACTACTTCTGCATCTGATGGACACTATTTTCTGTGATCAAAAATTGCAAAATTGCTATGGAGCCTGCTGTCTGTGGAATCAGCTATAAACTGAAATAAATTATTATTTATTGGATGAGAGATAAACTTGAATGGTGATTCAAGACTTCAATTTCAAATTAGTTACTTGTATGTTATACAATCGTATTTTCAGTTATATTCTGCCTGGAGGAGACTCGAGTTCTTGAGTACATAGTTAAGATAGGTTCAAAATTATTCTCCAACTTTGGCCTCTAATAATGAACTAGATGTAACAATTCAATCCAATACTATCCTCTCACAGTATAAAGCTAAATTCTACAGCTAAATCCCAACTTTGACCTGAGGAGAAAACCTTTCATTGATTATTATTGTATTACAATCGAGGAATAATTTTTTCAGATCATCTCTTATCAAAATTTGGGAAATGAGCAGTTTTGGGTTCAACCTATTGATCCTTGTCTAGTCATTCAATGATTTGTGTATCTCTCAATGTGTAAATAAATAAATAAATCATAATATAAATTTCAAATTAAATCATATTAATTTGGTTGTGATGTTATATAAGTTCAGATTTCCACTAGCTTTTTCTCACCAAATCCTCTTCTCTCCTTCTCTGTTCCAGGTGACAGACTGGTGTCAGTGAATGGCCAAGTGGTAGTGAACGGCGACAGCGCCAGACAGCTGCTGGATGCAGCTGGTGAACATGTACAGCTGCAGCTGTTGCGGCATGGGCTGCACTACAAGTCGCTGCCTGGCTGTCGGCTGAGCAGTCACAAGAAGCAGAGACCAACTGTAGCTGCGTTCAGTCCGGAGGACCAAATGGGCTCCAACCTGAGTCGCAGCAAAGGTCTGACCGGCCGCAGGAGCCAGTCCAGTGGCAATCTGTGCAATGGCAAGTCTCTGCCGCCGGTGGTTGGCCGCTTCTTCTCGCCTTGTGGCCGCGAAAGTGTCCGGCCTCACGACCGCTACAAGTTGTGTGGCTCATTGCCAAACCATCTGGATGCCCAGGATGTGTATGTGCAGAATGAGCCAATCACTGATGATCGGCTGGTTGTGGCTTGTGCTCCAGACAACAACAATGAACCGCTGAAAACGGTCGCCGGTGATTTGCAAATGCGTTTGGGTGCTGTGCCTGATTTGGATCAAGGCTATGGATCTGGAAAGTCACCTGACCGATCTAGGCTGCCGTTACTTACACCTGGTGAGTTGAAACTTCTATATTTTTGGTCAACTAGTTGTAAATTACTGCTGATCAAGACTGACTCCATGATCCCTGAGCAAGATTGATAAAAATTTAGAATACTTCAATGATAACATTCTATAAGCAAGCACAGAACCATTTGAACATGTTGAAATGGTGCTAGTCTATTATGCCTGTACCTTGATAATCAATCATCATGATATTATAGGTACTGATTATGTGCACATATTACTTTCAGCTATTTCCAGTGCCTAAGGACCAGACCACATAAACCTTTTTACAAGCGTTTTTTTCAGGCGTTAACCCAATCAGCCAATCGGACAGCTCCCCTGCCCTGTCGACTCCAAAAACGCCGTCTGAAAACGATTGAAAAAACGCTTAATATGGTCTGACCCTAACCATAAGCCTTCAACACACCGACTCTAACTATTCACTTCTAACTATTCAACACCAATTTAAAACTGTCTGCTCCCCTCATAATCCCGTGACCCACACTTCTCCTACGTCGGTTTGCGCAAGGCGTTAGTTTGTATTTTGAGTAATTCTATTTGTGTATCTCCTTTATTATTAACAAAGATTCCATGAAGCTTCAGATCTGCTATTATATATATTAAAATCGAAACATGAGATTGAAGAAGTTGACTCTGAGCAAGTCAAATCTGATATGTCATTAACAAAAAGCATTTGGTCAGTGAGTATCTAAAAACTTCTACAACATGAATGATATAATTTTCTGCTCGAGTCACTCAACTCAGAAGCAGGTGTAGTTTAATAAAATAGAAGAGATGACAGGAGAGAGAGAGAAAAAGTGAAAATGTTTTCCAGAAATAGTCAAAAGTTCAGCTGGTGCTTTTCAAATCCCTCCCTCTCAATTTTTCATACTTTTCTCTTTTAGCCCTGTTCTTGGAATTCCTAAATCCTTTCTCTCCATTTTATTTTTCCTCCTAACATTTTTCTCTCACCTTTGTCTTCGACTAATACTAATGTATCTCCAACTTTTCATCCATGCCTAAGACAAAAGACTTGAATTTCTCTTTTTTTTGTCCTGATCTCTTCTTGTCTTTTTCACCTATCTCCATTCTTTCCTCCGTTTCTGTCCTCTACTCCCTCCTACTCATCTTGTTCTTTCACCTGACTCTTCACCCTTACCTCTCTCTTTTTCTCTTAATCCCTCTTCCCAAATCGTCATCGCACACACAGTCGCTGTTTCTTCCTTTATTCCTGCTATGATATACTACCTCCACCAAATTTTCAATCATTCCGTCCAAAACAGAAAAGTTTAAAATGAGGGTAAGAATGTTAGGCTGAGTTGGAGTGGTGGAAATGGCTTGGATTTTCGTAATACTCAACTGCTTAGTATATGGTGAGGAGGGGGTAGCAAATTATTATTTTCCCGCCCCGGTTACTTCTCATCCTGCAGCACCTGCAGCTGATTAATAAACTAATTTTCTCGACGAATGCGCTTATGCCACCGCGTATCATCCCTTGCTCTTCGTCTACGCTTAAGTACAGGTGTATATATATACTTATTTTTCACCCTGCTCTGCATTTGAGTGTTTTCAATACCTTTGGGGAAGAGCTCAAGATCATGCCTATGGCAGTTTTCGTTTTTAGATCATATTGTAAGTGATTCCAAAATTATTCAAGTTGAAGATGAAATTTGAGAATAGAATGATTCATATCTCAGCGCTTCTGAAGACTTATCTTTGTCGAGTCTTCGTAAGATTATTACAAAGTAATCCGTACGAAGTATTATGTCAGAGTGATTTGCCACAAAATACAATATTCCTGTATTTTAAAATTATTATAATAGTCACACGAACAATTCAGAGTTGGGAGTTGAGAGTATTCAACCTATATCTGTGTATACAGTATCGTGTATATATTCATGTGTATACAGAGTGGGTGAAAAGTCCGAGAACGGCTTAATGTCTCATACACAAAGGTAATTTGACGAAGGTTGTGATTGGGGATCCTACTCAAATTGAAAATACTACTTTACTATGATTTCAAAAATATGGCCAACCATCTTGGATCCGCCATATTGAATGC
The DNA here is from genome assembly GCF_014356525.2 of Nilaparvata lugens. Taxonomy (NCBI): domain Eukaryota; kingdom Metazoa; phylum Arthropoda; class Insecta; order Hemiptera; family Delphacidae; genus Nilaparvata; species Nilaparvata lugens. Next base: position 57,984,440 of record NC_052504.1, on the reverse strand, counting down.
AACTTTTTTCCAAATAGGAAGGTGGTCATGCGATACATTATTTCGATACGAAATTTCAAGAAAAATGAATAGCGAAAACCACATATCAATATCTCAAACCGTTCAGAAGATATTCAAATTATTAATCAAGCACATCAGAAATGAATTACGAAAGTGGTATTGATTAATAATGTAAATTTCTTCTGAACGGTTTGAAATATCGATGTGCGGCTTTCACCATTCATTTTTTCTTCAAATTTCGTATCGAAATCATGTATCGCATGACAACCTTCCCACTTAAAAAAATAAAGTTGCATTCAATATGGCGGATCCAAGATGGTGGACCAGATTTTTGAAGTCATAGTAAAGTAGCATTTTCAATTTGAGAGGGATCCCCAATCACAACCACCTAGGGATCACAATCTTTTATGAGATACTAAGCCGTTCTCGGACTTTTTCTCTCCTTTCTGCTTTGAATAGTATTGATTAATAATGTGAATATCTTCTGAACGGTTTGAGATATCGATGTGCGGTTTTCACTATTCACTTTTTCTTAAAAATTTGTATTGAAATCTTGTATCGCATGACCACCTTCCTATTTTAAAAAATCAAGTTGCATTCAATATGACGGATCCAAGATGGTGGACCAGATTTTTGAATTCATAGTAAAGTAGTATTTTCAATTTGAGTAGGATCCCCAATCACACCCACATTTGTGTAAGAGATATTGAGCCGTTCTCGGACTTTTCACCCACTCTGTATATTCTTGTGTATACTAAACTATCACGAATCACAAGTTAACAAATGATCACTAGTAGTAATATTGTTGTCATTACATCAGCCATTTGAGTTGAGTAAGTAAAAATTTCATCCAGTTATAAACTAGCCAATGAAAGTAACAATCTAGTATAAGAGTTAAGTAGGAGAGGATTTAGAAATTCTCCTGGTAACCAAATAGATTAGATTAGATTTCTTTATTTATGTATGATACAATATTTACTGGCTTATACACTAATTTACATTAAATGACGGTAATGCTAATTATTCAACAAATTTTACAAAGTATAAACAATTAATCAATGACAATAAAGATTGAATGCAATTAGAATAACGATAATATAATAATGTGATGTAACTTCATAAATCGGCGGTGTTTCAACAAATAATTGTCGATTCTCTAATGCTCGGTCTAAACGACAACTATATTAGCACAAACCTGCCAGGTTTTGCGCAAAGTTTGCGTCGTGTAGACGGGAGATCGTTGTAAATTTCTGAGTTTTGAAGGTTTGTGCTTTCTTCGACCAATCTCAGCCAGGTTTGCGTCAATTTTTCTAGGAAACGATTATATCCATCAAAATCTAAATCGCTTCAAAATGAAGATAGAGAATTCGCGATTTCAGATTCGGATCCACCCTCAAATTAAATATGTGCGATGTCAATTCTCAAAAATACTCAAAAACAAGGAAGATTTTTTAATGGATAATAATTATTTTATTTACTCTATAGTAATGTTATAGATATAGTTATCCACTCTTCACTTGATAAGCAGTATTCTTGATTATTTTTATTGAGGAGAAGGAGGAGAAGTGGGAGGATGAGGAGTTGGAGGAGATGGTGGAGGAGGAGGAGGAGGAAGAGTAGGGTGAGGTGGAGGAGGAGGAGTAGGTGGAGGAGGAGGAGGAGGAGAAGGTGGTGGAGGAGGAGGAGGAAGAGTAGGGTGAGGAGGAGGAGGAGGAGTAGGTGGTGGAGGAGAAAGAGGAGGTGAAGGAGATGGTGAAGGAGGAGGTGGAGGAGTTGAGGAGGAGGTGGAATAGTTGGAGGAGGAAGAGTAGGGTGTGGAGAAGGAGGAGGAGTAGGTGGGGGAGAAGGAGGAGTAGGTGGCGGAGGAGGAGGAGTAGGTGGCGGAGGAGGAGGAGTAGGTGGCGGAGGAGGAGGAGTAGGAGGAGGAGTAGGAGGAGGAGGAAGAGGAGGCTTGAGTTACAATTCATCTCAAGTTTATAAACACTTCAAATACTTCGTATAGAATTTATATATGGTTTAGTTTATAATACAGGTTTGTGTATAAAAGTTGGTGTCGTGTGAACAGAGGTTTGAGCAAACTTGGCTAATAGCCAGATTTGCGTAAACCTGGCTTTGAGCCAAGTTTGCGCAAATATCGTTGTATAGACCCGACATAATAAGGATATAAAATATCCTCCCCATTAACACACGACCGGGTTGTGATGGATTAGAGCTGTTGGGAATTATAACTCGAAGTAATGCTAAAATAAGAAACTTTACTTAGTAAGTTAAAATCTAGTTGATTTGAATCTTATAATTATGGGATGAATAATTGAATGAAATTAGAATGAGTAATAGTGAATACAATATTGCATTAATAATTAAAATTAGATAAATGAAACAAATGTTATAGGGTGGGATTTAATTAAAATTTTAGAAACTGATTGAGTAATATTGACAATATACAATACCAAAGAACAGAAAATCTTGAGATGGGAAGATGAATATGTATTATGTAGAATGGAGATGGGATGTGGAAAATGGATGAATGAATGGAATGAAGAATGGGAAGGAAGGGAGATTAGAATATTTGTCATGTAGTGCTCTAGGGTTGCACAGACTCAGTCATTTTCTATAAGAAACTTTTTCAAAGACAGGATAAGCCGCGTCGCTCTAAATGCATCTAATAGAGTTGGGAAGTTTATTCCATTCACGACAAGCACTGACAAGGAACGATTTGGAATAGATAGTAGTTCGATGATTAGGTATCCTGAGAGTATTTGCACCAGTTCTAGTATGGGAAGCATCTATCTCCTACCATCGGAAACAAATTAAAATCATTTTTGAAATAGTGGGATTGCCATATCTTAAAGTAACTCTAACAAGTTTGATTATTCTGAACGTCTCTGATCGGGAAGCTTCAGGGTAGAGCTTAGCAATGTGTGCTGGGGTGATATGTTCATGGCGTTCAAGAGAGTAAACGAAACGTAGAATAATTTTGAAAGCGCTGAATTTTATCATTGAGTGTAACTTGCATGTCATTGAGGACAGAGCTGCAATACGTGTAATGTGGAAAAATCAGAGATTGGACCAGTAATAATCGTATACTTCTAGGAAGGACATCTTGTAATTTTTCAGTGAATGCATTGCTGAGAAAACCTTTCTACAGGTTTCATTGACTTGTCCTGACCAGTCGCGGTTTTATCCATAATGATGCCTAGGGTTTTCACTGAGATGCAGTAGGGGATCACATTACCATCAACAGTTATTTTATGTATCGAGTTGAAGTCTATGTTGTTACTAAACGTGAGTAACCAATAATTATATGGGTTGTGTTTTGGTTGGGTTGAGTCTGAGGCCGTTTCGCCTTGTCCATTCCACTATCGAACTTATGTCATGATTCATCTTTTGCACGGTTCCATCAACTTTCATTATAGGACAACTTGCATAAATTTGAAAATCATCTGCATATGTATGGAAACTAGAAAATTTATAGAAGGGAAGATAATTTGCATACTGAGTACTGAGTAAAAAAGAGGTCCTAGAATTGAACCTTGAGGAATTCCATGTGGAGCATTTAACCAATTCGACCTGTTCTCGCCAAGAGAGACACATTGTTTCCTATCTGTAAGATATGAATTGAACCAAACTATGGATTGATGACTGAAACCAAGAATAGCTAATTTTTTTGGAAAAACTTTGTGATCAACAGTATCAAATGCTTAAGAAAAGTCAAAAAGAGTCAATATTGTACATTTCTTTGATCCATTGCCAACCCAATATCATCAGTGACACGGAGAAGAGCAGTTTCTGTTGAATGATATTTACGAAAACCGGACTGAAAGTTATGAAGCTTCTTTTTCTGTTCAAGGAACTCAGTAACTTGTGCATGTACAAGTCTTTCGAGTGCTTCTGATAGTGCGGATAAAATACTGATGAGTCTAAGGTCTTCAGCTCTATTGGGAGATAGAACCTTATTCAAAGGACGAACTAGAGCAGCCTTACAAATTTCAGGAAAAGATCCGTTCTCAAGAGACTTATTGAAAATAAATGTGATAGTTGGTAGAACAGCAAAGAGCATTTTCTTGATAATTTGATTGGAATTTGTTGGCCCCAGTGGCATTGCTATGAATATGCTGGATTGCTTTGAAAGCTTCAAATTGTGAAATTGTAATGATTTCTTATCGCTGACTCATCACGCTGATTTGAATGTGAAATGAAATGGTTTTTTATATCGTCTAGAGGTAAGTCAATTTGGATTTGGGATTTCTGTTGTCAACACCAAATTCTTTTATACCACGCCATAGTGATGAAGAGTCTTGTTTGTTGTCAGTCATGAATGAATTCAGGTACCTGATCTTCGAGCTACGTAACTGCTGCTTACTTTATTTCTAAGGCTCCTATACTCAATTAGACTGTCTAAGTCGATGTCTTCCTGAATTTCGGTGAGCTTTGTCTCTTCTACTCATCATTTTCAGTATGTCGTCAGTCATCCACGGTACACGTCGTTTTTCATTTATTCTCCCGCTCCCAGTTACATTAGCACATGTTGTCATATAAATCAAGAGTCCAATTTTCAAAAGTCTACCATTTCATCAACTGAAGTTAAGGCTTCAATCTGATGCCATGGAGTGTGAGCTACATCACTCAAAAAAGCGGGTTCATTGAAAGTTTAAAGTCTCTAAAAGTTATGAATTTCTGTGCTGGTTTTGGTGGCTTAAGAGAGAGCACACAGTAAATCAGGTCATGTCCAGAAATAGCTGGGACTGATATTTGTCCTGTTTGAACAACCTCGATGGGATCACTAACTATGAGAAAATCAATGAAAGTGTCAGATTCATTTGTATGGTGAGTTAGATCAAGTTGAGGCACTGAAATATGTTAGTAACCTGATAATAGTCAAAGTTGCGATTAGTCATGTTGAGGTCAGTGTTCATATCACCCAAGACAAGGACACGGTTATAAGATGGCATAAGATAAAGCAATGCATTTCCAAAATCAGTAAAATGACCGATTTTCGGTGGACGATAGCAAATTCCTACAAGTAATCTATTAGATCTGGACAAGGATAATTCAAGGAACATGAATTCTGGTCTAGCAGAGTAAACTGGCTCAGATGTGAGTAATATTTTAGTTTTATACCGTCTTTGACATACACTGCTACGCCTTTATAGCTTTATTCAACCTATCATTACGGAAAAGATTATTTCAAGAATGATTCCGAGATACCTATTATACTGAAGTCCTGAAAACGGAAGATTGCTCTGAGTTCGTCGATGTGACAACTGAGGGACTGGACATTAAGATGGGCGGTCTTAAAAAGTTCATTATTAAGGCTGAAGCTTATCTGATAAAAAGGCACACACGTCAATGTTAGAGTTTCTAACATAGTCGTTCAGATTGCTATGGATCGAGAGCAAGCGAGCTGCCTCATTATTGGTGCTTAGCATTGTTGGTAAAGCAGACCAAAATTAGTGAAGGATGAAGTTCAAAGATGAATTAAAACTAAAATTACTTAATCTAGGTGACATAGAAGTCATTGTCCATTTGATGAGCGAGTGCATAATGGATGCATCGTCAGTTCGACTCTTGTTAAAATTCACTAAAATAATTGGACAGTTCGATTAACCTTATTCACAAAACGGCGATGAGCTTCGAAGGGTGATCCTAGTCTGTGCAGAAGTATGATGCAACCTCTTCATGGATATAGGAAATGTCACGGTGATGTGTGGTGTTGGAGAAATCAGCGAGAATTCAGAGGTTTTTCCTGCAAGAACAAAAAAAAGCAGAGAAAAAATTCAGTTTGTTATTATTGTATCGGAGAAAAGCCGATGTTATAGAGCAATTGAAGAGCAGTAAGATTGTATAAAAGTAAAATAGACTAGACATGTAAGGATACATGGAACAGAGTGTAGCATCAAAGTATTATTGGTTGATAATTTGATTGTATGGTAAGAGATGTAGTGGTATTTCTCCATTATTGGAAAGAAAGACGCTGACGTCGCCAATACAAATACATAATAATGGATATATAAATATAAACACAACATAAACATAGTGACAACACAACAAAAACACAACAATTAAATAAATTTCTTCCTTCAAATGTTCTTAGGCAGGTATGGTATTATGGTCTTATGGTATTAACTGTTGGGGCTCCACCTATATTTGTCACTTGAAGCCATTGATAACTGTGCAGAAATCGATAGTCCGTGCTATGAAAAGAAAGGGAAGATATGAACATTCTTCTCCTCTATTTCAGTGTCTTGAATGTTTGCCTCTTAGATATATGTATGTGTTCAAGGTCCTGTTTATGTGCTATGTAATTTCTGGAAACGCTGGTCATGCGTTTCCTCTCAGAGAGAGAGAGAGAGAGAGAGAGAGAGAGAGAAAAAGAGAGGGATTCAGATTCAGATTCCTTTATTCATGTGTTTAACAAAACATAATTCAACTTACGTTCTAGCGTTAAAAATAAATACCAGTAGCGGTAAAATAACATGGTGAATCATATTAAACATATTAAACTTGGAGAGTGAGTGAGAGAGAGAGGAGAGAGAGAGAGAGAGAGAGAGCGTGAGTGAACAGAAGTTCCATTGTCATGGCGTTAGCCAATGGGAGTTGAGAACTAAAGAACCAATTGAAAGCTGAGTTGATTTTTGAACAAGCTAAGAGTTGATAACTTGCTAACCAATAAGAGAGCAGCGATTTCGTCGTCTGGCGGCAGTCAATAATAGTTGAATAAGAGAGTATGCAACCAACTATTTTAATTCAACAGAAGAACTTTTAAGAGCCCTACTTATATTGAATTTCTATTTCTGAGTAAAATTGCAGGGGTTCATGTACAAAAGGGGCAGCAGAATATTATAGTTAATGGTATCAGATTAAATCCATTTATTTCCAATACATTTATTAAAAAGATGTTACATGACAAACTTGAAAGAAATATCTTCAGAAGCCTTAGGTTTCTCTGAAAACTCCTATCAGGTACAATATTGGCAACCAAATCGACTTACTCAGTCAGAAATCAGAACTAAAAATTGTGTTGTAAGTGTATCCCAACAATTTTACTCCATCTAGGCCATTTATCTTTATCCAATCTAATCCCAGCTTTAGACTGTCTTTCAGTCAAAGCAATATACCATCACAAAGCGATTCGTTTTGTGGATGCTTTTGTGAAATCTTCATTTCCAATTAAATAGTTTTCTTATTTACTCCTCATTCGATAAAATAGTGTTCTAGTCCTATGTTTATTGGATAGAAGGGCGTATTCCACATACACTTTGTCCCTTGATAATAATTCCATTTCATTCGCCCGATAGAATCCAAGAGCATCTTGATGGGAACTACTCTTGACGTGTTATATGTAACAGCTTGTGACACACAAATACAATTTACTGTCTTGTCACACACAAAAAAAACTCGAACTCATGGTGGATTTTTGTTGACATCCAATTTATTTACCCCTTCTTCCACTCCCAAAGTACCTACTACCCTTCCAACTCCACAAGAACCCCTTACTTCGGGTTAGTCTACGTTATCTTAGTGTATTTTATTGCTTTTTCAACCAAGTAACGCGAGCGCAATTTTAGAAGATGCTTGTTGGATCTGCTTCTTTTTCATTATCTTCTTCTTCTTCTTCTTCTTCTTCTTCTTCTTCTTCTTCTTCATCTCCTTTTACTTCTTTCACTTCTGAATGTAGGCTACTCTGCAATAAATAGTGGGAGGGGGATGGTGTTTGGAAAACATGATACGAAGTTAATTTATAGGAGCAGGCAAATATTGCAGAACAAATATTTCCTAGAAGGGATCGAAGAATTAATTTGATTTGAGTGGAGCAGAATGAAAAGGAAATTGGGTTTCAAGTGTTCAAGTTGGCCTAGCTCATGAATTGAATAATGGAGCCGGAATCTATTAAGTATTTTGATATTAAATTGTGGTTTGTTGTAGCATTTGGAAGAAAATTCACAATTATTGAGATTCATAATTTGTTGGCTTATCAATCAATTGTAAGGGATTGGTTAAGAATTCCCGTCAAATTTGAAATTTTGAAGACATCTAATATGAATACTTGATATTAAGAATATTAATATCATTTGTTGTTTTCTATCTATTGCGTAAATGTAGTTAATGTGATATTATATTGGATTTGGATACTATAAAAGTGCTGATAATATCATTTTAATTTTTAACCTATCATTTATAATATAAGTGTGTAACCGGTGGAGGTATTTTTAACCCTACACCACACCTGGCATCATTTCTGTAACCGGAGATATCTTTGTCTCTATCAAGTTGATCTTCCAAAATATGAAATATATTAGAATACATGTGGTTCGATAGTCATTCTTGCAGACTATACCACCGCTGCGCACCAATGTAAATGGAGGGGGGTTGTTTCTTCTTCTCTATAATATTTACCAATATTATGCTAAAGTTTACTGCTATCAAATCATCTACCGGTATTTGAATCCTTGATTGGTTGGGAGCTCTTAGTGGATTCGTTCATTCAAATGCACAGATTATAATCATTGTCACCTATTCTAGCAACTATAGCAACTACGAGCCAGGAACTTCAATGAAAATACTTTTTAAATTTAACTTCAGGTTTATTGAACTCTAAATAGGTAGAACGAACTAATAAGAGTCAGGTAACATGTCAAATTTTCAAACAGTGTTACTCAGAAAAATAAGGAATATTCAATTCCAATCTACACATTTTGGGAACCTGCTAACTTGCTGCATTTAAATTTGGGCCTCAGTCATTCTATGAAACTAGATTTTGAGCTTAATAAGAAAAACAACAAAGGTTCGGCACTCACCATTTTAACAATATTCAAACTTAGACTCTTCAGAAACACTCACATACGCTTTAATAAAACTCACTATACTTGAACTCACACGCACAAATAATTTCCTGATTCTACTCCTACTAACTCTATAAAATTTGGTTCCCTATCCAACTAGATAAAAATTACTGATAACTGAAACATAACAATTTGTCCCTCTGAATGGGAAATGGGCCCAATCAGAGGACCGAGGCTCGCACACCGTTACATGTTTTCCCAGTTACGTCTCAATTCGAACTGTGGCCTTTTCACTAAAAATTATTCCCCCTCCACGAGCGTTGAGCATAACTTCCAGTGGAAAATCCAAAGCTGCAAAAAGGTCAATGCTCGTACAATTTTCAAATACAGTGGCTTCTTCGACATGAAATTGAAACTGCAATTGGAAAATGCACGAAAATTGCTTTAATTTTGACAACTGAGCAACAAGTTAGCAAATTCAAACAAGACAGAGTCAATTCTCACACTAAAAACGCAGGGTTCAACAAACAGTAAAATCAAAGTTCATTTCAGTTCAAAAACCTGAAAAATAATATAAGATACACACAAACAACTACAATAATACCCACTCAATATTCACACTATTACAAGTGCATTAACAAGTTAGATTATTAATGAGATGGAACATGAAAAAATTAGAAGTATCAAGAGCTTCAAGGCTGTACAAAGTCTAAAAAAACTTTCTAGTGGTGATATTTTTCGAAGTTTTTCGATTCATATACTATCAATCTAATGAAAAAGTTGATATTTAATTGTGGTTTGTTGTAGCATTTAGAAGAAAATTCATAATTTGCTGACTTATCAATCAATTGTAAAAAAAAATTCAACGTTTTTCGATTTGTATACTATCAAGCTATCAAAATGAAAATGTTTTCTCAGGAAAATATTTTTTCAGATTATCACTTTTTGAGATATGTGGGCTTAAAGTTTAAATTTTTGGGACAGATAATTTCAAATTCGGTAGGAGATAAATCCATAAAATTACGAAAATGTCCGTTTTTGAGAAAGTTATTTAATTTACAAAAAATAACTCAACTAAATGTTATTTTTGGTCATTTTCAGTAGATTGAATAATTTTCCCAAAAATTTATATTTTTAGGAATTTCTTGTCTTATTGATTGAACAATCAACAATGTAGAATTTATCCTCAGAATTTTATGAATTTATCTCTCATTGAATTTGAAATGATCTGTCCCAAAAATTTCAACTTTATGCCCTCATATATCAAAAAGTAATATTTGGAAAAATATTTTCCTGTAAAATCTTTCTCATTTTGATAGCTTGATAGTATACAAATCGAAAAACGTTGAAAAATATCACCAGTAGAAAGTTTCTTTTAGCTTTAAAACGTTTTGTAGAAGCTGATTATTTTCACTATTAAAACTTATTGATTTCGAGAAGCAATAGAAAATGCTATCGCGTTCTAATATAAGAATATCTGATTACATATAATTATACCGTTGATTAGTTCTAGAGAATTCACAGTTGAATGTAGCCACTTATTCAGCCGAAAGCCCAGATTCTCTATTATAAAGAATAGGGTGACGTATCCATGCAATTATCTTCATCTATCCTTCCCTCTTTTTTTGCTCATAAATGAACTGTCACATTCCAGTCGGAATGTTCGTTAAAATGGAAACGGATTACATTGTCGTTTTCATTAGGACTTGTCATCCGATTCAAAATATTTAATTGCCCATTAGGAATGTCATAATATTGCATTGAATATCAATTAACCTAATTGGGAATGCTTCAATGGATGAATAAATTGAAACGTAATGGTTAATGGTAGCTTCCTCCCTATATTATATGCAACAAACAAGTAACTCATACTTATTAATAAATTAATCTTATTGAATTCAATCAACTGATTTGATTTTATGGGCCATATTTGCCAATTTCAATGTATTGATTCCAACTGGGAATGTAATTGATATTTAAATTAATAATACTATGTTATTGAGTTGTTGAATTCCTCCGATATTGCAGGAGAGCAATCACGATCTTTACTAAATAACATTATGTATTATGGTAGCTGATTCAATTTTTCAATTTAAACTTGATTTCGCCAGAATGATGAATACTTTATCAGGAATTCATTACTCTCTCAGTCACACAATTCATCATTTTGATTTTCTCATTAATGTGATAAGCTTATACGAAATTAAATTTCAATATTAAACTGGAAAATTTATTACTCCAATAGGCTATTATTGAGAAAGTCCGTCATATATTGGAGGAGATTGAAAAATTTATCTGTCTCATCCATCTGATATATTCCAATCTCATCTTCATTAATTGGTTATAATAAATTCATCGTTACTCAGTTTTCGTGATTTTGCAATTTGTAATATCAATCAGGATGAATAGGTTTTATTTTGACGGAAAAACTACGACTTTCATGTTATTTTTTACTCAACTCATCTCGATTCTTGTTCAATTTATAGTAATTTAACAATAATTCCATCTCTTTTTAAGAATATTCCCTCTTACAAACATTTAATTCTTCGTTTTTTGAAAATTATAATTGACATGAAAAGGTATAATATAAGTTTCAAAAAAAGTGCTTCTCTCATCTCGAATGCTATGCTATTTTCACATGTATCGAGAAGTGACGTTATAACAGCAAAACTTTGTAGGAATAGACCTGATGTTAGTCAGATGAAGAAGTGGAGAAGAGAACGTGGAGCAGTGAGTAAGAAAGGAGAAATAATACGAGAGTGAATTTGGTGGAGCACCTCCAATTCAATGGAGTGATCTCATTCACAAACCATGAGTTGATGGAGTGTGGTCTCAGAGAATTGATTATTCCAGACGCCTTTTCTGTACGTTCTCAATACGGATAATGCATGGTAATAACGTAAAAAGCAGTGGGTAAAGGAGAAGAAGATGGTTGGTGGTGAGGAGGAGAATTAGTTGGTGGTAGGTGGAGCGGGGGGGAGAAGGCGGTGTAATGGAAGTAAAAATAGGAGTAGGGGGAAAATTTCAGTAGAAGTGGGATTGAAATGGACGAACGTAGAGAAATTTGGAAATGAAAGCGGAAAGTGAATAAGATAAATTCATCTTAAATGTTGAGAAGAAAAAGTGAATTGGGAAGACAGAAAATGAGAGAAAGAAGAAAATGGAGAATTATGAAAATATCCTGGAATGTAACTGAAAACATAAAAAATTTAATGTTTGAAGTCAAGTGTAAGTGATCATCTTTACGATTACAGATACACTTGAGACGTCTTTATTATTCTGCTTACCTTTTCTAAAGTATACATCGTATTAAGCAGTGAGTATAGAATGTAATATATATAATTACATTCTATACTCACTGGTGTCAACATGACACCAGTTGAAAGGCTAGTAATTTGGTCGTAGTTTCTGATTATTGCTGAAACGAACTTCTGCTTGAATTCATGCTGCTGATTTATATTTCTACTGATCAATATAATATCAATAAATATTAGGCTGATAAGGAGGTAAATACAATATTTTGTTGAATTTTGACAAGTAGCATGGAGCATTCTGTACCAAGCGATTCTCCTTTCAACAGACTTGGTGTAAACCTGACTAAGAAGACCAGACTTCAGTACTTTTCACTTCAGAGCCTGAGAACACTTGCAGCCATTTCCACCCAACTCAACTGAAGAGAAAGAGGATAAGAACCTACCCACCCATAGAATATGAATACCATGATCATGCCAGTGAAACCAATTCCTACCCTTTTTTCCATCATAATACAGTACAATAGAACAGGTGTGGCTGAGAATATCTTTGCCGCTTACTTACACTTCAAGGAGAGAAAAAAGGACGTGAATGGGAAAAGCTTTTTCGAGAGATCAGCCACTACTCTTCATCATTCGCAACTTATTATAAAAGTGGAGTATAAAAGTAAATAGTATAGTGTATAAGTACAAGTATGTTATGTTGAGTATATAAATTTGCTGTGTATTAAGATTATAAGATAAGTAAAGATAAGATTATAGTATAAGAAAAGAAATAGCAAAAAACCTCGCCTTTCTATGGATAAGCTGTTGAACGTGTACACTTGTACACTGATTGTATGTGAAAGTGAGACAAGTGAGTGAAAGATGAACCACAGGACCACAGCTTTCTCATTCTTTGCTGTGGTATTATAAACTTTTGAGTGATCTCCCAATGAACGGGTCCTAAAGGTCCAAACTTCACCTTTTCATGTGGAAACATAACAATAATACTTCTCACCTTTCGCATATTTCATCATATATTATTCTTCGCTCAATATTATTGTGAAACTCTTTAGGTTAATATAATTATGATTCACCATGCTATTTTACTCTTACTGGTAATTATTTTCAACGTTAGAACGTGAGTTGAATTTTGTTTTTTGAACTTTTGAGCACATGAATAAAGGAATCTGAATCTTAAACTGAATGAACATCTTCAATGATATAATATCATCTTCCCATTAAATACAGTACTTTAGAATTAGAATGATGCCAAATTGATTTGAAGAATATTATCTCCGTATTCCATCAGGATACTATTCAATCAATAGAATAATATAAATAATATTGCAGATGTGAATTTTCAACTTTATAGAAGTCATAAAATATCACGTGTATTTTTTAGGTATTCTCTCAATATAAAATCATACCAGGTCTACTTCTTGTCTCGACCAATGGCAGCCTCTTACCTTGATTGCTGAACCAACTACCACGAAGGTTCACTTTTACAGTTCATATACAGCTGCTCTGTGCTTTTATTTAATTCAAATTTAGATTGATAACGGTGTAACAACGGGAAATCATTCCTTGCACTTTTAATAAGTGTTTGTGACAATTAAAAGTTATCTCTATTGGGAATAGGGCTACCTATCAAAATATCTTCACCACTACTTCACAGAGGAAGTACACAGATATCAATACTCTACTATTAATGGAGAATTTATGCGTGTTTTTTTTGGAGCGCTTTTTGTTGGTATTTGATTGACAATAATGTTTTATCCAAGTCGCTTATCAAATTAATTCAAAACTTTTAAAAACGTTTAAACATCGTTCATCGATAGATTTATGACGCAGATAGACTTGACCCACATTTTGCGCCACTACAATAATTCCGAGCGCTGTGACCCCCACGGGCACTAAGGGTCGTGGGTTTTGTCCGAAATGACATCAACAAGATGGTCGCCCCCTTAAAATTCCCCCTCCCCCTCCCCGTCGAAGACGCGCCCTTTATAATGACGACGAACCGGATAGAATGCAATGCACGGGCATAATAGCGTAAAATGCCATTCACATGATCTGACTGCTCAATATCTGTATGGGGGGGGGGGGGGACACTGGATAACGAGCTGCTCCTCTAATATATTATAGCTGTAGAGCACTTGTGGGATTTGGAAACTATATATAAAGCGCTTGTGGGCTTTAGCAACTATGTATATAGATATCACTTGTGGGCAACTACTATAGATAACATTGTGGGTTTCAGAAACTAAATATATTATATTTGTGGGTGTTTTGCAGAATATTAAGGTAAATCTATCATTCTATATAGTAGATGTCACTGTAGTTGATAATAGCATATTTGATGTTATTCTTTATCTGTCTAACAAATCAAAAAAATAGAAAACAAGAATATCAGCCCAAGACCAGATCTTATTTTCTTCCTGATTTCTATATAAAAAAACAAATAGGTTATGCAACTATTGCTGATTTATCAAATATGCCACTTTATGCACAAAAAAGCTATATAAACTCCGAATCCTGTTATATTATAAAAGTTTATAAAACATCAAACTGATAAATATCTATTAGATAAACAATCTGTGTATAATTTATTATGCAAAGGAATTTGAAAGTAGCAGATACGTAGTTTGAAATGTGATCAGTTATGTGTAACGATCACGAGAATAACGTTGAAACAATCTATACTTCAATTACAAATCATTCCGTTTTACTCTTCATTGTTACATGTTATTGATATTGGTGGAAAGATCCTACCAGCACCAGTGATCGAACCTGATATTCATCACTTGTTACTTAAGCTTATGCAGTTAAAATTTCTACTACTGATTAATCAAACTCTGTCTCATGGATTGATCAATCAGGCAATTAGAGTTGGAAAGTCCTTTACTCCACAGTGAATTGCTATTACTGACTCACATTGCTACCTGAGCGAAGAGAAAGTCTAAGTAATCTATTTAGTAGAATATATTCATTTTATAATGAACATTGTATAATGCATGAGAACCTCACTTTTTGGCTTGGCTTATTTCTTTCCAATAATAGAAGTGCTCTAAATGAATTATACTGAGAGAAAAAGGATAGGATCGACTAGGGAACCACTAGAGACTTGGATATGGTTATCACTGGCGAGATGTATGTTATCTTGAATTTGGCTGCTCTCGGATGAAGGGTGCAATGCATTTTCATATTTCAAGGGGCGGTTGGCTCTTCCCGAATCTCCTGGGAGACATTGGGCTTACAAGCAGTGGATGGGGAATGCAAGTTTCCTCCATCTTATTACAGAGCATCGTGTTTCATACGCAAAAATTATTCAAAAGTCTTTCTCCAAGTAGGTTTGCCACTTCTCCGATTGTAGGCTGCAAGTTAGATAGTTGAACTTTCTGAAGTGGTAGAATTAAGTGCTCTGCTATCACAATAAACTCGTTATTATCCTTCTATTTATTCACATCAAATTCTTATCGTATCGGATATCGTAATAACATGAAGTAGAATATTGTAAAAAAATGAGACAAGAGCTAATGATCTGTGTTGTTGTTGAAGTCTATGCCTATGATGCTCTGATGGAAAAATAAAGGTTTTCTATTCTCGCTTCTTTATTTATTCCTTATTCTATCATATTCATTCCTTAAGGTGCGTACAGATTTACGCGCCGCTAACATGAGCAATTCACTTTTAATGAGCTGATGCCAAGCTTTTTATATCTATATCTTATACCGTTTCTGTAAAAATACAGATATAGTCAGCTGATTAAAAGTGAATTGCTCATGTTCGCGGCGCGTATATCTGTACGCACCTTTAGTGATTCTATATTATTCCATCATGGCAAAACATTTGATGATGTCAACAGAATCTTGATACTTTACAGAGTTTTTGATACTTTTGAAATAGTTGATTGAATATTTTGTAATTTTGGATCCCCTTTCAAATGTGTTAATAAGTTGATATGTTTTATTGTAGCTAAACATTTTTTTAATAACTCTGAAGAATTGTCACGTTAACTTGCTGAAAAATTACGTCCTCGTTAACCAACTAATTGAGATGGTGTCACCATAAGTGACATTTGAAACTGTCACCACTTCTTACAAATAATAATAATAATTCTTTATTGGCAGAAACAGAATCGAAATATTTTATTCATGAACATTTCTAAGATAACACGAATGCTTCCCATTGATTCAACCAATGCTGACTGGTTAAAGGGACTCCATGACCTCTCCACTCGCGCTAGAAGGTTCATTGAGGAATCTTGAACCTATCTCAAGTGATGGATGATGGATCGATCGATGACGCTGACGCTATTAAAATGAAAAATCACCTAAAAATCGTTGCCTGTGACTGACCAATGGGGGAGTAGTTGGCCTCTTCACTTTGCATGTTGTGTTCCTCCAGGGTGAATATCAATTTATTTTCCCATCTGTATGATAAACAAGGCGCACTGGACATGCTGACACACTATTTCCATTTCTAGCACCTCCCTCCACCCTGAAAAGTGGATGGTGTGTTTGACACCCCCCCCTCTCACCCAAGACACACAATATTTTCTGTTTATGCTGTTGGTCTAGTGGTTCACTTTTTACTTTTTCACTCGATCTTCATGCTTTCCTCATGTAATATAGTTTTCCTTCATACAAACAGTGCAACTTGAAATAGACCATTACATTGTGCAAAGAAAATCGACTTATTAGAATATCAAATCATGCAACAAATAAAGCGTTAAACGCTGGTATATTGCAAGGATTTGGAATAACAAATAGATTATCTATCAAGAGCAATGCTTTTTGAAGTCAACCTGCCGTTACTAGACCTATGATGTGTAGACCTAGTAGTTTCCCATCTCACAGCTGCTCGATTGAGTCAATTAAATAATAATTATCATAAATTATTAAAATATTATGTAGAATCATATTATTCAAATATTATGTAGAATCCATGGTGCATTTGTAACAATAATTATTGACTACATCGATTATAATCAGTTCTCAACGGGAAAATGTTTGGCTACCAAATACGCAGTCCAACCTTATTTCTACCAATATGGTATGTCGATGCCTACTTATTCTATAATATGTTGGCTTTTTTATTTCTTCCTTCTCTCCTTTCTTCTTTTCCCTTATATACCTACTCCTCCAGCACCAACAACTACTCCTTCTCTTCGCCACCTCATTCTTATCTTTTTACCAGCTCCTCCTTCTTTTCCTTCTTTTCCTCCTAATCCTCTTTCTCATTCTTGTTCTATTGTTCAAAGTGTCTCCCTGAGATTCTTGTTTTGATAGATTGACAATTGCGGGAGGAAAGTCGGTTCCTTTGTCGAGTAGTTTTCCGCAGCTCCTTGATTGCTGGCTGAAATTTTCAAGAAACAAAGAAACTGGACTGGGAAAAATATCGGTTGAATCAAAGTGTCGACACCAGTCGATGGGCTGGCTTGACAAACAGAGAACAAAATCAGTAGAAAGGAAGTGAGAATCGTAAACAACCAACATTGTGCTTCAAAATTTTCTTTAGGTTAGTGATTGGGTAAAGGAGTAAACTTGAAAACTTCTCATCCTTCCACTCCTTCAGAAATGTCAATTCCGTTGAATAAAGTCAACTCGAGAGTTCTTCCTTTGTGGGATCAAGAGATGTCATAAGAAACTGACTTGTTTGGAAAAATATCTTGGTTTTAATAAAAAATTATTAATAAACGAAAATCCAAATTACCCTGAAAATCACCCCGAAACAAATCTATCTATCTATTTCCATCTATCTTGGTTTTCATCAAGTGCCGTTCGCACATTGTAAGTTTTAACGAAATCTCATTTTAAACTAGATTTAATCCATGAGAAGTATTGTTTTTATAATGTGGTCCTTTTTGAATTCAAGCCACCAAGGACGTATTGCATGAAAAAATACAAACTAATAATATCAGTAACCAGCTGGTAATCAGAATAGGAAATTACTTAAATTATCAGCATAGTATCTAGTTTAAACTTTCACTATGCAAACAGCACATTATAGATTGAAATCTTCCAAGCAAGCTCCAATATGTTATTTATTGCTTATTTTAATCAGTTTGGACAAATCAAGTTATTTAGTCTCCGTGCATCAATTGATACGAGATGAATGTTGCTTTCAAATGTAGAATATCGTGAAAAATTGCTGGCTCCTGATTGGTGGATGGCTTTCAATCCATTGTCGCCTGCTAATAGAAAGCCTGAAGACTGTCAATCAAACGTAGTCGAACGTTGCTGCTCTCCGATTGCTGGTTAAATTTTTACCAAGTCCTCTTAGTTGCCATTTTGAGTATTCACAACATGTGTAGAACGATTCTAGATGACTTCTCTTCTATGTGGCATTTTTTAGATCAAACTTTTCCGTTTTATGTTGCAACAACGCAATATTATTACGTCATCAAATTGTATCTCATTTTCATATTATTGAATAACCTATGTAATATGTATGGATAATGCACAATCTAATTTCTCTTAACAAAACTACTTCAGTAGATAGCTCAGCTAGGATATTCCTCAGATGGTAGACACGTAGCTCAGGAATTGTTTCAGAAACAAATTACAACATTCAGGAAAATATTCTTTATGCAAATTTACCTAACGCTCGCTGACGTCCAAGTATTCTACGCGAATAAATAAATTTGAAATCGTGCAGGGGTATCATTTTACGAGAGAATTTTAGTTATCATTGTCGGTGTAGTATTCGAGGTCTTTTAGTGGTCTCTTCGGGGAAACAGGATCGTTTGGGCAAGATCTCTTCTTACTTGCGGTTAATAACTCTAAATGCGCATGTGCAGAATTCTAATGAACTTGAATATTGTACAAGGCAAGGTTGGCATAACTGCTAGATTGGCGCCAGGATGACTTCGTACAGGATGACTTGTGAAATAATTATTATACCTGGCATTTTCATAGTGAAGCTGTTTCAATTTTCTGGTTTCCCTCGTTTCAGCTGTATTTTTTTTGTTCTCTATCCATCTTCTGGAAATTTGCTTTTGAAAATAGAGTAGATAATGATGAGCTTGCAATACCTTTCAATTTAGATTATTAACTATTTTTGAACTACGTATTTAACAACGCTGATAGTGGTGTTCCTAATCCCTTTTCAATTCATTCCACAATACTTATATTATTAGTTAACCCTCTACACAGAGTCAAATTCGATCATATCTGAATAATAATAATAATTTTATCTCAGATTTTTGAGGTAAAGTAGTGCTGAAGAAATTAAATTTTCACACTAATTCAAAATAAAGTGAGGTCATATTAGTGAATGTTGAATGTGCAGATTTAGCCAAAAAATAGCGACAGCAAGACAGGCGCCATACTGCAAAAATCTACTGAATAATTTACAACATTTTCACAGTAATTTTCACTTCTCTTCATTTTCCATTTTCTCTCTTGCGCAATTCCATCTGTCGCATTACACGCTCCGTTTATGACGCATCTGTCATTTCAAAAATCGTAACAAAATTTTGCAATTTATTGTTCACAGTGCAATTTTATTAAATAGGCAGCCGGCCTACCGTATTGAATGAGCTACAATATGAATAATTCAGTCGAATCGAGGCCTATGTGAAGAAAATAATGAGGCCTATTCACAATATTCTTTTGAGAATGTGACAAGATTCATTTCGTGTGTAGGCCCTCTACATTTTGGAGACTGCTACACATAATATAAAAGCCTTATATTACGTTTGGCCGTATTCGAAATATGTGACAGAAATGATAAAATGAATCACAGAAGAATGTCTTTTGAAGGATTTCATGTAAGTTAGGCCTTCTGTGAGGGGGAGTCCAACGTTTTTCGCTTCATTTTTCAAAACTTAGAAAAAGTGTTTTTCCTCTCTACCACTTACTGTACATTGTAAAGGCATTCTTTGTACGGCCCACATGCCATCTCTTGCCTCATACGCATAACTTTTGATCTATCATGTAAGAGTTAAGGTAAAGTGTTTTAATACAACCTGAGGTAAAACGTAGTGTCTTAACCCAACTTAAGACACAGAATAACTCTGTGTATGTAGTTTTCCCAATCATGGGTAATCTTTGATGTTTGAATCAAGTTGAAAGGAGGCCGTTTGAGCAAGGTTCTTCCGGCTTAATCAGTTCTCGATTCTTTAGTTATTTATTGATTTGAATAAATAAAAATTAATTTATCAATGAATATTGTAAGAAGACGAGCCCATCATATTCATATAAGTTTATAATATTTATACATTAAACAATATTCATGACAATGACTGGAAGGAAAACAACGGGTTGGATCTAGACTACTATTATTTAGTAAGAACCGAAAGAACTATATACAATGTTTTAAAATAAATTCGCATGTTCAATCTATGTTAACCATGTAATTTGCAATCGAAAAAAGTTGCACACATTTTACAACTTCTGAACTATGAATAGAAATGATGCTACATAAACGTCTAGTTAAATTCTCCGTCTTAGATCGTAAGGCAACGAAACTGCAGTTTCAAACGTGTTGTTATTATCAAAGTTTCAGGTATTAAATGCAGGCAATATGCAGCACGGAAGCTGCCTCGTCATGTTAAGAGATCATTAAATTTTCCCTCACACTCTCTCTCTTTTCAATCTCTCTACTTCTTTTCACAAGATTCGTTCTTTGTCTCACTCTTTCTACTCTTTGCAACTATTCTGACTTTTCGTCTCTGTCTTTCTCAATTATCTAAATACAGTAGCTTCACTACCCTACTCCATCTCTTGCTCCTATTTCTCTGATATTCAATTTTTTTCAACTTCTAGTTTCTCAAGCTCCGGTACTTTTATACTATTAGATCATCGAATACATTTTCTTTGAAATCGAATATATACTATGTGTGAGAATGAAAATCAATCTAGAAATAGAATTTGCTTATACACCCCGTACGTGTATAAGCAAATTCTATTTCTAGATTGATTTTCATTCTCACACATAGTATATATTCGATTTCAAAGAAAATGTATTCGATGATCTAATAGTATAAAAGTACCGGAAAAGTATAGGAAATTCACGAATAAAGTCTCATCATCAAGTCTCAACTACTAGACTGATCAACTTGAAATTTTGCTCATAGATTCTTAATTTACAGAAGATTTCAGTAGGTCGTGTTTTCTGTTTTTCATGTTTTTAATCAGACCCTTGCGGAGCACGGGTTACCTGCTAGTCTAGAATGATAATCAATAATATCATTCAGAATAACATTTATTCTAATCCATATTCTCAGATTGTGATTTGGTGTAGAAAATTGAAATGGACATAACCTATGTATAATATTTGGACAATTTGAAACTAAATAGGAAATTAAAAAAGTTTTGGGCAATAGCCTGTTTTTTCTTTTCCGATCATTGTATTGTTTGTGCTAACCTAATAAATAAATGAATAAATAAACATGAATCATTAGAAACCATTCATATGACGATCATGTTTTTACTTTCCTTGCCCTATTACCATAAGGAAAGTATTGCTTTCCGAAAAAAATTAAGGTACCCCAATTTCTAAATTTCTATACGTTTCAAGGTCCCCTGAGTCCAAAAAAGTGGTTTTTGGGTATTGGTGTGTGTGTGTGTGTTGTGTGTGTGTGTGTGTGTGTGTGTGTGTGTGTGTGTGTGTGTGTGTGTGTGTGTGTATGTGCGTCTATGTACACGATATCTCATCTCCCAATTAACGGAATGACTTGAAATTTCGAACTCAAGGTCCTTACAATATAAGGATCCGACACGAACAATTTCGATCAAATTCAATTAAAGATGGCGGCTGAAATGGCGAAAATGTTGTCAAAAACAGGGTTTTTGCGATTTTCTCGAAAACGGCTGCAACGATTTTGATCAAATTCATACTCAAATTAGTCATTGATAAGCTCTATCAACTGCCGTAAGTCCCATATCTGGAAAAATTTCAGGAGCTCCGCCCCATCTATGCAAAGTTTGATTTTAGATTCCCAATTATTAGGCTTCAGATACAATTTAAACAGAAAATTTTAAGTGGAAAAGATTGAGCATGAAAATCTCTACAATTGATGTTCAGTAACATTTTCACCTAAAATTGAAAATAAGCTCGAAATTCGAGAAAATGTGATTATTTCAATTGCAAACTGTTGACAACTGTTGATTCTATCAAATCATTCACTATAAAGAGATAGCAGACCTCGTGTGTTTCCAGCGTTAGACCTATTGTCCTGTCACCAGCTGGCTCAGATTTTTGAATAGTAGTGGACTTGAGATGCGCGGGAACACTAGCGTTAGATGATCAATTCTCATAAGGGCAAGGAAAGTTGTGTGAGTGCGCCACATCAGATTTTATTTAATTATCATACTTCTATTACACTGCTATAACCAATGCAGTTATAAACTATTTACTTTGCTGTTCTATTTGATTTGGCCTACTGAAGAATCTGACCTGAACGCCAAGACTATTATGATTCGATTATAAAATAAGATGAATATTATTGAATGAGAATAGGTGATTATCGGATGAGAGAAATTCTTATTTTCAAATACAGTTTTTTCACTTTCTAAGATACAGTGGAATGACAGAAGTCACCATTCATTGTGACACTCTGCATAATTATTATACCTATTCTTTCTCTACTACTTTACCTATTCTATTTTTCAAGTTTTCCTGCCTCATCTTCTTCAGATCGTACTCTTTCATCCTACTCTCTCTCTCTCTCTCTCTCTCTCACACACATACTCTCACACTCTCTTTCACTCTATATCTCTTTATCACTCCCTCTCTCCTACTATCTTTCTATGACTGGTTTTATGAATCACCATAAAAAGATCGCGGCAGTAAATCTTCAATAACAAGCGCACTCACACACCTTTTGCTCATAGATTCTTAATTTACAGAAGATTTCAGTAGGTCGTGTTTTCTGTTTTTCATGTTTTAAATCAGACCCTTGCGGAGCACGGGTTACCTGCTAGTCTAGAATGATAATCAATATCATTCAGAATAACATTTATTCTAATCCATATTCTCAGATTGTGATTTGGTGTAGAAAATTGAAATGGACATAACCTATGTATAATATTTGGACAATTTGAAACTAAAATAGGAAATTAAAAAAGTTTTGGGCAATAGCCTGTTTTTTCTTTTCCGATCATTGTATTGTTTGTGCTAACCTAATAAATAAATGAATAAATAAACATGAATCATTAGAAACCATTCATATGACGATCATGTTTTTACTTTCCTTGCCCTATTACCATAAGGAAAGTATTGCTTTCCGAAAAAAATTAAGGTACCCCAATTTCTAAATTTCTATACGTTTCAAGGTCCCCTGAGTCCAAAAAAGTGGTTTTTGTGTGTGTGTGTGTGTGTGTGTGTGTGTGTGTGTGTGTGTGTGTGTGTGTGTGTGTGTGTGTGTGTGTGTGTGTGTGTGTGTGTGCGTGTCTATGTACACGATATCTCATCTCCCAATTAACGGAATGACTTGAAATTTCGAACTCAAGGTCCTTACAATATAAGGATCCGACACGAACAATTTCGATCAAATTCAATTAAAGATGGCGGCTGAAATGGCGAAAATGTTGTCAAAAACAGGGTTTTTGCGATTTTCTCGAAAACGGCTGCAACGATTTTGATCAAATTCATACTCAAATTAGTCATTGATAAGCTCTATCAACTGCCGTAAGTCCCATATCTGGAAAAATTTCAGGAGCTCCGCCCCATCTATGCAAAGTTTGATTTTAGATTCCCAATTATTAGGCTTCAGATACAATTTAAACAGAAAATTTTAAGTGGAAAAGATTGAGCATGAAAATCTCTACAATTGATGTTCAGTAACATTTTCACCTAAAATTGAAAATAAGCTCGAAATTCGAGAAAATGTGATTATTTCAATTGCAAACTGTTGACAACTGTTGATTCTATCAAATCATTCACTATAAAGAGATAGCAGACCTCGTGTGTTTCCAGCGTTAGACCTATTGTCCTGTCACCAGCTGGCTCAGATTTTTGAATAGTAGTGGACTTGAGATGCGCGGGAACACTAGCGTTAGATGATCAATTCTCATAAGGGCAAGGAAAGTTGTGTGAGTGCGCCACATCAGATTTTATTTAATTATCATACTTCTATTACACTGCTATAACCAATGCAGTTATAAACTATTTACTTTGCTGTTCTATTTGATTTGGCCTACTGAAGAATCTGACCTGAACGCCAAGACTATTATGATTCGATTATAAAATAAGATGAATATTATTGAATGAGAATAGGTGATTATCGGATGAGAGAAATTCTTATTTTCAAATACAGTTTTTTCACTTTCTAAGATACAGTGGAATGACAGAAGTCACCATTCATTGTGACACTCTGCATAATTATTATACCTATTCTTTCTCTACTACCAGTAGAGATAGACATATAGGACTTATTTTATCTGTGCTACTACTTTACCTATTCTATTTTTCAAGTTTTCCTGCCTCATCTTCTTCAGATCGTACTCTTTCATCCTACTCTCTCTCTCTCTCTCACACACATACTCTCACACTCTCTTTCACTCTATATCTCTTTATCACTCCCTCTCTCCTACTATCTTTCTATGACTGGTTTTATGAATCACCATAAAAAGATCGCGGCAGTAAATCTTCAATAACAAGCGCACTCACACACCTTTCGTTATAAATTGTCTTTTCACTTGCGTCTTTTATTCTTGTAGCTTTGCTCGCCTATATAGAAGTAGCAGCTTACTCATTTTCATTGCATCTATCTCCACTGCGTCTGCCCCAGCTTGCCTGTAAACTTGTGCACTGTAATGAAACTTTTGCGAATAAATCATCCTATCAACTATCACAGTACACATCCTTCCCTCGTTTCCTATTTCTGCCTTCACTTTTTTCACATACTTTTACTCTCTTTATTTCTTTTCTTTTCTTTAATCTGTGAAGCTGAATAAGTAATTTTATTTGATTTTAACTTGAATATTGGTATCGAAGGTTAAATTTGAACAGTTCAATAAATTGTTGGTAATCATAAATCGAATTTGAAGTGAAACTCCCGTTTGCACGTTCTAGTTGTACGTCCATCAAATGCAACTGGTGTTATTAAATAGAATGACGTCATTGCATGTAAAAATGTGATCATTCAATAGACCCTAGACTTTTTATGTGGTACATTCCGAGGTATTTGGAATCTACTATAAAAGCAATCTACTACAGTATGGTAGTAGTAATATAGTAGTAGTAATATCTGAATCCAGATTTAAGTTGTTTTACCGCTAAAAGTTTAATATTCAAATTAAAACCCAAGATTTAGGAATTTAGTACCTACGTTCGACATTTGATATTTTTATTGAAAAATTTAGGAGTTAAAAGCTCAAACATTCAGCAGCGGAGATCAGGGTTGAAGTTTGACATTGGTCGAGACCAACGTTAGTAGACAGTCTACTAACTTTGGGTCGAGACTGGACATGCTCTTTGTGGACGAGCTCTCATGTTATAAATACAATACTAGATGCACATTTAAACAAAAACAAAATCATTACTGTAGCATAACTATAGAAAAAATAACTGAAAAAACTTATGATTCAGTTGCACTTGAAACAGTCACAATACAATATTCTAAAAGTAACTTTGTTAGGTCAGACAATCAAATACCGATCATACGGATCCATTCACACTAGGCCATTCACACTAGGCCTATTCACACTAGGCCTATTCACACTAGGCCATTCACACTAGGACTATTCACACTAGGCCATTCACACTAGGCCTATTCACACTAGGCCATTCACACTAGGCCATTCACACTAGGCCTTCACACTAGGCCATTCACACTAGGCTATTCACACTAGGCCATTCACACTAGGCCTATCACACTAGGCCTATTCACACTAGGCCTATTCACACTAGGCCATTCACACTAGGCCTATTCACACTAGGCCTATTCACACTAGGCCTATTCACACTAGGCTATTCACACTAGGCCATTCACACTAGGCCTATTCACACTAGGCCATTCACACTAGGCCATTCACACTAGGCCTATTCACACTAGGCCTATTCTCACTAGGCCTATTCACACTAGGCCATTCACACTAGGCCTATTCACACTAGGCCTATTCACACTAGGCCTATTCACACTAGGCCTAATCACACTAGGCCTAATCACACTAGGCCTATTCACACTAGGCCATTCACACTAGGCGTATTCACACTAGGCCTATTCACACTAGGCCAATCACACTGCTAGATGCTTCAGCAAACAGTTCACTTGAGATTGATAATGGTCTAACAACAGAACAAGTTTCTCAATGTTTTCGATAAATGAAGGTTTCTGACAATTTGAAGTCAGTTTCAACTTGATTGAATGAACTTTCGTTGGTGTAATGAAGTTTGAGTTCCAAGATAATTTCTGCGATTTTGGACCTATCTTGGCATTTCGTTGTCAAGTCTTGAAGACGTAAGCCAGGCTAGCTCAAAGGGAATGCGTCGTTTGTTTCTCCTCCTACTAGAACAAGAGGCTGATATTGAGTTGTTCTGAGGAGGAAATGCTCCTCACTACCACTACCTTCTTCGCCTTGTAGCTCCTCACTGCAGCGGCTCTTTTATCCCATCCACTTCAGGCCCGAAATTTCATTTGCAAAACTTCTTCGCTCGTACAGAGGGCGTAATCCCTTTTTCCCGAAAGGTACCTTTACTCGTTGCCGTGTTGTAACTCAAAAACAGCAATAACTCGATTGCAATAACTTTAGTAACTTAATAATGTTGTGAAAGTTGGCCCACAGGCCGGTATAATGGAAGTTGGTTTTGGTAGGCGTGGGCTTATTGCTCCGATAATATTGCTCACAGTTAATCGTTAAAAGTTTTCGAAAACGTTTTTGTTGTATACTTTTATTGGAAAAGATGAGGCGCCGTGTCTACTGAACACAATTTCTGTTTTTTCAACTTTTTGAGAGGTGTTAATTATTATTTCTAATTGCTTCACTCTTCTAAACAGTCTCCGGTAGACTATTATTGACTTCAAATTATTGATCCAACCGACATTTTCCGCGATTGTTTTCTCTTATGCTGCTCTTCAAATATTGTTTTAAGATGTGGTAGTCATGGCAGGTAAGAGCTCAGTGCTCTCGGTTCCACTCTGTTGTTGAAACTGTGTCTGCTCAAGTTATGAGCTTCAAAATCACTCCTTGGTGGTTCGGAACTCCGCTAAAAATTTAGGTCCACTAATCGTTTATCATCTCTCTCATTAACAACGCTCGAGCTTTAGGCACCATTAGAGATCAAATTATAATGTAATAGGTTATTCATTTTGATAAGAGATATGATTACTATAATGGAAAAGGTAGCCTAGTTCCTACTCCTATATAGCCTAGAGTGCTCCTAAAAACTCCGTATCACCACGATATTCTATTAACAGAAACCAACATCCACACAAGCAGAAATATGTTGGACGACGATTTTCATTAACTGTTTCTTAATAGAAAAACAGTGTATGACATAGTCCTTTAAAAATCTGTACTCTGCTGAGAAATTGACTCAGTCATAACAGATTAGTCAAAAGCAATAGGTCTCTATCGAGTTCGAATTCTTCAATTTTTTTTTAAGAAAGAGTGTCTCAAGGATTAGAATCACTCATCAAGACTGCCGCGACTGTAACTTCGTTTTACAAAGCTAATGACAACAAAGAGAGACCAAATACAAAGGAAGATAATGAAAATAAAAAAGTACGTAGTAAAACAAAGGAAAAATAAGTAAAATAGGAGGAAAGAAAAAAGAGCACAAGGTGAACGAATTTATAAATTAAGCGGTGTGTTTTGTCGTCTTGTCTGGTTCTATGCGTTCTGTGTTTACCGTTGGCTTTGCTGCTATAACGGCCCGTCTGTATACCTATACAACAAGTAGCAACAGCATGTTTATACAACATGTTATACTGCAACAACTGAGTGCTCTTAATTAGAGACGGCTGTCGTGATCAGTAGTGCCAACCTAGCAGCTGATACCTGGAGAACAGGAATTAAGCAACAGTAGGCTATTACTGTATTAGTGAAGCACTGCTAGGCTGGTAATGTTTTGGTGATGCTGCTACTGCATGCAATGTTGTGCACTGCATCAACGAAGACTGGACAACAACGAATCATCATGAGTCCATTTCTGTCAAGTCACCGTCACTGTTCTTGTGATGGATCCATTGACTCTACTGATAAGAGTCCATTCTTATCAGTGAGCCTTTTGTAAGACAGCCCCAATAAAACTTACACTGATTCATAGCCTGACATAGCCTAACATTAGTTGTGACTCCAGTCGAAATCAAATAAAAATAATGCACATACAAATATTTAAATAATAATATTGAAGATACACATTGAAATAATCAATTATATCCGTCTAACCCAAAATCAGATCATGAAATGTTATCAGTTTTCAAGAGATTATTTAATCATGTGAAAATCAAATTATTCGTCATTTGTGAAAATCATTATTCGTCACATTCAATCATGAACTGAAAATGAATAGAATAGAATAGCTGCCTTTATTTTTACCTAGGAGGGCGGAATAGCAGATAGTATGAGTAACAACTTTGGGAAAATTGCGTGAATGTACTAGCCTACACCAGACTATATTATCAGCTCATGTGATGATTCCTAGTACTCATGTTGCTGTTTTCCTTCTATCAAAGCTGGAACTTCGAAAAGGAAAGTTATTTTATCTAGGGAAACTAGGGGTGATGAAGAAGAAGAAGAAGAAGAAGAAGAAGAAGAAGAAGAAGAAGAAGAAGAAGAAGAAGGAGAATGAGGATATGGAGGAGAAAGAGAAGACAGAAAGAGGAAGAAGCAAGAAGAGGAATAAGAAGCACCAACATTTTTTTGAGTTGCAATGCAACTAGCAGCAAGTGGTAGCGGATTATTATTGAAGTAGGAGTTGTAATTCATCAAGACGAAGTTCTCGCCGCCATTCTGAGATGGCAAGCGGTGGTATTCGTGCAACTTTGCTAGCAAAACTTGATCAAGTCATGATGTTACTGGAAATTGCCATTCTGAGATGGCAAGCGGTGGTATTCGTGCAACTTTGCTAGCAAAACTTGATCAAGTCATGATGTTACTGGAAATTTGTTGGGGAAGGGGGGTTCTCAAAACAACCTCTATTACCCCCTTGTAGTCTAATTCAATAACTAGCAAACGGATTAGGAATATCAGAATAGCGCAGTTGAAATTTAATTATTTCGTGTGATCATGTAAGTGAAACTGTGTGATGGGAATTGTATTGATCCGATAGATATCAATTGTGTTGAGAATATTGAATATACTATTGACAGTTACTATTAAAGAGGCTTCAATACCTTCTGATTACCAACTTCTAACTTCAATTACCAATACCTCCAACTCCAATTAATATGATATAATTGGATCAGTGAATAATTGAGTCAGTCTGCTGGCATGTGAGCTGATGAGGAATATATCAATATTGTGACTAAAAATATAAAATTTTGCTTTAAGATACAGTAAGTAATCTTATACCTTCAACTATAGTTTATATGATTCAGTCGGATGAGATTTGAGTCAGTACTCAATCTGCATTTATGAGGAATCTATTGAATATTTCAATAATTGTGCAGATGATATTAGATCATATTCTTGATATAATCTCAGATTAAGTCATATAATCTTCAGATCATTCTGGCACTTACAAATGGCGACTGCTTTTATTGTATTTTGTTCTGAATTAGGTATATTTTGAATTTTACTCTATTTTGCAAGGTTTATTGATTCATCTATTCAATAGAAAGTAGAATCTATCTATATTAGGAATGTAGATACGTATAAAATTATCTCATTACTCAACCTACTTCTTTTGTATTGTTTCTGATTTCTTTTGTGAAACCGGCCTCCGGTGAGATTCTCCAAAACGAGTATAAACTTTCTGAAGGAGTTTGCACTAAGGACTACGACTGTCGATCAATTATTCTATTCTATATTATTCTATTCATAACATGGGGAAAGGTGCATTCAAATTTTGAAGTGCACTAGGCTCAATGTCCGGGCCTAGTAATGGACAGAATAGAAGAAGAGTTTTTCTGATTCCATCACCGTGAATGGTAGGCTACTGCACAAAACGCTGAAGAAGACGAAGAATATGTTGCAAGAAGAGTCCGTTATCTATTAGGAGGTGGCAGGGGGAGAGTGGGTAGTGATGATAATTTTCCACTTGGAGTCCTTTTGCCACCGTATAGAATGGAAAGAAAAGAGTGCAGCTCTGATAAGAGATGCGCGAGTGAGAGAGAGTGATTGAGAAAAATCTACTGACAGAAGTAGGAAATGTAAGAACATGGCAATGGGACCACTAGCCGTGACACTCCAGCAGCTACTCAATTGTCATTCTTTATGATCTTCTCTTCTCCGTTTTCGTTTCCTATTCTTTTATTCTGCTCGCTTCTCTCAACTCTTCTCATTTCTCTTCAACCCCCTTATTTTTTATAAATTTTTGGTTGAGCTGCGAAATCAAACCAAAACATCAATTAGCTCAAAATATTTTCATTATTTTACCAAGATCTTGGTAAAAAAAATATACATCTAAAATGTTTTTGCTAACTTAAAACGTGGTCATCTGTTTTAGTAGGGTTCCATAAATTTTATGAAAATTTTAAATCAACGCAGAAACATTATGCTGATTTATTGACTAAAATACTGCTATTTATATCATGTCAAGTCAGCATTCAAAATGCATTTCAGTACTATGAACATTTGATCATATCAAGAATCAAAGAATTAAATATCTTCTCTTTTTTCAATCCCCCTTCTCTCCTATCTTTGCCTCCATTTTCACTAATTCCCTCTTCTCTCTTATCCTTATATCGTCTTCTTTTTCGTTTATCCTTATAAATATATCATTTTCCATCCAGCTTCTTATTGAAAATAGATATTATTCTCTATATTCAGAATATGGAGAAAGTAAACTTGAAACTTTTCTCTACCAGTAAGATTTTTATTGAAGATCAATTCTATGAAAATCGGTAAATATTTTTTCTCTTCCTTATTTTTTCTCTCTTCTCTACTGAATCTTCTTATTCATCTTCGTTTTTCATTCTTCTTCTGCCATTCTTCTTCTTTCTTTTCTTCTTCCTCTTATTTCCGCTACAATGCCTTCTCTATCGAAATAATAAATCGCTGCAACCGCCTCGCGCACTTTACGAACGGTTGCGCAAAGATAAAAGAATACAGCTTAAATTACGGATAAAGAAGAAAAAGAATAAAAGGATGAAGGAGAAGAAGAAAAAGAATAATAAGAAGAAATGGAAGAAGATGGAAAGCGGATGCACGCGCCGTCTATCGCTCAGCTCCGGCAACCAAAACGATTCTAGTCTTCAATAGATTTTTCTTTCTTCTCCCACTTTCTTCAACTGTTTGCTAACAAATATTGCAACTCAGTAGTTACATCAGCAATCAGGCGAAAAGATGGCCGTGGTCGATCTCAGTTCATGTTCAAAAGATAAATCTGTAAAGCAGCCTTGCTGATCAGTAATCATATACACCTACTACCATAGTAGGTAGAGAAAAGATATCTAGATTATTTGTCTCTGCTACTACTGACCCCATTCAGACATGTAATGATTTATCGTGCCGGTCACAAAAATTTTTCTCAATAAAGTTTAAATTCAAAAGAGCACATAGTTTTCCTAGGAGAGACTACTTTGGTCAAGTTATGATTCTTTAGTGAGGTCTATGGTATATTGGTAGTACGAGTATTTGATTAACATTGGTGTTGTTATCCTTGCTTGTTGTCTATCATTCGACAAAGCAGATAGAGATCCGCAAAGTTAACAGATATTTTTTTAAATGTAGATATATAATCAATTAACCAAATATTTAATCTCAGTCATGAAAATGTATTATTTAATCTTTGAGAAATGTATTTGCTTGACGAATAATTTATTTTTAAAATAAGAATATTAACAGCTAATATTACATCAAATATATGTATCAGCTATCTTCTACAGAAGGCAGGGACAAAACAAAGAATCGTTTATGCTGTTCTCCTATGTTTGTACACTGTCATTATAACGAGGACCTCGCTGTAGTGTGTGACAGTTCTTTTTTGCTTTTTGGTTATTACTTTTTGAGGTAGGCTATGTTGAAGTATTCTGAAGTTGAAATTTACTAAACAGATAATTTCAAATTTGGTAAGCTAACATATAATTCTATTAAATCTTGAGTATACATTCTTCAAGGTATTGGTAATTTAATTATTAAGCAATTGGTTAGGGAGCGGTTTGACTCAATGGTTGCGCTAATAAGCTATCGCTTAGATATAAGTTGAGAATCATGCGCCTGCTAATCCCGTTGGAAGGGTGAGCCAACTCCTCTGAATACAGTTCACGGTATTTTATGAGTTGTAAATCGCACCCGGCTGTTTTGAACCCTCCTAAAACTGAAGGTGCATTCATCTTATCTGCCTCATTACTCACGCACAAGCCTAGAGCTCCCCCTGAGCATCACCCTCAGCATATAAAAGAAGACATTTTATTCTAGAAATATTGTATTGATTCTTGAGAAAGTTATTCAGTTTTTTGACAATTAATCAATTTTCAATTTCATGAATAACATGAAGGAATGATTCATTCCAACTTGAAATCAATATCCTTATTAATCAATAATAAGCATAAGAAGGCAGATTGATTGTTGAGTAATTGATTAGACATCATCCATCTAGATCAGTGGAAAACAAAGGCCATTGAGTCTAATACAATACAACAATGGCGATTAATTGTGGTGGCTGAGGGTGAGGGCTGACTGTGACTTGCCTCGTGTTGCCTTGGTGTTGGTGGCCTGAGTTGCGCGTGGCTCTTGACACAAGCACAATGCTTATCTATTTCCATGGAATAAATCACATGCTAACAGATTTTTCATGCTTACTTAGAGCATAGAGCAGAGCAACAGTTTTGTAGAGTTTTGAAACGTTCAAAATTGAGGATGTGTCATTGAACGAGTCATAGAATAAAATTAAACTTTAAAAAATGAAATCAGGTTCTACAATACCGTTGATTATACTGGAGAATGTGTTGGAACTTTTTTCATGTTTATCGTCATCATCATGATCATTGTCTATGTAAATAACTCATTAATTTCTTATTAATAGAAAAATGAATTTACTTATACATATCCGGGTTTGGAAATATGATTGACGCATCATCACTTGATGCTAATGAACTGAGTTTTAAAAGAACTTTCAACTTTTATTAACTATAAGATTGCTTGAATTGAATATAATTGCATAATAATCATCTTTATATAATATTTCATCTATGAATAAGTTTGTTCTTTCAAAAATTATGATCATTGCTCGGTCTAATGACTTGCAATTTTTCATTAAGACTCTGAATTTACCGAGGATGGTTATAGCAGGTTATTTTCATTCGTATTAATTAAACAATTTTTATTGATAGAAAAAAATAAATATTTTCAAACAAATCATTCAAACAAATCTATTCAATTTGTGATTCAAAGTTTACGCAAAGATATTTACCCAACCAAACAAAGCTTTCTCAAAGTGATTCCTAATTGGTAGTCTAGCACGAACGTTTCATGGAATCAAAGCTTGCGGGTTCCAGACCAATATTATTTTTTGCTGAAAATGTATATTCATAGAGCGATTTCAAATCTAGGGTATTGATGCTATTTCATCATATTTTCTTGTAATATGTTTTTTTTTATTTTTGCTATAGGCCTATTGATATTATTTATGTTTATCAATACAATTTTTATGATCAATTCACATAATATGCACAACTATGTAAATAATAATCAATTATTCATAATAATATGTTCTTTTCCGCAGTGGTGTAGTGAAGGGGAGGTTTCCAGGTTACAATCCCCCCATGAGCCCGAAAAAGATGCCCAAAAATCCAAGATAGCCTAAACCCCCACTCCCTAATCAAATCCCACTAGGTGAAGTCTATAGTGGGCTGTTTGTCAGCCCCTCCCCCTATTTCAAAATCCTGGCTACGCTACTGCTTTTTCAAAACATACTTCTGTAAAAATTCAGAAAGGGAACAGTTTGGGGCTGGAACTGTTGGTCCATTTCTGATCAAGTATAATATCGGGTACCGAGCTTCGCTCTACAGTACAAAAGCATAGAAAATGTTGATATGTTGATCATGTCGATTAATTTCATATGAATTTCGATTAATATTAATTTCTCGTAAGGTCAGCGGATCGAATGCAATAGTCCAACAGCTGAGACATAATTTTGTCTCACTCCCACACACGCATTCGCTCACTCACTTCCATTATCGAAAGATGACAAAATGTTCAGCTGTTTTTCCAAGGCTGAATAATTATCCTTTTAATGTCCATCAGCGAATTATCCCAGGGATTAGACCTAGTGTAATCGAATTTTTATATCATAAACCTTCTTTTTCCAAATTTCGTGAAAATCATTAGAGCCGTTTTCGAGATCCGGTGACATACAGACATATAAACAGAAATCGCTCAATTAATATTAGACGGTGTGATTTGTGTATTGTAAAATGAATAGATGAATGAACAACGTTGTTTATGCTTGTGTTGCAGAGAACACATTCACAGTGTGCCTGGTGAAGGGCAGCCAAGGTCTGGGGTTGAGCGTGGCTGGTGGCCGTGAAGAGGGGGGCGGGCCCAGCAGGTGTGAGGGTGGGTGGCCCCCCGGCCTTGTTCGCATCAAGCGTCTCTTCCCCAACCAGCCGGCCTGGCAGTGCGGTCGACTCCGGCAGGGCGACATCCTGCTCTCCGTCAACAAAGTGCCTCTCACCGGACTCACCAACTATGTCAGTACTCTTCAGCCTATTTTCGGATGATACTATTCAGTCCAATTTGTACTAGTTTGCAGGTAAACATAGCAAAAGTGCGCATCTCGTACCCCCTTCGCTAAAGGTGTGGAACCGCTAAGTTGACACTTGTTGTAAAGTTGAAAATTTCACCTCCCACATTGAAGCTGTTATTACAATGATACAAAAAAATGAAATAACACATTACAGTAAATAAAAGACAATTTAATGATCTACAAACCTACGATAAGCATCTCGAAAACTGTTGAAAATCACAAAACTTCACTGAACAAAATTTTTAGAAAACTCACCTATCAAGCTTTATTTTCGAATGGTTAGTCGGAACGCATTGTTCCCGAAATATAAGCATGTAGTATAAGCAAAAAATTGAAAAATGCAACTTTTTAACCACCCTGATCCCTTTAGCACAAGGGGTAGTAGGCATGGGGACTTTTGATAATATGTTCACCTCCTAACTGGTCCCAACACAGCTGCAAAGTCATAAATTGTGTTTAAAACATTCCCTCCAAATTCATTTGTCAATTGGTTCAATTTGGTCTTTTTAAAATTAATGTTTATATCATTTTTTAAAACTTCATCTTTTATCCATTTTTTAATACAATTATTACAATTATACAGTATAACTATGACTGAGAATAGGCCCAGTCAAAACTTTAGAAATTATAGAATTAAAAAAAATCATCAGGTATAAGAGTGACTGATAAAAATCTTTCTCTGTACCATTGAGGAGTTGGAGTTGCATGACTGCAATGAAGAAGAGGTGGATTCCAAAAGGTATTAAGTCAAAAAAATAAATTTCTCAGGAACTAATTTTTTCTATTTTTGATAATATAATTGAATGCTACTTTGGAATAGAAACATTCATGTAATTTGCAGTTTCAAATCATTCTTTCAAGACAATTAAAAGTGAGATTCAATCACAAAATATTTTTTTTTAAATGTTAAACATTTGGTTTTTTCCCAAAACGACCTTAAGTCAGTGACTTAAGCACTTCTGGAAAATTCATATGGGAGACAACTTCAAACTATTATTATTTATAAGAGTATTGATAATCAGAGCTTGTCTTTAAGATGTCAACAAAGGTTTTAATAACTATCTAAGTACATGAAATATTAATATGTTTCTAAATTATGTTTCTATATTAATTTTTATTTATCAAAATTAATCACATTCTTCTTCATTTCACTGACACGATTCACTAATCAAAGTTTATCAGTCTGCATAAACTCAAAATCACAGCAGATAGGTGCTGACAAAGACCTTAAAGATGCATAGACTCACATGCAGCGCTAGTGTCGTACTTGGAATTGAAATCCGCCATTGAGGGAGCAGCCCATAAGATTATTACATACCAATGCCACCAATGCCTTTGTGATCTATAATATTACAAATATTATATATATGACTAGCCGTCAGGCTCGCTTCGCTCGCCATATTCGTCTAGCCAGGGGGCTCCGCCCCCTGGACACCCGACTGGATCGTCCAAAAATGAGATCAGCGGGCTCGCTTCGCTCGCCTGCATGTAGACCTCAGCGGAACCTCTGTACCGAATTCTGGACCCCCGACTGGATTGTCCAAAAATGAGATCAGCGGGCTCGCTTCGCTCGCCTGCATGTAGACCTCAGCGGAACCTCTGTACTGAATTTGAACGTATTATGTCAATTTGATCTCGAAAAACACCTGTTACTATATCGGCGTATCTTTGGCGAACAAAATTCTTCCACCTCAGCTAAACCTTTGTACTGAATTTTTTTAAATATATTTCCATCAATTATTGAATAAGGTGAGGAAACGCAGAAAAGCTGAAAAAACGCTAATTTTGGGCGTATCTTTGGCGTTATTTCAAATTCCTTCTAACACAACATTATTGCACCCCAGCTGAGCTTCTGTAGTGAATTTGAAGATTTTCTGTTTATTTGTTCTCGATAAAGCTGAGAAAACGCTAAAAAACGCAGATTTTGGGCGTATCTTTAGAAATTTTTCCAAATCCGTTCTTATTGCGCCTCTAAAGGGCCAACTGAACACACCTACCAAATTTGAAATGTTATGTCATATTTTCATCATAATGATAGGATCATTATGTTAGGACGATCCAGTCGGCGGTCCAGACTAAACGTCTGGCTAAACGGATAAGGCGAGCGAAGCGAGCCTGACGGCTAGTAATATAATATTCCCAGGAATAGCTCTGATTGAAGTAGCAGTACCCAATCAATTTTTCCGCGAAAAATCAGGACCTCCTAAATAATAATAATAATATATTATATTTATTACCATTTGATTTACAATAAACATTGGTCATTGTCACAAGTATACAATCAACACTACAAAAGTCTACACAGCTAAAACACAATTACATCGAAAATTTACTTCTTAAACAAGTTTACACAGCCTAGATCATACACAATAGTAACAGATTTACATAGATTGTGAAACTTTATAAAATTCAGGTACCTTGTAAAGTCCACCTCTTATTAGGCCTTTCCTAACTCTATCTTTATATTGGGTGGCATCTAGGTCTCTTACCAATGACGGAAGGGCATTATAAAATCTGAGAGATTGGGCCCTGAAACTTCTCAATGATGCGCTGGAAGAGCACCATTCGACACCTATATTACTTGCCCCTCTTGTATTGTATGTATGCCTATCAGAGTTGAGGCTAAATTTATTCAGGTTCTTTTTGACATAACACAGACATTCCAGGACATACATAGAAGGAAGAGTCAGAATTTTATTCTCAATAAACAATGGTCTACAATGACTACGTGGCTCTTCATTGTTTAATATTCTAATGGCTCTCTTCTGTAGCAGGAAAAGTTTACCAGCCAAAGGACTATTTCCCCACAAAATGATACCATAGGCTAGGTGACTGTGTATAATCGCAAAGTAAACTGTTTTCAAGACCTCTATTGTCAGACTTCCAGCCAACCTTCTCAACATAAAAAGCCCTCTTAGTACTCTATTATAAATATTTCCTATATGGGTATTCCATTTAAGATTAGATTTCAAAAAAACTTCGAGGAACTGGGTAGATTCAATGTTTGGGCTGTTGGCTAGACTAATACTTATAGTAGTGGTTTTTCATCATTAATAGCTAACTCATTTGCCTTACTCCAATTGTCAATCGAAATATTACATTGTTCTAAATTGGACTTTGCATCTGTCTGATATCCATCGCTAATAATAACTGCCAGGTCATCTGCATATAAAAATATTCTTCTTCCATTGCCTTCCAAGTGAGTAGGTAAGTCATTAATATAAATTAAGAACAGTATTGGTCTCAGTATAGATCCCTGAATCCCTGAGGTACCCCTCGTTCTACTGATAAGAAATCAGAACTCAGACCACAATGGTAAACTGACTAGAACCTCCCCTCTAGATATGTTTTGAAAAACTTCAATACTTTATGATCAATATTGTAGGCAGAAAGTTTTGTTAATAGTATTTCATGCGAGACCTTATCAAAAGCACATGAATAATCGTACATTCTGGCAACATTGCTCTTCTTGTCCTCAATTCCGTTCATTACAAACTCCACAAACTCAGTTAGGTATTTAGGAGGTACTGGATAAATTGGTATTTCGGAGGTCCTGGATAAATGCATTTCAATCTTCAACTTGGTGCCAACCTAACAAAGTCAACTCAACTTAATGCCAACCTGACAAAATTTTCAATTTAGTTACCAGAACAACTGTTTCGAAGAGGTACTCTCTCTAGATTATAATTTTCTATATTAACATATGGTATGGACATTTCAAATATAATTTTAAGATATTGGAATAAGAAGTATATACATGCTAAAAGACGAACTTTAAACCCTTAAAAACCACCCTTAGAGTTAAAATATCGCCAAAAGATTTCTTAGTGCGCCTCTAAAGGGCCAACTGAACATACCTACCAAATTTGAACGTTTTTGGTCCGGTAGATTTTTAGTTCTGCGAGTGAGTGAGTCAGTCAGTCAGTGAGTGAGTCCCATTTCGCTTTTATATATACAGGGTGATTCATAATTATGGTAAAATAATTTCATACGTGATAGTAGAGGTAAAAATAAGAAAAAAAGTTCATATAAACATATATCCATAAACGCTTCATTAGCGAGCTATACAGGGTGGAAGATTTCGCCCGGAATTCAGTGCCTCTGGTGAAATACACCGATGCTGAATTGTTTGGCGACTAGTTTTTGAGAAACTTATGCTGGATTCATATGGAAAAATATCTGAAAAATTGAGTAAAACTAGTCTGGAAGCTGTAGTATGAGTAGTTTTTGAGAAAAAAGTTGAATTATGCAAAACATCTAAGTAGAAAACGCAGACTTCTACGTTTGATGCCCAATAACTTTCTTTAATGACCAGTAAACAAATAATTTTTTGCAATAAAAATCGTAGAGAATTTAATTCTGAAAAGAATGATGTAAGCTGTGTAAACTAAATTCAAATAAAAGTTGGATAAAATGTATTCTTATGTAGTACATTACACCACAAAAATTTGGTGTTTTATGAGGAGAGAACTAATAACTCATAAGTTGTAGCTGATTGCAAATAAAATATTCGGTTTTTTATGAAAAGTTTTTTTTTTATATGAAAGTAGCATATCTAAATGACATCAAACTTATACCAAAAGACTAGTAGATCATGCCATTAAGCCTGGGAGGAAGCTCGAACAGAAGTAGATGATCTCCTATGATTCCTGCCCAAATGTTTACTGAAAACTGATGTTGTGGAAGATTAGGATTGATGGCATGAGGATTCTCAGCTGCCCAATATGTTGGTTGTGGACGTTGACGATAGCTGTTCTTGTAAAGTGTGCCTCGTGGGTAAATAAAACGGTTGTTAAAAAGTTTGGGTAAACAAGTTTTACTAAAACCCAGCATCGGCAAATACCAGCACGGGGAATACAGTCTCGTGGAAATAGAGTATGAACTTTCTGGAGGTGGTATGGATGTAATTGTTGCTATTTTAGTATCCTCCAAATGAAAGATTGATTGACATTAAACTGCACTGACAATTCTCTTGTGCTCTTCTCTGGATGTTCATAAATTTCATCAAGAAATTGTTCTTCTAACTCAACAGTCATAGTAGATCGGTGTCTGCCTGCATAAATGTGCTCTTTGGATATCAAAGAATCTGTTTCAGACAGACTTTGATGAATAGTGGCAAAAACCTTGAACTTGGACATACTCGGTTAGGAAAGTTCTCTTGATACAAACGTCTTACTTCAGTACTATTACAGTAGTGTCCCATTCCATACATTAAATGCATGTCAGTTAATTCGGAGTATGAATAATGTCTAAGATTACCTGCCATTTTTAAAAAAGTTAACACTTAACACAAAAGCAAAGTGGAATGGTTACAAATAACTGGTTAATAAATTAAAAAAAAAAAACAAAGAGCGGTTACAGTAGGCCTAACTTACAGTTTGTTATTTTTTTGTTCAACAGTGAGCTAAAATATTTCTGAAAATAATTTTCAGCTGATAATTTCTTTTAAATATTTTCTTATTTAAAACATTATAAATCAGCTGTTTTGGAACAGCTGTTATTAAAATCCAAGTTTTATTTGCAATCAGCTACAAACTATGAGTTATTAGTTCTCTCCTCATAAAACAGCAAATTTTTGTGGTCTAATGTACTACATAAGAATACATTTTATTCAAATTTTAATCAAATTTTGTTTACACAGCTTACATCATTCTTTTCAGAATTAAATTCTCTACGATTTTTATTGCAAAAAAATATTTGTTTACTGGTCATTAAAGAAAGTTATTGGGCATCAAACGTAGAAGTCTGCGTTTTTCTACTTAGATGTTTTGCATAATTCAACTTTTTTCTCAAAAACTACTCATACTACAGCTTCCAGACTAGTTTTATTCAATTTTTCAGATATTTTTCCATATGAATCCAGCATAAGTTTCTCAAAAACTAGTCGCCAAACAATTCAGCATCGGTGTATTTCACCAGAGGCACTGAATTCCGGGCGAAATCTTCCACCCTGTATAGCTCGCCGCTAATGAAGCGTTTATGGATATATGTTTATATGAACTTTTTTTCTTATTTTTACCTCTACTATCACGTTTTGAATTATTTTACCATAATTTTGAATCACCCTGTATAGATATCTCGTGCTAAAATACCACAATGGCGGCCTTCAATTTCAAGTAAGAGCTATCATTGGGAAGTCATAGGCATTGTGGGTCTATATCTCTTTAAGGTCTTTGGGTGCTGACTGCTGGAATCGCGCATGCGCAAAACGCTTGGCAGCTGACTTAAGCCTGTTTGGAAAAGAACAAGGCATGACTAAAGCACTTTTGGAAAACATTACTGATTTGTAATGTGTATAATATACTTGACTTAAGCTGTTATGACATGAATTGTTTTTCCAATGTTAGAAATGATGCTCTAGAAACAACCTTCTATGTTGTTTCACTTCGTACAGGCTACTGTTTGTCTGACTATCAATTTCTAGCTTTTGTTCATGGCGGTGGGAACATCTGTATTACAGTTGAATTTATGTTGTTGCCATAATTGTTTTCTCAAATTTTGTTACATTTAAAAAGTTCAAAAATATTCTATTGTGGTATTTAATTTTTCAATTCAACGAAATTCTTCAATTTATAAATTGGTTAATTGATAAATGAGGGAGTTTATTCGATAAATTTATAGATAAATAAATTTATGAATAAATGAATGAGTGGATAAATAATGAAATAATAATTCATTTGTGATTTAATTTTCAGGAAGCTCTAGAAATCCTGCGCACGACTCCCAGTGACGTAGAGCTGACCGTCTGTCGGCCGCCGTCCGAGGCCCTGCAACAGCTGGTGGGGGGGCACCTGGGGGGTGGGGACCCCCTCCACCCTCCTTCTGCCCCTTGCCACCCCCACGGCGTGATCCTAGTCATCTCAGTCTCACGCTCAAACAGCCACCGCACTCTCACGCTGAGGATTCTTCGTTTGGTGTGAGTAGAATTACTGATAGTAGAAACTCTATTTGTAAGTACAAAGAACTCTATTAGTAAGTGAGAAACGATCAAGAAATTTTTATATTGAATATTGTACGGTCTGTGGGATAAATATAATAGAAACATATCATCCTATTAAATTGTGCTTATCCCCTTTTAACATTCTGCTGACTGTTATAGTAATAGTTGATATTCCTATCTAAATTTTAATTTTCTTTGTAATGAATAAGGATGATTTATATTAATTATTTTCAAAAATACAGTATTCAACAAATACATCATTAATCACAAAATTCATTGTAAAGGAAAACAGGAAATACCCAAAACTTCTATTATATAATTTAGTCGATAGAAAAGTTCAAATCAAGCACCAGTCTTATCTTTTACATCACAGTTTTCCATTTAGTAAAAGCAATTACCAGTTAGGTACCATTAATTATTTACCAGGGAAAGTGAACAACTTGACCATTATTATTTTTTCGGTAGGCAATACAGAAATAGCTATTTATGTATTATGAGCTTAATGCGCGACTTTATTGCTCGCGCGAAAAAGTTATCATGCGACGCGAAGCGGAGTGTGATAATTTTGCAAGAGCGTTAAAGAAGCATTACGCGCGAATTACATACAAAATTTTTCTACAA
Source organism: Nilaparvata lugens (assembly GCF_014356525.2). Classification (NCBI taxonomy): domain Eukaryota; kingdom Metazoa; phylum Arthropoda; class Insecta; order Hemiptera; family Delphacidae; genus Nilaparvata; species Nilaparvata lugens. Next base: position 57,942,057 of record NC_052504.1, on the reverse strand, counting down.
CTCCAAAAACCTGTTAAATTACTTTTATCTGGCGGAATTAATAATAATTCGTCTTCACTGAAATCCATCTTGGCTGCAGATCTGGCCTACTTTTGGCGAGCTGCTTATCATCAGCTGATTAGCAAGCGTAAAGAAACTCTTCTGCGCATGCGCGAATGATTAGCGAGCGTAAAGAAAATCTACTGTGCATTTGCAGATGGTTAGCGAGCAAAAAAGTAGATTCTCCTCAGAAATAAGCAGTTTTACAAGAAGAATTAAGTATGTAACATCTTTTTTTCTACAACTGCGCGTAAAGAAAGAATTTACATACTCAATTCTCCTCGTAAAACAGCTTATTTCAGAGGAAAATCTACTTTTTCGCTCGCCAACCATCTGCGCATGCGCAGTAGATTTTCTTTTCACTCGCAAATCATTCGCGCATGCGCAGAAGAGTTTCTTTACGCTCGCTAATCAGCTGATGATAAACAGCTCGCCAAAAGACAAACCACTCTCGGTCAGATCTTAACCTAAAAAGTCGGTAATTGTACCGATTCTACAGCCATGATGGATATCAGTGAAGACGAATTATTAAAAACTCCGCCAGATATAAGTGATTTAACAGGTTTGTGCAGTTGAAAAATTTTGTATGTAATTCGCGCATAATGCTTCTTTATCGCTCTTGCAAAATTGTTTTTCGCGAGCGATAAAGCCGCGCATTACGCTGTTAATACATAAATAGCTATTTTATGCGCAGTTGTAGAAAAATAACATTTCTGGTATATTCTTAGAATCTCATCTCACAAAAAGAGCTTCTTTTTTAATGGAGATTAAATGGACTTGCAAGGTTTCCAAGCTAGAGTTTGACGTATTCAATTTTTATTCTTTATTGTAATTGATGATCTTAGACCTAAATTAGTCTCCTATTTTGTTTTCAATTTGATGTGGCGATAACTAAAGTTAATGGGCTGTGTTGTTGTAAAGGTAATTTTGTTGTAGATAAACTTATTTGATGTGCATATTCAATATTACAACAATACAGTTAACGGGAGTCTTGAGAAGTTTCAATCAAATTGTCATTGCTCTGTTTGTTTCTGGCAATTTCAAATTAGGGGTTTATTGTTGATTTGATGCGTGGCGTTGCGTTGCAGGAATTCGACGTGGTGATGACGAAGGTGAACGGCAGTCTGGGCTTCACCCTTCGCAAGGAGGACGAGAGTGTGTTGGGTCACTATGTGCGCGCGCTGGTGCGGGAGCCAGCCCTGTCCGATGGCCGCATCCGGCCCGGCGACAAGATTGTTGCTGTGAGTTGCCATCTTCATCAAATCAATACAATATAAAACAAGTCCAAGACGTTTGTGTCAAGAGTCCGATCTTTTCTCATGAAACCAATACCTACAATAGTCCTGTGACACAAGTCCAAGAGGTTTGTGTTAATAGTCCACGATGTGGTGTTCACCCATTTCTCATAAAACTTTTCAGTTTCTAAATTAAGATAAGAAACGATGATACATTTTTAATACCGAAATGTAGATACAGAGTGCCCCAGGAAAGGTACAACAGCCGAAGACAAATTCCACTTGAAATTTGTAAAAAAAAATGTTTAGTGAAATTTGTTTATATCGACCTTAGTTTTCGAGATATAAAGATTTTTCAATATTTTTGAAAGACATCGATAACTAGAAAACTGTCAGTCAAAATATAATTTGTTCTTTCTTTTGTTTGACGTTTTTGTACTTTTTATGAGCGTTCAAACTGTTTGAAATTTGGTTTTGAACTCGACGAATGTACTTTTTCCTACTTTCAGCGCTCATAAAATGTTCATAAATGTCATACAAAGAAACAAATTATACGAACCCAATTGAAATTTCCTTCCTCTCTCCAACCAGATCCTTAGATTTTTATTTTAACTGATTGTTTTATAGTTATCGACGTTTTTTCAAAAATATTGAAAAATGTATACATCTCGAAAACTAAGCTCGATACAAGAAAATGTTACAGAACATTTTTTGTTGCAAATTTCTTGTAGAATCTATGGTCTCAAACTGTTACACCTTTCGTAGAACACTTTCGTAGACAATTAAAAAAGTAAAATGGTTACTCGATTCAATCTTTCACTATCATGTATCGATGCACAATATGCATGTGCCTATCATGTTTCGAATCGGAATGCAGAGAAATAGTGTTGCATTGTATTGCATTACGTTGCATTGCTTTGCTTTGCGTTGCAGGTCAACGAAGTGGACATGTCGCAGATGACGCACGAGGAGGCGGTACTGTTTCTGCGTCAGTGCGGCGAGGAGGTGCGACTGCGACTGTACCGCGACCGCGTGCAGACGCCCGTCTCGGCGCTCTCCCCTGTCCCACGCGCCACCAATAAACCCATCCTCAGGTATGCTATCTCACTCACACACAACTCACAAAACACTAAATATCACCGCCCTCACATTCTCTCAAAATGCCACTTTCCAATTCAACTACAGATCTTTTTGTGAAATCCCATTCCTGATACAGGAAAAGAAGTTAATAATAATTTTTATGATAAAGAATAATAATAATAATGGTGATGATGATGATAATGTTATGATAATATTTCACGATACAGAGAAACAAGATAATAATATTTTCATTGTTGAAAAGGCATCAGGGTTGTAAGGATTGTATAAATTTGTGTCTCTCCATTCCGAATCGGATCGGCATGTAGAATTTTAATACCGATATAGGCTACCGTTATTGTCGAAACCAGTTTAGGTTTGAAATGTTTCTCTTTCGAATTTAATTTAACTTAGAATCATGTGATGTTCAAGCTCATAAGGTGTACCAATAAGTTCATAAGATGTATCAAATTCATCTATAAAATTCATCATTTCACCACATAATTTTAGCAATTTTGTCGTATTTTTTAATATATACAGGGTGATTCACGAGGATATGCGGTAACTTTGAGAGCTCATTCAATATGTAAAAATAATGAAAAAAACTTATATAAACATAGGTCCGGAAATGTTTCGTTAGCGAGTTATACAGGGTTAAAGATTTCGCCTAGATTTCAGTTCCGCTGAGTAAATGAAGACTCTCTGAAATTCTGGGAAGTTAAATTTAGGGGCAAATGCCATTGTTTCTTATGGTTTTTTACCTGAAAAATTGATTAGAACAGGTCCCAGAACTGTAAGATGAGTAGTTTTTGAGTAATCCAGTGTAAAATGCAAAAACATTGAGTAAAAAAACACAATTTTTACATTTGGCCAGCAATCGATTTGTTATTTTACCAATAAACTGATCAAATTTCAGAACAAAACTTGTAGAAAATTTAATTCTAAACAAAACGGTATGATTAAAGTATACAGAAAGTGAACAGATAATCGATTAAAAGGCAAGGTTTCCAAGCTAGAGTTTGACGTATTCAATTTTTATTCTTTATTGTAATTGATGATCTTAGACCTAAATTAGTCTCCTATTTTGTTTTCAATTTGATGTGGCGATAACTAAAGTTAATGGGCTGTGTTGTTGTAAAGGTAATTTTGTTGTAGATAAACTTATTTGATGTGCATATTCAATATTACAACAATACAGTTAACGGGAGTCTTGAGAAGTTTCAATCAAATTGTCATTGCTCTGTTTGTTTCTGGCAATTTCAAATTAGGGGTTTATTGTTGATTTGATGCGTGGCGTTGCGTTGCAGGAATTCGACGTGGTGATGACGAAGGTGAACGGCAGTCTGGGCTTCACCCTTCGCAAGGAGGACGAGAGTGTGTTGGGTCACTATGTGCGCGCGCTGGTGCGGGAGCCAGCCCTGTCCGATGGCCGCATCCGGCCCGGCGACAAGATTGTTGCTGTGAGTTGCCATCTTCATCAAATCAATACAATATAAAACAAGTCCAAGACGTTTGTGTCAAGAGTCCGATCTTTTCTCATGAAACCAATACCTACAATAGTCCTGTGACACAAGTCCAAGAGGTTTGTGTTAATAGTCCACGATGTGGTGTTCACCCATTTCTCATAAAACTTTTCAGTTTCTAAATTAAGATAAGAAACGATGATACATTTTTAATACCGAAATGTAGATACAGAGTGCCCCAGGAAAGGTACAACAGCCGAAGACAAATTCCACTTGAAATTTGTAAAAAAAAATGTTTAGTGAAATTTGTTTATATCGACCTTAGTTTTCGAGATATAAAGATTTTTCAATATTTTGAAAGACATCGATAACTAGAAAACTGTCAGTCAAAATATAATTTGTTCTTTCTTTTGTTTGACGTTTTTGTACTTTTTATGAGCGTTCAAACTGTTTGAAATTTGGTTTTGAACTCGACGAATGTACTTTTTCCTACTTTCAGCGCTCATAAAATGTTCATAAATGTCATACAAAGAAACAAATTATACGAACCCAATTGAAATTTCCTTCCTCTCTCCAACCAGATCCTTAGATTTTTATTTTAACTGATTGTTTTATAGTTATCGACGTTTTTTCAAAAATATTGAAAAATGTATACATCTCGAAAACTAAGCTCGATACAAGAAAATGTTACAGAACATTTTTTGTTGCAAATTTCTTGTAGAATCTATGGTCTCAAACTGTTACACCTTTCGTAGAACACTCTGTATAATAGACAATTAAAAAAGTAAAATGGTTACTCGATTCAATCTTTCACTATCATGTATCGATGCACAATATGCATGTGCCTATCATGTTTCGAATCGGAATGCAGAGAAATAGTGTTGCATTGCAATGCATTGTATTGCATTACGTTGCATTGCTTTGCTTTGCGTTGCAGGTCAACGAAGTGGACATGTCGCAGATGACGCACGAGGAGGCGGTACTGTTTCTGCGTCAGTGCGGCGAGGAGGTGCGACTGCGACTGTACCGCGACCGCGTGCAGACGCCCGTCTCGGCGCTCTCCCCTGTCCCACGCGCCACCAATAAACCCATCCTCAGGTATGCTATCTCACTCACACACAACTCACAAAACACTAAATATCACCGCCCTCACATTCTCTCAAAATGCCACTTTCCAATTCAACTACAGATCTTTTGTGAAATCCCATTCCTGATACAGGAAAAGAAGTTAATAATAATTTTTATCATAAAGAATAATAATAATAATGGTGATGATGATGATAATGTTATGATAATATTTCACGATACAGAGAAACAAGATAATAATAATTTCATTGTTGAAAAGGCATCAGGGTTGTAAGGATTGTATAAATTTGTGTCTCTCCATTCCGAATCGGATCGGCATGTAGAATTTTAATACCGATATAGGCTACCGTTATTGTCGAAACCAGTTTAGGTTTGAAATGTTTCTCTTTCGAATTTAATTTAACTTAGAATCATGTGATGTTCAAGCTCATAAGGTGTACCAATAAGTTCATAAGATGTATCAAATTCATCTATAAAATCACACCATCATTTCACCACATAATTTTAGCAATTTTGTCGTATTTTTTAATATATATATATATATATATATATATATATATATATATATATATATATATATATATATATATATATATATATATTAATATAAGTTTATGCTCTATGTGCCAGCATGTGGAAGCGTCAGAAGTGACTTGTCATAATTAAAAAAAAAAAAATACAAAACAGAAATTACATCAAAGATGTACATTGAAGTATGCTATAATATTTCAGTATTACTGCATATTTTGGAATGGCCTCTATGGGTCTGCCTCAAATGTCAATTCTCTGTAGTACTCCTTCGATCCATTTAAGCCCCATATCACTTGCCGCATGCACCTCCTGCAATCCTCCCTCACATGGGAACAGAAACCAAGTGCTCCATTGTCTGTATCTCGCCACATTCACAGTATGGGTCAGGTGTAAAGCCCCATAAGGCAAGAGACTGGGCGCATCTTCCAGTAGATGTCCGGACCCTGTTCAAACAGTACCACTGCCGGCGGCCAAGCAGTGTCCCTGGCACCTCTCCATTTGGATCCTCAATTAGGTGTTTATTCTTTACTGATGAGGTGGACCACCTTGCCTTCCAAATTGTTCCAATATCCTGACCATTCTGATCATCTAATCTCAGATACCTCCTAGATTGTAGCCGTCTTGCTGGTGCATTATTTAGCTCCTTAGCTATTGGCAACTCATATATTTTTAATGCGTTATATTTATTGTAAGTATTACAATTATTATTGTTCTATAATTGTATAATGTTCTTCTCAATGTATTTCTTGTGTTGTGAATAAAATTGTAAAATTGATTGATTGAAAAAAAAATGTTCAGAATGTATACTTTCTACTGTTTGTTTTTTCTTAATTCTCAATCAATCTTACAGTTCTCTTTATTCTATGAAGATGTGATTAGCTCATTAATGTCGAGTAAATTCAAGTAGAGAACGTGATATTTCCGACCCGCTAGAAACCATTTTGTTTCAAAAAGTGGGTGTGAAACGAGAAAGCCGTTCAGACATATAATAATTTGGAGCAGATCATTTTCAGCTTGTATTTTTATAATTTTATATCTGGTTTGATTGGTTTGACAGGAAAGAGGCGCAGGACATGCTGAGCGACCTGGCTGTGAAGAAGTGGCAGTCTCAGTCGCCAGGGGACTCCATCAGTTCGGGAGAGGCCACACTGGGACGCACCGCCTCGCCCCGAAAACGCAGACTCATCAAAACGCCCTCGCCCGACTCGTGTCTAGCCAATGGTCAGTAGTACCTCTCTCTAACTCTATATTTTCAACGGAAATGAACAAAATGAACAAAGTCCTAGAAAAATATTACGATAAGCGCAAGACTTGTGCAAGTTTGACTAAGAATTATATTCTGTTTTTATGACTCTGTCAACGACAATAAAAGATAATTGTTTTTATTTAATGATGAGAGAAGATAAATAGTTTTATTTGCAAACTTGAGATTCATATAAATGAAACTTTAACTTGGATGAACTAAAACTTGTTGAAAAAGGACAAATTATTACTATTTCTTCATGAAACAATTCTAAAACTTTGTCTCATCCAAAGAGTAAGAGAAATGATACTTCAATAGATTCCTCGTTGAATAGGACACGTCGTGCCAGTTTTAACTATTAGTTCAAACCAGTCATCGACGTAGTTCTGTTATTTCAAGCTATATGGCGCTAGAGTATTACCGCTAGTCTAAACACATTTTTTTCAAGTGCTATTTCGAGTAGTCCCACGGAGTCTTTACAGTAACCACTAGGAACGGTTCAAAATTCCGTCCTCGCTGACAAACTTCTTATTCGTGTATTCTTATTCTATGCTAGAATGTGGACAGTGTTGAATCTATAAAAAATAATATACTTAGAAAAACCTTGTAACAAGAAATAAGCATATCAGATACAAAAAAGACTTAAACTGTTCAATATCAAATAATAACTTTCATTTAGAACTAGAAGTTGCCTTTGAATTGAAAATTTCATTCAGGCATTCACCAAAATATTTCTTCTTATTGGTAAGAAACAATCTTGAAATGAATGGCAATATTTTTAAAACAATTCCATAAGTTTTGTGTAAAACAATTAAATGTTGATAATTCTATAGATTGTAGATTATTTTGCATTGTCTACCAGGATTAATAAAAGGAGATAGATTGTCATTGGTTGGTGAGAAATTACAACGTCCAGATACCCTCAATTTGACCGGATCAATAAATCTGCACTTTCAAAAACCAGGTTAAGATTGAAATAACTTGAATTTTCTATGTTTGCATGGAATGATTAGGTTTTGGATTCCCATTTGAATTCATTTATGTACGGTAGTGAGTTACTGAAATTATTTGGTGGAAATTTCAATGTTACCAAAATTTCTAATTGTTGGCATGCGCATTTTCTTATTCCTGTTCGTAAGATGTTCAGTTCACCCTCCATGCAACATGCAATACAATTATACAAACTGAATGAACCCAACTTTTTCATAGTAGTAGTCTATTTAGTTCAAATTTCTTGTCAAATAATGAAATGTTTGGTTGAATGATGTTGAAGAATGAGATACATATTGCCATTGATTCATTGAAAAGTGGCAATGTTTTCATTTTGTAGGTCAAACTTTCGAAATATTTTTCCATATCTTCGAATCTAAAGCCACTTCATGTCTATGTTATCATAATTCGAATGTGCTCAATCACAATTTTTAGTAGTATTTCGTTCAATTTTCATCGATCAATTCTACTAGTATTGAGAATGTGTATGATTCAGTTCTTAGTTCTTCTGTATGGTTCAGTTATGTTAAATGTGTTTGATTTCTTTTCTAATATCATAATTATTTTCATAATAATACAGGAATGGATATTAATAAAATATATGTTTAGCATATACATCATTCAACTTGCACACAGTTTATCATTTCTAGTCATGTGACATGTATTTGTTGAAAATAGTTTTACTTGTAGCATCCTATGATGAGGTTTGATCTAATAAATGTTTCAAGACGAATATTTCCACTTCATAGATTTTAATATATGTTTTGATGTATTTAAATGTGTCAAAATTTATGTTATTTCAGTAGAATCATTGGGTAAAGTTGTTATTCATGTTTCTGAATGTAATCAATTGTTAAATTACTATAATTACATGAATAAATAACATATTATTCAAATAATTTGAATAGACCAATATTCAAGTGCTATTAGATTAATATTCAGTTTTGCTATATCATAATTTATATTTTCTACTGCTACCAAGATGTTTATAGGACCTATTTATTTAACTTAATTTGAATCTTAATGATTAAACATTAATAACATTTTGAAAGTCAATATTTTGGAATTTGGTAAAATGTAATTTAAATAACTGTTTTACTGGTTTTGAGTCGCACTTTGAAATCGACAGGACTTTTCCACCGATATTTTTGACTAGTGGTGTGACCTAAATGATTTTCAATCAATCTTCATTATTACATATTTTCATTATTCAAATTCTAATTCAGATCCATTCTAAAAGTTTCTCTTCACTATTCAATTTATTCACAACACACACAAAATGCAATGTAAAAAACAATATACAATTAAAGAGATACGGTGTGAATTTGTTGGCTGAATTTTCACAATAACTTTAATTGTATCCCGTATATTTGCAATAACTTACAATATATTATATCGGTCGGATAAAACTATAAAAAAATAAATTATTCAATGCATAAAACTTCTTTGTTTTATTTGTATTAAATGTTATAGTATTCAAATTTGTATTGTAATTGTTTTTGTTGAATAATCTTTAATTTGACTTGGTCACTTTCATATTATATTGTTTTGAAATTTCTGTTATCAACATTCATGTGGATGCCATAAATTTGAACTTGATTTCGACAGGTGTACTGGACAACCCGTGTGACCTAGTGCAGGCGGAACCACTTAGTATGCCGCCCCTGTCTGAGCCAGTGAGCATGCCGCCCATGCTGGACTCCGCCCCGGGGGAGGCCTTCTCCTACCGCAACCCGGCCTATCGGTCCGCCAATCCTGTCTCCAGCTCCAAGCCGTCCACGAAGAGTCAGATGTCTGAGGTAATTTCAACTGAAAAATTCCTAATTTGTGATAGAAAATCTTCGTAATATAATTTGTCATAGATATTCACTGCTGATCCAAAACCAATATAATCGTCTAGGGTGTTTATGTTGAGGCTCTAATGTTTTAACTCTTCTTAATATTATTTGTCAAATGAAAATTATGTGAAGTAAAAAAGCAACTCAGCTTTGTTTTTTTGGCAACAGTGCGCATATTATTATGCAAAAATTTCCTCCGAAATTCGTAGAATAATTGGTTGAATGACACTCTATCTGAGCGCTAGAAAGGCTGTGAACTGGTGCTGGTCTTCATTAATTTCATGCGTCCGCGACCGATGACCGAGAAAGGACACTATTGATTCTTATTAAAGTATGACAACTTCTATAAGAACCAAACGTATTCTTTCTCGATTGTAGATCACGGTGGCGTAAACAAAAATGTACCTAATGGTCTTCAATTACTGGGGCTGCTATGCATGTCCTTCAAGTTCTCCTGACCTAACGTCCCATACTTTTCTAAATAATGTAGTAAATAGACTGGTCGCACCAATTTTCTGCAAAATTGATAAAGCAGCATATGTTAGCTGCACTACCCTCAATATCATATACACTATAGTTTAGTGTAGGCTATGGTAGTATAGTTTTATGTTCACTATACAATTACGTAACTCACAAAGTTCAATATTCCTTTACTCAATGTGTGTGTTTCCCTGGTTGCAGGACATGGGAGGAAGTAGGTTCTCCGAACAGGACTTGGCCGACTGCAAGGGTGGTGGGGGTGGTGACCAGGGTGGGGGCGGGGGAGGCAGCAAAGGCCTGCTCAAGTGGAAGGGAGTGGTGTTTTCGCCGGAGGAGGAGGGGAGAGGAGGGGCCGCAGCTGACGAGGGAGACAGCAGCAAATTGCCCGACCAGTCAATTAGTCAAATTGTCAGTGAGACTGATGACACAGTTTCCAGTAATCAGGTAACTTACTCAACAAAATTTTCAAACACTATTTTGGAAATTATTCTTGTATTATCAAAGTATTTCATAAATTACAATACTTCGACTGATTAATAATGTTAATGATTATGTATTTATTATATTAAGAAATGAATGATCTCTTCTGATAATGAAGACATTAACGATAAGTCGATACCTGATTCCTATCCTTGCCATCACCCTTGCATCATTGTTCAACATTCTATTTGCTATCCTTGTCTGTCATCAGACGATAGCAGATAGCTCTATCCTTTTCCAATTTTGCACCGTTGTTAAATCGTTTGTAGGCTATGAAGAAGTATAATGTACTACCAGAATACTCTATCTCGATTAAGAAAATGTATTATTAATTCATGAAATGTTTGAATAGAGGAAAGTTCTCTTGATGAATGTATTCTAATACCTATATTTGAGATTATGATTGATAGTTAGTTTCTAACAAGATTCAACAATTATATCCGGTTGCACAAAAGTATGTTGAATTTTAAGTGTAATTAAATGCTTCGCAAACCAATCAGAGAAGCCTTCTTCTCAAAAAGTTCTTTTATAATTTGATTGTATGGTATGAGATGTTGTGGTATTTCTCCTTAATTGAAAGAATAAGACTTTGATATCGTCAATACCACTTTTATTTATTCGAAAATTAATTTATAATTCAGTACCTGGTTTCATGGTAAAACCTACCACATCTTCAGCTGAACTAATAAGTTTGTTGTTGTTGGAGGAACAGGAAATTCAATTTTAGTTCTTTTATGATTGGTTCTCGCGGGTTTAGGCAATACCTACTATTACTATTATTATTATGAAGTACTGTATTAGTAGGTATTGGTTTAGGCCCGCCGCAAAGTAGACCCACGTTAATCCACGAAAAGCAACCCACGCCATGGGATGTTTTGTAAACCATTGCTATAGAATTATTCATAATCAATCAGCTGACAAGTGGATTATTCATTGCATGTATTACACAGATGTCTGGAAAAGCCTAGCAATGGTTTAGAAAACATCCCACGGCGTGGCTTGCTTTTAGTGGATTAACGTGGGTCTACTTTGCGGCGGGCCTAAACACTATCTCCGTAAACAAATCCATAATGCATTCTGGTGACGTCAGCACAGGTAGGGCTCCTACACCAATACAAATTAGTTGATTTCAGCTGATCTATATCAGCTAGTGGTTTTATTTGTGTAGGAGCCCTACCTGTTCTGACGTTACCATCATCCACCTGTCATGCAATATGGCTTTGAGGTAGTGGCCTAAATCATGATTGAAATTTGAAATTTGGCTTTTTAAATTTAACAGTGCAACCTGGCCTTAGTATCACATCAGATATACCGGGATGACTTGAATCTCAGCTATCCACAATAGAAGGCGGTGAAAAAATAAGCTTGTCAACTGTGACCTCCTATCATTTAAAGTTACTTTATGATGTGCATCACACAATAGAGATGGTTATGTTAGTAGTCCTAACCACTGCTATCCTCAGTGCTTATTCAGCTCAGTGGTTTTATTGGCCCATATGGATAAAACCAGAGCAAATGCTCATGAGCAAGAGCATGGAGCATAAGGTTTTGCTCATGAGCAAAAGGTAGAAGCAAAAGCATCTGCTCATTTTTATATGAATAACCTTATACTCTTACCTTATGCTCCTGGACTCTGGAGCAAATGCTCACGTATTTTAAAGATTTTTCATCAGCTGATTCGCTTTTGTAGCCTTACTTTGTTTTTATAGCTCACGAAAAATATGCAAGTAGGTGGCACCGCTTGTGTTTGCGTCGTCTGCTCTGTTTTCTATTTACTAGTAGACCAGTAGACCTCGCGCAGTTATAAACCGCAGCCTCCTCTTATACTGTCCATCAGAGTAAACCCTGTCTGTATGTCGTGTCGGCAAGATATCGGTGTGAAAACATTAAACATTTAAACATCAAGAGAAATGCCAAACCGTCGACTTGAATCTTAGACCTTACTTCGCTCGGTCAATAATAACTGTAATACGAAGAACAGAAAAATTGAAATCTTAAACTGAAAACTCAAACTATAGAAATTACAATGGAAGAGTTGTTATCAATAATAATTATTATTAATGAGTCTCAAGTGAGTTGGGTCATCCATCCAGGTGAACACATAATCCATTCAGGAACATTATTATTCCTGCAATGTACATCTTCCATATGTTTTAAAATTACTTCATAGATTTATTTTTCTAGTTATCTAGTACATTATCTATAGCCTACGCTAATCACATTTTCTATTTACACACAAACTCAATCCATCTCTTCAAATATATAAACTTATGTGCACTTGACACTGGGTACATATAAACTTGACCCATCCCATTCTCTATTTACACACAAACTCAATCCATATCTTTAAATATGTGTGTGCACTTGACACTGAGCAATGAAAATTGACTGCTTCAAATACTCTATTTACAGTTTAATATTCATCCCATTTTCACTTCACATTAGAATTACATCGAAATCAAACCATTCATTCTATTTACATTCTCTCACTTCAAGGGTTCAATGTGAGAAGCCTTTGTTCTTCTTCTACTCTCAGCTGCAACAGTTTCATTCCCTTGATGCGCGTCAGACGGTCTAGGTTGAATCCTGGATCAATAAGAATGTCGGGCTTTTTTTGCCCGAGAAATGGCAACATAAGTGCAGCCAGGTGCTAGCTCCCTCTCACCAATATCCACCACCACCTTTCCCAAAGTTAGACCTTGCGATTTGTGAATTGTTGTGGCCCAGGCAAGAATTAAAGGAAACTGAGTCCTGGAGCATGATGTTCCAGAAGACTTCCATGATCTCGTTACCGCTGCTACAGGGACACTGTTGTTTATTTTGGGTCCTGTACAGTTGTCGAATTGAACGAGGATAACCAAAGGTCTGTCATTGGGTGGAGACTGTCCTGGTTGATAGAGAATATCGGTCACTGTGCCAAGAGCACCATTCAAGAGGCCTTTTTTAACCCACAATTTTTTTTTCAACATAACTCTACTTCCCATGCATAGATATAAACACTTTTCAAGACCCTGTGCTACATCATAATCAGCCTTTGCGGCTTCCTCATTGTTATGATCAGCAGGTATTTTGGCAGTTGGTTGATTCAAAGACTCTAACTTCAGCAAATTGTAGCTTGCAACCATACTATTCTGCGGGTAGAGTCGTAGATGGCCATCAAACGTAGCGGCATCTTCATGAAAAACAATAATTTTCTCTCTGTTCATCAGTAGTTTCCAATCCTCTACAGTGCTTTCACCAGTACTTAGTCTGTCTAATAGCTCTCTGAAAAGATGTTGATCTTCTCCCTGTTGTCTATAAGATGTAGTAAGAATTAAACAGCAACTGATAGATCTGTGAAGAATTTGGCCTTGATCTTGTAATGAACCTTTAAAACTGGTGCCATAGAAAGGTCGGTCCAAGACTGGTGGGAGCTGTTTGATGTCTCCTAAAAGGTAAAGGAACATTCCACCAAAGGGTCTATCAGCATGTCTTGGTTTTGCCTCTCTACATCGGAGGTCTATCTTTTTAAGCAGGGAGCAACCAAGCATTCTCATCTCATCTATGATAATGAAATGACAATCTCTCATATCTGTCTGAAATTTTTGAACCTGCTCTGCTCCAAGCTGAGTTTTTCCAATGCTTATTGAGAGACCTGAATGAATAGTGGACCCACCTACATTAACTGCTGCTGCTCCTGTTGGTGCTAAGAGACGAAAACTTTCTGTGCCCAACTCTGCAGAGAGCTTAGCATATATGGCTCTTATCACAGTGCTTTTACCACTGCCTGCTTTCCCTTGAACAATTGACATTGAATGCTCCAACTCTACTTCCTCACCTCTCACAACTTGGATTTGCTGTGTAAGAAGAATCAATATCTTCTGCTGCTCATAGGACAGTTCAAAACATAGGACAGTTTCCCATTCATTTTGATTAGTATTGTCACTCTGCTTACTCGCAGAAACAAATGCAGGGAAATTCATTGGATCAGCATAATTGAGAAAACTTCCTGACCAATCAAAATTAAAGTCGATATCCCTCATTCCGATTTCAATAGGTGGCATTAGCTCACCTTCAGGTCCAATACCAGCTACCAGCATCCATTCCTCAGAAGGGTCGTTGTTCCTGGGATAGATCTTCATATTCATCTTCTCCCAACTGAGGCAATTCAAGTGGTGCTGGGTTTTGAACCAAGTTGTTGTAATGTTCTTCCCAAGTGCTTGCTTCAAACTCTCTTGTCTTGCCATGGTACATTGACAAGTACCTGTTGTCTATAGAATGCTTCCTTGCTATCACTGTTGATGCGTCGCCTTTGAAAGATTCTTACAATTGCTGGTGTCATTCTTTTCACCCATCTCACTCCCTTTCTATGAAATTTCGAAAAAAATTCTTTCAAAGAGACCTGTTCTTGTTCATTTGGTCTTTGAGGGTAAGTATCAATTACTGCTTTGACCACTGGTTCGTGTCCACATTAATCTTGACAAAATTTCTTGAGCAATGGTACAGAGGCCAGCCCATAACAATATGAAATGTTTCCTGAGATGAATAGTCTCTTTCACTGCACATTTTTATGAAAAGTTTTTGAATCGCAGTCTTGGCACTATCATCATCTTTTCCTAATGCATTAGTCAACAGTTCTTCCATGCCTTTAGAACTGGGTTCACATTTGCTGACATTAGCAATATAATTCAAAACTGCATCCACACTGAGAACGCATTGAATGTCAGAATTGGCCCTCATTGCTCAGTGATGAATCTATTGTGCCTATTCACCAAAGGATCATTTCTTTTTGTGATTATTTCCCATTGACCACTGGCTTTGGTCACTTCTGTAATTTCTTGGAGCTTGAATGGGAACTTGAAGCGACACTCTTCCAATCCAGGTAATTTATGTTTACGAATACATTGAGGCCCATGACGGATGTGACGTTGACAGCAGTTGATGAGATTCCCATAGTCCTCTTCATGGTTCCCTATGTCAGAATAGTGTTGCTGACAAGGATGGACCATTGGCTGTGGAGCGCATTGATGTGGGGATTTGTTGTAGAAACAATATCATCAAAGTATTTTGCAATCCCTTGTAACGTATCTTCATCAGCATCATCCAGTCTTGTAACATCAGGAGCATTTCTCAGCCACAAGATGCCATGTATGTGTGGAGAACCTCTGTGTTGATATTCAGTTCGGTACCAAAAATCTACCATTTGGAACGTGGGAACCTAAATCTCCTTGATGAAATAATCAGCTCTTGAATGGAAAAAATAATCAACTACCATAGGATTTTCATTCAAAAGCTTACAACGTCTTTTAAAAGCTGTTTCTTTATTCAAATTAGAGTAGTCAGTCTCTGGGTCTAGAATCCTGTACAACTCAGGCCAGTAAATGTCAGCTGCTCTCAATATAACAAAAATGGTTGGTGGTCCTAATTGTTGAACCATATCCAATAACTCTCCACACCTAGCTTTCCAATATTATGCAGTAGAACCTCAAATTGTGGAGTTGAAACATATGATTCTATTTATCAATCCAGGTTCTTCCCTTAATTTGCATTTAAGTTTAGCTGCAGTGAGATTTACTAAGTCTGTGTTTCTTTGCAAACAGATTTTTCCATTTTTCAAAGCAGCCCAACGGCTACTGCTATACATAGCAAAGAATCTGAATCGTGGATTTTTCGCAAACCTTTCGTATTTGTACTTGAACAAGTGTCGGAAATAATCTAATGGTGTCACTTTGATTTGACGTAGAGACCTCAGATCAGCATCCCCTGTTGGCAAGCCATAGCAATGTAACCAATTGTGCTGAATTCATTCACTGGTTCAGCTGAAATAGTAGGCCAAGGAATAGGTAAGTCATCTTTCATTGTATTTTGAATTTGTTGTACCTTTTCAAGCGGAAAAGTTGAATTGGGTGCATCAGTGCTTACAACTATCTCACTCAAATCATCTGCATTCACTGATGAATGTACAACGAAATTTCCTTCATTTTCATCGATGAGAACACCCCTACCATCATTGTTGAAAATACTTCCATCTTCAGGCAAAGAACTCAGTTCATCAAAATCAATCACAACATCTCTGTAGAATTTATTATTCTCTTTCAAGAATAATAGAGCTTCATAAAGACGTTCTCTTTTGACTCTAAAATCCAAAAAAGAGTCAGCATTTTGTTTCCTTACAACTAAAATTGAACTTAAGAAGCTCACAGAGCTGGGAAGCTTCTTTGCTATCTGTGGAAAGCTTGCTGTGGAAAGTTTATAACCTGCCCAGAGTAGCCCAATTGTTGTCCTTT
Organism: Nilaparvata lugens; assembly: GCF_014356525.2. Lineage (NCBI taxonomy): Eukaryota > Metazoa > Arthropoda > Insecta > Hemiptera > Delphacidae > Nilaparvata > Nilaparvata lugens. The sequence goes on along the minus strand of NC_052504.1, from coordinate 57,925,329 downwards.
AATCTTATACACAGAAATAACAGGATGAACTCTTGCTATGAGCTGCTCCTCCACCATAGTGAGCCCTCTTAGCTGAGGTGGAACATCACCTGGATCCATATCATTTACGGCAGAAAAAGCATTTAATCCGTCATTAACTCTCCGGCAGCGATTGCACACTCCATCAAACGTTATTAAAAGTAGAAATTTTTCATTACACTGGTGACAAACACCCCATTCTATTCCCATTTGATATCTTTCAAACAGAGTATATCTTTCATCATTAAATTCAACATTTTCTTCAAGACGGTGCTCTCTGAACCGCGATGACCTTGAATGCATCAAGGCATGGGAGATTCTATCCTGTTCCTGACGATAAATCCTCTCAGAAGGAGTTTCTTGTTGTAGCCTTAACGAATTTGACTCTCCCATCTGCGACAGTCGCTGCGATCGCTCGGGTGAAATTTCTTGCTGCCGCCTAGAGGAAATTGCTTCTCTCACTTGGGACAATCGCTGAAAACGCTCAGGTGAGGTTTCATGCTGTAGCCTAGTCGAAGCTGCTTCTCTCATCTACGACAATCGCTGAGATCGCTCATGATCCGATTCCAAAGATCTCCTCTTTGCTGACTCTTTAGCTTGAGTAGCCGCACTCTACCTTTTTGGAGGCATTATTATTCAAAAAGTTAATAAAAAACAACAAGGACGGGAGAAAAGTTTTAATAAAATAGTTTCTATAATCTGAGAATAGTTAAATTATATAACTAAATATGTGAATTTTATAACTGTTTGTTATCACTATAACAATTCATCTTAAAAAACAGCAAGATTAATAATAATTATTGCAAACGAAAATCCCAACCTAGAACTAAAAAACATAAGAATGGAAATTAATAACTGGATAAGAAAAACTGAAAACTAATAACTGGATAAGAAAAACTGAAAACTAATAACTAGATACGAAAAACTGAAAACTAATAACTCACTGAACACAGAAACTGGAAAAAACTGTTATACCGAACTTAACTTACTAAACTTCTTGATATTGAAACTGAACAATCTCACTTCATAACACCTCATTAATGAGTGAAACAATGGGCCATATGAATAAAGTTGAGCATTTGCTTATACTTCTAAAATATGGAGAATTTGCTTCATTTTCTATGAATAAACGTGAGCAAAACCTTTTGCTCATGCTCATCAAAAAAATAGTTTGAGCATTTGCTCAAAAGTAAAAGCTTTTGCTCAAAATTGTATGAATAAACTAGAGCATTTGCTCAACTTTTGAAGCAAATGCTTCAAAAAAGGTGAGTCTAGTCTAGAGCAGCTTATCACCTTTTGCTCATAGTAAAATGGCTCAACTAATTCGTATGAGGAAGAGGAAACTATACCAGATACGATCACAACCAATAGTTGAGAACTATAAAACTTTTTTTAGATTCAACCATGATACATATCACCATTATCCCTACAAAAGAATAAATACAAAAGATAGAGCTACCTGTTATAAAGATAGCCATCACAAAATAGGAAATAGGTATTTAAGAAGATGAAAGTGTAGACGATTATAAGAAGGCTAATGATATTATAAGAATATGCTGAAGATTATTATAGAGATGACATTTTTTCACGCTATTATTTCAAAATTCTAAACTCAACTAACCTAAAACTCTATTCATAAATAGAAAACAGAGCAGACGACGCAAACACAAGCGGTGCACCCTATTTGCATATTTAGCGCTTCCGTGAGCTATAAAAACAAACTAAGGCTACAAAAGCGAATCAGCTGATGAAAAATCTCTAAAATACGTGAGCATTTGCTCCAGAGTTCAGGAGCATAAGGTAAGAGTAAAAGGTAAAGCTTATTCATATAAAAATGAGCAAATGCTTTTGCTTCTACCTTTTGCTCATGAGCAAAACCTTATGCTCCTTGCTCTTGCTCATGAGCATTTGCTCTGGTTTTATTCATATGGGCCATTGAATAGTATTGGGAAATTATCATTTTCAGAACAACATCTACGGTTGCTATGGTGACATTCACCATATAAAATTCAACAAATAAAATTTGTTGCAATTTTAATCATCAGATTAAAAAAAAAATGTTTTAAGGTCTTTGAACTATATATATAAAAATGTTATGTTGGTTTGTGTACGCTTCAAAAACTCCAAAAGTACTGCACCGATTGAGTTGAAATTTTAACATGATATAAAATCCGCATCAAGGATTGTTTTTGGTCTATCAAATTTATAATCCGACTCCAGGACTCTTTCCTACGGTCCTTCAAAGTTTACATGTAATCCTCATGGGAGAAGATTTGTGAGCTGGCCTCACACAGAAATAAAAATCAGCTGTTATAATCATCGCGTCATCCAACAGCCGTCGGTAGATCTGTTTTTCCATTTTCTTTCTTTCTACTGATTCACAAAATTTCAATTCTAATAATAATAAATTTTAACATGTTTAAAATTTCAACATGAGTATAATTTGTGGATTTAAGTGAAATTTTTAATATATTTTGTGATTGTGAGGGAAGATTTTGGTTTGTATTCATATTTTGAAATTAATTAATCTGATAAATCCAAAAATATTGTAGTACATACATTTTTTGGACTCAAAATAGTGTGTGAATTAAGTTATTATTTACATAAACTCTAGACCGTGTATTCCAAATTAAGGTTAAAAACAGTTTTGGGCGAATGCCTGTTGTTTTTACCTGCATTGAATCTATTGTCTATGAATAAATGAAATGAAATGATGCCGCGGTGCGAACGACGTCCAAACTTGGGTCGTAGAATTCGGAATGCTGTAAAATTAGAATATGCACGGGAAAATCAGCAGCAAGGAGATATACCATTCAATTTCCCAGCAAGGTGCATTCAACTATATCTAAAAATGCAAACTGCTGTACAACTAGCACATAGGAAGTCCATATTAAGATATAAGATACTGATTGATGGATAATTTTCATAAAAATATAGTGCATCAGATTAAGCAAAGACTAAGCACACCTGAGGAGGCGCGGCTTGGTGATACAAAGTGTTCATCTTATGGAGATTGCCTTATCACACTGTTACATGCCATGTCTGAATCAGTGAGTGTGAGTTCTTCCATTCAAACAAATAAGCAAGAAGCACCTGGATGCAAAATGCGACATCGCGCCTCCTCAGGTGTGCATCCAGCTAAAGTTTGTTATGAGATGCATTAACTGTTTGGCAGTACGAAGTTCGCCGGGCCAGCTAGTACCTTATACAAAATAATACAGTAATAGACTGGCTTCTCCACACATCTGTGTAATCACTTGTCAGCTGATTTATCTATATAATAAGAGAGAATAGGGTTGTGTTTGTTCGTGTCTTCGTTCGTTCGCATCAAAATATGTCAACTTGTGGATTGCATAACGGAAAAACGGGAATGATTAAGATAAGATCTCCAAATTTTGGACATAGATTCTAAAAATATCAATCTCGTGCACCTGGAAGCCCAAATTTCGATTTTCCTCCTAGATTTTTCAGAATTAATTAATTTCAATTTCATTAATGGTAGGTACATAAGATTTCATAACGAAATAAAAAATCACCAAATCATATGGTCGAAATTAAAAAAGGAACATCTGTTTCTATTATTGCTTTCTACTTTATACCACTTAACCTCAATAATATTGTTTTGATAATTGATAAATATTTTTAATAATAGCCTAATGATAATATTTTTATTATAGATATAATAATATTATTGTTTTGATAATTGATAAATATTTTCATTTCCAAAAACTCTGTATAATAATATGGTCAATGTGAATCAGCTGCATCAAAGAAATTATCTCAAAAACATCTGTTTAGAAAAAACATAGTTTTAAAACTGCGTTTTCCTGATGCAATGAAATGCATACACGTGGTATGGATCATTAATTTTTCAGCTAGAACAGTTTTTTGAGACAAAGTGCTAAGTAAACGTCTATAGTTTCATCAATGCTGTATCGGTAATATGAAAACGCATGCAGTTAATAATAATATGTCTTTGAATAAAGGTGTTGATATTTACATAAATAAATTATTCTCTTCCATTTTTTATTAAATTAAAATTCCAAAATTATTCGAGCCCTGATAGAATGACTGACTCACTGTACAGTCAGTCGAAAATTTTGATATTGGAATGAGGGGTATTTTGGCAAGCTGAGCAAAAAAATTAGGTCATATGCACCTTTTCGTTATCTTCAAATGAAAAATGAGTTTTGTGGGTTGTAAAAACTCCCTCTGAAAGGGAAACTAATCAACTTATTCTATCTTTTAGTGAAATAACAATGATCATCCATCCATCTATTATCTTCTATACGATAATAAAGGAAAGAACTGGATTATACACGTATACAGGTGTAAAGTATCTTATAGGAAAATTATATTTGACGCATCATCACGTCTGAACTACTGGACTGATTAACTTGAAATTTTGTATATATAGATTCTTGCTTAACCGAGGATGGTTACAGACCTATTTTAAATTCTTCAAGATTTGATTACATAAAGTTTTCAGACTGTCAAGTTTTCAATTATTTGCCATGCTTCCAGTTGTTGTATGGAAGCAGCAGAACATTTCTCTTAAAAGGGAAATTAGAAGATAGGTATGATTGTGGATCCTTTTCGAATGATAAAAAAAACAGATTTTCCGTCGCACCCAAGTTTTTTCCGCCATTTTGAATCCAACTTCTTTTTTTTTAATTGAAATGTGGTCATATTCCGATACAGGATTTTCAGAGAAAAGGTATGGTGAAAACCAGACATCGATATCTTAAACTTTCAAAATTTATTCTCATTCATTTCCTTTATTATAGTAGAAGATGGATATATCATCCATCTATCATCTGCTATACTATAATAAAGGAAAGAACTGGCTTAAACGCGTATACACGTCGTGTAAAGGATAGGAAAATTATGTTTGACGCATCATCACGTCTGAACTCCTGGACTGATTTACTTGAAATGCTGCATATAGATTCTTAATTAACCGAGGATTCTTATAGGCCTATTTTCAATTCTTCTAGATTTCATTACGTCAAGTTTTTAAATAGACCCTTGCGAAGCACGGGTTACTTGCTAGTGATGAATAATTCTATAGTCTGATTCTTACTCTAATATTGGCGTATGAAGGAGGCTCCTTTTTCCTTTTATATTATCCTTGAGATGCAAAATTTCCATAAACCTTGTATATACGTCGACGCGCAATTTAAAAAGGAGCATACCTGTCAAATTTCTTGAAAATCTATTACCGCGTTTCGCCGTAAATGCGCAACATATAAACATTTAAACATTCAAACATTAAGAGAAATGCCAAACCGTCGACTTGAATCTTAGACCTCACTTCGCTCGGTCAATGAATAGAGTTTTAGGTTAGTTGAGTTTAGAATTTTTAAATAATAGCGTGATAAATGTCTTCTCTATAATAATCTTCAGCATATTCTTATAATATCAATAGCCTTCTTATAATCGTCTACACTCTCATCTTCTTAAATGCCTATTTCCTATTTTGTGATGGCTATCTTTATATCAGATGGCTATCTTTTGTATTTATTCTTTTGTAGGGATAATGGTGATATGTATCATGGTTGAATCTAAAAAGAGTTTTATAGTTCTCAACTATTGGTTGTGATCGTATCTGGTATAGTTTCCTCTTCCTCATACGAATTAATTGAGCCATTTTACTATGAGAAAAAGGTTAGCTGATGATCTCTAGACTAGACTCACCTTTTTTGAAGCATTTGCTTCAAAAGTTGAGCAAATGCTCTAGTTTATTCATACAATTTTGAGCAAGAGCTTTTACTTTTGAACAATGCTCAAACTATTTTTTTGATGAGTATAAGCAAAAGGTTTTGCTCACGTTTATTCATAGAAAATGAAGCAAATGCTCCATATTTTAGAAGGATAAGCAAATGCTTTATTCATATGGCCCATTATGTATTGGTTTGGCTTGCAGGTGCTGGTGGTGGAGTTGAACCGAGGCTGGAACAGCAGACTGGGCTTCAGTCTGCAGAGTGCAGGCAGCCACCACACGGCCATCAGCGCCATCTATCCGGACAGTGTCGCATCACGAGACGGCCGGCTCCGTCCGGGAGACCAGCTCATCATGGTAAGTTTTTCCACCTAAAGCTGGTGGCCATTTCAATTTCTCAGTACTGAATTGGAAGTTATTAGGATATAGTTTGATATCGTAGGTTATTAAAACCATTCCTGCCTTCCAATATGCAAAAAATAGTGTCCGAAATAGTAGGACTCAAGTGTTACTTTGTTAGATCTTCAGTTTTGAAGTAAAAAGTAAAAGTAAATTCGTACGGCTTTTGCTGGTGGGGAGTTTCTTGCGGGAAGGTTTTGAAATCCCACCTCGACTGAATATAATGTTTAAGTCGTCAATCGGCCTTACGACTGTCATACTTCAGCCGGGACCGACAATTTCGACTATTGTGAAATAGTGAAATATTACATTTAATTATATTACATTTAATTCATATTTCATTTAATTTCACGGATGACGAACAACTGTTATTTGAAATTATAAAATAAAATTTATTTCGACTATTGCTTGCTAATAACTTTAATTTGAAGAATATTTCAACTTTAATTTTGAAAAATAGTTTTAAAACTGCGTTTTCCTGATGCAATGAAATGCATACACGTGGTATGGATCATTAATTTTTCAGCTAGAACAGTTTTTTGAGACAAAGTGCTAAGTAAACGTCTATAGTTTCATCAATGCTGTATCGGTAATATGAAAACGCATGCAGTTAATAATAATATGTCTTTGAATAAAGGTGTTGATATTTACATAAATAAATTATTCTCTTCCATTTTTTATTAAATTAAAATTCCAAAATTATTCGAGCCCTGATAGAATGACTGACTCACTGTACAGTCAGTCGAAAATTTTGATATTGGAATGAGGGGTATTTTGGCAAGCTGAGCAAAAAAATTAGGACATATGCACCTTTTCGTTATCTTCAAATGAAAAATGAGTTTTGTGGGTTGTAAAAACTCCCTCTGAAAGGGAAACTAATCAACTTATTCTATCTTTTAGTGAAATAACAATGATCATCCATCCATCCATCTATTATCTTCTATACGATAGTAAAGGAAAGAACTGGATTATACACGTATACAGGTGTAAAGTATCTTATAGGAAAATTATATTTGACGCATCATCACGTCTGAACTACTGGACTGATTAACTTGAAATTTTGCATATATAGATTCTTGCTTAACCGAGGATGGTTATAGACCTATTTTAAATTCTTCAAGATTTGATTACATAAAGTTTTCAGACTGTCAAGTTTTCAATTATTTGCCATGCTTCCAGTTGTTGTATAGAAGCAGCAGAACATTTCTCTTAAAAGGGAAATTAGAAGATAGGTATGATTGGGGATCCTTTTCGAATGATAAAAAAAACAGATTTTCCGTCGCACCCAAGTTTTTTCCGCCATTTTGAATCCAACTTCTTTTTTTTAATTGAAATGTGGTCATATTCCGATACAGGATTTTCAGAGAAAAGGTATGGTGAAAACCAGACATCGATATCTCAAACTTTCAAAATTTATTCTCATTCATTTCCTTTATTATAGTATAGAAGATGGATATATATCATCCATCTATCTATCATCTTCTATACTATAATAAAGGAAAGAACTGGCTTAAACGCGTATACACGTCGTGTAAAGGATAGGAAAATTATGTTTGACGCATCATCACGTCTGAACTCCTGGACTGATTTACTTGAAATGCTGCATATAGATTCTTAATTAACCGAGGATTCTTATAGGCCTTTTTTCAATTCTTCTAGATTTCATTACGTCAAGTTTTTAAATAGACCCTTGCGAAGCACGGGTTACTTGCTAGTGATGAATAATTCTATAGTCTGATTCTTACTCTAATATTGGCGTATGAAGGAGGCTCCTTTTTCCTTTTATATTATCCTTGAGATGCAAAATTTCCATAAACCTAGTATATACGTCGACGCGCAATTTAAAAAGGAGCATACCTGTCAAATTTCTTGAAAATCTATTACCGCGTTTCGCCGTAAATACGCAACATATAAACATTTAAACATTCAAACATTAAGAGAAATGCCAAACCGTCGACTTGAATCTTAGACCTCACTTCGCTCGGTCAATGAATAGAGTTTTAGGTTAGTTGAGTTTAGAATTTTTAAATAATAGCGTGATAAATGTCTTCTCTATAATAATCTTCAGCATATTCTTATAATATCAATAGCCTTCTTATAATCGTCTACACTCTCATCTTCTTAAATGCCTATTTCCTATTTTGTGATGGCTATCTTTATATCAGATGGCTATCTTTTGTATTTATTCTTTTGTAGGGATAATGGATAATGGTGATATGTATCATGGTTGAATCTAAAAAGAGTTTTATAGTTCTCAACTATTGGTTGTGATCGTATCTGGTATAGTTTCCTCTTCCTCGAATTAATTGAGCCATTTTACTATGAGAAAAAGGTTAGCTGATGATCTCTAGACTAGACTCACCTTTTTTGAAGCATTTGCTTCAAAAGTTGAGCAAATGCTCTAGTTTATTCATACAATTTTGAGCAAGAGCTTTTACTTTTGAACAATGCTCAAACTATTTTTTGATGAGTATGAGCAAAAGGTTTTGCTCACGTTTATTCATAGAAAATGAAGCAAATGCTCCATATTTTAGAAGTATAAGCAAATGCTTTATTCATATGGCCCATTATGTATTGGTTTGGCTTGCAGGTGCTGGTGGTGGAGTTGAACCGAGGCTGGAACAGCAGACTGGGCTTCAGTCTGCAGAGTGCAGGCAGCCACCACACGGCCATCAGCGCCATCTATCCGGACAGTGTCGCATCACGAGACGGCCGGCTCCGTCCGGGAGACCAGCTCATCATGGTAAGTTTTTCCACCTAAAGCTGGTGGCCATTTCAATTTCTCAGTACTGAATTGGAAGTTATTAGGATCTAGTTTGATATCGTAGGTTATTAAAACCATTCCTGCCTTCCAATATGCAAAAAATAGTGTCCGAAATAGTAGGACTCAAGTGTTACTTTGTTAGATCTTCAATTTTGAAGTAAAAAGTAAAAGTAAATTCGTACGGCTTTTGCTGGTGGGGAGTTTCTTGCGGGAAGGTTTTGAAATCCCACCTTGACTGAATATAATGTTTAAGTCGTCAATCGGCCTTACGACTGTCATACTTCAGCCGGGACCGACAATTTCGACTATTGTGAAATAGTGAAATATTACATTTAATTATATTATATTATATTACATTTAATTCATATTTCATTTAATTTCACGGATGACGAACAACTGATATTTCTACAAAACTATATTTTTGTGTGTAATCACTCAGAAGGGATCACAATAAATAAATTCATAATCGAACTGTGTGAAAAAATTGTCACCATCAATGCACTAACTACGAAAAATCTACCACGTGTTTCACTATGAAAAATTACGAAAAATCTACCACGTGTTTCACTATGAAAAATTACGAAAAATCTACCATGTGCTTCACTACGAAAAATTACGAAAAATCTACCACGTGTTTCACTACGAAAAATACGAAAAATCTACCACGTGTTTCACTATGAAAAATTACGAAAAATCTACCACGTGCTTCACAACGAAAAATTACGAAAAATCTACCACGTGCTTCACTACGAAAAGTCTACCACGCACGTCCGAACTTGGCAAACTTCCCTCTGAAACTGACATGAGGGATGAGAATGCCACTCATACGAGAATGCAAAGAACGAGTTTCTTTTCTTTATTTAGCAACAAAAACAATATTGAGAGGAGCAACGTTAGCGCCGCACCCCTACTGCCCGGCCCAGCCATAATAATAGATGTCATCTATTTCTATGGGCCCAGCTCACCACTGTATTGTCAAAATGTAGCATACAAAATACTTAGTCTTTTGTATATAATATAGTTATATGTTATATAGTTATGCTATGAGCCTCACTCTGCATTTGTATCTTCAAAATATCCATATTATGCATTCTATACAACATCTAGTCACAATGGTTCTCTTAAAATCTAACAATATAATTTTATGAACTTAAAGCCACAAAAACAAGCTACTTTTCTATTGAACATAAAAACTATTCTATCAATCTGAACTATGAGTATTGAAGAATAAAATATAACTGAGAATCTCTCGTTTTTCAAATAGACGCATGGCTTGTGCGAGCTTGATGTGAGGGGACCGCGTAGCTCGTAGCGTAAAAGTGTAGCGCGTTGCTATTTCCCCCTCCCAGAGCGACATTTCCGATTTTTTGTAAGCAAGATTTATATAGTTGGATTGAGAAAGAATAGATCTTAAACTTTCATTCAAAGTTTTTTTCGATAAAATTGCTTACAAATAAGTAAATTGGGAAACAAAAATGAGTCTTGTTGAAAAAAGTTCATTTTTTTAGATGTTTTTGTTTATATCAGGATAACTATCATTTTTATCGTGAAAAAGCATAGACCCATTATTGTAGACCATTATATTAGCAACCTTTCTAAAAAAAATTCAACTCTATTCGATGATTGGTTACTGAGATATCGAGCTTCTAGTAAACATCGACATTTTAACTTAAAAAGGGGGTGGGGGGGGAAGCAAGAGGGGTTGGGTCGGGGACTTTTGTAGGGAACTTCTCTTATACTAATGTAACATTGGGCAAAGTTTCAGCTTTTCACTAATTAGTTCCGACAAATGCCTATTTTTTGCCTTCATTGACTGGGCTATAAGGCCTTTGGGACCAACGCTTTTTGCCAACACCAACTTTTGCTGCGACTAAAGGGTTCGACATAAAAGAGGGAGGGAGACTCTTGGTAGTGTCACCTGGTCATATGGGACATATATATGAATCATATATATATCTCATATTGATCAGGATTTTAGAGTTTCAATTTAGAAAAGTTTAATGAACAGTGTTTTTGTCTTTGAACAATTTGTGTCATCGACAGAAAGATTGTTTATTTCATTTGTTATCAAAATTATTGTAGCTTCTTTTTTGTTTTTGATAACAAACGTGCTCGCTTGTGCGACTGATAAAAATATGTATTTGAAATGGCTTCATGTTTGGCATTGACTGAGTTATATATTAATACCCAAAATTTTACTTTTGTGGTGTGTGAGCTCGTTCGATAGGACTGTGAGTAAAGTCCGGCTGTTCTGGTGATGGGGATAGATTTTGTTCTTGTTTTATAATACAGTTTTCCTGTCACAGTTCGGGCAGTTTAAAGAGAATTGTATTATTGAATAGGAAGGGATCTGAACCCACTTCATTAGATCAGTTTTTTTGATTTTTAATTAATAATTAACGTCGCGTTTCAACCAGTGGATGCCAAATTGGGAAGCCATTTTCATAAAGGTAGGTGACTACTGAGTCATTGTTTTAAATTTTTCATAACCACAACAAATGAATCTTCACTAGCAGCAAAGCGAGTAGCCCTTGAAATATTCATCTGTTTATTATTATTTCGTTATTTCTAATTATAATTCTAATTTTGTACAAATAATTTATTGTTTGTTTTAAATATCAAAAACCTGTACGATCTTTTCTTGTTTTTCATTTTCCCACCCTTACATATTCAGTGAAGGCACATTTTGCTTACATATTTGGTGGAGGCTTCTCCCGCCTTCCATATCGTGCTTACATATTTGGTGGAGGCTTCTCCCGCCTTCCATATCGTGCTTACATATTTGGTGGAGGCTTCTCCCGCCTTCCATATCGTGCTTACATATTTGGTGGAGGCTTCTCCCGCCTTCCATATCGTGCTTACATATTGGTGGAGGCTTCTCCCGCCTTCCATATCGTGCTTACATATTTGGTGGAGGCTCAATCGGGCCTTCCATATCGTGCTTACAGTAGGTAGAATCAGGTGTCAACAGGTGGTTGGACATTGTTGTTCAACACAAACGCCACTTCAATTAGAAATATATGCATTTTTAGTTTTCATTTAATTTCACGGATAACGAACAACTTTTATTTGAAATTATAAAATAAAATTTAGCAGAAAATGAGAATGTTTATAACAAATTATTGAAAGTTTATTATATTGTTTGGATGGAGGAAATAAACTATTTCTGTGATAAAAATAAATTGTTCATCTACTCAGTACTTAGAACTATTCTAGAAGTGAATCTATAAATGGTTTTCATTCAGTGTCAGAAACGTTCGAACGTGTCAAAAAGACCGACTATTGCTTGCTAATAACCTCGCAGGTAGAGACCCCAGACTTAGTGGCAAAAGCCCTCTCTTCCTAGGTTGACCAAAACACATAGTCCCAAAGTTCCGATTACCAATTATTGTGAAGGAGTTAACTATGATAATAATGAGTCCCATGTTCGTTTTATTTCATTGATTAAATTAAATACTATTCATTCCAGGTGAACGATGAAAGCGTTGAAGGCATGAGTACCACCGAGGTGATAGATCTTTTGAGAAAAATTCGAGGCAGCATTTGCATCACTGTTTGGAGAAAACCATCATCGGCAGTCACTTCTACACAAACATCTGACTAGAAATGACAATCAATTGACTATAAAAACCAGTCAATCAATTGAACAAAATAAAGAATCTATCAATAATTGACGATATACACTATCAACTGATTCAATCACTTGACTGAAACACATCAATTGATTACAATACTCGCCGTAATCCTGGCGTTAATTACAAGATATATATATATATATATATATATATATATATATATATATATATATATATATATATATATATATATATATATATATATATATATATATATATATATATATATATATATATATATATATATATATATATATATATATATATATATATATATATATATATATATATATATATATATATATATATATATATATATATATATATATATATATATATATATATATATATATATATATATATATATATATATATATATATATATATATATATATATATATATATATATATATATATATATATATATATATATATATATATATATATATATATATATATATATATATATATATATATATATATATATATATATATATATATATATATATATATATATATATATATATATATATATATATATATATATATATATATATATATATATATATATATATATATATATATATATATATATATATATATATATATATATATATATATATATATATATATATATATATATATATATATATATATATATATATATATATATATATATATATATATATATATATATATATATATATATATATATATATATATATATATATATATATATATATATATATATATATATATATATATATATATATATATATATATATATATATATATATATATATATATATATATATATATATATATATATATATATATATATATATATATATATATATATATATATATATATATATATATATATATATATATATATATATATATATATATATATATATATATATATATATATATATATATATATATATATATATATATATATATATATATATATATATATATATATATATATATATATATATATATATATATATATATATATATATATATATATATATATATATATATATATATATATATATATATATATATATATATATATATATATATATATATATATATATATATATATATATATATATATATATATATATATATATATATATATATATATATATATATATATATATATATATATATATATATATATATATATATATATATATATATATATATATATATATATATATATATATATATATATATATATATATATATATATATATATATATATATATATATATATATATATATATATATATATATATATATATATATATATATATATATATATATATATATATATATATATATATATATATATATATATATATATATATATATATATATATATATATATATATATATATATATATATATATATATATATATATATATATATATATATATATATATATATATATATATATATATATATATATATATATATATATATATATATATATATATATATATATATATATATATATATATATATATATATATATATATATATATATATATATATATATATATATATATATATATATATATATATATATATATATATTGTTTGTTACCTGGTCCTCACACTCCTAAATATCAATGTATTTTAGTATAATTTTCTCAAAATCATTTACCATTTTTTGGAAATCGGAAAATACTGTTTATTTTCATATAGGTAGCCTACCTTGGTTTTTTCTCTTTCTAAAACGTTTACCTTTTTGCTTTTCTCGCACCTTCATTGTCAGAGAATTCTTGTATAAAAATACTTGAATATTGTTTTTTGCTCTTGATAAATCTACAGGTTAAAGACAACCAAAACAAATCTTCCAAAAATGATGCCATTATATCAATAATTTATTTTTTGTTTTATTCATAAATTTTATCTTTTTATAAGAATATTTTGAAATTTTCTCTATAAAGTGCATGCGAACTACTAATAGTAGGCTACTATTTAGTTACTATTATTACGATGTATCGAAATATTATACAACGGAGTCGTCAATAAAGTAAGAGAAATATAAAACAGCCTTATAAGTCTGTGATATTTGGTGGAGGCTTCTCCCGCCTTCCATATCGTGCTTACATATTTGGTGGAGGCTTCTCCCGCCTTCCATATCGTGCTTACATATTTGGTGGAGGCTTCTCCCGCCTTCCATATCGTGCTTACATATTTGGTGGAGGCTTCTCCCGCTTCCATATCGTGCTTACATATTTGGTGGAGGCTTCTCCCGCCTTCCATATCGTGCTTACATATTTGGTGGAGGCTTCTCCCGCCTTCCATATCGTGCTTACATATTTGGTGGAGGCTTCTCCCGCCTTCCATATCGTGCTTACATATTTGGTGGAGGCTTCTCCCGCCTTCCATATCGTGCTTACATATTGGTGGAGGCTTCTCCCGCCTTCCATATCGTGCTTACATATTTGGTGGAGGCTTCTCCCGCCTTCCATATCGTGCTTACATATTTGGTGGAGGCTTCTCCCGCCTTCCATATCGTGCTTACAGTAGGTAGAATCAGGTGTCAACAGGTGGTTGGACATTGTTGTTCAACACAAACGCCACTTCAATTAGAAATATATGCATTTTTAGTTTTCATTTAATTTCACGGATAACGAACAACTTTTATTTGAAATTATAAAATAAAATTTAGCAGAAAATGAGAATGTTTATAACAAATTATTGAAAGTTTATTATATTGTTTGGATGGAGGAAATAAACTATTTCTGTGATAAAAATAAATTGTTCATCTACTCAGTACTTAGAACTATTCTAGAAGTGAATCTATAAATGGTTTTCATTCAGTGTCAGAAACGTTCGAACGTGTCAAAAAGACCGACTATTGCTTGCTAATAACCTCGCAGGTAGAGACCCCAGACTTAGTGGCAAAAGCCCTCTCTTCCCAGGTTGACCAAAACACATAGTCCCAAAGTTCCGATTACCAATTATTGTGAAGGAGTTAACTATGATAATAATGAGTCCCATGTTCGTTTTATTTCATTGATTAAAATAAATACTATTCATTCCAGGTGAACGATGAAAGCGTTGAAGGCATGAGTACCACCGAGGTGATAGATCTTTTGAGAAAAATTCGAGGCAGCATTTGCATCACTGTTTGGAGAAAACCATCATCGGCAGTCACTTCTACACAAACATCTGACTAGAAATGACAATCAATTGACTATAAAAACCAGTCAATCAATTGAACAAAATAAAGAATCTATCAATAATTGACGATATACACTATCAACTGATTCAATCACTTGACTGAAACACATCAATTGATTACAATACTCGCCGTAATCCTGGCGTTAATTACAAGATTTAAATCACAGTAATTCGTTACTCTTACTATAATATTTTGTTTAAATCTTCTAATCAACTACTTGATTATTTTTAATGCATTTCATTTTTGTGGTCAACATTTTACGCTTATGAAAATCGTCTATTAGGCTATCAGTCAATAATAATATTCTGGTGTACCTAGTTATAAATAAATAATCCAGAAAAATCAAAAGAGAAATTGTAAATCTTGTCAGAAGGTCTAATATATATATATATATATATATATATATATATATATATATATATATATATATATATATATATATATATATATATATATATATATATATATATATATATATATATATATATATATATATATATATATATATATATATATATATATATATATATATATATATATATATATATATATATATATATATATATATATATATATATATATATATATATATATATATATATATATATATATATATATATATATATATATATATATATATATATATATATATATATATATATATATATATATATATATATATATATATATATATATATATATATATATATATATATATATATATATATATATATATATATATATATATATATATATATATATATATATATATATATATATATATATATATATATATATATATATATATATATATATATATATATATATATATATATATATATATATATATATATATATATATATATATATATATATATATATATATATATATATATATATATATATATATATATATATATATATATATATATATATATATATATATATATATATATATATATATATATATATATATATATATATATATATATATATATATATATATATATATATATATATATATATATATATATATATATATATATATATATATATATATATATATATATATATATATATATATATATATATATATATATATATATATATATATATATATATATATATATATATATATATATATATATATATATATATATATATATATATATATATATATATATATATATATATATATATATATATATATATATATATATATATATATATATATATATATATATATATATATATATATATATATATATATATATATATATATATATATATATATATATATATATATATATATATATATATATATATATATATATATATATATATATATATATATATATATATATATATATATATATATATATATATATATATATATATATATATATATATATATATATATATATATATATATATATATATATATATATATATATATATATATATATATATATATATATATATATATATATATATATATATATATATATATATATATATATATATATATATATATATATATATATATATATATATATATATATATATATATATATATATATATATATATATATATATATATATATATATATATATATATATATATATATATATATATATATATATATATATATATATATATATATATATATATATATATATATATATATATATATATATATATATATATATATATATATATATATATATATATATATATATATATATATATATATATATATATATATATATATATATATATATAAATATATGTTTGTTACCTGGTCCTCACACTGCTTACATATTTGGTGGAGGCTTCTCCCGCCTTCCATATCGTGCTTACATATTTGGTGGAGGCTTCTCCCGCCTTCCATATCGTGCTTACAGTAGGTAGAATCAGGTGTCAACAGGTGGTTGGACATTGTTGTTCAACACAAACGCCACTTCAATTAGAAATATATGCATTTTTAGTTTTCATTTAATTTCATGGATAACGAACAACTTTTATTTGAAATTATAAAATAAAATTTAGCAGAAAATGAGAATGTTTATAACAAATTATTGAAAGTTTATTATATTGTTTGGATGGAGGAAATAAACTATTTCTGTGATAAAAATAAATTGTTCATCTACTCAGTACTTAGAACTATTCTAGAAGTGAATCTATAAATGGTTTTCATTCAGTGTCAGAAACGTTCGAACGTGTCAAAAAGACCGACTATTGCTTGCTAATAACCTCGCAGGTAGAGACCCCAGACTTAGTGGCAAAAGCCCTCTCTTCCCAGGTTGACCAAAACACATAGTCCCAAAGTTCCGATTACCAATTATTGTGAAGGAGTTAACTATGATAATAATGAGTCCCATATTCGTTTTATTTCATTGATTAAAATAAATACTATTCATTCCAGGTGAACGATGAAAGCGTTGAAGGCATGAGTACCACCGAGGTGATAGATCTTTTGAGAAAAATTCGAGGCAGCATTTGCATCACTGTTTGGAGAAAACCATCATCGGCAGTCACTTCTACACAAACATCTGACTAGAAATGACAATCAATTGACTATAAAAACCAGTCAATCAATTGAACAAAATAAAGAATCTATCAATAATTGACGATATACACTATCAACTGATTCAATCACTTGACTGAAACACATCAATTGATTACAATACTCGCCGTAATCCTGGCGTTAATTACAAGATTTAAATCACAGTAATTCGTTACTCTTACTATAATATTTTGTTTAAATCTTCTAATCAACTACTTGATTATTTTTAATGCATTTCATTTTTGTGGTCAACATTTTACGCTTATGAAAATCGTCTATTAGGCTATCAGTCAATAATAATATTCTGGTGTACCTAGTTATAAATAAATAATCCAGAAAAATCAAAAGAGAAATTGTAAATCTTGTCAGAAGGTCTAATTTATTTTGATGTTATTTACTGCCACTGGGTAATATGTGTGTTTGTTAGTTTTATGCTGGATATTTATATAAGATAATAAATAATGTGGATGTATTATATATATATATATATAAATATATGTTTGTTACCTGGTCCTCACACTCCTAAATATCAATGTATTTTAGTATAATTTTCTCAAAATCATTTACCATTTTTTGGAAATCGGAAAATACTGTTTATTTTCATATAGGTAGGCCTACCTTGGTTTTTTCTCTTTCTAAAACGTTTACCTTTTTGCTTTTCTCGCACCTTCATTGTCAGAGAATTCTTGTATAAAAAATACTTGAATATTGTTTTTTGCTCTTGATAAATCTACAGGTTAAAGACAACCAAAACAAATCTTCCAAAAATGATGCCATTATATCAATAATTTACTTTTTGTTTTATTCATAAATTTTATCTTTTTATAAGAATATTTTGAAATTTTCTCTATAAAGTGCATGCGAACTACTAATAGTAGGCTACTATTTAGTTACTATTATTACGATGTATCGAAATATTATACAACGGAGTCGTCAATAAAGTAAGAGAAAATATAAAACAGCCTTATAAGTCTGTGATTAATAACTTGAATTGGTTTTTAAAGAAATATTTTTGTAATAATTGTATAGTTTGAAGGTGACTAGAATCACTTCAATAATTCCAGGTACTTGAATTTCACTTTTCTATGAAAAATATTTTTATCTGTTCATTTCGTTTATACGTGAAACGTATTTCATATATTTCGAAAAGTTACATGCCAAAATAAAGTTAACTATCATTATAACCTGCAGTCATTCAAAATACTTGAATGGCATCCCATTTGCATTACCTACTTTTTTAGAACTACTATTCTAATGAATTGATTATATTTTGACTACTATTATTACAATGTCTGAGGAAACATTAAATAGCATAATGAACATTATTAATGTGAGTTGTTGAGTGTTAGAATGTCTTGATCGTGGTAGAATATTATCCCCATTATGATTCCGTTCAAAATTGATGTATTATAGAGATTAACCAAAGCTAGGCAATTAATTTATCAATGTGCGAAATAAATTATTAATATTCACAATGTTTTAATAGAGTATCTTAATTTAATTGAAGGATTTCTCGTGTTAAATCCTGACAAATTCTTGTTAATTATAATTTATTTGGCGATTCATTACTCTTGTCAACCATTGATTAAACCTTATTTGTTGATAATTATTATAAATACTAAGTTATGTTATTATGTTCTAGCATTACTTAGACTTAGAGTTCCTTTGTTACGGTATTGCATAGATAAAACTATTATCAAAAATTAATGTTGAATATGTCAAAGCATGGCTGTAAAGGCAATTTATTGAATAAAATTGTACCTGAGTTGGAATTATTGTAGATTTACTGAATACACTCCTGCTAATTTAATTTATTTTTATATGTTACTGCACCGGTGCTTCCAAAATCAACAGGGATCGGTTTTATGAAATTCAAATTTCATAATAAAGGAGGAGAATGAATAAAGTTTATTCATGTAAGAGGCTCCTTCTATGCATAATGCATCATTGAAATGCAAATTATTTTGTTATCGCATAACCAAATAATAAACCCTAGTCAATTTTTGTAGAGCTGAAATGACTTGAGCAAAGAAAAGAATTTGATAAATATACACGATTTGATAGGTTAAATAAACAAAGCATTGACAACAATTATATTATTTATTGCATACTTACAAACCATACACAATTTACTTTATCACCAATCGAATGACAGACTTACCAACTGGATTGATAAGATTTTTTCCAATATTATCATTATTTGATGCAACATATTTTAAATGTACACAAAAAATTATATTATTATTAGCAAAGAGGTTGCCCAAACCAAACTGAATGATATACTAATAATTGTTAGAGCGCTTATCGCTGCTATTATAATATTGATATCATAGTGTTCTGAACATGAAAACAATAACATGGCATGTGCCAATGGATAGTCTAGTTTACTATTCCCTAGTCTATCGACAAACATCGTGTAAAAACAACGTCAGAGTGAGTTTGAACATCCTCTCTGAATTATTTTGGTTACTATACTGGTACAGATCGACTTCATTTCAACTTCAAAAATATATCATTGTAAATTTTTATTATTATAGTTTATTTTACAGAAAAATACAGATTATAGAAGAGATCACACAATCACAAAATAAAAGCAAAAACCAATCTCAGTTAGGCGGTGCAATAATAGTAGCGGTAGCTGGGGAAATACCTTCCAAGGAATTCAGTTTCTTCAAGAAATTTCAGCTATAAATACGTTTTCAATTATGGCAAAACCTTATTCTGGTCAAGGTTTGAGTTAACATTCGTATTCATGGTTGCACCAACTAGGATCAATATTGTCTATAATTATACTTAGAAATGGTATACTTGGGTATACTAAGCAATGTACTGCACTGACTCCGTATTGATCGATCTCACCTGAGTCGAGTCAGGCCTACATCATAGATAAGAATGGTACCAAACATAGGTACTTCTCTATTTTTATTCCATGGTTATAATTATGAACACTGCACAGTCAAAGTTTAACGCTAATCTAGGATTACAAGAAGTAATGGTTACATTAATTATAATATTCCACATCTTTAATATCCATTATCCAAATTTTATCCATTAGCTGATCTATTTTCGTTTAAACTTAGATGATCCACACTAATCAATGATGTAATGAAACCCAGCACTTGAGCTGTTTACACAATCATTATAAGTTTAAAATTAATCGGAACAGTTATTGGTTTCAACTATGACTGTATCACATTATAATTATTGATAAATGCATGGCTTGATTCAATCTAAAATATGTTAGAATAAAGTTTAAGCTCTCATACTGAGCAAACGTGCTCCTTATCCCACAGTATGTTTGAGAAAAACCTAAGAGTAGTCTACACTTTGTTTAATCCGGTCCAGATTAAAGGGATCTATTATATTGTAGAAAATTTAGTGAAAATTGAAAAATAAATATAGAAAATATTGACAGGAAATCTTGGAACGTATGGAACTTGACAAGTTTGAGTACATCAAGTTATTTGAAAAACAATTTTTTCTAGGCGAAGGGAATCGACTATTTATTCTTATATAAAGGTAATTTTGACCATCTAATTACTATATTTTATAAGACTTCTGAACAGGAACAACTGTTTTAGAAGAACGAGGACATCAGGACTCCCTATATACAGTACATGAAAAGAGCATTCAACAAAAATGACCACCACAGGTGGTGGACAGGAACTTGGTAGTTGGTAGTAGGATAAAAAAATAAGTCTTTAGCGCATTATTGATGACGCATCAATTGATTCAAAGTCCTCCTTACCCCCAAAGTCAACATCAAGGTAAAAAAATGAATAAATAAAAAAAAATTGAAAAAGATTAAAAGAAATCTAAAAATATCGGAGAGAGATTAAATGATTGATTAGCTGCCTTTATTAAGAACATAGGAGGGCGAAGTTAGGGCGCATCCGGCCCTCTCTTACACTTAACCCTCAAATTCGAGGGTTTAGAGTCATAGTAGCGTATCTACAAAATTCCGTTTTTTAGCTTATCTGACCTATCTAAATAACTTTTCATGGTCTATTTAGTGACACACACGCTTATCTCATTGTATTAGCCATTGGAAAGATAAGTGGATATCGTATCTACAATCGAGTGATGAAATAAATGACACAAAAGCATATGTTCTGTTACGCTTCTTTGACTTGAACAAAACTGAATGACACAAAAACTTATCTTCAGTTACGCTTCAGTTAGTGACCTACATAATAGCTTATGTGTCAACTTACGCTAGTGTGACAGTAACTTTGAGCGCGAAAAAGCTCACAAAATCAATGCTAACATAACTTTCATAGCCCATAAGTCTTGATTTAACAAGATAATCAGACTAGCTTCTGTATTTTTCCCTGTTTGTGTTTTATTCTGATCAATGATCACGAAAAACAGAGGAGTTTTTTTCGTGTGAGTTGGCAAAGAAATGCTTGAAGGAAACTGATTATTGTGAGTTGGAAGAAAGTTTATTTATTTATTTATTCATTCAACTTCCAACGGTACAACACAAATTTCACATAAAAAGAGATACAAGCAAAGAATATATAGATAAATAATAATATATACAACAATAAAAAATATCTATGTGGATAGTTTAAAAGACAAAAATTAGAATACAGAATGAATCATAGTTAACATACAATATTATATATAAGTGAAAAGGCCCATGGAAGTTTACCACAAGGGGCATAAACAAGGAAGGGAACACCAAAATCACACATGCAGGGATCTCTTCATAGTTCTCCTGAGATAGCCCAAGGACACCCCAAAGAAATCAACGTCAGCTGCAGCAGCCTCACAACCAGAGTGAAGTATTCTAGAAAGCCCACTATTATAGGCATAGTGTATTGTGTACTGTATTGTGTGAGAGCATCTGCGGAAAATGGAACCTTGAGCACATTCCTCTTGGAACACAGATGTTGATACTAGCCAGAAGTTCAGGGCAGTTCAAATATCCATTGACAGTCTTGAAAAGAAGGACCAGGTCGTTGTGTTCCCACCTCAGAACCAAAGGGAGGAGATGGAAATGTCCCCTAATCTCCTCCACAGGAACTTCAAAGTACTTGAAACCCATCCTGCAGCTCAGCATCTTCACGAAACGTCTCTGCACACTTTGCAGCAGGTTAATCTGGTACAGATGGTATGGTGCCCAGATAATAGAGCCATATTCCAACACTGGAAGAACAAGAGCCCTGAACAAAACCAAGAGACTCTCGGGAGAACTAGAATCCCTGGTGGACCTAAATATAAAGCCAAGGAGAGATCTAGCCTCTCCAGTGATCACACTTATGTGATCCAGTGGGCTAAGAGACTGAGTCATAGTCACTCCAAGGTCCTTGAAACTGCATACTCTTTTCAAAGGAATGCCTCTCATGGAGTATTAAGAATCAAGTATACTTGTTCCATGCTTGAAAGACATTACAACACACTTGGTTACATTCAGAGCCATACCATTATCAAGGCACCACAAATCAAAGTTGTTGAGAGAATGCTGCAGAGATTCATGTCCCAAGTCTTGCAATACCCTGTAGAATAACTTGACATCATCAGCATACATTAGAAACATGGATGATATGAAGCTTTTAATGTTGTTCATAAACAAGTTGAAGAGGAGGGGGCCCAAATGGGATCCCTAAGGGACTCCAGAGGGAGCCAGGAAAGGAGATGACATATGACCCTCATATCTGACAATCAGAGTTCTGTCCCTCAGATGGCTGTTCAACCACTTGAGCATGACACATGCACCTCATAACCCTCCAGTTTGGCAACCAGGAGAGAGTGGTTAACTCTGTCTAAGGCCTTTGAGAGGTCTAAATACAGACGATCGACCTGGCAGGCATCCTCAAAGGCACTCATCACATATTCCTGGAACAGGAGGTGGACACAACCCTGCTATGTAAAACAAATATCTGATTTTCACAAGTGCGATTTAGCTTCCATATTTTTGGAGTTTCAGAATATGCGTTACCCAGTTGCAAATTTTGATGATAACATTAGAGCTGAGGAACATTTCAGTAATTTCTGTAGGTATATGAGCTTGACCATCAAGAGGTTCACACTCATGAGAAGGGTTCATGTCTCTAGTTTCCCTAAGTGGTTCCATTGAATCGAGAAGATTGATTGTAGCCAAGAAAACTGCTCATAGAAAGTATAAGGCAATTGGTAGTAATCAGCTCTATGAAGTTTTTTGCAATTTGAGGGATCAATGTCGTGTTTTGACAAGAAGGTGTTACAATAACTATTTACTTGGATTAGAGGAATTTTTTTAGACAAATTCTAAATCTTTCTGGACTCATGTGGATGGTTTGAGAAAAGGCTCAGCCAGACCTACTTTTATGAGACTGGACACAAAAAGTGCTGCAACTCCTGTTGATAAGTAGTGTAAACTCTTCGCTGATTATTTTTCATCTATTTTTGTGCAGGACACGGTTAATGTCCCGACATTTGATTTTCGTTGAAACCAGTTAGTTCCATCCTGCTGCATTACTCCAATCAATATTCAACGCAGATTGGAAGCTCTGAATGTTGGCAGAGGAACTGGGCCTGATGAAATATCCCTTCCTGTAATTAGGTTTTTCTGTTCTGGCCATTCACCTGGCCATACTGGCTCTGCCTTGCTGGAGCTTGGTGTCTTCCCCAGAGATTTCAAAAACAGTTTCTTGGTACCTATATACACATCTGGAGATCGAGGTGGTGTAAGAAACTATAGACCTATTACAATACAGTCTGTAATTGCCATGGTCTATGAGAGCATTGTTATGGACCACCTGTATTTCCACCTGCATAAAATGATAAGCTTTGGTGATAAATAGCCTATTATATTCATTGAAGAGAGTGAATAATTGAGAGAGATTCCAATGTAATTTTAGTGTTATTGTTTCATAATATTATGTGATTTTCAGTCATTCTCAGAGTATTTTAATTGTATTTCAGTATTCACTTATCCAGTCCTTTGAAGAAAATGACGTTGAGAAATGATGAGTTTTGGTGATAAATATCTATAGGCTGTAGTCATTGAAGATAGTAACATTTTCGAGTTTGATTCAAGTGTCATTTGAAGAGGCTGGAATTTTCGAATTTATTTTTAATGTTATTGTTTCATATTTTGTTATTCTCAGAGCATTATAATTTCATTTCAGTACTTAATTTTCTAGTCCTTCAATAATGCCGTACCTACTTATTAGGCACCTGTGATTTTCTATACTTTTATATATTATCATATATCACTCATACTTTGTTATTGAATGCCAATAAACATCTATAAAATACATGGAACAATTTAATTAATTGTTATTATTCATAACTGATCACTCTCAGAATAGCTTATCTCCAGAAAATGATACATTTTTGGAAATTGATTACGGTCATAATAGCGTAACTAGAAAATTTCATTTTCAATTTTATTAATTTGAATTTTCAATAATTCATCGAAATGAATGCACTGGTAGAAGCACAAGGTTCATACAACATTGATATGTGAATTCTAGGTTGTTGAAATTAATACAGACCTCAGAAATAGTGAGGGAGTGTGAACTCATAGTTGTTTTTTGCTCTCCTGAAAAGTTGGGTTTTTGTAGATACGCTACTATGACTTTTAACCCTCGAATTAAGAGAGAGAGAGAGAGAGAGAGAGAGAGAGAGAGAGAGAGAAATTGATAGTAGGATTGGGTAAACATGAAGAGGTTTACAAGTTTGATTTTATATTACGTGCCCATTCATGCACCAAACTTTTTTAAATTTTCCACAGTTTACAAAGTAGGGTTCTGAAAATATAGAAATATTCTGGTAAAATTTCAGCTCCCTGGAAAAAATTGTAAAACGATAAAAGATTCTTGGAGTCTCTTTTTCCCAGAAATGGTTCTTGACTAAATAACTCATCACACGAACATTTGCCTAATAAAATCAGAGGAAGAAAGCAAAATCAGCATCAAAATGCATGGAGAGAGACCACAGAACGGCGTTAGGCCTGAAAAACTGTTCAACACAAGAAATGCTGCCTGGACTCGATTATCAAGAGAGATTGTGCATCAAATGGAGGAACTTCAATTGGATGTTCAGATAGATGTTGCTGTGACTAATTTCATGAATTGTTCAACTTTGGTATGTGAGCGGGTGCTTGGAAGGAGAGTCTCAAAGCACAAATCCACAAGATGGTGGAATAATGAACACACTGTATGGAAAGAGCTGTAAGAAGAAAACGCAGACTGCTACAGTCAATTTCTGACCCAGCATACATCTCGGTTGAATACAAAGTCATGGAGAGATAATATTTTTCTAAGATAAGAGAAAGTAAAAGGGCATCTTGGAGAGCCATTGTTCAGGAGTCAAACGAAGACCCCTGGGCCTGGCATATAGAGTTGTAATGAGGAAGATCAAGACCAAAGTACCATTGGAAGCCATGAGGATTTGAAAATGGTATTGAGATAGAGCCTAGATTCGTTGTTTCCAGGATGTTAAATCATCTTATACCTGATGATGAGGTTGAAAATGAAGACTGGTTCCGTGGGAGAATGAGGTTACAAGTCGATATATTTGAAAATCTAGGAGATGGCTTTGCTATTGAGGAAGATGAAATAGATGAGAGAGAACTCATCAGGACTAGAAAATGATTGAATTTGAAAAATATCAATTTTTCGTTACAAAAACAAATCTTTTTCCAATGGTCATGCTTTTACTGTAATAATATCATTTAACTACTATTTCTATGACTTATTTTGATGTAAAATGGATTGTTTGTATTATGAATATTGAGGTTTTCCATGCAAAATTACATGTAAAATTGAAAATATGATTGCAAAAACCAATGGTGAGCACTGCGCTCACCGGCAACAACCATGTGACTCATTTGACCTCGACCAAATAAAGTAAGTGGTGGTGATTAGAGTAAATGGTGGCCAGAGCACAATTAAATCAATGACTCTACATATTATTTGTCTAGTCATAATAGCTGTATAAGTTGGGAGTCTATGATAAGTGGGCTTCCTACACATTATACTATTGTGTTTGCATGGATACATAAATACTCATTTCTCTGAGAATATGAAAACTGATAGGCTCTTTCATGAGTGAGGGAGATATCTTTAGCAACTACTATTGTTAACACTAAAACTGAACTATTCCACATGGAAACAAACTGAATTAAATACCATGAACGTTTACTTACTTTGATTTTGACACAATAGCGCACTGTAGCACAATCAGACACACAAGTCATAATGATCTCTGCTGGCTAAAGGCCTCCCATACATACCCACCCAATAACCCCACTATCAACTTCCATTTTTCCAAGTATGTCCTATTTTCTCCTTCTCTCGGATATTTATGGATTTTTTCCTTTTTTTTAATGTTTTATTTTATTTTTTTCTTTGACCTTGTCCTTGGAGGTAGGGAGGACTAAAGTCCTTCTTTTTATCCTACTGTTGGTGGTTGGCAACGGGAACCTGACAAAGTGAGATTTCGACCAACTGAGACCCTCCCAGACAGCTGATTAGTGATCAACTGAAATTCGTATAAATTCACCACCTAAGGTGATGTTTTTTTTTTAGGCTAGGAATGTAAACACGCCTATAGAATAATGCCTGTCCAGTGATTACACAAGAATGTTAGCCATTTTTCAAGACTTGTGGATTTTTATGAGACAGGCCTCAGAAAACATTTTTAGCTAATCACACTTTGATTGCCCAACAACCAACTCCTAGAATAAGTTACTGATTGGTACCTGTAATTGGTTGCTAGGAAAAGATGTTTGGCTAAAGTTGTTCTTAAGAGTCGTTCATAAACAACACCAAGTAAACTGATGAAAGTTCATTTATACCTTTGCACCGCCTGCCGATAAAGTAATAACTAAATGAAAGCATAGTAATATATTGTTTATGTTTGATTGTATTTTTGGATGTCTACAAAAGAAAGATTCGGCGATAGATGAGGAACGCAATTACTGCAACCAGGATTGTGATGAGCAGATTTGATGTGGAGTCTGAGATCAGATTGGATAACGGAGGAACTGGAACAGGTGTGTTTGCAGCAGCTGCCACTGGTTGCGGTTGCGCTGCATTATTGCTAGAAGCAGCCTCTTGAGCTGCACAACTGGTTTGGGTAAGGCTTTCGGTAACTTGACTACTATTTTCGGTAACTGCTTCTTTTCTATTATTGTCTGAAGTTTCTTCTCCCTGTAAAAATCAAGATACATCAATACATTGTCAACTTGTCATCGTATTGAATTATTTTTTGTCATTTTAATATCTTAATATATTTTACAATGCAATGTACCAATGTAAATGTGACTATGTATTTGACTTGTGTAAATATTGTATTATTGTATAATGCATGACATCAATGGAATTGAAATACATTATTGAAAAATAACCTATTGTTTTCATGCATTGTGCAGCGTTTTCAGGATTAGTTATTTTTGTAAATTCACCCAGGGTGTCCTGGAGTAGTAATACTTTATCAGTAAAGTAATATCCAATTATAAAATTCAATGTAAAATGATATCCTCCCGTTAAAAATATAATTTTTCAATAATATAAAAATTTATTGTTTATTCTAATCATTTAAATCCTTGAAAACAAAACTAATGACAGTCACTGTCATCGTTAAACTGGACGAAACTACATGCGGTTTGTACCAAAATAGAAGTTACCTGTCGTATATAAACAGGTATAATTTGTATTTTGAAGAAAGTTATATATTATTTGGGTGAATAATGTAGAAAAGTTAAAACTAATGGTGGTACTAAATTCCGGATTTTCAGCAGAAGTGGTTGGAATTGAGTGCTAGAGAGAATATAGAGTGAGTTATTTTTCCTCCACCTCCTGTCCAAAGTGCTTACTTTACTCCCTGGAACATAATACTAAAGTGTTACTTTTTCGCTCTCGGGAGGAAAACACAGGAAAACTCCCTAGAGCGTAAAATTAATTCCATTTAAATAACATGGAAAGCATCTCTATTTTAAAAACGTACATTTGAAATAGTTTTAAGGTCTAAGCCCAGACGAGGAAGCATATAGAGTAGTCATTAAACCAACTAAATTCAATACCTCAACCAGACATTTGATCAATATATGAAATTTATTTTTGTATGCTAGAATTATTACAAACTTCATATCACTTTACTAAAAAAATGTATAAATATTTTATTATATTCCATTTTACTCAAAATACCAGCCAACGAATATTCCTCATTAACTAATCAAATTTGAAACGGGAACTTCATCATAGTTGTAGTTGTGGCGGCCATTGTTGTTACAACTTTTGCCGACAGATAGCACATAGCGCTGTCGGCGGAGAACTGCGATTACAAGCCAGCCCAGCTGTTTACGTTTTAGATTATGTTGTAACACATTGTTTGGTCACGTACGTTTTTGAAAATTATTTTATTTGCAGTTTTTATGAAAATGTAGGTGGAGGAAAAATGTTCTGTATATCACGAGTGAAAAATGTTTTTCCTCCCTCAGGAAAATTGTTGCCCTCGGCCTCGCCTCGGGCTTCAAACTTTTCCATCAGGGAGAAAAACAGTCCTTTTCACTCTAGATATACAAATAACAATAATATAGCAGCGGCAAATTCGTGTAAAGCAAGCGATGCTTTGCACTGTAGGATATTACATTACTCATCAGAAGAGAATAAAAAAGAGAGAAATTAGTTATATGGTCTTATTGCATCGTATATTGACAACTGGACAAACTAAGAAGGCTAAAAACTAAGAAGTAATCATCACTGCTCCATCCTGTTGTTATTCAACACAGTGGTCAGTTGGTCACTCACCTTAAATATAACATTGTTTATGAGATTAGACTCATCCGGTGTTATGGCACTGTTGTTACTATTGTCAATGCTCTTGTCAAGCTGATCGGACATTTTTCCGCAGATATCGCACTTCCATGACTGTGATCTGCAACCGATTCAATGCATCAATTCATTTATTGACAACATGAATGAAATAGTAATAAATCAGTTCAAAAGACTAGATTTACGATTCCTCTCTCAGATGCAAGATGAGAAAAAATTTCAAGAAATGTAGCACTATATCTATAAAACTAAAATTTCTTTCAAAAACGATCATAACTTTAGCGTAAATACATCAACGTCTCAATAGTGAGTGGCCTAAGTAGCTGAAATAGTGGGCCAATTAAAAATGAGAAAACTTATTGACATAAATGATTTGATATTATTAAATGAGTGCTCAAATATGATGATACTTCAGCATGACAAAATCCAGTGAAATTGAATTGACTGTTCAATACAAATAGTGTAGCCCGGGGACTTGTGCAAATCAGAGCAGAGTGGCGAAATAAATATGAATGGATAAATTGATATACTGCGAAAATCAGAGGATATACAGGGAAATGCAGAAGATTTGTAATCGGTACTCGAATTTTGTTGGAGTGAGTAAAATTTGAAAAAGATTTCAAATCTAGAATCATCTCCACCCACATCACTTACTTTTAAGGGCAGGAAGTGTTGCAGCTGAACTAAACTCAGAGATGCCAAAGGCCGGAATTGAAGGGAAGGTTTATTGATGTCAGAGACTTTGATGCAACCATTGGGCCCGTTCTGGGAACATGAAATGTGGTAAATTGTCCGATTCACAATTTACCCAGTAAAAAGTTCCGCGTCGCATGGGAGGAGTTTTGACAGATTCTGTACCAGAA
Organism: Nilaparvata lugens; assembly: GCF_014356525.2. NCBI lineage: Eukaryota > Metazoa > Arthropoda > Insecta > Hemiptera > Delphacidae > Nilaparvata > Nilaparvata lugens. Next base: position 57,894,384 of record NC_052504.1, on the reverse strand, counting down.
ACCAGTTCCAGTACCAAGTTCCTGCCCCACAGTCGAAGCCTGGTAAATTGTGACAGTTTAAAATAGAAGAGCTCTCATTGGTCGATTGAATTGTAGTCTGCTTGCTTCTCTGCGCATGCGCTGATACCTTGTTTGTTTACCATAGCATAGCCATCTTAGACCAGTATAGAAATGGTCTAAGATAGCCATAGATTACATAACCAACAAAATAATGTCTGATAACCATTTGTTAAATTATTTTTTCTCTATAGAAAATTTTAGAGTAATGGAGTGAAAGAAATGCACACTTTTCTAGGCGGTATGTTTGTAAAGCAGCCTTTGTTCATTTACGCAGCTAGTAAATGACACATTTTAGAGTAAATCAACTTCATAAGTGCGCACCAAAAGCTTGAACCAAAGATTTTGAAATGGCGTCCCATGGGAACATTTTGCACCAGTCACGTGATTGAACAATTTACCACTGGAACTGGAACAATTTTGTGTTCCCAGACCGAGCTCATTATTAACAATCACCCAAACTTGCTGCACTTCAATATACAGAGTTTTGTAAGAAATCGGGAGAGCCTTCAAATTTTCCTTCAACAATTTACACTGTACATCCCTTTTATATGTTAAAACGAACATTAGTTGAGAAAAACTAGCATTGAAAATCTATTCAGGGCTAATTGTGCTGATTTTTATGGAAAAGAAGCAGCCGATAGCGGTGGTTCAGCTAATTTAATTGCCAAAGGTATTGAGTATAAAATCAGGGATGACCTTAATGTTTTCTGTAAGGGAAAAGTTTTCGAGGCATCTTTTTAAAGATTCAAAGTTGTAAGCTACTTACTATTTCAGTATAAAGAATACCCAAACATGAGAATGAGGGAGAGTTCCTGACAATCCTGGATTCACTTCTCCAAACGATTGGTATAGGGAAGAAAAGATACAATAACATAGTTTCCGCTGACGATTTTAATATCAACTCTCTTGTAAATTCAGTGCCTCCAGAGCTCTTATAGAAACTTTCAAGTCTAATGGAATGCGTCCTGGTTTTCATATACCTACCCGAGTTACATCTGAGTCTTAAACCTGCATAGATAATGTATTTTCTAGAGTTTCTGATAGAGGTGGTTCACAGGAATTTGTATTCAGCTTGGGAGCTTCAGATCATTTAAGGCTGCTACTACCAACTATCAATAGTAATGAAATAGGAGGCCCAAAGCTTGAAATGATTAGAAAGAAGAACTTTTCATTGACGAAAATGAAAGAATTTAGAAAGAGGATTGGCGATGTCTGTTGGGGTTTCGACAAATCATTCTCTGTTGAAGTAAATTGTTATTCATTCTTTGGAGACTTTTTTCTCCATTTCTATGAGGTGTTTAAAACCTCATCAATTCGGGTGAGCAAGAAGAAAGACTGGATCACTGCGAGTACAGTTGTATCCAGCAGAAGAAAAACGGTGCTGCATGAAGTGTACTTGACTAGTTAGGACCCAGATTTCAAGAACTATTATAGAAACTACAACAGGATTTTCAAACAAGTAATTGCTTCAGCCAAAAGAAGGTATAATGAACAGTTAGTTGTGGAGGCTAACAAAGATGAAGCTATCTTGAGCTATCTTGAGGGATTTGGTGAAGTCAGAACTTGATAGAAATGAAAAGGAATCTAACAATCTCCCTTTTATTACAGCCTCTGACAAAACTAACAATGCAACAATTTCTTCATCAATATACCCTCTAGCTACAGTCGGGTTAGCAACTCCATATTGGTCACCATTAATATTGACTGTCTTCACTCGAAGTTCAGTTCCTCAATGACAACTCCTCATAGAGTGGAAAAGCTGATAACGTCCTTAAAAACAAAAATTCGGCCGGCTGGGATGATATTCCTGTTGAAGTATTCAAGTTTTTGGTTGATATTATGACGGATCCTCTAAATAGAATAATTCTATTATTCTAAATCAATCCTTCTCTCAAGGAGTATTCCCTAAGAAATCAAAGTTAACCCTTATCAAGCCGGTTTTCAAAAAGGTGAAAGGATAAACTTCAGCAACTATAGGCCAATATCAATCATATCAGCATTCTCTGAACTTTTTGAGAAGGCAGCAAATGAGCAAATTTTACACTTCATGCTGAGAAATGGAATATTAAGCAAGACACAATTTGGCTTTACCAAAGGGCTGAGTGGCTTTGGTTTGACTCCTCAAAATCAGTGTGTGGCCCAATTTTTTGATTTATCAAAGACCATTGATTGCGTGAAACTGATAATCTTATTGAAAAAAAATGAAAAATTATGGTATCTGGGACACATCTTTGGCATGGTTTAAGTCTTACCTGAATGAAAGGCGGCTATACACACAAGTTTCTTTGGGACAGAACATTTTCAAGTCGAAGTGGGCTTCTATAATAATTTCTGGTATTCCTCAGGGTTCAATTTTGGGCCCAACGTTATTTATAATATGTGAATGATTTATCAGCTTTCTTAAATAGATCAGTTTTTTCAATATGCGGATGATACTTCATTCATGATCTCAGATACCAATATTTTATTTATTTCTCAAAAAATTCCAAACGAATCGACAAATATAGAGGCTTGTTGATGGGCTGTCAATGAATCTCAACAAAACAACATTGATGTCATCCAAATCGATGCAGTCCACACAAAGTTACATTAACCTAAATCGCAATCAGTTACAGATGGAAGATGTGGGTTGTGTGGAGTTGCTGGGTGTGCTGCTCGACAGAAACTTGAAATGGGTGGAGCATACTGATAGACTATGTAAAACGCTGAGCACTGCCTGGTTCATACTGCGGGTGCTTGGAGGAACAATATGTTTCAAGTCACTGCTAAAAAGTAAATTCGTATGGCTTTTGTTGGTGGTGAGTCCCTTTCGGGAAGGTCCCACCGCTAAGTGTATACTATGGATATTTTTTCCCAGTATTAAAGTATAATTGTCTGGGGGAACTCATCTGCAGCTGAAAAGGTCTTCAAAGGTTCAAAGTCCAAAAGAGATTATCAGGATTATCTTCAATAAGCCCCCAAGATATAGCTGTCGTGAGCTTTTTAACAGAGGAAATCTTCTCACCTTGACCTCTCTATACATACTTGAGATATGTGTATATAGGTTACTAAGAAAAATATAAACGCCTTTAGCCGGTATGGAGACTTACACATAATTATAACTCTCTAATAATGTTATCGACTGTTATACACAGAACCACTCTCTTAGAGAAATCACCTCAGTTTAGCGGGTCAAAAATATACAATTCTCTGCCAAATAATCTTGAAGATATGGAAGAGATTGAACATTTCAAAATAATATCAAGATTGGCTGGTAATTAGACCGTTTCATACTATGGATGAGTTTTATAATAGAGCTGCTTAACCATATAATAAGATAGAGTGCGTTTTCGTTTAGGTGTGAAGTGATAGCGGATCTACTCTACTCGACTTGCTGTGTAATTGCTTATCTCAATTATTCATTTTATTATGTTTTTAACCTTTAAAGGTTGACCCATCCTCTGTCCATTGTATTGGATGTTTCAGGATATAATTAAAACTTAACTAAAATAAATCAATAACTAAATACATAGGTAGTTGTTTATGTTCAATACATGTTTTGAAAAATTGATCCAATAACATTTCATAATTTTTATTCGTTTCAGAATTGGCTAGACGAACACATTGAATATTCATTTATGGTAATTGAAGATATTCTGGGCAGATCATACTTGCATATACATTAATTTATGTACTCCATTATCCGAGTGTGGATGTTTATTTCAAATATTATTAGGTGTTTTCCAAAATAGAAAGATCATTGTTGTCAGATGTATCTGGAAATCTATATGAGATAGAGCGTTCTATACCTGGTGTCAGAATGTAGAGCACAAAATTACACCCAGAGGGATTTTGAATTGAAGATTTGAATTGTAACAATTGAAAATAAAAAGCTAATCTTCATCAAAATAGATTTTTTCTTAAAATTGTAATCATTTTTGAAAAATTTTATCTCAGTTCTCAGTATTCATTGAAGACAGAGACTTCCGAATGGTCTCTTTTTATTAGGAATTTTATAATCTGAAGAAAAGCAGAAGAAAACTTTTCTGTCGGATTTCTGGATTTGGCGGAAATAGCTGAAAAACTGGAAATTAACCAAAATACTGGGTTTTTGGGTCATCCTGTATCACAGGGAAATTTTGGATGAAAAAAAAAATTGGTGGTGGACTTGGTTTTGGATATATTAGAAAATCAGAACTACAATATAAAATGCAAGCACCAATGTATATAATGACTGGACTAAACAGGATAACTTCAATTCTGCCTCTCTCGCGAAATTTGATGAATAACATATTGCGAAGAAGGATATGTTTCCACTTGTAAATATCAGTCCAATTTTTAATCCATAATCACTCAAACTAATAACAATTTATAATTATAAATTCGTAGGCTAATATAAAATATAATTCCATCAATATTACACTCGCACTCATTCAATTACTTACATAACTTTTTTGGACTAGTTCTATCAAAGCTTGGGAAATGAGCAGTTTTGGGCTTTAAGCCTGTTGATCCTTTTCCAATTATTCATGATGAGTTGAAAATGATATTTAATCTATGAATGTATGTATAGATAAAAAATAAATGAATGCATGAATAAATAAACAAATAAATGAATAAATAAAATAAATAAATATTAGCCATTAGCATAAAGCTAAAATCAGTACATTCAGTCCAATCAGTCCATTTGAAGCAAAAAGTCAGTCAGTGAATCTAGATCAAAAAGAAGTGAAAACATTTTAGAACACCAAAGTAGGCGTACTCACTTGCGTGCTAGCTGCTTCCTCTCGTCGGCAGTGTAATCCAGTGATCCGATGGTGCCATTACCCGGGGTCGGCATGAACGCAATCAGAGCTAACATGGCCGTCCTGATCGACCAAGATGGCTGCCACGTCTCCGGGTGGTGGCCGGAAATGCTCAGGCAGATCTTCTTGTTGGTTTCGAAGCGACCGTTCGGCTGCAAAATGGAAAGACATCAAGTGTAACAACAATACAAGCAGACAACTATACCCAATAATATCCTATACTATTGAACGAGCAGTTTCTGTTTATATGTTTAGATGTTTATATATCTGTATGTGACTGGATCTCGAAAACGGCTCTAACGATTCCCACGAAGTTTGGAACAAAGTAGGTTTATGATATGGAAATTCGATTGCACGAGGTCTCAACCCTGGGATAACTCACTGAAGGACATTTAAAGGATAAATACGTCCTTGGAGAAACAGCTGGAAATTTTTTCGTATGTCGATACCGTAATGGAAGTGAGTGAGCGAGTGCATGTGTGGATTAGTCCTCAGCTGATCTCACGAGAATAATAATCCAGAAAGAAAAACTTATTTTCGTTTATTTCTCTTTTTTTAGAAAACATGTTTACTTCAGAAAGTCCAAAATAGTAACTGGATGCTGTTAGTGTAGAATAGTACATAGTATATTAACAAATATTGTAGCACACATAGTATATCATTCTAAATCGAATTCATAGTATATCTATTTGTAATATATTGATGATGTGTTTGTTTTTTGAAGTGTGAATAAGTTGTTATTTTGATGAGTGATAGTAGCTTAACCTGGATTTTGATTTGGAATGTAGTATAATTTGAAAAGGGACAGTTTTGGGCATAAGCCTGTTGTGCCTCCTCAAATAACTGTAAGAATAATTGTACGACTGAAAAAAATATATAAACTATAAATTTAATCTTTCGTTACAAATTTTCTATGCTTTCACACTCCAGAGTGAAGCTCGGTCCCCCTATATTAATAATAATAATAATATTGTGAAATGAAATAAATAAAAATCACCATTTGTTCTTGAAAGTAGAACATACAACGATTAATAAAGTATGTTAATGTATATTACAAATGAAGTGTCAGGCATAGCTGTTACTTCAAAATTTATTAATACTATAGGATTTTAAAAATAATATATTGAACTTAATATTTTTTCAAAGTTTTGGTACTACCTACCTACTAGAATTTAGATTATCCGGTAATTTTTCAATAAATTATCTCAAAACTTGCTAAATTGTATCATGTGTCACATTACACAGTCAAAACATGGTGGAGCGGCGAAGGACCCATTCAAATATATGCATTATTTTCAACACTCTCAAGCTTAAAGCTACCTTTTATGACTACATAATACAAAGTTATTCTAGATGTTGGACCCATCTTTTCCAATATACTTATCCGAAATAAATTATCTCCATACCTGAAACTAGCTATCTCTGAAAGTGGAAATTCCAAAGTTGTTTCACTATAATCGTCTATGTTCCATGTTTCCTATCAGGACGCCAGGAAGCGCAACCAGCCGGGCTGCCAGGTCTCGCAGTTAGCCAGGCGAACGGACGCTCACTCTGTCACCGGGATCAGGACAAGCACCAAAACATGGCTGCCCCACTCTAAATACAATGCCCGCCCGGCTTCTGGCTGCCTAGTCTTATTAAAGGGGTCTAGGAAAAAACTTTGTAATATTTGCTATCCATTGGTATACAAATTTCGGATCAGTACATTAGTGAATAACACAACTTTTAAATTGAGTCCAACGTTCGACATGTATTATCACACATATTTGGACTGGATTCACATCGTGTTGATCACCGTGAATGATCATAGATGTTTTGTCGGAGAAAAAACATAATACCTACAAATTCATACTCATGAATTTAATTAGTATTTTAGTTGTTTTACAGTCCAATTAGATTTCACATCCATGACTTCAACTACTTGAACTAACTAACTTAAAATAAAAATTTATTTAATATTTAATAATAACCCAAACACAAACATAACCACACATCAAAATTATAACCACGAATTATTCATTACTTCAACTTTGATCATAGAGAGACAAATAATCGTTGGAAGATCTCGTTATTTTATGACTATCAAGTATCAAATACCTAAATGTGCAATGTATACATGTACCCGTCATATTTACCTATGCGACTGTACATAAGTTTGTAATATGGTCCCAGGTACGTGAGGCCCTATTAAGTATTAATAAGTATTTATTTATTGTCTAGTAAATAATCAATAATCAGTGACATTCATAGGTTGTTTGGTTCTTCACATGACGTTATATTTTTGAACCTTATGTCTTTTGATCAGTAATTGAATCGAGAACAATGGTAAACCTAAAGCTCTATAAAAACCAGGTACACGCAGCCGACATTACGTTCCCCGACTGAAAAAGAAAAATTGAAATTCACACCAGTATCTTAAGGATGCTTCAAACAAAACACTACTGTGTTGAGCAACAATTAACAAGTTAGTAATCCTCATCCACTCAGATGATAATAGACACAGAAGAGATGGTTTTAAAACCAAATACTTTTAAATATTAAGAAAACAATTTTGTAGCCAAATTTATTTTCTACTGTTATGAGCTTGAAAAAGGAACGTTCAAAATCCCTTAGCATCCTTATTGGAACAATTTGGAGCAGAACAAACCCCCATAATTGTATTCTTTGAATAGAATAGTTGAAAGAATAAGACGTTGATGTTGTCAATATTACTATATTTGTTCAGTATCAATTTAAATTACAGAACTAGGTTTCATGGCAACACCTGCCACATCTTCAGCTGAACTAAAGTCAGCTGAACAAATATAGTAGTATTGACAACATCAACGTCATATTCTTTCAATTATTATAGAGAAATATCACAACATCTCTTACCATACAATCAAATTAATATTAAAAAAATGTTACAAAATCATAGCTTCTTCAATGCAAAGTATAGAAGAGCTTTCGATAAGGGGACAGAGATGGCGGCTTCGTCTACCCAGTGTTCAGATAAACGATTACTGACGGTGAGTAATATGATGTTGGGTGGCTTCATGGGGTAGTCGGGTGGCAGGAGGATGCGGCCGTGATAGATGCCCGCCTGGAAGTCGGTGTGGGGGGCACCGCGCACCGTGAAGTGCCACTCGAACAGGTTGTCGTCGAGCGGCCGAGCGCAGTACTCATCTGTCGCCGATCTCAGCTCCAGAGCCTCACGCATCAAACGCTTTACTGCTGCAAAACACACGCAACATTCATCATTAGTACTTTTAAAAATAAATATGACTTATTGCTGTCTAGTTTTCAAACTAGTGGGTAACTTTTCTTACCTAAAATACTAGCAGTATTTTATAGCACTAAAATAAAATAGGTACGTCTACCTAAATAGTAGTTTATACAACGGTTTTATAATAACTGTCTTTAACGCACGAGTTAGATGTAAAGTTAAGACACAAGTGAGCAAGCGTAGCGAGCGAACGCGTGTCTTAGACATCTCACGAGTGCTTCAAATACCATACAAAACTGTTGCATACACTATTTCATCTACGACCACTCAAGTAATGTATCACATTGCTGACTAGTTGTAAGGTTAGAAATCAACCAACTAGCCTACAATATGGTAAAAAGATTGAAATAACAATAGGTAAAAAAACTGTGCTTTATTATCTCTGTAGATTTTGATTGTAGAAAGCGGTATATTTACATTACTATAGACAATATGTTTGCATTTTAATTTTATAGAAAGAATGATAACAATGTAAAGTAAGCTTTGTTCTTCACAATATGCAATCATTGTTAACATGAAGTTAAGATTCCTACTTTTATAAAGCCCCCATGGATCACTTCACTTCATTATTGGATAATAATTTACCGGTATCTTGAAAAAATTATAAATGTTTGATGCACCTATATAATACTTCCGATGAAAGTCTTGAATATAGAGGATCCCAAAAAAATGCAAATCCAATAAATGTTTTAAATCCAATAAAAACATTTGAATTGTTAAACCACTGACGGCTAGTTGGATATAAAGTAAGATTAGAGAGTCAAAAAATAATATTATTATTTCGGGGATAGGCTGTATCAGTTTACCAGTTAACCGGCTATAACGGTTTTTTGAGAGCCAGGGCTTTTTATGATGTCCAGGAATTTTTAAAGGATGACCTGTCTCAAATTCACCTTACTTGAAATTTTACAATATTTTTTATTGTAATGGAAAGTGTTTTTCCTGTGGTTATATTGAGGACTTTCAATTGTTAGTTGTAAAAAAATAGAATTTCAAGTAAATTATGATTTAATTAACAACTCAAATTATGTGTTCTTTATGGGACATCATATACTACTTTTTAAACAATGAAATTTAATAGTCCGTGCGCAAATGTCATGAATAAGGCACCCCGTGGTCATTTTTGGGTAACAGCCGTGGAAGACGTCTCAATTTCTTCGTTAGGTCTAGCATAATAAGGATCATGATGATGATAAGTCGAAATCACAGGCAAACACCTCGGAAACAAGATGGCCATCAAAATATTCAGGGTTTTGCTATATCGCTTGTATTTCAATAACCGTTCAAGATATTCAACCGTTTTTTTGGAAGAAAATATTTTTAAAATCTTCCTCTACAATTTATGTTTCATAAAATTTTCCTCTAAAACGCATATTTTTGAGTTTTAACCTTTAAAAGCACAAAAAACTTTTTCTGATTTTTTTAAAATTTCATTCCATTATAACTTTTTTTGTGCAAGAGATACAGAGAAATTTTCCTCTAAAACGCATATTTTTTAGTTATAACCTTCAAAAGCCCAAAAAACGTTTTTCTAAATTTTTTTAAAATTTCATTCTATTATAACTTTTTTTGTGCAAAAGATACAGAGAAATTTTTAATCTATGAAATTCAGAGCGTTTTCTAAACTATGGAACGATCTATCTTGATGCGCTGTCTATACGTCTAATTTCTATACGTCAAAAAATGAGTTCTCCAGCGCCCTCCAAAGAATATCCTGCATGATGTATCAAGCTAGAACTATAAAATCGATTTTTCATTACTAATTCAAGATAGAGACTTGCAAATGGTCTCAATCTCTTCGTTACAACAAGCCAAATAAGAATATTGATGATGGAAACAACGAAAATATTCGACATCATTCAAAAATTCAAGGTGGCGGTCATTATTGACAGAAATTTTTATATAGCTTGCCATCAAGTTATTGTGAGATATATCGGATTGGTTTTATCACCAAAGTGTTTAGAATTAACCAAATTATGATGTTCGAGAGGAATGTCTCATTTCGACCACTGTTTTCATGATTTATTCAACTTTAAAAACTTGAAAAATCCTAAATTTTTCGGGGACAATATTTCACTTTCCACCCTGTAAATGTATTTGCAGTAGACATACACTAATGTTATAGGTACAGTGCTTTAGAATATTTTCAAAGCTTTAAGATGACATCTGGTTGGAGGATGTAAGTCCATATTCCACGGCTGGAGCGTCATCGGACAAAGAGAGCAAAGTACTGTTTGCAGCGGAAAACACGCTATTTCCACCAAATGCCAATCCCAACAATTAGAAAACCGCGTAACTCATGACTCCTTGAAGGTACAGACTTGGGAATGGTATCAATCTCTTTGTAATGATGTGTAGAAAGAGATTATCCATGATGGCAATCTCAAAAATGTTTGTTATCATGAAAAAGCAAGATTACGGCAAAAATATGTAGATTTTCAAAAAATCGTCTGTAATTCTAATAATGTCGAGGATATCGGATCAATTCAGCCATCTGGAAGCTCCAAAATAATCATACTACAATATCCGAAAGATTTATCTAATTCCAACTACTTCTACTATGGTGAATATAACTTCAAACTCTTGAAATCAGATTTTTGACCGCCATATTGGATTTTACAGTTCTAGCTTGTTACCTCATGCGTATGGAAAATGCACCAGAAATCAAAGGGTTTTCTTTGGAGGGCGCTGGAGAACTCATTTTTCGACATAAAGAGCATTAAGTTATATCGTTCCAAAGTTGGAAAAACGCTCTAAATAGCGTAGCTATGCTTGGACACAATTCACTCCTGTTCTGCCTTGTTGAAAAGGGGACTACAATAGACTTACTTGAATTCAGCAAAAGATTTCGGCTATTCAGGTATTCATTAATAGAGGACAGGCCTACAGCAGATGAGAGTTCTACATCCTCAATCGATTTTCCTGAAAATATGATGTTAGCATCATCTGCATAGAGACACACAGAGACATTTGCTCGAACCACATCAGACAGACCCTTGATGTAGAATAGAAATAGTAAGGGACCCAAAATGGACCCTTGAGGGACACTATACTTTAAACTTCTTAGGTTAGAGCGATAACTGTATTTGTAAATATGATTATTTTTCTCCTCAGTATGCTCTATTTCAACAAATTGCTGTCTGCCAATCAAATAAGATAAGAACCACTTCCTCTCCTTACCATGTACTCCCAATTCCTCTAATGCATGCAAAAGAACATTATGAAACACACTATCAAATGCACGTGTCATATCTAAAAATATGCCAATAATTTTCTAACGTTATCTATTTCTCTCTTACTGTTCAGTTCAGTTTAGTATTTACTTTGAACATGTTAGCTTGGCATACTGTTATTTCCACTCATATTGTTCCTATAATACCTTCTGCTTCATTACCCACACTTGTGGGATCGATGGCGTCATAAAACTCAATACACGTAAATCGACAAACCACCATTCGGATGGGAGCGATCCAGTGACCGTTTTTAGTAAAAATTCAAATAACCACTCATAAATTAATTTACACTGTAATATGCCTTGTCACACAGAAGCTTCCTGACGGCTCTCTTGGAGGCGGCCTCATTCAACTGCTTCACACCAGGAGGCAGCTTGTTCAAGAATTTCAGGGCAGATATCCTATGAATGGCCTGTGATCGGTGGAGGCGTCTCCTGGGGACGGGACATCCAACAACTCACGGTGCCTGGTGTTGTGGTAGTGAATGTTACTACGGGCAGCCAGAATATAATATATCCTCTTAACATAAACCAAACACGGGAGGATGCAATGGTTCACTTGTAACTTGCCGCTTTATTCTTCTGTGAATATTTTGTATGAATTTTGAGTGAATAAATTCCATTTGATTTCTGATGACCGTCAGTAAAACAAGGCGAGCAAAGATGAGCTTGCAGTAGGCAAGACGGTCGCTGCCAGTAATGATTATCACAGCCCTCTTTTACAGCATCAGGACATCAGCAGACCCAGCCGAGTGGGCATCACCAATACCTACTATTAATTCAGGCCCCACAACTAATTAATGACGTCATAACATGTAGATTGATTCTTCCTAGAATCAAAGTAGTTTCTACTAGCTTATCAATGTATGCTCTCTAACTATTGTTACTGTATAGATTTTTTATTGGGTAAAATACTATCTATTCCAGATTAAAGACATTTGTATTTTATTAAATAGAAATGTTTTGAAGTAAAAACACTTTATTCCACAAAAGCAATAATTTCTCCTTACTTTCAGCTTTACTTTATACAGGAAACCAACAAGGCACTGAAATTTATGTGCTGGCAGCTGAACGCTACTTATATAGACAACACTCAGCACCTCACTAAAAATCACCTAAATTGGGATGGAGTTCACCTTAACATAGAAGGATCTACGATTCTGGCCAAAAGATTGATGGGCGCACTTGATGCTGGAGAGGTGGCGGAGGGCGGCACACGGCACCCAAACTACGAGACAGCCTCACCCCCTCATCCAAACTAGACAAACAGAAAACTACAACACATCCAGGTCAACACATCACAGCCGGCACTACGGATCAGGAGCAAACAAATCAGGACATACAACAGAATAGACACAAAAAAACAGATACACTGAAAATCTATCATCTTAATATTCAGAGAGGCCTACAAAATAAGATTGACAGACTATTGATGGAAATAAGTCTTCACACTCCGGACATTCTCATACTCTCGGAACACGGCCTACAACTAGATGAGCTATTGAGCACACATATTCCTGGCTACACACTCGTTACCAAATTCTGTCGAACTGTATATATGTGGGGAGGCATAGCACTGTACAAAAAAGACACCTTAACCACAGAAATAAAAGAGATCGTGTTCGATGGACTTCAGAAGCCAACAGAGAGGATCTTTGAGACGATAGCAGCCGAAGTCCAACTCAAGAAACAGAATCTGATATTAGTAGGTTCCTATAGATCACCTGATCCTAGAACAGAGGTGGAATACTTGAATAGGTTGGAATGTGTACTGCAAAAATACTCAGGAAAGAAATGCCACATAGTACTACTAGGAGATACAAATATAGACATACTGAAAACAGATAAACAAACCTATAAAGATTTAAACAACTTGCTAAAACAGCACGGCTGCTACATATATGACATACCGGTTACTAGAAAAACCCAGACAACAGCCACAAGTATAGATGGGTGCTACCTTAATATACCTATTAAAAAAGTAAAAGCAATAGCATACCCAAATTTAATTTCAGATCATCACTCAATACTATGTGACATAAAATATAAAGTCGAACATCAAACAGCCACTTATAAGTATGCCAGAAATTATTCAAAAGCAAATTTAAACAAACTAAAACAGCAACTAGGCCTTGTAAATTGGAAACCAGTAACTACGACTCATTCAGTGGAAGACAAATACAAAACATTTCAAAGAATAATGCGATTAAGCATAGATGAAACCATGCCAAGAGAATCCAAGAAGATTAACATACCAAAAAACAAATTTTTTTGGGATGAAGAAACCACAAAACTAAAAGATGCTACAATGCAAGCATATGATAAGTATATGCTCACAGGCCGTATGGAAGACAAGGAACAACATTTGACAATGAAAAAAGCTTATGACCTGGATGTAAAAAACAAAAAGCAACTCGAATTGAAAATGAAAATACAACAGGCAGAAAATAAAACCAAAGTCTTGTGGAGAACGATAAATGAGGAAAGAAAAAAATCCAAAAATGTCAGAAATGAGAACCTCTACCTAACTGTGCGAGATCAAAAAATTACAGATCCCTATCAAATTGGCGACATCTTGAACGCTGGCTTCATGCAGCCAATAAAAGAACTGAATGGACATAATAATACTCCCAATAATCTGGAATTGACAGAGAATGCTCAAATATTCGACCACTTTGATGCAGTTACTCACACAGAATTAACCAAGATTCTTATGAGACTAAAACCAAACAACTCTTCAGGTCATGACGAAATTACAGGGAAAATTCTAAGGTACTGTGAGGACGAAATTAGAAACCCACTGTTGCACATAGTAAACTCATCATTTGAACAAGCAGTATTTCCACATAGCTTAAAAATAGCCAAGATCTACCCCAAATTCAAAACAGGTGACCATACTGATCCAAAAAACTACAGACCCATAGCAAACCTTCCCATTGTATCCAAGATTATAGAGCGGGCAGCATACAATCAATTGATTTCATATCTGGAGACGAACGGGCTGTTGTCTACGAGCCAGCATGGATTCCGAAAAAATCATAGTACAGCCACAGCGATTTCCAAACTCTGTGATGAGGTGTGTAAGATATGGGAGGATAAAAAATATGCATCAGGACTGTTTGTCGATCTCCGGAAGGCTTTTGATGTACTCGATTGGAACATACTCAAAACAAAACTAATAAAAATGAGAATTCAAGGCAGAGCACTCAAGTGGATTGAAGACTACCTCCAACATAGAAAACAATATGTAGAGCTGGATTTCCAAAGACAAAATCAGATAATCACTTTCAAATCAACAGCACGATCAGTCAAAAGAGGAGTACCACAAGGGTCAATCCTGGGACCGCTGCTCTTTCTTATATACATAAATGATCTTCCGGATGAATTACAAGAAAACAAAAAGTGTATCCTATTTGCAGACGACACAACTATACTACTTCCCACAAACAGAAAGGAAGATCGAAACAATATAGTTGAATCAACTCTTACTGAAGCTACCTCAATCTGCAATAGAATGAAACTGGCCATAAATAATGAAAAACAGTACACATGAACTTCACCCCAACAAACCAAACCCAGGATGAACCACAAAACAGTAATATAAAAACAGTGGAAAGCACAAAGTTCCTTGGTGTAATTATCGACAACCATCTGACCTGGAGGCAACACACGGACTATTTGTGTAAAAAACTCTCCTCTGCTACATATGTCATCAGCAGAATCAGAAATATTGCTGATGAGAGGACAGCACTAATCGCATATCACTCATTATTTATGTCACACCTGAGATATGGCATCGTCGCATGGGGATCATCAGCACAGGGAAATCTCGAGAGAATATAAGGATACAAAAAAGGGCAGTGCGAATCCTACTAAGAGAAAACTACATAGAACACTGTAAACCACTCTTCAAGCAGACAGGTATCCTCACAGTGATCTCAATATACATCCTGGAATCCATCATCCTAGTGGTAAACCAAAGTCCGGCTTTAAGACGAGATAAGCACAGTTATAGAACACGCAACGTGGATGACATAAGCCTCCCCCAGCATCGACTTAAGAAGTATAGTAGATCTCCGGCCTATTCGGGGGCATACCTGTTTAACCTGCTTCCTGGCAACATAAAATCCCTAGTGAATGACAACACCTTCACAAGAAGACTAAAACAATACCCTGATGGACAGACCATACTATAGCATTGCAGAATTCATTGATGACCACACCTTCTCACACCTTAAATAAAAGTGAACACCGACACCCCCACGATGGGACGAAAAAGACGATTCCCCGGTCAAGCAGACTGCGGAGAAGACATAAGAAGTAAAGTAAGTAAAGTAAAAGCTTAATAGACATATTCGATTCAGTGATAGAGCTATTGATAAATTCATCTCAACCAAAAATACTTAATAATAACCTGTATCAGAATCAAAGGTAAACCAAATTAGATGTCACCCTTTTTTAGGAAAGAGGCTCCCAACGACTTGATCACAATAAATCTGTGGTACAGAAAAACCCACCAGGAGAATGTTTTTCAGTTAGGTAGAACCTTTAATCTTATGATTAATTTTTATGGACAGTTCCAACACTTGCATTTACTTTTTAACTTATTAGTTCAACAGTTCTTTACACACTTTATTTACACTGTTCTTTCACACTCTAATTACACTGTTATTTCACATTTCATTTACACTGTTCTTTCACACTTTAATTAAATTTTCCTCTCACACTCATAGTTTTCGTCATAGTTTATCATAGCTTCACTTGTAAGTGATACTTACTATAAATTTATTTATAGTAATTTATTTTCTTATAAAGTAATAGTTGGTATTGGTTTGATACATCACCAAAAGATACGAGTATCTCTCAATCACAAGGCCCCTCACCTTGAGCAGCAGAAAGCAAATGCTTGAGAGTCGGTTGGTCACCTGCTGTATATAATTGCTCCAGCTGAGTTTGCAGTTCAAAACAAAAACCCCAAAACTCACTGGACCTACAATTATTCAACTTATATTTTCCTATTTAACATATCTATATCCAACAATTTATAGTTTTTTATTAGGTAGACCTACTTCCTTTTATTCTAATTCAGCGTTATTATCTAATTCTTCACATAATTATAACATTTGAATTGAATTAAATTTGTTTATCATATCCTAAGTTGAATATACTGTCAAAACTCTGTATGAAGTCGATTATCCCGAGAAAAAAACGATTATACCTCGCTGCAGAGAGGTATTCGTTATTGAGAGGATGTTCTGTCAAGAAAACTGCCACGATCCTATCAATCTTGTAATATAGTATCAAGGCGGTGAATAAATGAATATGGTACATAAAACATATCATCGCGAACGTAGATAGGGTACCTATTAGGGCAATATTAATATGGAAATTTATAAATTCATGCTGTTTAAAATAAAAAAACATGTTTTTTGAATATTAATTTATAGAATGTAATGAGTAAGTAAACTCACCAATTTATTTCCAGATAGCTTGATTTATAATATTAGTAGAGTTTAATCAAAGTAGTCTACATACTCAGTAGCAATATTTTTCAACTTCATTCACCAAAGTTATCTTACTAATTTTTACGCTACTATTAGATTGAACGCAAAATACGGTAATTTTGTCAATAACTTCACTAAAAATATTATAATAACTCAACTTTTCTATTTTTTAATGTTTTATTTAAAAAAGTGAGAGATTTTCGGTTGAATTTTGCATTTGAATAAAACATCATGATTTAACAGGCGTTTTTACAACCGAGCCGAAGACTTGAAATCTGAATAAATAAGACAAACCAGAGAAACAGACCTACCTCCGCTTCACACGTGCACAGCGAGTTGAAGCAAAGTTGCAAGCTATTATTTATTGCAATGATTGACTGATTCTATGTTATTACCACTCATCCAGATACGGTAACTCTTTTACAAACAATATTAAGCATAGGCTAATTGGTATAACCTATTTATTGTTTTTATTAAAAAAAATATATTAAAAGTGCTACTTATTCGATCTTAAAAATAACTTTTAAAGAGTATTTATAGTAAAATTTTTATTTTGAATATTGAAATTTTTCCTATTTTACATTTCGTATTAATTTCTGATTGATCACTGCACCTGTCTATACTGACAAAAGCCATTATATAGATATTGTTACGGTAAGTTACGGTGCCTATGCAAAGAAAAATTGTTATTGATACTATTAATTGAATAATAATAGAATATTATTAGATTTTCATTTATCAGAAACTGTGACTGTGGTTTAGAATGCATTTAATTAGGATAAAAAATTATCAAAGTTTAAAAAAACAGTTTTGGGCTTTGAGTCTGTTGTTTCCTTCTCAATCATTGATAATGAGTTGGAAATGATATAGCCTATAAATGTATAAATAGCCTGAATATCATATTAAATAAGGAAAAATAAAATTCAGATAACACCAATAGATTTAATGTTCAAACCAAATTTTGAAGTTGGCGTTAATTATTATTAAAGTTAATAGACTCTTGACTTACCCGGACTTTTTGTGTTGTATTTACTTTCCAAATCCATGTTCAGCAATTCTATAACTTGGAAATTTAACAAGGTAAAACAAAAAAATAAAATATTATTCACATAGGGCGTACTACGTTACCCAAATATAATTAAATTTAGGTTATGTCACTGACAGACGAAAACCAAAACACCTATCTTGTTGTTTCAGCTCAGCTGATTGATAACCTCAAACCACTTTTTCAATAAGACACAAAATTCGAATTAAAATTATGATTGAATTGAAAAAGTTTACTAATCTGAATAACTTGATAGAGCACCAATATTATTCTCCTTGTGCATTTCGATAATCAAAAACTATGTGGCTAAACAAACATAGGATGTGACGTGTAGACGAGCAATTGGTTGATAAGGTACGGTATCTTATTTGTCAATCCACAACGTCTTTCGTATTTCTCAATCAGTGAATCTTTATCTTTCCATCCTTTTGTGAAGTTAAAAGCTAAAATATGGTAAACAATTAAAAACTTAAGAAAATTAACTAACAACTGAAGAAATTGCATTAGTCGAAACAATTTTTTAAACTGATTGATGGGGTCAAATAAAAATTGCATAGGTAGGCTACTGTAACTTAGTTTCCATATTATTTGAAGAGCTCCATTCCAAAACCTGCTAAGTCGATTTTTTCAGATTTCTGTAAAAACAGAAATACCATAGGAAAGGAAAGTATTGCTTTCCGAAAAAAATTAAGGTACCCCAATTTTTGAATTTCTATACGTTTCAAGGTCCCCTGAGTCCAAAAAAGTGGTTTTTGGGTATTGGTCTGTGTGTGTGTGTGTGTGTATGAATGTATGTGCGTCTGTGTACACGATATCTCCTCTCCCAATTAACGGAATGACTTCAAATTTGGAACTTAAGGTCCTTCCCCTATAAGGATCCGACACGAACAATTTCGATCAAATGCAATTCAAGATGGCGGCTGAAATGGCGAAAATGTTGTCAAAAACAGGGTTTTTCGCGATTTTCTCAAAAACGGCTGTCATGTATTTCCCGCCTCTGTCACTGATACCAACATAATTACAACATATTAAACATTGAATATTCAAACACTAATTCTTTATAACTTACATATTTTATTACATTATACACTATTATTATTACATTTAGCATTGATAACAATCGATACTACTTTCCACTTACTTTCACATTCTGTAACAACAGTTCAAGTTGGCAGTGCACACACACTCACACCACAGAATAAGTACAGAAAGGAAACTTGTAATCAATCGCCTATCTAACCAATGCTATTTACATGTCGCCAATACTAAACACGTGACGTGACCTTGGGAAGTTCCAATCCTGGTCTTCTGATTGACTCGTGGCAGTGAATGAGATCAATTGATCCGGATCATTAAAGTGATCCGAACCTGCCATCAATACTATTACCACTGAACTCTATACTAACTGGAATGGACTAGCAACACAAAGAAAGTGAGGCAGCTGGTACAGATAGGCAACCCGCATTGCTGTGGGATTCGTCATTTTGTAACACATTGGCTCTTATGGAAAAATGCATTGCACAGTTTCAATTACTATTTTATTTCTATATTGTATGTCTTATTCCATGGAAGCCTTATTTTTCCTTTGTTAAGCAGTTCATTGTTAACTTTTAGAGAGCAAAATTAATGGAATAGGTTGAATATGAATAAAGAAAAGGTTTTTTTCATTTGTGAGTAGTTTTAGTATTGTCAACTTTTCACAAGCAAGGGAATAACGTTGGGCCAGATTTCAGAGAAGTGTATCATCTATTAATTTTTATTTATTTAACAAGGACAAATATAAACTGTCATGAAATGATTGGGAATGAAAAAACAGGCTCATAGTCCTTATTATTCCAATCCCGAATTTTGTTCATACTCAGTCCAAAGGAGGGCTGTGTTTAATTGAAACTATTAAACACAGTCTTATCTTTATTTTGATAGGATATACTATTGTTTTTTGGATTATATGATTTATTGTTATTGTTGAAGGAAATATTTATGATTTATTGTTTAAGGAAATATCTCAATTTAATAATATAGGCCTACTTACAGCAGGCTATGAATGTAGAATTATGTAGGTGTGCATTGGTGTAATTTCAAATCATGTAAGAGTGGGAGTTTCAGAAATGAAGCAAATAACGAAGAAACATTTTATATGATAAGCAAACATATGCTACATAATTACCAGAGTAAAATGAACAATTTGAAATTAAAAGGTTTCAAAAATTAATTACAATTCAGCTGATAACAATCTCTATTTTTTACAATAAAAGTAGGTAAATAGAATGAATTATGTGGACTCATGATGATTCAATAACACAGGATTAATGAATATGTAATGATAGCAATATACTAGGCATTCTGATAACATTTCAAATCATGTAAGTGTGAGAGTTTCAGAAATGATGCAAAGAAATCTATAAAGAAACATTTATATTAATTGTATTATAATTATGACCATATGATAAGCAAAAAGTAGACTATATGCTAAATAATTACTATTATAATATTGTAAATTGAACAATTATTTATTTGAAACGGAAAGGTTTCAAAAATTAATCACAGTTCAGCTGATAGCAATATCATATTTTTCAAAATAAAAGTAGGTAGGGTACGTAAATTATGTCATCTCATGATGATAACACAGAATTATTAATAATTTGTTTTTATTCTTTTTTGAATGAGGATTAATTTGTTCTTCAACTTTGATTCTTTATTTTAGATGCTATAAAAGTAGGTCTAAATTTTCAATTAGCATAGAAACTATCACTGTATACTAGGAATATAACTAAATTTGTTGTTTTATTTTTGGTCAAATAAACTGATCAATATAGAAAAAAATATTGGAAATGTATGTAAAACAAAAAGGTTTCTTCAAATTAATTAATAGACTAAAAATGTTTGACTTAATTGTGAAATGGTATTTTATTTCCTTTAACATGCCCATTCTTGCATCCAAATGCAACACAATACATCACCATTTCTCGGTCGTATTTTTATTCAATTCTATGCATTTAACGACAAATACATCACAATATTTAAGAGAAAAGGTTGTGATTTAATACTGATAGCCCTAATACTCATTCAAATCCGTTTTTCAACTTTAAAAATGAATAATCGTACTCAAGAGCTGCAACAACCTGCTTTAATGTATGAGTACGATAGAGAAGGGAATCTCACACGGTAGGCCTGTCTCACTCACTCCGCCTTACACACTTTTGGCTGTAGCTTAACATTGGACAGCCCATTCCAGTTAGTATAGAGTTCACTGACTATTACAATGCGGCGCTTCCTAACAAGATGGCGGATTTTAGCGTCAGGGTACTAGCAAAGTTTCCATACTGTATGTATACTGTGCTCACACAGAGATCACAGCTGCTCTACAAAATGTATGAAAGAACAGAAACATCGATTTTGTACTTGAATCAAATATCAATAAATCAATATTATTATCAAGCAATTTTCAATCATTGAAGAACCTATAATACATGATAGGCTCCAACAATTTTGATTAAATTTATACCAAAAATAGTAATTGATACGCTCTATCAACTGCCACAAGTCTCATGTCTATAAAAATTCCAGGAGCTCCGCCCCATCTATGCAAAGTTCGATTTTAGATTACCAATTATCAGGCTTCAGATGAGATTTAAACAAAAAAAATTTGAGTGGAAAAGATTAAGCATGAAAATCTCTACAATTAATGTTCAGTAACATTTTCACCTAAAATTGAAAATAAGCACGAAATTCTAGAAAATGTCATTATTTCAATTGCAAACTGTTGGCAACTGTTGATTCTATTAATTGATTCACTATGAAGAGATAGAAGACCTCGTATGTCTCCAGCGTTATTGTCCTGTCACCAGCTGGCTCAGATCTTTGCTTATAAGTTGGCTTGAGATGCGCGTGCACACTAGCATCAGGTGATCAATTTTCATAATGGTACAACACCATCTGAAAACACACTACATATAGCCTTATATAATAAATGTATAATACAAGCAGAGAAAACTACTATAAAGTTGTCTTCTGCTGTATTCACAGAATATCTGGCTCTCACCCAGAAGGCCCAGGTTCGATTCCTGGTACCGGAACCAAATCTATCACTTACACCCTGAGTAGCTTCAGAGGTGGGTGATTGATACCCAGGTGTTGCTCCTGGTTGTCTTAGCTCAGTCGTAATGTGGGCGGGGAAAGGAGGCAAGTCAAAGTTCCTCTTCTTCCTTTTTTGTGCCTTTGCTGGCGTGGACAGCACCTCCTGGTGCTTCTGACGGCGTGAAGGTTGCTCTCTACTCTGATGACACCACTTCAAGGTAATTTTGTATTGGCCTTACGGCCTCGGTTCTGCTCCAGTATAGTAGGAAGAGGAAGGATAGACGGGAGGGACGGCAGCCAATGGGCCACTGTGCCCTGAGAGGATGGATGTATAGGGACAGCAGCCAATGAGCCAATGTGCCTTGGGAGGATGGAAGGATAGGGATGGCAGCCAATGGGCCGCTGTGCCCTGGGAGAATGGAAGGATAGGAATGGCAGCCAATTGGCCGCTGTGCCCTGGGAGAATGGAAGGATAGGGACGGCAGCCAATGGGCCGCTGTGCCTGGGAGAATGGAAGGATAGGGACGGCAGCCAACGGGCTGCTGTGCCCTGAGAGGATGAGTGGAAAGGGACAGCAGCCAACGGGCCGCTGTGCCCTGGGAGGATGAGAGGATAGGGATGTACAGCAGCCAACAGGCCGCTGTACCAGGACAGGAGGTCAGGGACATACATCAGCCAACGGGCTGCTGTACAAGGACAGGAGGTCAGGGACGTACAGCAGCCAACGGGCCACTGTACAGGAGAGGAAGGTTGGGAGCAGAATGCTCTGGTCTGGGGCTCGTCCGGCATTTATATACTCTCCCAAAGTAGAGGGGATGGAGCTGCACTGCCACCAGAGGTGGTAAGAATCGTCTCAATGAGCGAAAGGTAGTGCGCCATTGGTACCCTCTTTATCTCCGCGTTCAGCCAGCTTTGCTGATAGCCGAGCGTCTTTCAATAATATTAATTATTATTTAGCAATATCTTACTGTCACAATTTCACTTTGTGGTCAGGGACGTACAGCAGCCAACGGGCCACTGTACAGGAGAGGAAGGTTGGGGCGGAATGCTCTGGTCTGGGGCTCGTCCGGCGTTTATATACTCTCCCAAAGTAGAGGGGATGGAGCTGCGCCGCCGCCAGAGGTGGTAAGAATCGTCTTGATGAGCGAAAGGTGGTGCGCCAACGGTACCCTCTTTATCTCCACGTTCAGCCAGCTTTGCTGATAGCCGAGTTTCTTTCAATAATATTAATTTTAATTTAGCAATATTTTACTGTCACAATTTCACTTTGTGACACCCCACTCCTACTTGGGGGGGGGGGGTAATCGGAGCCCAACATGGCACCACCTTAAAAGGCATGAGCCATCTAGGCATCACCTTAAGAGGTGTACACCTCGCAGGCATCACCTTTAGAGGTGTATGCCACTCACTATGAGTGTCATCTATGCCTGGTCCATGGGCACATATTTACACTGTCCATCTGGTAACCAGACTTTTATACATGGTCGACCTGCTCGTCTGCGCTTGCCTGGTGTTATGTTGCGGTGGCACAGCACCAGATCCATATTTTTAGACAGGCCTGGTCTGGGATCCTGTGGGACTATCTCTTTGACAGTCAAAGGGTGTGTTAACCTTTCCACCTCCATGTCAGTCAATGGTGGCATTGAATCTTCCCTTACCACCTTCCTGTTTGTTGGGCGAGGCAGGAGTGTTGTATTGTCTTCAGAGAATGATTTCCTACCTTGAGTTATCCTCTTTGTGTTGACCGTGAGGCTAACATCTGTCTTGCCATGAGATGGCATTCGTTCCATCCTAACTTCCACAACTTTCTTGGAGTTTAAAGTCTTTGCTCTGACAGTTGGAGCATAAAACGCATCCTGTCATTCAGAGTCATTCATTCCATCACAGTGATCAACTATGTCATCCCAGGATGCTTTTCTCGGAATATATGACAACTCTGCCTTTCTATCAATCAAGGCATTGGGTTCGACTCTGTTCAAACCAACCTGCTTGAACATCCTTCTGTTGCAACTCTTGTTGTCTGGAGATTTGAAGTCTACAGCCGCTATTGTTGGGACTGATGCTGTCTTAGTCCTCAATAAGAGCAATTGTGACATAATTCGCTGACTTGAAGGATACAATTGGGGAGGATTCCACTCCACCTCTCTTGTGAATGTGTGAATATTCACTCTGTTTTCACGCATAAATTCCATGCACAATAGCAACTCTTGTCCAAGTCCTTCCATTATAGATGCCGCTAGTGGAACTGTGATTCTTTCTATAGTTACATTAGTTGTCAGCTTCCCATTTAATGGGGTGGATCGTCCATCAGCTAATATCACGTGGTGATGAGTTGGTATCTTCCTTATCATCCCTATTTTTTGGAGAACTTCATAAACCTCATTACTCATATAATTAGCATCAGCGCCACTATCTAGCAATGCCCAACACTTTTTACCACCGATTGTCACGGTAATGAATAGTCTGTTGTCCCTTGATGACTCTTCAATCACAGGAATCCTGTGTGCTGTTTGCATCACTGCTGTCTTGTTTGGAGTTTTATTCTCCTTCTGTATATCACAAACACATTTCAGTGCTCTCTTTCCACGCCTTTTACTTGGTGGGATATCGGGACAGTGTGATCTCCAGTGCCCCAGTCTCTTGTATTGCCAACACATGGGTTCAGACTCACTAAGAGATGGTCTGTTACTAGTAGGGGTTATAACTGTCTCAACCTTGAGCCTTGTAATCTTTCTCATGTCCTCAGTCATGTGAACTCTCAAATTCTGTCTATTCTGTTTCTCCTCTGCTTTGATTTGTTCATACTCCCTCACGAATTTTTCCAATTCGTTGATACTTTGAACATCTGATTGCCAAATATACAATTTGTACCGTGGGAGGAGATTCTTATACACTCTCTGGAATTAATTTTTGTCTGTGAAACCTCCTCGACGCCTCATGAGTGTCAGTACATCTTCAAGAAATTCGTCAAATGACTCACCTTCCTTCTGCTTCCTCGTCTGGATTAGATTCTCGAGGTCCTCCTCATAGGTAAGTGGATAGTAGCGTGATCTGAAATCTGTCACAAAATTGTCTCACAATTTCCACTGTTCACGACAATTATGCATCCATAGGGTAGCTTTACCAACTAGTAATTCAGGAAGGGCAACTAGTAGTTGGTTGCCAGTAAGCCCATAGGCTTGTTGTAGTTCGTCAAGCCTTTCTAGGAAGCTGGGAGCATCTGATTGGCCATCAAAAGACAGTCCCCAGTTTCTTACTTTGTCACATACCGCCCCTGGGTCCATGAGGGGGTTTGTGTGAATATTGGTTCCAACCTCAGTATGGGTACCTGCCACTGAGTGTTTAGTTTCCCCACTGCTTCCACTCATTATGCCGGGTCTTGGGCTGGGATAACGTACTGCCATCTTCTTATGTTGTTCCACTAACAACCTTCTCAGCTTAGCATGTCTTCCAGATGACACTATGCCCTAATCTTGTAGAAGATTGAATGCTTCATCCTTTTTCAATCTATAGATCCAGGAAACTCTGGGGTCGGCTATCACCTCGGGGTTTATGTCCTCGACCGACTGACCCTCTATCAGCTCCTGGTGCTGAGCATCTAAATCAGCCTCTCCTTGTTCACTCATGATGATTCTTACTTCGTTGCCTAGTGCCCCAAGTGCGGGCGCCAATCTATCACATACACCCTGAGTAGCTTCAGAGGTGGGTGATTGATACCCAGGTGTTGCTCCTGGTCGACTTAGCTCAGTGGTAATGTGGGTGAGGAATGGAGGCAAGTCGAAGTTCCTCTTCTTCCTTTTTTGTGCCTTTGCTGGCATGGACAGCACATCCTGGTGCTTCTGATGGCATGAAAGTCGCTCTCTACTCTGATGACACCACTTCAAGGTAATTTTGTATTGGCCTTATGGCCTCGGTTCTGCTCCAGTATAGTGGGAAGAGAAGGGATAGATGGGAGGGACAGCAGTCAATGGGCCGCTGTGCCCTGAGAGGATGGATGGATAGGGACGGCAGCCAATGGACTGCTGTGCCTTGGGAGGATGGAAGGATAGGGATGGCAGCCAACGAGCCGCTGTGCCCTGGGAGAATGGAAGGATAGGGACGGCAGCCAATGGGCCGCTGTGCCCTGAGAGGATGGGTGGAAAGGGACGGCAGCCAACAGGCCGCTGTGCCCTGGGAGGATGAGAGGATATGGATGTAAGGCAGCCAACGGGCCACTGTACCAGGACAGGAGGTCAGGGACGTATGGCAGCCAACTAGCTGCTGTACAAGGACAGGAGGTCAGGGACATACGGCAGCCAACAGGCCGCTGTACAGGAGAGGAAGGTTGGGAGTGGATTGCTCTGGTCTGGGGCTCGTCCAGTGTTTATATACTCTCCCAAAGTAGAGGGGATGGAGCTGCGCCGCCACCAGAGGTGGTAAGAATCGTCTCAATGAGTGAAAGGTGGTGCGCCATCAGTACCCTCTTTATCTCTGTGTTCAGCCAGCTTTGCTGATAGCCGAGCGTCTTTCAATAATATTAATTATTATTCAGCAATATTTTACCATCACAATTCCACTTTGTGACATCGCTGATACAAGGTACAAGTAGGCTACAAGCATAATACCATACAAATAAAAATACCTGTGGCTCACAGTACCATGGTTAGATTTAAAATGATGAAATTATTATTATTATTTTATTATTATTTCATCCATCCACTGACCACCTGTAAAAGGGGTATAAGGATATGTCAATTTGTCATTAATCAAACAGTAACATGTTATCTATCTTCTCAATCCTCCATCTTGATGTTCGTAAAAATCTTTATATTCCTCCACTGAGTAGGCACATATGGATAGCAGCTCTTTTTTCAATAAAAATATGAAAGCTTTACCTGACTTTTCTTTCATGTGAGATGACAATAAGTTGTACATCCGGATACCTGAACTCCTTACCCCTCGCTCATACATAGTACTATGGTGTGCATCATCTCTCAAATTATTCCTTTATCTGGTCGAATATTGGTGAAATGTTTCTCCTGTATTAAATTCATTCATGCATTTTTTCAAAAAGCAGATTGTACCCAGAATATATAGGCTAGGAAGTGGGAGAATTCCAAGTTTTTTGAAATAGGGCCTACAACTAGTTTGGATTGACTCCCCTATCATCACCCTCAATGCCCACTTCTGAAGTCTAAACACCTCCACTACACTGCTAGAATTACCCCAAAAAATAATTCCATAGTTCAGAAGGGAGTGAAACAGGGCAAATACACACTTTTAAGAGCAATCGAATCCAGAGAAGCCTTTAGGTATCTGAGAATGAAAATTGCTGAATTAAGTTTGGTTTTCAGGCATTCCAGATGTGGTTTCCATGAAAGATCAGAATCAATCACCACTCCAAGAACTCTTGTACTACTTACAGAATCTATATTATTGCCTTCAATTTCCAAGCTACCCCCCTTAGTAGTTCGAAAAGGTATTTCTTTGGTTTTTTTTTTCAGAATTAACATATTAGCAGCTAACCATTTTTGTAATTTAATAAGTGCTGCTTTGCTCTCCAGTTCGGCATTGGGCAGACTATTGCTTTTTAGTAAAATACTAACATCGTCTGCATATAAAACACTTTTTGCTGGTTCAAGGTAAGAAGGTGAGTCATTTATATAGAGAACAAAAAGAAGGGGACCGAGTACTGATCCCTGGGGGACCCCACTTCTCGTTTTCATCCAATTAGAATGATACTCATAGCAGTTAGAGTCAATGACAACCTGCTGGTACATATTTTGTCAAAATATGAGAAGAACCATCTAAGGACAAATAATGTTGCGCACGTCAAAACTACTGTAGCCTATGGTGCTTTTTGTGCAGATAGCAGTACTGTAGGTAGTTAGTTAGCTTACTATTGTTTTGCCAAGAAAACAAGAGATAGCAATTTATTAATATGAACAAAGAGGATATATCTTTAATATCTTGAATTCTTTGTCGTTGGTTGGGAAAACCAGATAGACTGTGACAAGGAATGTTGGGGTAGCTTCCCTCAGACTCTAATGGTATATGTCAGTATATCTCATTGAAGAATAAAGGCTCATCTTCGAATTGTGTTAGCGAATAGATGAGCCATCCATTCCACTTCCACCAGTTGCTATCCTTTATCATACGTTCAAACATATTTTTTCAGCATCCTTTACAAACTTGGGGAGCTGATTGAACAATTCAAAAGTGCTGCTATGTGGAAGCTTTTCTGAGAAATACCTCATAGCAGATTTTCTGAGACTCAGAAAATCTGTTATGAGGTATTTCTAAAATTCCTGCAGTTTGGTGAATCTCATAAATATATTATATTAAATGATTCACATTATGGCTTATCATGGTACCATTCATATCTATGGTACGGTAGCCTACCATAGGCCTACATATTAAAATGTGTCATTCCAGCACCACACTCTTGCTTCACAAAAGTGACAATGAGCGCGAGAGTGCTTTTGGATGGCTACTATATGCCCCTGCTCGCCTTCACTTGGCCTGCTCTGATTTTTGTTGATCAGAGCCATTCTTGGAGAGGGACTCGATATATGAGACAGTAGCCAAGCTACCATTATCAGCCTCAACTTATGCTTATGCTTCGGAATATGATCTTCATGATAATGATAATAATAATAATTATTATTTTTATTATTATTATTATTATTATTATTATTATTGTTTGTGATAAGCAACAACTGAAATCCCATTGTTTTATTATTTTATTGCTACACAATACAATTAAATGAATTATTATCAATGTATCAATTAATTTTTTTTTCTACCCAAGATTGACAACTATTTCTCTTTTGATATGATTTAAATTGAAAATTATTATTTTGGGATCACTGATTGATTATATCAATGTACTATTTCTATGGTTTTTTTTAATATAATGTAAAACTTGACTCCTCCAGTCAAACCTTCTTTAGAAGGTTTTGGAGAATTTATAATTCATCTGGTTTATAATATTTGAAATGTTCTACTGAAAGGGAATCTTCTTATCTTTTGTCATTCTTGCTTTTTTATTATTCTTCATTTGTTTTGTTTGTAAGATTTCTTTTTATAAGTGTATTTTTCATTTTTGTTTGTTATATTTTCTATAATAAACTCCCTTCTTCTGGGGGTACCAGGACGAAGGAAAAAGGAAAAAAGGAATAAGAATAAGAATAAGAAGAAGAATAAGAATGATTTTTATTTCTTTAGTGCATACAAACAATGCTATCGGAAACGTCAAAATATACATTATACATACATCATAATAAAATAACAGATTAATAGAATAAAAGTTTGTCAATAAAACAATAATATCAAGAATAAAATAATCCAATGTACATAATGCATCATTTAAATATAAACACATAAAAATATAAAATACTACAGAGTACTATCACGTATGGTTTCCAAAAAATGATTCTCTACTGGCAGCTGGAGGAAATCAGAAAGCGAGTATAGTGGGAACTGTAAGAGAAGGTTTTCAAGTTTTTGTCGGAATACTGTTAAAGGCAAGTTTCTGGCTGAGTCTGGCAGAATATTAAAAAGTTTCAAGGATACATGATTAGGACTAGTTAATACTTTTTTCAGTCTTGTGTAAGGTACATCTATTTTTGTCTTATTTCGTGTATTATGGCTGTGGATGTCAACTCTGCATCTATATGATCCTATATCCTTCTTTACTTGAAGTAGGAGTTTGAAAGCTACCATACTGTAAACTGTCATAACTTTTTCCTTTATAAATAATGGCCTGCAATGCTCCAAATACGCTGCACCTGATATAATTCTTATAGCCTTTTTCTGTAGTAAGAACACTCTTTGCACATCCGGGGCACAACCCCACAAGACCAACCCGTACATAAAGACACTCTGAAAAAAAGCGAAATAGCACATTCTTAAATAGTGTGTGGGTACACAATCCCTGAGCCTTCGAAGAAGGTATATAACCCTACTAAGTTTGGAGCAGACACTTTCTATATGAGGTATCCATGTGAGTTTATAATCTAGTGTAATGCCAAGAAGCTTAGCACTTTTTGCACTCTGACTGATCTGTCTCAAACCAAGCACTAGCTTCTGGGTCTTGGTTGTATTCAAAAATAGACGGTTTGCCCTAAACCAGGCTTCTGCCTCGCCCTGACATCTGGACATCTTTTGTTCAAGAGCACTGAGATCCACATCAGAAGTCAGCATACCACCTTGGATCGAATGCTAAACCCAATATCGTTCATCATGACCAGAAAAAGTAGAGGCCCAAGAATGGACCCCTGAGGAACGCCATGTGGTACAGCAATTGGCTTGGAAAACTCTGAGTTAACACATACTGTCTGGATACGACCCTGTAAATAAGATTCTAATAGTTTAAGAGCATTGTTTTGGATACCAAGAAATTCTAATTTACTTAATAAAATATTGTGATCCACCACATCAAATCCTTTAGTCAAATCGAAAAGAACCAATCCTGTGTGCTTCTTATCATTAAAACCATTCTCAATGTCAGCCACAATGGTACTAACAGCATCAATAGTTGACCTACCTTTCCTAAATCCGTACTGAGTTTCACTGAACAAACTATTTGATTCAAAGAATTCATATAATTGTGAGGCAATAATGTATTCAAATATCTTACTAAAGATGGGTGGTACCGATATTGGCCTAAATTTTCTGGTGAATCTTTGTCCCCCCTCTTGTATATGGGCACTGTTCTAGAATGCTTGAGTGATGATGGAAAAACTGATTCTCTGATACAGGCATTAAAACAAGAT
The DNA here is from genome assembly GCF_014356525.2 of Nilaparvata lugens. Classification (NCBI taxonomy): domain Eukaryota; kingdom Metazoa; phylum Arthropoda; class Insecta; order Hemiptera; family Delphacidae; genus Nilaparvata; species Nilaparvata lugens. The sequence continues at coordinate 57,863,661 of NC_052504.1, read as the reverse complement.
GTTAATGGCTGTAAAATAAATTCAATGACTTGTTTTATGAAGGAGCTGGAAAGGGAATAAATATCTTTGCTAGTGGATGACTTCATTCTAGAAACTATGTAAGAGACTTGATCAAATGATACATCTTTTAATACAAATACAGCCTGCGTTTTTGGGGAAGATACCAGAAGCTCCTCAGCAGAAACAGCTGAAGGCTCGATCACTTTATGAATTTCTGCTACAGCACTGATAAAGTATTGGTTGAATTCTTCAGAGGATACAGTTGTAACAGTAGACTGAGCAGGCTTGGAATTTTTTCGAATAATTTTCCAAGCCGCTGAGCATTTATTGTTAGCCGATTCAATAAACTTGACATTATGGTTCAGTTGAGCCATTTTCAATTCACATCTGTACAGCTTCTTAATATTATTATACGTCAACCTAGCTGAGTATGTACCTTCTTTCTTTAATCTATCATAGGCAATAAGAACATAATTTTTCAAGACATTCAAAGCAGGTGAATGGATATGCTTTTTCTTTGCTTTATTATTATGGCCAGGTGTGCGTTTGACAACAGGGAAAGAATCTAAAAATAGTCCATTGAATCTATTGAAGAATGAATTTAAATTACATTCAGCACTATCATGTACGGTAACTCTGCACCAATCAACCAAATTAAGCCTATAGCAAAACCAGTCTAAAGCACTTGGAGTGATAGGCCTGAAGCTTTGTACATGCAAACTTTTTCCATTACTGGGATGCTTACTCACTAAAAAAATTAGATTTTACATAAAAGCAAAGTGCATCATGATCACTCAATGCAACTGGATCAACCTTCACAGAGAATGATTCCGGTTTTAAATCTGTTGCAATATTATCTAGGGCTGATTCAAGTCTAGTAGCTTCAAAATTAGTGAAATATAGGTCAAGGGACTTCAAAAGATTGATTAAGTCTGACCTTCAGGAGTCCATAGTTAGAATATTTACATTGAAGTCTCCACCAATTATGAAATTGTACTTGTGTTTGTATTTATTTAAAGACAAAATAAGTCTCTCCAATGCATCAAAAAACAATTCTAGATTGCCATTTGGTGATCTATAGATTACTATAATTAAGAGCTTTAATCTTTTTACAATAACACCTGCGAATTCATGATGAATTTCATGACAGTGAGAAGACAAATCAAGAGCTTGTACCTGATTGGCATATGTATTTGCAATAAATATGGCAACACCACCATTTTTAAAATTTGATCTACAGAAGGCAGTTGCAAGTGAAAACCCTTGTATTTGAACTAGATTTAAAAAATCTTCTCTAAACCAGTGCTCAGAGAAACACAGCACATCAAAAGCTTTTTCCCGATTTATCATCTCGATTTCATCTATTTTGTTATTCAAAGATTGCACATTACAATACATTAGAGAGAAAACATCATTTCCAGGAATATTTACATTGTTTTGTTTAAATAAGTGAAAGGAGTTATTTCTAAAAAAGAAGTATTTTCAAAAGATTGATGTAAGGATTGAAAGGAAGAGTTAATTTCTTGACTGATGACTGCAGGGATCATGACATCAGGAGCTGGGCTGCAGGGCGCAGGAGAACTGGAAGGAATAGGTGAAATAGGAAAAGATTCAATGTATTGAATGAGAGGGGATACAGTCTTTTCACGGCTCACAATTACTTGCTTCTCCTTAGAAACCTCATCACTACTCCCATCACTTACAAACACATTGTCAATACCATTCGTAACAGAATGCTTAATCCACATTGTCAAGTTTTTCGACAGTTGTCTTTTACCTTGTCGATTAAGATGGAGCCCGTGTCTTGTGCGATGAGATCGCTGAAGGAAGATGTTGACATCATAATAGCGAATTTGCAGATCCCCTTTATAGCTGCTCACCATTCGAGATAAGCAGGCATTAGAGTACATTATGCTTTCATTTAGATCAGGATCGTCATACCGATAGGGCACACTACATACGATAATGTTCGTTTTTAAATTAAGTTGAAGAAGTGCACTGATTCCTTGATGAAGGGATAACTGATACGGTTCATCTCTATGAAGGTCGTTAGTGCCTCCAAAAATAACAACAAAATCATCCTCAGTGAAATCCCTGATAAACTCAAGTCCATCGTGAACAATGTGTTTAAGTTTTGCTCCCGGCTTAGAATATACGAAAATGTCAGAGTCATCTTGTAAGTGCTGCAAGTATTTGCTTAGCTGTTTACCCTGACTGTCTGAAAGAATTGTAATTCTTCTTTTCTTAATAGAATTATTTAACATACTGCTTTTCGAGTAACAGGTCTTAGGCACTGTTTTTGATGACGCGGGTCTATGAACTTGCGCTTCAACGATTACTTTATTAGATGCGAACCTATCTGAAGACGACACATTATCAGAGAGTACTGAAAACCGATTATTCACTGTAATAGCACTTTGATTCGTCTCAATAACTTTAGTTCTAGATCTAATAGAGAATTTAGGCTTAATGAAATTGTCCTTCCTGTAATGTATTTCGCTCAAAAAATCAGTGTTATTGTTGGCATCAGCTTGAATAATTCTTAAATTTTCATCTTTATTATTTAATTCCTCTTTTAAACTTTTATTAGTTAAATGAAGTTCTTCTAAGCGAGCCTTTAAAAGTAGTAATTCCTCATTGGCTTTCTTTTCATTAAATAAAAAGTCTTCGAGAGCTTCCCTTCTTCTGTTTTTTTCGAGTTCCAGCAGTTTGACCAGTTCATTATTTTCTTTCGAAATAGCGTCCCTATCATACAAAAGTTCATTGTTGTCGGAGATAGTCGAGTCCAATTTATTTAAGACTTGAACAATGTCAGGAATTAAATCAACAACAGCATCGTTAGTGAATTTATCTGCAATAATAGACAGAGTTCCTCTTATATTCACGGCTAAATCTATAACCAACTCATTACAAAGTTCACTGTTTATATTATTGATTTCTGACTCTGCATCTCTGATCAAACACTCACGCATACGGCGAGTTGTCATAGGCCTATTCATTTTTAAGATCGAAACCTAGCGCCCAAAACAGATAAAATCAAATGTCACTGATAACGCAACAGAGCTGACAGATGACAGTAGATAGGTCAGTAGGTCAAGCACTCAGTCAGTCGCTATCGGCATAGTGCAGAAAAACATCCGATTGTACTACAGCTGACCAGATTACCGCTTAGACATGAAATGCCGCAAGCCAGTTACAACTTTGATAACTTGGTATTGAAAGTGAGGTTATACACTTTGAAATACTATTTATAACTCACAGAGCGGGGATAATAATTATCATTATGCTTGAAAAGCCAGCAGTTACACAATATAACATCACTACTCACTTTGATAACCGTATATGTGATAAATTATTACAATACTTTATAAACTAATCAGCAGACGAAACATTAACAACCATCGCAGGCAGATCAGGGCTGCCAACCCCCTGATCTTCATGAATATGATCTTCATGATAATAATAATATTATTATTATTATATTATTATTATTATATTATTATTATTATTATTATTATTATTATTATTATTATTATTATTATTATTATTATTATTATTATTATTATGTGTCAAATTCCCTTGTATAGAAATCACCAAGTATTTACTTTGGATGCCATACAAGATCCTTATTTCTTTAATTCTCCCAATTTTTTTTCATTCTAGCCGATATAGGCGCCTCTCTTCTTTCTTGGGAAAAGACTACATTTCTCCTTTTAATTTCCACAGGGCGTATTTCCCACTTTGCAACACTCCTGAATTGGTTTCTGTCAAATATTATGTCATCATCAATTCCTGCATAAGATAGGTCCTTCTGTACATTTTTAATCCAATTTCCCTCCGTCTTTTTGCTCTTCACAAAAAGTAGGATTCTCTTCATCATTCTATCCCCCAGCAGTCTCATCAAATGTCCAAAGAATTTTAATCTCCTCCTTTTGATATCGGCAGATACTTTCAAAAATTTTTCCACAATGCAGTTCTTTTGCAGCCTATATAGCCTTTTTCCATTTTCCTTGGGCCAATTATTCTCCTGATGATTTTCCTCTCCACACGACATAAATCCTCAATATCCAGTTTGGTGTTCAAAGCTAAAGTTTCACTTGCATACAGAAACATGGGTTTAATTACTGTGGTGTAATGTTGTACCCTGGATTTTATTGAGACACACTTCTTGTTGTAGATGTTTTGTACCAAGCCAAATCCCTTTTGTGCTTTTTTCACTCTCTCTCTTAGGCCTTATCTTTCTAAAAAATAAATTATCCAAGATATTTGAAGGATGCGACACTACCTACTTTCCCATACTTTGTTTCAAGTTTTTTCAGCTTGAGATTGGGACTTGTGGTGAAAATTAACAGTCTTTTCAAAGGAAATCAATAAGCCAATATTTTCTGCCACTTCTTTCAAAGTTTCAATTTGTTTTCTTGCCTTTCCCTCTGACCCTGCAAAGATGACTAAATCGTCTGCAAAAGCCAAGTATGGAATTTCAATTCCAGATCTCTGATTTCCCAGGATCACTGGGTCCCAACCTCCTGCCTGCTTCAGTTCCTTCTCCCATTCTCTCATTACTTTGTCTAGAGCGATGTTGAAGAGAAGAGGAGATAATCCATCCCCTTGCCTTACACCAGTTCTTATATCAAAAGCTTGCGATATCTTTCCCATGATCTTAACCTTGGATTTAGTGCCGGTTAAAGTCTTTTCTATGATTCTCCTTGTTTTGTCATCCAGACCCATTTCTTCCAGAGTTTTGAAAAAAGTTTGTCTATGGATTAAATCAACAAAAATGCATATGGTGGGTCTATTGCATAGTTTCCTCATTTGTGTGATCTATTTCAGGTTAAATATTTGTTCTAAACAAGATCTATTAGGTCTAAAGTCTGCCTGCAGATCTGAAATTTGAGCTTCCAATTGCTTCTGGAATCTCTCCAATAGATACAAAGATAGAATTTTTGACGCAACAGGAAGAAGGGAGATACTTCTGCAGTTATTCACGTCTGAGGGATCCCCCTTTTTGTGCAGTGGATGTAATAGAGCACATTTCCAGTCTGTTTGGATTTCTTTGGTTCTCCATATCTCAGTAACAATATTGCAGAGCTCTTTCTTAGCTTTTGGCCAGATTCTTCAGGAGTTCTGCAACAATACCATCCTACCTGCTGCTTTGTTGTTCTCAAGTTTGTTAATATGTCTACCTATTTCCTCTTCAGTTGGAGGTAATGGATCCGGGTTCCTGTGGAGAGTGTTAGTAGATATAAAATGGTGACTCTGGCACACTGCGCCAGAATTCTTCACCTAACCTAACCTAACCCAACCTCAAGGTCAAGGTCAAGGTCAAAACTTCAAACTCAGAAAAAAAACTTAGAAAATCAAAAATAAATAACAATAATTAAAAAATAATGATAATGAAAAATCAAAAATAAATAATAATAAATAAAAAAAAATTAATAATGAAAAATCAAAAATAAATAAAAATAAATCAGGAGGCCTCCCACTCACTCTGGAGTGTATATATAGTGTTCACAACAGTGGGAGGACCATCACTGTTCAGTCAAGAGCTATAGAAGACACATCTCCCACATTCAGTTCTAGGACCCCGGTGTTTCAGCACATTGAAGCACATTGCAGCACACTTCTCTTTGTGAAAAAGTATCCTAGGACACATGGCCACCGTTTTGATCTTCAATTGTACAAAAAAGGTTAGTACACAAATGTTTTTCATTATATGTTTTGAAAAGAGATGAAGAAATTTGTCTCATTCTACTCATAAAAATGGATATTTATATAGTTAATTAGTCTTCATACCTGTTGAGCTCTATAAACAAAATGTCAGCAGATTCGTATGATTATTTCAAGTATGTTACCTCATAATGTAATGCATAATATATTTTGTGAATAAGTATGTTTCTGCCTGTGGAGCTATGAACAATAAGTCAACAGATCGATATGATTGTAGACAATGAACTGTGATTAGGTTAGGTTTGCAGAATTTACTAGTAACTTCTCCCGACCTAACCTTTCAATGATTTCAAGTATGTCACCTCATAATATAATGCATAATATATTTTGTGAATAAGTATGTTTCTGCCTGTAGAGCTCTATGAACAATAATTCAACAATTGTAGGCAATGAACTGTGGTTAGGTTAGGTCTGTAGAAGTTACTAGTAACTTCTTCCGACCTAACCTAACCTTAAAATATTGATTTCAAACATTGTTCTTTCTGAACATACTACCATAGTATGATTGGTTCTCAGTAGCATATATAATATATAGTAAACATCTAGATTGAGTGCAAGACATGTCATTCAAGATGACTGTGTCACTCTAGATGATCACTGCCTACATTGCATCATTATTAATCTGCTTGTATGTATGTTACAGATGAATAAAGCTACCAGATGCCAGCAGACCAGCAGCTTGTCAGGAGAGTTCTGCACATTGGAAGAGGCTTTCAACAACAACCTTTGGACACTCTTCTACATCAACAACTCTTCACCCAACCCAGCAAAGGACTTCTACTCTCTGCTGAACAGCCTGCAGACAAAGATTGTTGATGTTATAGGTCAAGAGTTCCCGACACATGGGCCAATCAAGCTCAACCTAGTTTTGGAGGCTACATACCAATGCAGCCACCTTGATGAGAAGAACATTGAGCAGGAGGAATTTCAACATGTAACCTTCAAGACACCAAACTATTCCATATTCAACGTCAACAATCTTGCTGGAATTATCAGGGAGGCATGCAAGAAGCTGTTGGAAGAAGAGGCCAAGTTTGAGGTCAACTCTAGTGGATGGAGCCTCCATCCTCGATGGTCTCCTCATACGCATCAGCAAGCACAAACAACTTTGAGGATCTTCCTACATCAAACTGCCAGCCAAAATAGCATCAAGAAAAGATATCATCAACCTGCGGAATAGTGATCAACAATGTTTCAAGTGGCAATCCTTGCCAAACATGTGCAAGGAGCAAATCCTCAATGAATCAATGAGAGATATCATCAGCTTGTTGAAAAATACAATTTCAATGGAATTTCTTTCCCTACCACCATTGAACAAATTGACTGTTTCGAGAGGGATAATTTGAGTGTAACTGTCAATATATATGGGATTTATCTGAGACGTGTTGTGAAAGAAATGAAGGAGGATCATTTCGATTTACTACTCCTTCATGACAATGATGGTAGTGAAGCCACCACCACCACCACTCAGTACAGCAGACAACAATTGTCTACATCAAGCCAAACATGGACTAAGATGGTTGGTCAAAGGAGCCAGTCAACAAAATCTTCCCTCTAAAGCTCTGAAACCAATAATTGGTTGCAATTATTGCAACAAACAATAATTATTGTTTGCGATATGATTGGACAATGGCTGGCTGACAGCAACTTGGGACAGTCAATCAAGATCTTTGTCCATGGATATGACACAATCACTCTATTGGACAAGCTGCTGCAGCTGGATGATAAGGAGAATATAGAGTATGTCGACTTGACATCACCCTATTTCTACTACAAGATACCAAACCTGGAGGAATTGCTGAGGACTAGCGCTGGACATGGAAGCTACTGCCCAGATTATTACCTAGTCAACTATGTGGAGTCTGTGTGGAAGAAGCTGACTGGATCAAGGAAGGAGTCTATGGATGCACCACTACTCTGCACACTCAATATTGTGAACTCAACCCATGATTGGATTATGAAGACAATGCTGGAAGATAGATATTTTTGTTGTAACCTTTTCATGTCAATAAATAAACATTTGACTTAATTTACTGTTTTATCATTCACTTTTTCCCCTACCACCATCATTATAGACTATATAAGTGGAGACATTTGTCTCTTGAACATCAGTCAATTGCTAACTGTTGACAATGTCATACTTTAAAGGTTATGTTCTGTTTGGTGATAGCCAATGAGTACCTTTGGATACTATCTACAGTCTCAAGTATAGTGGAGTAGCTGTTGTAAATTTGGATAAAGTCTATAATTGGCAAAATGAGGATGTTAAGATTGAATTGATCCTTGATGATCGTTCTTCCCGAAAGTATTGGTGTGAATTTGAATGCAGTGACAAGAGTCTAACTCTTATCAGCAACAACAGGAAGGTGACCTTTGCAGGATTCTCATACTGCAGAGATGATGGATGAGTGAAGAGATTCAGAGTTACAGAGGGCTGTTCAGGAGACCCTGCTCTACTAATATCTATCTACAGTGCTGCTTTTTGGGATACTGTACAAACTGATAGAGTATGCAGCATTTCAGAACGAGAGGAAAGGTCGGCAGAGGTCTATCGGGAAACCACAAAATATAGAAGAGGATTTTCAATGACTAATATATATATATTCTGTTTTATAATGGAAAATAAATGTATATGGGAAGAATAAAAATATCATTTTCTTTTCTCTACCCACTACATACAAAAAAAATATATCCTCTGGTTCTGTTGATACTGACCTTTAATACTTACCTTTACAGCCATGGATTCGAACCTGGAACCTCCGACTTGGAAAGCTGACATGCTAGCCACTACACCATAGAGGATTTATGTTTAAAGACTTGAATTATATAAAATATGATACTTATTCCTACTAATGATAACGAGGAACTGAGAAGTGAGTCATGATAGGGTGACATCATCATAGACCTGTTGGAACAGCAAAAGTTATCCCCACCACCACTTTTCTCTGTTTGGTTGTCAGCTGAGAGGTATCATAGGACCGATGATCATACAAGAGAAGAGAAGCTGTTTCATTTGTATATTCTTTTCAATAATTGAGATTTGATAATAAATACTATATACTTGCACATTTTCATTATTATTCAACAACTTCCTTATCACTTGGCTATTATGATGTCATACAGACCAGTTGAAACATGAAAACTTTCCTGTTGAGTCATAGTTGAAAAAAGTTATTTCAACAAAAGATATCCATTGTGGTGTAATGGTTTTTACAAACAATTACACCTACACTCTACCTACCTATATTCCTCAACCGAACATCCTACATCCCTATATATACAATGAAGATTTGAACCCGGGTCCTTATGAATAATTCAAACCCGAGTCCTCTAGAATGGAAAGCAGAAGTGCTAACCACTACACCACTGTGGATATCTATTTACTTGTTGCTTATTATGTATACTTTAACAACTACATCCAAGCTCATTGCAGCTTCTAGTGAGCTGTAAGTGAACACTGACTGAACAGTGACTGAACAGTAACTGAACAGTTACTGAACAGTGACTGAACAGTGACTGAACAGTGACTGAACAGTAACTGACTGAATACTATTAGATGCTGTTCTGGGAAATATAGCTGGGAAAATATATCCCTTGTAATACAATGATTTGATTATACTCTAGAATTCATATAATATATAAGACTCTTGAAAGCATACAATGCTACCCATTACAAAGCAGAGGATACCTCATTACTGTTTGAATATTCAAGCTCATTGTATATTCTATAGAATGATCACTTTTTATTACATTACTAAATGTGGGTAAAGAGGATTTGAGGAATAAGAATCAGCAATTCATTGCTACTTTTATTGAACATATACTATTTCATTGAAGATAAAAACAGCAGCCATGTATCCTAGGATACTTTTTCACAAAGAGAAGTGTGCTGCAATGTGCTGAAACGCTGGGTCCTAGAACTGAACATGGGAGATGTATCTTCTATAGCTCTTGACTAAACACTGATGGTCCTCCCACTGTTGTGAACACTATAGGCTATATACACTCCAGAGTGGGTGGGAGGCCTCCTGATTTATTTTCATTTATATTTAATATATTTCGTTCATATATATATATATATTTTTTAATTATTAATTTTTATTTATTTTTAATTTTATGTTATTAATTTTTTTTCTCAAGTTTTTTTTTCTACAAGTTTTTTTTTCTCCAAGTTTTTTTTTCTTCCAAGTTTTTAATAATTTGACTTCGACCCTGACCTTGACCTTGAGATTAGGTTAGGTTTGTTAGGTTAGGTTGAAATTTTTTTCCCAAGTTAGGTTAGGTTAGGTGGAGAATTCTGGCGCAGTGTGCCAGAGTCACCATTTTATATCTACTAGCGTTCAGAGGCGGAAATGTCTCTTGAGGTTCTGTACAGTTGAGAAGCTCATCAAAATAATCAGCAAGTACGTCACAATTTTCCTGATCATTCAATGCCAAATTTCCATCTTTTAATCTGAAACAAATATTTCGAAAAGTGTATCCCTTGAGTTGATTTGAAAAAGTTTTGTAAAAGTCACGTGAATTATAATTTCTGAAGTCGTCTCAATTGAATCTTATTTGGAATTTATGTATTTTCGTTTCTCTTGCCTTATCGTTTTGTTTGTTGTTTTCCGAGACTGTAAAAAAAGAAAGATTGTTCTCTTCCGACTTGTTACTGTTGAGTTTCAGAAATGCTTCATGGCAGAGATTAATGGCTTCTTCACATACCGAATTCCACCAAGGATGCTTCGGTTTCTTTTTCAAGGAGATTTGTTCCTTAGCAATTTTAGTTATTTTGTCACGAAAATCAGTCCAGTTAATTGTCGGAGTGTCTTCCCACTCTTGGATTGTATTAGACTCTTTCAGTTTCCTATAATATCAAACTTTGGGACTACAGAAGGGATTGCAGTCTGTTTTCTTCTAGGTGTAAAAGTTGACTCTTATTCGGCTTAAGTAGTGATCAGAGTCTATTTTTGCCAGAGTCTATTTTTGCCCCTCTTCTCACTTGAATATCACGGATTTCTTTTTGGTGGAAATAGGAAATTGCTACATGATCGATTTGGAATTCCCCCTGGGCTAAGATTGGTGATCTCCATGTTTTTTGTTTCTTGGGTTTTTTGTTGAAAGAAGTGGAACTGAGTTTCAAGTTGAAGGTTTGACAGAGTTGGATCAATCTCATTCCATTCCTGTTGGTCATTTTGTGGGCAGGAAACAGTCCTACGGTTTTTCTGTACTTTTTTCCTCTACCTATTTGCGCATTGGAGTCCCCTAAGAGGAACTTGACATTTTCCTTAGGTATCTTAGAGATTTCGTTTCCCAGTGTCTCCCAGAACTTTCCAACCCCTTCTTTGTCCGACTTGTTATCTCCATTGCAGGGGGCATGAGTGTTTATTATTGTATAGCTTTTATTTTTACCCTTGAACCTCAATGTCATCAGCCGATTATTTATTGGTTTAATCGATTTTAATGAATCAATTGTTCCTCTTTCTACCAGGAATGCCATTCAAAACAAATTGGCTCCTTTTCCACACTTCCTATTCGTCCCTTTGATCTGAAAATCCTATAATTATTATAATCAGAAACCGAATTGTCTGCAAATCGGGTTTCTTGAACCACTAAAATCTTTATATTTTGTCGTTTCAGTTCTTCTGTAAGCTGATGCAACACACTTTCCTGCTTGAACAAGCGTTTGTATATTTATAGTACCAATGTAGTTCTTTGGTTCCTTCCTATTTCTAAAGTGTTGATTGTAGGGAAATTTTTCCCTCAAACTTATACGGTATTGCAAAACTCCAGTTCTCCAGAATCCGAATGACTGGTTGCCGTTTCCAGAGATGTTTGAGTATGAAACGGGTGGATTCTACCACCTGGAGTAATAATGTCTTTAGTTGTGCAATCCACGGTATCTAGATGAAAACGGTAGGGGTCATGAAATGTGTGCGCAGTGGCCAGCCAGCTAATCGCCACCAACCGAGATTTTTAACACCAATTGGCAATTTATGAAACTTATTTGTAAGAAACAGATGATTGTATTATAAAATGACGTCAGCTACACCGGAAATTTAGTACAAACATGCGCGTGACACCTACCGTCTTCTTCTATATACCGTGGTGCAATCCATAGCTTATACTTGTGATGTTGGTTGGTTTTATAATAATTATTATTATATTATATTCAAATAGTAATGAAAAAATGATTTGATAACCTCATTTCTTTACAGTATTAAAAGTCTGATCACAATGTTTTGTAATAGGACCAACTTCATTTCTCACCTATTCTTTTTACCCTCTATTGTATTGTATTATGAAGTTTAATATGTCATGGTATACTTTCATGATAAGTTTCATTCCACATTGATGCAAATAACAATAACTTTTCTTTCCTCCAGTATTGCTAATGTGATCTAGTACAATGTTGATGGCTTAATATATACTATATTATTTTCTTTGATATTTGTAATCGATCAATACTGATGCAGAACTGTTAAATAATATTATTCATCTCTTAATTTTGATTTAATTTTATATTGTCAATTTTTGTAAATGTTACCATAGGCAACAGCCTTGTAACAATTATCAATAAATATATCTCATCTTATTTGCAGAGTCGGGACGAGCAAAGGCGAGTGGCTTCCAACCACTCAAACCATATGTTGAGACACATGTCAGTGACAGTGAAAAGTAAATATTTAATTCCCACGAGTTCCAATTTGACTATTCCCACTCAGCCCGGACATGCAAGTACCTATGAATAATCTTATTAGAACCAATGGGAATTACATTTTCACTGTTACCGTATTGTATGAATCCAGCTTAAGGTTCACATTACATTCTGCCAGCAGTGGGTCGTTGCCTATCGCCAGAGACCAACCATTGGTGGCCTAATGTAAAGTAGGCTGTGAAACACCATAATTCACTGACAGGCTGGCGACCCAAGTGAGACTCGAGCATCTGGTGGTTGGCCGCCAGAATCTGTCGATTCTAGTGTCTGATGTAGTGAGCGGTATATCAACCAATGCCCCCAGACTCGCTCGGACACTTGGCGAACTACTGGTGGCCGAATGTAATGCAGAGTACGATGTGTGAGTAGCCAAACTTATGCTTAGGAATATGAATTCCATAGTATTTTTATATTCGTAAACTGATGAAAAATTGATTTCATAACCTCATTTGCGGTACGTGTGTTATTTTTGAGCAGCCTTCTCCTATCATAGCAATGTCCTTTTTTGATAATCAGACCTTTATTCTGCATTATTGGTCTTGTCAGTGATGGCCACTAGCACCATACACTCGGTAAGATCACGACTCAATAACTCCGAACAGTACCACCCATCAATTTCCACCATTAGAGAACAATCATCAACAGAGAACAGAGAAAGCAAAATGCAACACATTTTTGCCATCCTCTCTGAGACAAGCAGACTATTATGGCATTATAGGAGACAGGCCGCATGAAGTTGTTGCAAATATTAGAATTTTTTGTAGGTATAAAAATCTCATATCAATTACAAAGTTTACGTCTACTTATAAATTTTTCACAAGTTATCAGTAGCTTTTTGTAGAAATGTACAAGTTTCCTTGTCAACCCCTTCAAGGTATATCATAGAATATAAATGGAAATTTCATTTGATTAATAATAATAATGAGCACACCAACAGTACAACTGGAAAATTTAATTCACAAACAAGACATTCACAGATATGGACAATGAGACGGCACAATAACACAAAGACTGGCACTTGTACATTATGGAACATAGCAATTGTCAACTTTCCTCCAGGATTTTCATGCAGGTGTACTCAATGAAGGCAATGAACGATTTGCAATTATAGGGTATGTCACCATCAGGTGATTTCACCGATCGCAGAAACTGCACACACGGATAGGCTTCAACGTCTGGGAAATTCTCATTGTCAGGATCAGCCGCCATAGAGATGAGGAGACCTAGAAGCACGTTGATGTGTTCAGCAATGTTGCCGTCGTGAGTCGGGTTGATGTTCTTGGCCCACTCTCTGTAGCCGTACCAGCCAAGGCGCTTGTCCTGTACCACACAATTGAACAAATAAATACATGCACTGAATAATAATTAAACGAATATTTCATATTTTAGTGATAATAATAGTCCAGTCAAATGGTCCTTTTCCAGGCAACAGCCCCGAAGGAAATTTTTCTCGACGGTTCTATATGTATTTTGGGGCGCTGATTTCGAATCTAAAATTTGCTGACACGCCAGAGGGCGGCTTCACCCCCAAAACCCCCAAAATTTCGGACTTTTTTCAATTTTCCCATTTTATCTCGTAAACCTTGAGTTTCTCAAGAAAAATAATTCTCGACAAAATTAAAGAGAGTAAAATTTCCAATAAATTGAGTGATCGCGCAGGATTCTACCATATGTTTGGTTCCGGAGCTACGAATTTTGTAAAAATATAATCGTGAAGTAAGATAGGTTTGTTTCAAAAAATCAAGAAATTTGCGATATTTTCCTCATTTTCACAGTAACGACAGTTTTTCGATAATAAACAGTCATGCAAGATGAGTTTAAGGCAACGTAACTTATAGAGCGTGTAATTCTCTATCATTTGAGACCAATCGCAACTTTCTGTCATGTATCTCACTCGTTTTAAAGACTATTGAATAACAGAAAATCGCAGAAAAAATGAGAAAATGAAAAAAATCAATTTTTTCAATTAGCTGTAACTTTTGAACGGTATTGAAATCAGAAATACGATTTATGGGAGCGGAAAGAGGAGAAAATTCTCTTCAACCTTGACTACTTTTCCGATTTTTTATCTAAAGTGTTTCACAAGATACGCAGCTTTGAATATGCGACAAATTTTTGATACGTTAATCATTTCCACAGTCAGGCATATTCAAAGTTGCGTATCTTATGAAACACTTCAGATAAAAAATCGGAAAAGTAGTCAAGGTTGTAGAGAATTTTCTCCTTTTTCCGCTCCGATAAATCGTTTCTCTGATTTCAATGCGGTTCAAAAGTTACAACTAATTGAAAAAATGATTATTTTCATTTTCTCATTTTTTCTGCGATTTTACTGTTATTCAAGAGTCTCTCAAAAGTCCAATATTTTGGGGGTTTTGGGGGTGAAGCCGCCCTCTGATGTGTCAGCAAATTTCAGATTCGAATTCAGCGCCCCAAAATACTTATAGAACCGTCGAGAAAAACTCTTTCGGGGCTGTTTCCTGAAAAACGACCATTTGACTGGACTATAATGTGAAATATTTCTTCTAAGTTTGGTTTTGAAACATCTAAATTAAAAAGTTTACTTTATGAAAATAATTAAAGACTGAAAATTTTGTCTTAACATATTTCGGACTATGTGTATCCTTATATAAATTTAGGAAAGGAATAGCACAAGGTTACCTTATTTTTTCTCTCTTTGTCATTCTGATGATGTACTTATTGTATGAATCAATAAAGAATAATGAAGAATGACTAACTGACATGCACTAACTCTTGCAAAAGTTGAACCACATATTTATACTGAAAGTATTTTACAATGATTGTAATGGGCATGATGGCCTTTATTAGATTGTACTGATCAAATATCAAATAAACTTTTATCAATTATTTTTGATCACATCAGAAAACTTAAAAATAAAGATAGTTTAAATGGTTTGCATAGTTACAGATACTGTAGTTCTCTTTGTATAACAGGTTGCCTCTGCAATAATAAACCTGCCATTCAAATGATTTTAAAGTGCGTTAAACTATACATACTATAGTAATGCTCTAGTAGAGTAACTACTACTATACACTACTAAATACCTTTTTTGTTAGGCTGTTACTCTTAAGGCTGTGCAAACGCTAAAAAACCTTTCTACTGGTGATATTTTCCAATTTTTTTCGATTTGTATACTATCAATCTATCAAAATGAAAAAGTTTTGTCAGGATTTTTTTCTGATCATTACTTTTCTATCGTAGGTACGCTATATGAGCGTATAAAGTTTACATTTTGGGACAGATCATTTCAAATTTGGTGAGAGAAAATCCATGAAATTTTATGGTATTGTTGATTGAATAAAACAAAAATTTTCTGAAAATATCAATTTACCAATAATGACCAAAAATAACTCAACTAAAAGTTATTTTTGGTCATGTTTAGTGAATTGAATAATTTATCAAAATTTATACTTTTAGGAAACTTCTGTTTTATTCAATCAACAATTCCATGAAGAACCACACTATTATTTCATTCAACTGATTGATTGTGATGCCCGCATAAGCGAGACCTGTGCGTAGGTTATTGTATGTCATGAGTAGGCTATAGTAAGGTCCACGTTATAATGGCAGTGTAGGAAGATAGGAGAAAAGGGTTGCCAGATCTCAGCCTTGCCACCAAAACAGCTGATACTGGCATATCTGATGAATTTAACTGTTCATTATTGTTGAAAATAGTTATAATCATATTTTATTTGTCAAGAAAATATATTTTTTGAAGATGTAATGATACATTTTCATAATTGAGATTAAATATTTTGTCAATTAGTTGAATATCTACATTGTTGATAAACGATGTGGCAACATCTCAATGCATGAAAGAGATAGCGCCATCTGCTTTGTTAAACGATAGACAAGGATAGCAACACCATTGCAAATCACACACTGCCATTATAACGTGGACCTCACTATAGGGCTGGCCAAGGTTAGGGTTTAAAATAAATGCTATTTCTTTCATGCATTGCGATGTTGCCACATCGTTTATCAACAATGTAGAAATTCAACTAATTGACAAAATATTTAATCTCAATTATGAAAATGTACCATTACATCTTCAAAAAATATATTTTCTTGACAAATAAAATATGATTAACTATTTTCAACAATAATGAACAGTTAAACCCAGTCTAGTAGTTAAGACGTGATTATGTGTCAAACATAATTTTCCTATTCCGTACGTGTAAAAGCCAATTCTTTCATTTATTAGACTATAGTATAGATTATTATGTTGCTTTGACCTGTGATCTATATTTAATTTCCTGTAACATCTAAAGGTGCGACCACACATGCTGAACCGAAACTCGAACCGCGCAGCAAACCGTGCATACCGCCGAACATCGCGACTTTCAGCGAAAATGAGCATAAGTTTCTTAAAGTTAATAATCAGCTGTTAAACATTCGCCGTACCGTACTCCGAACCGTTCGCCGTGCCGCTCGCCTCTGTTTCAACTGTTCGCCATACCGTACTCCGAACGCTGAACTTTTTGCTCTACAAATTTTGAACAGTTTGCTCTACAAATTTGGCTATCCATCCCAAGTGTAAACATGCGAACATGAATACAGAAGTAGGTGTATATGGGCCTTTTTTTATTTGATTAAATCCATGTTTTGAACAATTCTTTGTACGAATGATAAATTGATAGGACCTGATAAATATTTTCTAATTCAAAGAAATAACTTCTGGAAAAATAATGAATGGATAAATACCAATATTAAAAAATATATTGTTGACCAAGAACTCAGTACAATGACAATTCAACTAATTCTGTACTGATTAAATTATAATCATTTTTTTATTGATAATCAATTTCATCAACTATAGTGAGGTCCACATTATAATGGCAGTGTTTAATTGACAATACTGTTGCTGTCCTTTTCTATCATACAACAAAACAGATAGCACTATCTCTCTCTCGCTTTGCAATGTTGTCTATTTGCCAGAATATTTTATATTCACTTTTGACAGTGACTGTACAAAACTGACCAAACAATTCTCAGCCGCCATTTTTTTCTTCATTCTATCAAAATACTTGAGTACACAAGTCGTATAATTGATTTAAAATGTATTTTTGAAACAATGAAATAATTTTTAAACATTACCATAATGAGAAACACAAATTAAAATACCTGAAATGACATTTTAAAAGTTGATAATCAACCATCCCGGACTTCATCCATGCTTCAGTAGGGTATAGGTTAGACCTACTCGTACCGGTATAAATAATATTGGAATGTTATTTCAGAATTAATCCATTGAAATTACTCATTTTTAAATAGGATTTCTATTTTTCTATTATTTTAAAAAGAAATTGGAATAGAATACCTACCAAATAACTTAATTTATGTTGTTTTGAAATTCAGATTGTTGTATCACAGCTTTTTAAATTTGCCACAATTTCAGGTTTGTACAAAAATAAAAATCTGATCTCAGGTATGAAAACAAATTTTTGAATCAAATTATGAAAAAATATATTTTCTTGATTAATTTTACATTAAATTAATTATTTTATCAAGGAAATGATAATTATTATTAGATTAAATTTAATGGGATGAATTGAGTAACAGCTTTGTACACTGTACACAGTCAGTGGCAAAATGGAGAGACTTGGCAACGTTTGTCTCCTATCTTTCTTCACTGCCATTATAACGTGGACATCACTATAACCATAAACTGACTGAAATAAATACTTCAATTTCCATGTATTTAATTGATAGAGTTATATAAATCTTCAGTGTAGGTCATATCTAAATTCACAAAAGCTGCACAATAACACAAGTTTTTAACATTTTTGTTATCAACTGATGTTAATTACAATAGTTAAAAACATTATGTTGAGTTGCATTTACACCGGAGTTGATAACATGAGTTATTAATAGAAAGTTGTCAACTTGACTGAATCGACAGAAAATTCTCTTGAAAAAAGTTGATAACTCATGTTTTAACAGAAAATTCCTTGTTATTAACAAGATTTTTGTTATCCATCGAGAGTCGGTAACTTTTGTTAATAACAGGTTACTATCTTCCTCGCAACCCCCTCGTCCAGCATCCCTACCCTACAACTACAGCTGTTCCTTAATAACTACAGCTGCAGACAAAACACGTGACAAAGTTATTAACTTTTGTTGATAACAAAACTAGCAGCCAAAAGAAAATGTTATTAACTTATGTTGAAAACTTTTGTTTTAAACTCTGGTGTAAACGAATTATGATTTATTTACATTAGATCAGAAGAAGATCATTATTTTAATGATCACACACATGTTTCAATTCAAATTTGAAGACAATTTTTTGCTTTTTATTCCGGCTGTTATATCATATGAATACTCTCGTTAAACGAAATCATATGAAAGTCAATTATATTGATAACAAGATCTTGTTAAAAACAAGGAATTTTCTGTTAGAAACATGAGTTATTAACTTTTGTCAAGAGAAATTTTTGACGATTCAGTCAAGTTAATAACTTTTTGTTAATAACTCGTGTTATTAACTCCGGTGTAAACGCAGCTAAAGAGTTCGATTGTTGTTGGCAAGAAACATGTTATTCAATGCAGAAATCATTGTTATTTTAATAAAAGATAGGATAAGTTGAATAGTTTCCCGTTCAGGGGAAATCCCTCATTTCAATATTAAAATTTTCTATTGACTGTACAGTGAGTCAATCATTCTATCAGGGCTCAAATAATTTTGGGATTGTAATTAAATAAAAATGGAAGAGAATAATTTTATTTATGTAAAAATATCAACACCTTTATTCAAAGCCATATTAACTGCATATTGCCGATACAGCATTGATAAAACCATAGATGCTTATTTAACACTTTGTCTCAAAAAACTGTTCTAGCTGAAAAATTAATAATCCATGCCATGTGTAGGCCTATACATTGCATTAGGAGAACCAAGTTTCAAAACTATGTTTTTTCTAAACAAATGTTTTTGGGATAATTTCTTTGATGCAGCTGTTTCATATTCACCATATTATTATACAGAGTTTGTAAAAATAAAAATATTTATTAATTATCAAAACAATACTTTTATAATATTATTAATATTATTATTAAAAATATTTATCAATTATCAAAACAATATTATTGAGGTTAGGTGGAATCAGGTAGAAAGCAATAATAGAACAGCTGTTTTTTTTCAATTTCTTTCATATGATTTGAATGTGAATTTGCTATATGAAATTGTATGTCCCATAAATAAAATTTGAACATTAATTATGAAAAATCTAGACGAAAAATTGAAATTCGGGCTCAAGGTGCAGAGACTGATATTTTTAGAATCGATGTGCAAAATTTGGAGATCTAAATCATACCTGTTTTTCTGGTATGCAATCCACAAGTTGACAAGTTTTGATGCAAACACACAAACAAACACAACCCTACTCTCTCTTATCTATGTATCTATGTTTGTTTGTTTGTTCGTGTGTTCGTTTGTTCATGTGTTCATTTGTTCGCATCAAAACATGTCAACTTGTGGATTGCATACTGGAAAAACGAAAATGATCTTGATCTCCAAATTTTGTACATAGATTCTAAAAATATCAATCTCGTGCACCTGAAAGCCCAAATTTTAATATTCTTTCTAGATTTTTCAGAGTCAATGTTCAAATTTTATTAATGATACATACAATTTCATGAAAAAATCACCAAATCATATGGTCGAAATTAAAAAAGGAACATCTGTTTCTATTAATGCTTTCCACCTGATACCAAATAACATCAATAATATTGTTTTGATAATTGATAAATATTTTTAATAAAAATGATAATATTTTTATCTTCTTCTCTATACTTATAAAAGGCTAAGCCCCGACAGACTGAAATCACACCACAGCCCAAACTACTGAGCCTAAAAACTTGAAATTTTGCACAATTGTTTATGGTAGCCTGAAAACATCCACTAAGAAAGGATTTTCAGAAATTTGCCCCCCTGAGGGAGCTGGGGCCCCCCCAAAATTTTGTACTTTTTAACCGCTCATTGCACAGCAAAGTCATGAGGAACTTTTTTGTTCAGCTACGAAAAAAAATTAGATCTATGCAGAAAAATTTCGATCAGGAGCACAGGGGGGTCCAGGAGAGGGCATTTTTCGAAAATTTTTATGTAAAATCACACTACAGCTCAAACTAATTGTCCTACAGACTTGAAACTTTGCACAAATATTCTTCAAACATGCTAGACGCGCACTAAGAACGGATTTTTAGATATTTTGACTCTAAGGATTTCAAAGGATGAAAAAGGATCCTATTAAGTAAGGTTATGAACATGGTAAGGTGAACGCCATATGGAAATGGGATAGTTTATTTATTGACATGTGATATTCTAACATATGTTGTAATCATTGAAAATAACAAAATAATATGATAGAAATTCAAAAAAGAACATCTGTTCTACTATTGCTTTCTACCTGATTCCACTTAACCTCAATAATATTGTTCTGATAATGGATAAATATGTTTAATAATATTATTATTACTAATATAATAAAAGTATTGTTTTGATAATTAATTATTATGATTAATATAATAATAGTATTGTTTTGGTAGTCAATAAATATTTTATTTTCATAAACTCTGTATAATATAATGGTGAATGTGAAACAGCTGCATCAAAGAAATTATCTCAAAAACATATGTTTAGGAAAATCATAGTTTGGAACTTCGTTTTCCTGATGCAATGTATAGGCCTACACGTGGCTTGGATTATCAATTTTTCAGCTAGAACAGTTTTTTGAGACTGCTAAATAAACGTCTGCAGTTTTATCAATGCTGTATCGGCAATATGAAAACGCATGCAGTTAATATGTCTTTAATTAAAGGTGTTGATATTTACATGATAATTATTTTCTGCCATTTTTATTTAATTACAATTTCAAAATTATTCAAGCCTTGATGGAATGATTGACTCACTGTACAGTCAGTCGAAAATTTTAATATTGAAATGAGGGGTATTTTGGCAAGCTGAACAAAAAAATAAGGTCCTATGCTCTTTTTCGATATTTATGTAAATGAAAAATGAGTCTTGTGGGTTGTCAAAGCTCCCCCTGGAAGGGCAACTATTCATTTTATCCTATCTTTTAGTGAAATAACAATGATTTCTTACCAACAAGAATCGAACTCTTTGTGAATTTAGATAAAATATGACCTACACTTTAGATTTATATAATTAAATTAATTGAATTCATGGAAATTGAATTACTTTTTTCTGTCAGTTTATGATTAGTTGATGAAATTGATTATCAATAAAAAAATGATTATAATTTTATCAGTACCGAATTAGTTGAATGAATTGTCGATGTACTGAGTTCTTGGTCAACAATAATTTAATATTGGTATTTATCCAATTATTATTTTTCCAGAAGTTATTTCATTTGAATTAGAAAATATTTATAAGCTCCTATCAATTTGTCATTCGTAACAATGAATTGTTCAAAACATGAATTTAATCAAATAAAAAATGGCCCATACTTCTGTATTCATGTTCGCGTGTTTTCCACTTGTGATGGATAGCCAAATATTGTATGGCGAGCTGCACAGCGAACTGATGGACGGACAAACACATTATTAGTTCAGTTTTTGCGTACCTATAAAATTGTAGGATGGGGAGGAACAAACTACGTTCACCTCGACCCCCTTATAAAAGTGCAAAAACTAATAATCAAAATCATCAAGCAGAAGCCACTTTCTTCGTTATCCGTCAGACCAGCTCTACAATGGGTTTGGTGTGATGGACGCAAGACAACTCTACTCCCTAGAAATTATTTGCAGACTACACAAAAACCCAGAAAGCTTTCAAAACAGAAACCACTGTCATAACACAAGGAATAGAAGCCTTCTCATCACGAACGTGGCTAGGAAGGCAACATACCAACAACAGTACTTCAACCACCTAGCACCAAAATACCACAATTTACTTCCTGTGCACATCAAGATAATAGAAAACTCAAGAAAATTTAAATGCTCCATTAAAAACTGGATCAAACATCGGGAAGGCATAATATAGGAAACATAAATTTCGAACAATATTTGTAAGCTCACTTTCTCAGGGGTTATTTGCACCCCCACTCTAAACTTAATGTATTACTATTACACCTGCTCTAGAACATGGGTTTTCCATAGTTGAGTAGGTTAATTTCCGAAAAAATGAAATTTATTTATATTTGTAAAAAAAATTCATAAATTGTATTTGAGTATTGTGTAAATTTTATTGATTAGATTGCTTATTTGTATATTAATGGGAATAAAATGTATTATTATTATTATTATTCATTTATATATTTCCCCCCGACTCAGATGTCCGATTGCTGTCTCATTCACTCAATTATCAAATGAAAAGCCTGTTTGACTTATAGTAAAGATAATATGTCAATTTTTTTACAACATACAGTTTTTATTCATCAGAAGCCAATACCAATATCAGTCCAATAAAAAAATCCTTTTCTGTCATGTTCCCCGTAGCGAAGCACGGGTAACTGCTAGTAATAAATATAATAATAGTATTGTTTTGATAATTAATAAATATTTTCATTTTCACAAATTCAGCATAATATTATGGTGAATGTGAAACAGCTGCATCAAAGAAATTATCTCAAAAACATAATTCTGTTTAGAAAAAAACTTTCCCCAAGTTCCATGTACATCGGTTAACGTTTAATCATGATAAAATAATGCTATACTTTAATTGAGATTAGCGCTAACCATTGCATTTTGGTTGCACAAAAAATAAATTTTATGCAATAAAGCCAATTAAACTAATCAACGTAAAAAAAATTTAACATGCCACAGGAAATTAAATCAAACTAACGCCAATTA
Source organism: Nilaparvata lugens (assembly GCF_014356525.2). Taxonomy (NCBI): domain Eukaryota; kingdom Metazoa; phylum Arthropoda; class Insecta; order Hemiptera; family Delphacidae; genus Nilaparvata; species Nilaparvata lugens. Next base: position 57,840,406 of record NC_052504.1, on the reverse strand, counting down.
GGTACCTACTGATAGCTGTCTTCCAAAATTAGTTTTTGGTAAAAAAACGACAGAATTCAAAGTATGAGCTAAATATATATGAATGAATTTTATCTGTTAATAGAATAGAAAAGAGTATTTAGCTGATATTAGCATTCAAAATTAGATTCTGATTCTTGATGTTAGTTTTCTATCTTGTTCTTTTGCAGATAGCACAACACTGGTGACAGAAAGAACATTTTTATGGCACATGGGTAATGAATAGTCACGGCTTCAATAACATAACCTCACCTTTTTGCCATCTGTTCACAATAATAATTTTAATAATATCACTGTCAGATAAATTACAGTGTTGCCAGATTGTGACACAGTTAAAATCTTGGTTAGTTAACAAGAAAACTTAATCAGAATTAAAAACTAACTGATCTTTGTGGAACAGAAGTGAATCCCTTAAACTAACGCTGATTTGTTAATTGGCGTTAATGTCCATAATATTTAACAATGCTGTATCCATATTCATCAATGCAGTATCGGCAATATGAAAATGCATGCAGTTAATATGTCTTTGAATAAAGGCTTTGATATTTACATAAAGAAATTATTCTCTTCCATTTTTATTTAATTAAAATTTCAAAATTATTCGAGCCCTGATAGAATGACTGACTCACTGTACAGTCAGTCGAAAATGTTAATATTGTAATGAGGGGTATTTTGGCAAGCTGAGCAAAAAAATAAGGTCATAAATGCACCTTGGGTGCATAAAGTCATATCAAAAATGAGCTTTGTGGGTTGTCAAAACTCCCTCTGAAAGGGAAACTATTCAACTTATTCTATCTTTTAGTAAAATGACAATTATGATCCATCCATCTATTATCTTCTATACTATAATAAAGGAAAGAACTGGATTATACACGTATACAGGTGTAAAGTATAGGAAAATAGTGTTTGACGCATCATATCACGTCTGAACTACTGGACTGATTAACTTGAAATTTTGCATATAGATTCTTGCTTAACCGAGGATGGTTATAAACCTATTTTAAATTCTTTAATATTTGTTTATATCAAATTTTCAGTTTGTCAAGTTTTCAATTATTTGTCATGCTTTCAGTTGTTGTAATGAAGCAGCAGAATATTTCTCTTAAAAGGGAAATTAGAAGATAGGTATGATTGGGGATCCTTTTCGAATAATAAAAACAGGTTTTCCGTTGCAACCAAATTTTTTCCGCCATTTTAAATCCAACTTCTTTTTTTAATTGATCATCACGTCTAAACTACTGAACTGATTTACTTGAAAATGCTGCTTATAAATTCTTAATCAACCGAGGATTCTTATAGGTCTATTTTCACTCTTCTAAATGTCATTATGTCAAGTTTTAAAATAGTCTTTTGCGAAGCACTGGTTACCTGCTAGTTATATAGATGAAGCTTTAAAACTCGGTATGGCTCCACATAGCCATCCAGCTGATTTTACAATGTTTTTCAGATGATCTTGTTTGTTCATGATCATGCATGCTGTACGAAAATAATTAATTTCTTTATTATTCTCTGACCAATCTTAATAAATGAGGTATCCTTGAGATCTTGATGAAATTTGCTAACTTTTTTGTCTCTTGTAAATTTTCTGTAAACTGAACGGTTTTCGTGAAATTTGCAATCAAAAATTTAAAATGGCCGCCATTTTGAAAACTTACATCAAAATTTTTTATTTTATTTTTTAAAGTTGAGTCTTTATAGCATAAATATTCATGCCAAATTTCAGATAAATACATCATTTTGTTCTTGAGATAAAAATTCTTAAGTGAAAAAACAAAATGGCAGCTATAAGGATAACCGGTGAGTTTTGGACACTTAAAATACGACATTTGTAGACTCCTATCATCCAGGAACAATACCCTAAAATGTTCGACACTACTTCTGAAACACTCTGTATAGCGTATAGCGGAGATGACTCCAGTTATCACACTTTTCAACATAAAGCGCATGTCTGTCGACTAACGTGTACGATATTTGATAAGATAATAGCGTGAACGAAGAACCAACTATTTCCCTTAATCAGAACAATTGTTTTCAATTTATAAATCTTAATTGTTTTAGAAATATTTATTATGGGGTAAACATCTAACCAGATGATATTTTTTAGTAATTTTTATAAACTTGGTCAACTCTTACCCCATCAGGTAGTCCATACTCTTCTTCTTCTTCGACATCATTACCAGCATCCCCCTGTCCTACCTCCTCCATTCCGCACGGATCCTTCTTTTTGTCCTTCTCCTTTTCTTTTTCATTGCCACCGATCATCAGGAAAGGAACTGAAACTCGTGCGTAGTAAGGATTGAACTCAAAGTTGGCGTTTTTCACCTGCAAAAATCAATACGTACAAAACTTGGAACAATAATCCATTGAACTGAATTTATTGCTGCTCAAAAAATTACAGATTTATAAATCATCAATAAATGTACTAATTTTAAATAGATTATATCCATGATAAAGCTATTTCACAAAATAATTGAAACTGAATTCACATGGACCTGTCGGTCTGTGTGTGAGTAAGAAACTGTTGGCCATTTATATTTTAGATTATTTTGATAATAATAATTGATTTAATTGGCTGCATGTCAATGACCTACCCTCCTCAGACACAGAATCGTTCTAGATGAGGAGTACTATTCGTTTAAATTATTGTAAATTTTACATTTCAAATGTTTAAAAATGTGGCTTTTTTATAATAAACCATTTTTCATTCATTCATTTTTAAAAACAATATGATACGAACAAAATAATAAAATACTTTATCAAGCATAATATTCAATATAATAACGTGAAAATTCAACAAGAATTCAACCGTGCATCCTAAAAGGACACTAAACTTGTGTGGAGGGATATGGCTCGCACTTAAAAAATAATAAACTCAGACTAATGGAATGGAATGCTCGTGGATGCTGAATTAGAGTAGAATAAAAAAAATATATATTAAAGAAATGACGCTTATTTCTTCATATCAATATTAGATAAAACATAAATTCATAAATTTGGTAGTTTGTATATTAGAAGAAAATATAAGATTTGGTGAATATGAAAAATAATGAATTATCATAGGTCATAACGTCTAACAGAAAATCTATTAATATAAGCGATAAAGTTTACATTTTAAAGAAAATATAACTCATATTCTCTCAGAGATATCAGTTCCATTAATAAGAATTATACATATTAACCTCAGGCCCAATTGACACAGAAGTGACGAGGCACTGACTTTTCAACTCCCATATAACAATATAGCTCAATTAGCTCAATACAAACAGAAGTGGTGTGGCAAAACGCCACTTATTTTTGCATTAAACCATGTATATATGGTATACATATAACATATATAAACGTGAACGTGAAAAAAAGTCAGCGTCATGCCACTGCCACATCACTTCTGTGTGAATTGGGCTGTAAGATGCAAACAGAACGAGAGTGTCACGGTGAAGATTTTGGTTTTAATCGATGACACTCAGCTGTTGAAGATTATTAAAAAGGGAATGTCACCGTGCTGAACGGAAATCGAGACTTAGCCGTACTGTTCATTCCCATGCTTTACAATGTGTTTTTCATTACATAGAGGTCGATTGCGAGCTCGACCTAAACTGAAAGCTACATAGCTACATATCGACCTGGCCGTTCTGTTCGTACTCTTAGTTACCAGCTGATTTTGATATTGATCCACTGAAGCAGCGATATAGATAGATAATTTAGCAGCCACTGACCTCCTCTCAAAGGGATATATGGACTTGTCAATTATTTAAATTATTTAACTTAAATTGTTCATTTATAAAACAGATTGTTACATGTACTCTCAAAGGTCTACGAAAAATCACAGTGAACTAAAGCAACTAAAAAACTCATATGAAAAACACTGTCCTTCCAGTTCTGTCTTCAACTGATCTCTCAGTTTTTCAAGCGTTTGACAGGTTAAATGTGTAGGTAATGCATTGAATAGACGAATTCCCACGCTGGTTACGCCTTTCGCATATGAAGCTGTACGATGTGTTTCATTCCTGAGTACATGTCTGTGTTTAGTCTCATAGGAATGTATCATAAAACACTTCTTGATCATCGACTCATTTTTTTATAGAACAAATTGCTTCCAAGATATATAAACTTGGTCAACTCTTACCCCATCAGGTAGTCCATACTCTTCTTCTTCTTCGACATCATTACCAGCATCCCCCTGTCCTACCTCCTCCATTCCGCACGGATCCTTCTTTTTGTCCTTCTCCTTTTCTTTTCATTGCCACCGATCATCAGGAAAGGAACTGAAACTCGTGCGTAGTAAGGATTGAACTCAAAGTTGGCGTTTTTCACCTGCAAAAATCAATACGTACAAAACTTGGAACAATAATCCATTGAACTGAATTTATTGCTGCTCAAAAAATTACAGATTTATAAATCATCAATAAATGTACTAATTTTAAATAGATTATATCCATGATAAAGCTATTTCACAAAATAATTGAAACTGAATTCACATGGACCTGTCGGTCTGTGTGTGAGTAAGAAACTGTTGGCCATTTATATTTTAGATTATTTTGATAATAATAATGATTTAATTGGCTGCATGTCAATGACCTACCCTCCTCAGACACAGAATCGTTCTAGATGAGGAGTACTATTCGTTTAAATTATTGTAAATTTTACATTTCAAATGTTTAAAAATGTGGCTTTTTTATAATAAACCATTTTTCATTCATTCATTTTAAAAACAATATGATACGAACAAAATAATAAATACTTTATCAAGCATAATATTCAATATAATAACGTGAAAATTCAACAAGAATTCAACCGTGCATCCTAAAAGGACACTAAACTTGTGTGGAGGGATATGGCTCGCACTTAAAAAATAATAAACTCAGACTAATGGAATGGAATGCTCGTGGATGCTGAATTAGAGTAGAATAAAAAAAATATATATTAAAGAAATGACGCTTATTTCTTCATATCAATATTAGATAAAACATAAATTCATAAATTTGGTAGTTTGTATATTAGAAGAAAATATAAGATTTGGTGAATATGAAAAATAATGAATTATCATAGGTCATAACTTCTAACAGAAAATCTATTAATATAAGCGATAAAGTTTACATTTTAAAGAAAATATAACTCATATTCTCTCAGAGATATCAGTTCCATTAATAAGAATTATACATATTAACCTCAGGCCCAATTGACACAGAAGTGACGAGGCACTGACTTTTCAACTCCCATATAACAATATAGCTCAATTAGCTCAATACAAACAGAAGTGGTGTGGCAAAACGCCACTTATTTTTGCATTAAACCATGTATATATGGTATACATATAACATATATAAACGTGAACGTGAAAAAAAGTCAGCGTCATGCCACTGCCACATCACTTCTGTGTGAATTGGGCTGTAAGATGCAAACAGAACGAGAGTGTCACGGTGAAGATTTTGGTTTTAATCGATGACACTCAGCTGTTGAAGATTATTAAAAAGGGAATGTCACCGTGCTGAACGGAAATCGAGACTTAGCCGTACTGTTCATTCCCATGCTTTACAATGTGTTTTTCATTACATAGAGGTCGATTGCGAGCTCGACCTAAACTGAAAGCTACATAGCTACATATCGACCTGGCCGTTCTGTTCGTACTCTTAGTTACCAGCTGATTTTGATATTGATTTACTGAAGCAGCGATATAGATAGATAATTTAGCAGCCACTGACCTCCTCTCAAAGGGATATATGGACTTGTCAATTATTTAAATTATTTAACTTAAATTGTTCATTTATAAAACAGATTGTTACATGTACTCTCAAAGGTCTACGAAAAATCACAGTGAACTAAAGCAACTAAAAAACTCATATGAAAAACACTGTCCTTCCAGTTCTGTCTTCAACTGATCTCTCAGTTTTTCAAGCGTTTGACAGGTTAAATGTGTAGGTAATGCATTGAATAGACGAATTCCCACGCTGGTTACGCCTTTCGCATATGAAGCTGTACGATGTGTTTCATTCCTGAGTACATGTCTGTGTTTAGTCTCATAGGAATGTATCATAAAACACTTCTTGATCATCGACTCATTTTTTTATAGAACAAATTGCTTCCAAGATATATAAACTAGGGAGTGGGAGAATTTTTAATTGCTTAAAAAAGGGTCTGCAACTAGTTCTTATTGACTCTCCTACCATAACGCGAAACGCCCATTTCTGCAATTTGAAGATCTGGCTGACATGCGCAGAATCACCCCAAAATGCAATGCCATATGTGAATGGAATAGCGCGTAATAGACCTCTATCAATTTCGCTCTTGGACCATAATAATAAACTTATATCGTCAGCATACAGAGTGGTTGAAAAGTCTGCGAACGGCTTCATATATCATACACAAGGGTAATTTGATGGTGAGTGTGATTGGGGATCCTACTAAAATTGAAAATACTACTTTACTATGACTTCAAAAATTTGGTCCGCCATCTTGGATCCGCCATATTAAATGCAACTTTTTTTTTTAATAGGAAGATGGTCATCCGATACATGATTTCGATACGAAATTTCAAGAAAAAAGAATGGTGAAAACCGCATATCGATATCTCAAACCGTTCAGAAGATATTCACATTATTTATCAATATCATGCATATCAGAAATGAAATACATAAGTGGTATAATTAATAATGTGAATATCTTCTGAACGGTTTGAGATATCGATGTGTGGTTTTCACAATTCATTTTTTCTTGAAATTTCGTATCAAAATCATGTATCGCATGACAACCTTCTCATTTAAAAAAATAAAGTTGCATTCAATATGGTGGATCCAAGATGGCGGACCAGATTTTTGCAGTCATAGTAAAATAGTATTTCCAATTTGAGAGGGATCCCCAATCACACCCACCTTGGAATCACATTCTTTTATGAGATACTTTTTTTCTCCTTTCTGCTTTGAATAGTATTGATTAATATAATGTGAATATCTTCTGAACGGTTTGAGATATCGATGTGCGGTTTTCACCATTCTTTTTTCCTTTGAATTTCGTATCGAAGTCATGTACCGCATGACAACCTTCCTATTAAAAAATTAAGTTGCATTCAATATGGCGCGGATTCAAGATGGCGGACCAGATTTTTGAACTCATAGTAAAGTAGTATTCTCAATTTTAGTAGGATCCCCAATCACACTCACAATCAAATTACCTTTGTGTATGAGATATTAAGCTGTTCTCGGACTTTTCACCCATTCTGTATAAAACACTATGTGCAGGATACAAGTAACTAGGCAGATCTTTTATATAAAGTAAAAAGAAAAGGGGGCCCAGCACCGATCCCTGGGGAACTCCTGATTTTGGTTTCAATCATTCTGACATATGAACATATTTGTTATTAGATTCTATTATAACTTGTTGATATCTGTCCTCAGAATATGAAACAAACCAATTATAGCCAATACAATGAACTCAAGTAGCTTTGTAAATAAATACAGGTGGATTTGAAACTGGTCTAGAATTCTCAGGATTATCCAAATCCCCACTCTTATGTATAGGCTTTATCTTTGACATTTTCAATTTAGAAGGCACAATTCCACTAGCCAAAGATGCATTGAATATATAAGAGGCTCCAAAATTGAAATGATCGATTTCCTGACCAAGCAGTTCGAAATATCATATGATTTTTCATTTTTTGATTGAACTATTTTTAACAACACTCCTGTTGATTAAATAATTCAAAACGCCTAATGTTATTATTTCCATTTCTTTTATATAAATGAGTATCATATAAGAATTTTTCGAATCTATGTTTAGAGCTGTGCGAGTTTTTGTCTAGCACTGTGGAAGGAATATTTATAAAGTAGTTATTAAACAAATTTGCAGCCTCTTTACCGGATTTGACCCCCCCCCCACAATTATCCAATAATTATCCAATAAACGAGTTTCTACAAATGTTTCTCTTCTTTCCCTGACTCAGATCTAACCAACTTCCAAACAGCTTTTATTCTATTATCAGATCTCTTAATGAAGTTATTAGCAGCTATTTTCTTTGAATACCTATTGTAAGATTTTCTTATATAAATGGAAGTACACTTCAAAAGTGAAATGCCTTAACCCTTTTTGCGTTGCAATGTAAACCATGTAGTTTTCGATTGTTTCATCCTTACGGAGAATATTCAAAGTTTTAAGTCTATCATTTGAAACTCTAATACCTTTTGTAATCCATGAAAATTTCATCTGTCTTGAATTTTCTGATGTAGAAATGAGTTAAAATGATTTATATAAATTGTGAGAGAGTTATTGAACATTTCATCTACACTTCTAGCATTGCCTGAAATCCAATTCACCATAGATAAATCTTGGTTCAGAGCATTTGAATTAGTTTCATTCATAACTCAGAGGGTTTTCTTTTTTCCATTTTTAATAATTGTGTTTTTATTTTGCTTGTTTAATTTTTTTACTTTTATGTTACACTAACACCTTCATGATCGATGAAAGGGTAGGAAAACGTTCCATTGTCACAGAGATCAGCTGGATAGTTAGTTATAATATAATCAATTTCTGTTGCACTTTTCTGAGAAACTCGAGTTGGTCCATTTGTGACTTTGTTTATTTGGAAAGTGGCTAGAAGGTTCACCAGTAGTCTTTTATCTCTGTTATTGGTCAAATAATTCACATTAAAATCTCCACAAATGCAAAATATTTTTTTCTTTTTCCTTCACTATTTTAGCAATAGCTGTTCTAAGAAGTTCGATGAATACAGTGAAATCAGAATTAGGTGCTCAGATATATACCGATACATAAAACAATAATCTTACTAATAATCGATTCCAACTTAAACTCCATAGCTGAAATTTCAAAAGAACCTTCGGTTGCTAGTAACTCAACATCTTTTCTTCGATGAGAACTAAAGATAGGTTCCTCACGAACAAAAATACATGATCCTCCCCTTTTTTTAAATTTTCTATTATACTGTGCTTTTAATTCATAGCCTGGCAGGGAAAAAACATCTTATTCTCCTTCCTTCGACCAGTGCTCCGTAAAACATAAAATGTCAAAATTCTCATTTCTATCTGACAAAAACAATTCCAGGTCTAATTTTGCGCTTGAAAGACCCAGGCAGTTCATGTGAAAAATTTTACTACCTATAAAAAATCGAACGCATCGTTACCATTCAATCAATACTGGAATGCGTCTATTGCTGGAATTGCCAAGACTTATTTGAGCGTTCAATTCTCAATCTGTGGAACTATCACAACGTACAATTCTAATATCAAATAACTCTTGATCAATTGAACAAACTTTGGCTTCCCTCTGTGTTTATTAAAATGTAGTCCATGACGTGTGTAATCGTTCATTTCAAAGTTACTCAGATCCAACATATCAATATATTATCATGACTTTCAAATCTCTGAGATATAAACTTATTCAACTTGCTAACATTGAGGTTCATGGGCGGTTTGTCGTATCTAAACGGAATAGTTGAAACAACTCCTTTTGTTCATGTTATAATGTTCATGAAAATACAAAAAGAGTTCTCTCAAACAAAGAACTACTGAAACATTTTAATATTTTTAAAGCTTATAATAACAGCAATGCTTGCCCAACAAGAAGCTTCACCTTCTTTATCGTCTCACATTTATTATCTTTCCATGTCAGCTAATACGAACCCACTTTAAAACTAGTGCCAATTCTACTTACAAAGAAGTTTTGATTGGGCTGAATAGCAATAACTTAAGAACTTAACTTAAAGCTTTAATGGCCGGTTTTGGAGCTCGGGATTTAGCTAAGTTCTATACTTTAAACAGCTGGAGTCAGAAAATTAGCTTTCCGAAACGGGGCCTAGTCGCAGTTTTTATAACAATCTTTATTTTCTCATTTCTATAATTGGAAACGTTTTTCCTTCACGGAATTAAACATTCCCAAATGATTCAAAATAGCTGAAGCTTTACACTATTTTCTCTTCATTTTATCTTGTATTCAATTTCCTAGTCTTTTGAAATTTAATTTAAACGTGACTATTACTATTACTACTACTACTACGCCACGTTTCGGAAAGCCAATTTTCTGACTCCAGCTGTTTAAAGTCTAGAACTAAGCTAAATCCCGAGCTCGGAAACCGGCCCTTAGTACTGTATGTACGATTTGAATGTCACTATGTGAATGCTTTGAAGACTAAATTAAAATGCTAATATATTCTCACATCCAAATGAGGTTGTCCAATGGCAAGAGCGGCCGCCGACCCGGCGGGGGGTTGGGGTCGCTTGGGCAGACTGCGCACATCTATGTAGGACTTGAGGAAGCGACCCGGGCGCGGGTTCACCCGCATCACCTTGATAACAGCTGATCCACGTGCCCTGGTATAACACAAATTGTACACAGACTAATTATTGGCATTGTAGTAAGTCACATCATGGTATGACATAATAATTCAAGCATTCAAGGTATATATAGAAGCTTGCCTAAAAATTAAGATACCGGTGTTGATTATTCAATTGCCAGATATAAATTACATAATGGGACAAACTGCACTAAACTCATACAGGTAGATCTTATACGTACTACTAATACTCATATTTTTAGAATATAATTGAACTCGATAGAAATAATTTTTAAGATCTTTTATTGCTTATGAATTGCTTTTTTTCAGCAAACTGAACTTTTTGATGATAAATTGTAATAAATTATTATTTTTTTCAAATTGAATTTATTTCCAGAAAGTACATTTTACAATATATTCCCTGAAAATTACTCCCTCTAATATGGAACAAGTCCGTGTTTAGAGGAGGAGTCATTACAACAATAGACACAATACAAGAAAGAAAAAGTTGACTTTCTACTGCTGTAGTTTACAAGCATAAGCTATTTAAACATATTTACATACAACAATTGAAAGAAATATAATCTCAAATTCCTAGCCAATAATAACAGAAATAGATTCAATAAAAAAAAAAACTGATTGCTTCCTTTCTTTTGTCATAGTTCTGGAAACATTACCGATGTACTCAATGCACTCATTTACATATTTTGAAAACAATAATTTCTACAATATATAATTATTAGTGGTCGTTTCCCTTCTTGTCTCCTCTACCATTCCTGACACCATCCTTTTAGTTTGATGTGCATGGGGTAACAATGTAAAACTATTCTTTCTACACATGAATAGAATCGAGCCCTTGATATACAGCTTTTTTATGTTTAAAACCCTTGCTGTGACAAATACTTCCTCTGATGTATAATATGGATCCTTTTTCAACATTATTCTTAGAACTATTCTATGTGCCCTATTTAGTGGTTCAACAGTTGTAGGAAAGGCTGCACCCCATGCCACAATACCATACTGGAGGACTGCCTGCACCAACCCCATATACACCTGTCGCATACGGTAGCTCTACTTGGAAGGAGATCCCTTAGCCGTGAAACCTGGATCATCAAATACCTCATAGTTTTTGATACATTATTTACATGGACATTCCAGCGTAGATGCTGATCTATGGTAACTCCAAGGAATTTGCAGGTGTTAACCTTTCTAAGTTTTACACAGCAACTACTCCCATCAGTTCTACAACCCCTGATCTCAGTAGCAAATCCAGTGCAGGAGGCTGGCCAGTTTTGTTAAGAGAGAAGGCAATAAAGTTGGTTTTATTACTATTTTAAGTTAATTTGTTTACATCTAACCAGCATTTTATTCTCGCTAACCTATTTTCTGTCAAATTATAAACCTCCTCACACAGAACCTTTACACACAGAACCGTGTCATCGGCAAAGGACTGCAGATGGAAATTCTCACCCAGGTTCATAGAGCACAAGTCATCAATGTATATAACAAATAATAATGGACCCAAAACTGTACCCTGGGGCACTCCATAGACTACCTGCTGACTCTCACTTGAAACATTGTTTATTCTTACATTTTGTGCCCTATTGTCCAGATAGGATCTGAACCAACCGAGAGCAAGACCATTGATGCCCTTCTCCTCAAGTTTTCTCATCAATCTAGGGTGTGAAACCATATCAAATGCTTTGGCCAAATCTAAGAAAACAGCAAGTGATTTTTTCTCCTTATCCAAGTCATCGTAAAGAATATGAGTTAAATCAGCTATCGCCTCCTCAGCACTTCTACTACTTCTAAAACCATATTGTTTATTAGATAATCTCCCACATTCTTCAAGAAATTCGATTAAACACTTTTTAATAATATGTTTTTCTAGAATCTTGGCAAGGTTAGACAAAAGAGAAATCGGCCTATAATTGACAATTTCCTGTTTACTACCTCCCTTGTATATTGGCTCAATAATCGAATTTTTAAAACTATTGGGAGAAATTCCTGTTGCAATACTCAAATTTATAATATGTGCTATCGGTTCAGCTATGAACTCTTTAATTTGCTTCAGAAAATCTGTGCTCAGATTATCTTCACCTGGACTGGCACCCGATTTAAGACTATTAATGAGTGCTGCAACTTCGATAACAGTAATCAATCTAAAGTTACATAACTGCCGATTCTGATTGGTAATTACCGGCAATTCATCTACCTCATCAGCATACCGTGGCAGGGAATCAGCCAGTGTTTTTCCAACGGAAATATAATATTGATTAAAATAATTCACTATTTCAGTTCCGTGTTCATCCATATTACATTATCCACAAAATTAAAGTTTTTTATATCATTTCGATTCACCCCTCTACCTAGTATTTCATTAGTAGCCCTCCAAATATGTTTCTTATCCCCATGTGTTCTCCAGTATCAAAAGGAGCCTATATGAACAACTATCTAATTGATAAAATGTTCATTGAGCAATGAGTTTTTATAGCTAAGACTTTATACAATATTATAAAATTACTAAAAAAATTATATATCGATATTATATCATAATACTTACAAACGTTCTTTTTTCGACATAGAATCCATATTTGATGAGAAATAGTAATGTTTTTAAAAGAAAATTTAGTACTATAATTTTCAAAACTGACTTTCCAAGAACCGTTATTGTAAGCTATCGACAAACAATTTGTAAATATTGAAGGGTACAGTATCTCATATGTTGCAGATAAAAACTTATTTTTTCAATAAGGTAACAATTTTTGTCACATGTTTGAATGAGAAACAAATTGGGCGTACTGCGAATTCTATGAATTGCCATTAAGCTGAATAGCTTACTAGTAAACCGCACGAAAATAGTCAGATAGAAATTGGAACAGATGAGTCTCCCCTCACTACCACCCTTACGCTAATAGACGTTGCCAATTTATCAGGCAAATCTGTACACATCTGTTCCATCGGACTATTTTTGTGCGGTTAACTGGAAAGGTATCACTTATTGAGCAGCGTTCTGTAAAAATTTGAAACATGTTTTTTTTAATTTAATGTCCTCAGAGCTCCTTCTAATAAATGCTGATTCAAGAAAAATAGATTTTGTTTGGTACTCATTAAAAATATCCAATATCTTCAACAACAGTAATTGAATAATATTATCAACTGCATCCGGAAGTATTTTGATATCCTATATACTGTCTCCCATTTCCAGCGTCCAAAGCTTAGCAGATTCATTATGATGATATTCCAAAGATGAAGCTCCGAGGCTTTAAATGCGTCCAAAGAGAACAAGAAACTATACTGTAGTTTAAATACTGTTGTAAAACTACAAACTCAAGATTGTGTATTGAATTTTGTAAATAATAATAATACTAGCAACCGTATTTTCAAGGCTACCGTATTAAAGAGCTTTAGATATGAGGAAAGTTTGGTACACTCTATAAAGATTATTATGATTTTACTCTATTGTAAAAGAGGAAGATCGATATAAAAATGGGCTACATCATATTTAGGTGTCTTTATTCGACTTTTCATAACATTCTTATATGGGTACTTTTACAAGTCTCCAACTGTGTATTATTATAGAAATGTTTTACTTATGTATTTTTTGCAACTCATAGGCACAAAATATGGAGGATTCATGTGTTGATGATAAACAAAAACTAAAGAAAAAACGCTTCTAGAACATCACAACTCGACTTCACTAAGGAACATTTATAAGAACACTTGTAATAAATTAGTGTAAATACATAAAAATCTTTGTTTTATTACGTAAGAATATATATCACAACATTCAAAAGGAGCTCAGTCTCTCAAGTTCATTTATTTTATTCAGAAATGTCTGTCAGCACAAAGATCAGTCACATTCTCACATTCCCATCTTTGATTAACGTCTCGAACGATTGGAGATCAAACTTTTATTGGTCATAACTAATATCAATGTCTGATGTTAAAACATCTAGAAGTTCTGCCTGCCATAGCGAACTGACAATTAGTTAATTAGTTATATCGCCTCCTTGGAGGACGTATTAATGAAATGTCTTAAACTAGTCGGAAGCATTCATTCATTAAAATAACAATGAAACAATAATAATAAAAGAGCGTGGTCTAGTTCTTTTAGCCAGTTTTAAGTGTCCATTTTATCTAATATTGATGTTTACCATACCATGGTGATATCATAGATGTATCACCTTCATCATTTCACAGAAAGTTATTAGTAAACATTTCAACATTTCTCTAGATATACATGAGTCCATTTATATATACATCAATCTATTTAATAAAACAATATAAAAATATTGAAGCACCCTTTATTTAAAAAAAACTTTAAAATAGTTCAACCCTTTAAAATAAAGGGTGCTTCAAGATTTTTATAATGTTTTATTAATTTAGAAAGTAGCCCATGTGAATGAAGTGTTTTAATCAATCTATTTATACACTATATCATTTCCTTCACTTCAACACAACCTGTTTCCAGTAATTACCTACTTTTCCTTTTTTGGATACAGTCTTTCCATTTATCCAAGATAGAATACAGACAAGACATAAAAATAAAATATAATAAAGTATTCCAATGGGGCTACTTGAATTGTTAATTAATAAAGAAATAATTGCATAGTAGGTACCACTTTTTTCAATACTTTTTTATATGAAAACTTAAACAAAACACAACTAGTTTCGGTTTTCAAGCCAAAAGTAGCATTTTCAAGCTTGTTATTGTGTTTTATAAGAGTGTTTATATAAAATGTTTTGAAAAAGGGTACTATGAAATTATTTCTCTATTAATTAAAAAATAATCATAACTTTGTATATAGACAAGGAGCATCGATCTTAACTTAACATAAACAACTGCATACTGTTCCAAATAGATTTGCATAAATTTTGCATTTATGTACCTACACAACCACATACTTCTCCAAATACATACGCGCTACATCATGAGCACCGGAGCTACGATAAATGAGATGCAAATTATAGGCGATCTCCTGTTTCAAGTCTAACATGGGGCTGTCCAGGACAGGCTCACTCGCCAGCGCCTCTTTGTAATGGAAGACAGCAGTTGACAACAGTCCCAGCTGATGATGCACGCGTCCCAAGTTGTAGTGAAACTCTTGTGCACTCTCCTTGCCTCTCAGCTTGTTGTATTCGGCGAAAAACGCAATCACCTGTGTCACTAGCGAGTGCTTTTTGGCCGAAAACTTCTGACAAGCCATCTGGCACAGTGTGACACCTACAAGGAATGCCAACATAGGAGTAGGGTCCCGTTTGAACGTGGCCGTGTACTCGTTGAGGGCGTACTTGTATGTGCCCGACACAAGGCAGTTGTTGGCGTGCAGCAGCGACAGAATCGTATGGTTTTGTCGTCGCGCTAGCAGCCTCATTATGAATTTATTATGACGACAATGGTCACCTCGTATAACATGAATGTTGAAAAAGTTCCACAACCTAACACAGTCTATATTTTTGATCACCATGTTACGTATGAAGTTGTAAGCAAGGTTTGATTCTTTATTGTAGAAACTTGCAATCAAACAGTAGATATCCAACTGTTTTGAGTAGGGTATTGAGAAACGTTCAGAGCCTTGTGCTGAAAACGTGATCCGTTGTAGTAGGGCGTATCTCTTCTCTTCGAAACAGATATATACAAGCTTTTTGAACAGTTGCCACTCCTCTTCAACAGTCGGCAGTCGCGAGGTCTCCATGAAAGCAGGTCGTTCATCTTCGACGTCCAAGCCCTGCGTTAGTCGGATCTCCTTGATGGCTGCCCGTTTCTTCGACACTCGGCTGAATAGAGACAGCGCTCTCAACTCTTCGTGTGTGCGTATCTGGGTGAAGTGTCTCGAGAAAAACAGCTGACAGATCACAAGAAACTCGTCTCTATGTTCTAAACGATCGGACAATAGTAGACACCTCTCATACAGTAAACCAGCGTTCAGTGATTCATTTTTTTCGTCCTGTGTCAACACAACGATAGCTTCATCGCCACGGCCCAGCTGTCTGAGTAAATCGGCAACGACAAGCCTGGCGTCATGATGTTGAGGCGCCTGTTCTATCACAAACATATATGCATCCACTGACTCTTTCAAACGATTAACCTTCTTCAAACACTCGGCATACTTCAACCACACTCCCGGCAAACTGTAGTTAGCACTCGAGATCAATGGTTGCAAAAGTTTCAATGCATCACTGTGATAGTTCTCCATCATTAGCGCTTCGGCAATATCCAAATAGAGATCCCCCAACTCTTCGGGATTAGTTTCTAGGAAATCATTCAGGAATTTGTAGACTGGTGGCAATGATTTCATGTGAATTAGAGTGATGATGAGCTTGACCCGGAGATCGATCGCCATGTTGGAAGGTGCAGTACAGACCGCAACAACGTACTGGTCGCTGTCATCAGTGACTAGTTCGGCTTCCACGTTACAGAAAGAGATCATCAACGACAAACAGTCCGAGTATTCACCGAGAGCTAACTGTACCTCAAGCAACAAATTAATATGTTCTGAGGTGACCAGCTTGGGACACTTGTCAAACACTGCTTTCAACGTCTCTTTCGTTTTTAGAAGATCTTTTTCCTCGTGATACTTTTCGGCGAGCATTTTTGACAGGTGCAGTATCTGGTCGCCCTGAGTGTGATCCAGAATAGTCAACAGCTTCGAGAGCCCTTTCAGAGCAAGATGTTTGTGGCCCAGTTCGTTGAGCAGTTCAGCCCGCTTGAAATACACATCGCAGTTTTTCTTGTCGGCTTGGATGGCTTTCGTATAGCACCTGACAGCCTGCTTTGGGTTGCCCTGCTCCTGGCACAGTTCTGCCAACCGCACCCACTGGTCCGGGTCGCCGGGACTGAGATGCGCAGCGATCATCGCCATCTGCAGCGACTTCTCCACCAATCCTGACTCTTCGTACAAACCAGCCAGTGTTTGGTAGGGTTCAGGAGCTGTCGGAACTTGCCGGATTATCTCCACACAAATCTTCACCGCCATATCCTTGTCACCCCGGGCGTACCTGAGGTTCGCCTCCCCCATTAGACCCTTGAGCGCAGGAGGGAGATTCTGACGGACGTGTCGTTGTTTCGGCTTCTTCAACAGTGAAACTTTTCCCAACTCCTCACTTGTCACAGACTCATCAACTGAAGTTCCCTGCATCTCACTCACATTTAAAATGTCACTACTTTTACTCGAAACACACTCATCATTCAGCTTCACCATTTTTGCTGCATACTCATCAAAACTCAGCTTCCCTTCCAAAAAGTTCGTTATATATTCTTGTTTGTTGATTTTCTCCTCCCCCTCCTCCTCAACACCCCCTCTTCCCACGACTGTTTTTCCCTCAACATCTCCCAGTTCTTCCGAAAAAGCAGTACTCACGTCATCGTCATCATCATCATCATCAACATCCAAATCACTCTCATCTTTATAGTCCATATTAGTGTTGTCTGCTTCATCCATGACCTCGATAGTTTGTGGGTCCATGATGAGAGAGAGAGAGAGAGAGTTCACGAATGCTACAATTGGAAATGAACTCAGACCTTTCTCCAACTAGTGGAGGATGAGGTACCTGAAAAAGATAAAAAAATATATATAAATAAGATAAATAAGTTTGGGCATTATTCTTAGCAAAGAATAATAATAATTGATTAATAGATTTGATACGTTGAAAATTTATTGACTGGAAGTAAAGACCCCATAATGTCATTTTTATTGTCAGTCCAGCTATTTTAGTTAGACCAGTTAATGTTTTATGGTTATTTTTAATATTAGTTTTTGTTATTTTTTAATGTTATTTTCTATTGTTTTTTGATGCTATTTTGTATGTTAGTCCAGTCATCACGTACTTTTTGCTGGAAAAAACTCCGAACACGCTAATTTTTCTGTACAATAATTCTGGAGTATTGAAGTATTTTGAGCTACCTTCTTCAGGTAGCTAAAAATATAATATGAATTAATAAGTTTACTCTTAGGATTTCTATAGTCATGATATTTCTTTAACCGCTAAAATGTATGTGTTAGTTTATCAGGATGGATAGAGGGAAGGTATTTTAAAATATGTACATACTTATCCTGATATTGCTATATAATATTACTTCTACGGTTATCAGTTATTGATGAGCGTGAGGACCCCGAGTTTAATATTGCACATTTACCTTCGATTCCAATATCAATGAATAAAAAAAAACTTGTCTGCTTTATTGATTTCAATTCATTGAATAAGTTGAAACACTTAATCAATGTATATAATTCACATGTATTATATAATTCGAATTATAAATTAGGTGAGAAAAATTAACATTCCACTTAACTTTCGGCTGGCATTAATCTCATATTTTATCATTTATTATTTATTTTTTGTTTTGTTTTTTTTATCATTCTTAGTACGGTAATGTGTAAAGTGTATGATCCAGCATTATACATATACTTTTTAATATTTATATTCACTTTACCATGCTTAATAATCGTTCTAATATTTACAATACCGTTTTGTTCACAAATGGCTTTTAGTTCGAGTTGAACGAAGATTAGTTTTGATAGAAAGGTATGATAACTTTTTTTATTCTATTCAGTACCTCTTCAATAGTGGTGTAAATAATCAAACATCATGACCGCCTTATCGGATTCTGATAAAATACGAATCTTCCTTCAACTATTAATCGTCTTGAACTAGAGAAAATCCTTTTAATTCCCAACAATAACATTCTTACATTTTATCATAAATAAACTGCACACTATCATTGTACTTGATGATAACAGGCGGAGCGGGCAGAGCTCTGGCTGAATAACGGAATGAATAGGCATGATTCAGAATTAGAAAACTTCAATTTAATTACATATAAAAAGTTTGATACATTTCATTCCTTTAATCATTTCTGCAACCCAAATGAGAGAGGCTTGAAGCTGATTCATTTGAATATTAGAAGCTACAACGAGAACATTGACAACTTACTGGTAGGACTCAACTCATTGGATAGTGAAATTGACATTATCGTTTTGACTGAGACTTGGCTCAATGTAGACGATAACAGACAGTTAGATGGCTATTCAACTTTTCAAACTGATGATAAGCGCAACCGAAACGATGGATTTCTTGTCTTTGTCAAAGATTCACTATCTGCAGTAGGTCGATGCATAAACATTGGGGGGATCAATGCCTTGGAAATTAACTTTCAATATGATAGAAAACATTACTCGATCCTTGCTGTTTATCGTAATCACGATTCCCACATTCCTGATTTTATTGATAATCTTAATATCCATTTCAATAACAAATATATTGATAGGGGATATAAACATAAACATACTGAACAATGACTTGCAAACTGACTCATACCTGAATATGCTTTACGAAAATGGTTTTATCAACTTTATTGATAAACCGACTAGACAAACAATAACTAGCAGCACCCTAATTGACCACATATTTATAAACAATGATGACATTAATTCAATAAAATCAGCTATTATTAAAGTTTCAATAACTGATCACTACATAGCATTAATTCAAATTACCTCCAGTTCCATACATAATAGCAGTTCTGATCTTCCCAAGTACTATATTCTTAATGAAACATTATTATCTACATTCAGAGAGGAAACATGGAGCTCTGTTATCATGGAGCAAAACGTCAACATTGCAACAAATAAATTTTACTCCATCATTGAATGTAATATACAAAAATCTAAAAGACTTGTTGTTCAAGAGAACTCTCGATTCAAAAAAATTAAACCCTGGATAACGAATGGACTAGTTAGATCAATTAGGGAGAGAGACAAATTATTTAAGCTAACAGCCTTTCAATAGAGAATTACTGACTCACTTCACAAACTAAAGAAACAGATTAAATAACTTATTGAAAACTACTAAAAATCAATACTATAAAAATAAAATAAATGAAAGTGGTAATGATCCAAAAAAGTTTTGGTCCATTATAAATGAAATATCTGGTAGAGGTAAAAATAAAAATGGATTCCCACTAGACCAATAGAATTGAGATAATACCTTGAAAACATACAAGTGTCTCAGAGGCAAAATTTTCATAGACTGAAAAGAAGAGAATAAATCCAGATTTTCTTGATTATCAACTATTGCTCTTACTAAGGCTCTCTGGAGTGACAATACAGGCTTCAAATGGGTTATGTAAGTACTTCCCCAACAAACTAATCCATATGAGAGACGAGACTGAGCAAGGGCAAAATAGAGGTCTCTCAGAACAAATGTTGGACACAAGTTTCTAAGACTGAAAACCCTATGTAGAAGGCAACGCAAGTATTTTTTCATTGACTCTATCTGGTTTTTCCACAATAAATCATCATCAACGGTAATGCCAAGATACTTTACACTTCTCTCTTGATTTATAATTCCACAGCCACAATCAACTTCATTGCAACCAACAAAATGAAACTTCAAGGGCTGGATAAGCATGAATGAAGATGCAATCCCAAAATTCAGGTAGATGGTTTTCTCAAGGTTCAGGCTCAATTTATTGTATGCAAACCACACAGAAATCAAGCGAAGGTCATTTGACATCTGATCATACAGATCCGAATCTGAGGTTGCACCATAAGAAAGGGCAGTGTCATCAGCAAAAACTGTGAACCTTCCACTGAAAGGGCCATGATACAGGTCATTAATATACACCAGGAACAGGATAGGTCCCAATACAGAGCCTTGTGGAACTCCACAATCCACCATAAGAAGTGGACTAGAACTCAAGCCAATGCTAACTGCCTGAGACCGTTCAGAAAGGTATGAATAGAACCAAGTTAGAGGCAAACCACGAATACCAGCTGCTTCCAATTCCTAATGAGTGTTGCATGGTCAACCGTGTCAAAGGCTTTCCGAATGTCCAAAAACAAGCCAGATACTCTTCTCACCTCTCTATTATTGATGTTCAAACATATCTCTGAAATGAACTTCTCAAAGCTAACTCAGTTCCTAGGCCCTCTCTAAAACCAAATTGGCAATTTGAGAAAAAATTAGTTGAATTTAGGAAAGTCAACAAGCGATTTTTGATCAGTTTTTCAAATATAACTGAGAAAACAGAGAGAAGAGAAATGGATCTATAATTCTGGATTAATTTTGGGTTACCTTTTTTGGGAATTGGAACTACTTTCGCAATTTTGAGTTTACATGGAAAAACACCCTCAGAAATGCTTAAATTAAATATGAAACATAACACTGGACTGATGATTGTGCTTATTTTCTTGACCATGACTGATGAGTATCCATCGATGCCAGGGGTCTTAGAGTTTTTCAGGGATGCAATGACTTTTTCAATCTCCAAAGAAGAAATCGGATACCAAAACAGTGATCTATCACAACGTGGCTCTCTGAAAACATTGTTATAGTCGTTCAACGCTTGCTGAGGAAAAGTGGGTGGAACAGCAGACTTAGGTGCAGAGACAAAGTATTCATTGAACAGATTAGCAACCTCTGAATCTTCACTTACAACACCATCCTCGGTTACCAAATTGAATTTACTTTTCTTGGCTCCTCTTCCAATCAATTCATTGATAAGTTTCCACTGTTTTTTGGAATTACCTCTTACAGTCTGGAACCGATCATAGTAATATCTCTCCTTTGCTATCTTTACCCACATTTTTATCTTGTTCCTCAAAGTAACAAATTTATGTTTCAATCTGATGTTCTCAGGCTCATTCATTGTCTTCTTATATAATTTGTCCCTTGACCGAATAGCTTCACAAAGTCCACTGTTCATCCAAGGCTTCAATAATCGTTGCTTGTGATTTATTTGAGTGGACTTAGTGACCTTAGATGATTGAATGGCAGAGTCCAAAACATAACAAAAACAATTATATGCGTGATTAACACTTTCAGCACTGAATACAACAGACCAATCTTGGATTGTAAGTAATCCTGTGAGAACATCCCAATTTATTTCATGAAATGAACCAAAATTCACCCCTGGCCGAGACTTTTTTGCCAGCATAGAAAGACACACAGCTCTGTGATCACTTATAGAGACCTCAAGAACAGCAGAGCGCGCAGAAGATGGACCAACACCTCTCAGCAACACATGATCAATGCACGTTGAAGTATTTTCCATGACACGTGTATCAATATCAATCAAATTTTCAAGACCACTAGAAGAGATTATTTCAAAGTACCTGTCGCTAATTCGATCAGAATTATTAACATTTATATTAAAATCACCAATACATACAACAACCGAACTCTTAATGCTACTCAACATATCACTAAAATCAGTCAAGAAACGATCAACCGGAACTCCATGCCATCTATAAATTCCTATCAGAGTGAAGCAAACATTATTGTACACACATTCCAATATAAGAGAATCTGCCCCATCAATCTGTCTAGCTACTGTGCAACAGGTGAATTCCTCCTTGTGATAAACAACAATACCACCACATCTGTTATCATTACATGAGAATAAAGTAACATAACCCTTAATATCATATATATTTATATTTACATCAGGCTGGATCCACGCTTCAGACAAAACAATAAAATCTGGTTTCACTTCTAAATTGTTCAAGTATAACAAAAATTCATCAAAATTTCTATTAATGCTTTGAATATTCATATGGAAAAAATAAGACTCTCATTACTCTTAAAATATTCATTAAAGTCCTCAATTGAAGTTAAATATTTACATTCAAAATCATTGTTCATAGTATAAAGTTTCTACTAAATGAAAAAAAAGAGAAATGAAAACGAAACACTGGAAAAAATAGAAAAAAAAAGAAGTTTTCGTAGTCTCGACCGCACTAACAAGACTGAATGACTCAAAAAGTAGTTTTATCTAAATAAAGGAACAAGTAAATGGAAGTAGAATAAAACATTTTTAGGTATAGAATAAACTATTGGATTATGACTTGAGAGAAGGTTATAAGGAAGACTCCTTATAACCCAGTAAGATATTCGTATAAGATACGTATATGATTCAAACCTGGAATAGGATGAAATTATTAAAAAATTGAAAGAAAGAATTTAAACTAGACCATACCTACAAACCTATTGAAGTTTTTTTCCAAAGGGCTCAAATTGACTAGGACCTGAATATAGAATAGTTTCTAAAATATTTAGAGTAATTCAATGTAAAAATAAACCACTAGTTACATTAATTAAATTCACTTGGAAAACAAATAACTTGAAACAATATCAAACTAAAACCCTTTAGTAACAAATTGATCCAAAATGAGCTCAGAATATAAATAATCTAGATAGTCTACAACAAATAAATTAAGAATCATACAGATTGATAATCTCAAGCAATCACTGTTATGAATAGATAAGAATCACAACCTCTAAGAATTGATAAGAGTTTATCTACTTCGATTAAATTCATCTCGATTAATAGAAAAATAAGTGGAAATAGAAATTCAAGTTGCATTGACAAATAATACGGTATTCAATAACAAAATTCTAATTACCTCAAAATAATGAAAAAAATATTCAAAATATTCTAATATGATTATTTAATCTTAACTGTCATTTCATTCCTTTAATCATTTCTGCAACCCAAATGAGAGAGGCTTGAAGCTGATTCATTTGAATATTAGAAGCTACAACGAGAACATTAACAACTTACTGGTAGGACTCAACTCATTGGATAGTGAAATTGACATTATCGTTTTGACTGAGACTTGGCTCAATGTAGACGATAACAGACAGTTAGATGGCTATTCAACTTTTCAAACTGATGATAAGCGCAACCGAAACGATGGATTTCTTGTCTTTGTCAAATATTCACTATCTGCAGTAGGTCGATGCATAAACATTGGGGGGATCAATGCCTTGGAAATTAACTTTCAATATGATAGAAAACATTACTCGATCCTTGCTGTTTATCGTAATCACGATTCCCACATTCCTGATTTTATTGATAATCTTAATATCCATTTCAATAACAAATATATTGATAGGGGATATAAACATAAACATACTGAACAATGACTTGCAAACTGACTCATACCTGAATATGCTTTACGAAAATGGTTTTATCAACTTTATTGATAAACCGACTAGACAAACAATAACTAGCAGCACCCTAATTGACCACATATTTATAAACAATGATGACATTAATTCAATAAAATCAGCTATTATTAAAGTTTCAATAACTGATCACTACATAGCATTAATTCAAATTACCTCCAGTTCCATACATAATAGCAGTTCTGATCTTCCCAAGTACTATATTCTTAATGAAACATTATTATCTACATTCAGAGAGGAAACATGGAGCTCTGTTATCATGGAGCAAAACGTCAACATTGCAACAAATAAATTTTACTCCATCATTGAATGTAATATACAAAAATCTAAAAGACTTGTTGTTCAAGAGAACTCTCGATTCAAAAAAATTAAACCCTGGATAACGAATGGACTAGTTAGATCAATTAGGGAGAGAGACAAATTATTTAAGCTAACAGCCTTTCAATAGAGAATTACTGACTCACTTCACAAACTAAAGAAACAGATTAAATAACTTATTGAAAACTACTAAAAATCAATACTATAAAAATAAAATAAATGAAAGTGGTAATGATCCAAAAAAGTTTTGGTCCATTATAAATGAAATATCTGGTAGAGGTAAAAATAAAAATGGATTCCCACTAGAACAGTTTGAAATAGTTGATAACAGCTCAATTTCTTCAACAGAGAGAATCAAGGCAGTTGCTAATGAATTTAACGACTATTTTTCACATGTGGGAGAAAATTTGGCAAAGGCAGTGAACTCTAATAATGCTCCAGCTTTGAATGATGAGGACTACAGGCTCGACACAAATTTCCGCTTTTTACCGATAAGTGAAGATGATATCGCATTCACTTCAAAACTGAGAGGCATGTCTGCACCCGGATAGACAACATTCCAACCAGGTTTTTCCAAATAAATATTAATATTTTCCTAACTCCACTTAAACATATTTACAATTTGAGCATTAAACAAGGTATCTTCCCAGACTGTTTTAAAATAGCTAGAGTCTTTCCTCTTTACAAAAATGGCGATAAATCTCAAAAAAGTAACTACAGACCCATTTCCCTTTTAAGCATATTTTCAAAAATTTCAGAATAAATTATAAAGTTCCAATTTAGCAATTATATTGAGGCAAATGGGATTTTAACAGACAGACAATTCGGGTTCAGGAATAACAAAAACACATCAGATGCACTGTATAATTTAACCAAATAAGTCAATAGTTGACTCAATAATAATTTAAATAACTGTATAATATTTCTGGACTTGGCTAAAGCATTCGATACAGTTGATCGATCAAATGTAATGAAAAAACTAGAGCTTATAGGAGTCCGAAATGAGTCGCACAGTTGGTTTGAAAGCTACCTAACTGATAGAAAACAGGCAGTTCAAATAATGGGAGTTGAGGGTAGCCTAAATCCTATTGATTACGGTGTGGTACAAGGAAGCACATTGGGACCATTATTATCACTAATCTATATTCATAATTTGACGAAACTACCTCTCACTGGCAATCTATTTTTATTTGCTGATGATACAGCGCTGCATGTTACAGGCAGAAATAAAGAGGAAATGTATGAAAAAGCATCCCGTGACCTCCACATGCTGAAGGCGTGGTTCGATCAGAACATCTTGACACTCAATATAGGAAAATCCAAATTTATTGAAGTCTCACTGCGTAAAAGTCAGGAGCCTCCTATTGATTCAATAGCTTTCCATTCTTGCTCAAGTCCTAATAATATCCAATGCCATTGCGAGTCCATTGAGAGAGTTAGCTCTTATAAATATTTAGGCGTTATAGTTGATGATAAATTAAAGTGGTCAGAACACATAACCCAATTGAAAAACAAAATACGCAGATCTATCTACATTTTCTTAAATTTACATCAATTTCTATCGAAAGATGATTTAAGAAATGTATATTTTGCTTATGTTCAATCTGTTATAACTGCCGGAATTTTAGCCTATGGAGGAGCGTATAATCAATTCTGAATCCTTTAGTCATCACTCAAAAACGCATAATAAAAACAGCCCTTAGTAAACCCATTCGCACCCCGACTAATGAAATATATGATGAGTTTAATGTACTCGACATTCGACAACTGTATGTCAGAAGCTTACTCCTTTTCATTCGTGTAAACAGTGATATGTTTAAAAAAATAAATCACAATCACGCAACACGCTTAGCAAATTCCATTGGCATTGAAATTCCGAGACTTATTAAAACTCATTCAGCAACAAAAGTCACTATATTGCACAAATTTTATACAGAAATATTCCTTCCACTCTTCGTAATGCCCATAACTGTTCACCTTATGCGTATAAAAAACACATCAAAATATGGTTGAGGGAGATTGGTAGGGAAAACATAGAAGCCATAATTCATTCAAATTACCTATAACTTATTATCAACTTACGATCCCGTAATCTGCACGTAGTGTGAATGTACCTTTACTATAACAATGTCTTAGCCATGTGATATATAGTGAGCCGGAACAAACATCATCAAACTTTGTTATTAAAAAGTTGTAGTTGTAAAATTATATTACAGTTTTCATCTGTCCATTTAGTTCTTCTTTATTTCTTCTTTCTTCTTTAACGCTTCATGTATACTTTATAACTTATACTTTTCCAGTAACAGGTTCTCCATTGGGTTGCATCAATGCTCTCGAGGTATATCATCCTCTCAGTAATTTTTCTATAATGATTAAACTCATTATCATTCAAGAATTAACTATTCAAGGATTCAGTATTCAAGAATTACTTTATCCTTCTCAAACCACAAAATTTTTTATCCTAAATAAAGAACAGACTCCTCTCCACACACATGCTTAAGCCTTCGTGGACGAGATGCATGTTAATTTTTCTTTTCTTTTCACTTTAGTATCATGAGGATTATTATGTCTTTATTGTACAATACTTATTCTGATCATGTGCGGTAGATTACAACCTACAAGTGTACATGTTGATTCATTTAAAATTGTACTAACTGTGGAGTATATTCAATTGTGTATTTATTTCATGCAATAAATGAATTTTAACAATTTGAACAACATCAAAACTTGTTGATGATCGAATTGAGCATAGTCGAGTAGCATGCAAGCGTAGAGGTTAGGGTAGGAGGCATCATGTAAGTTAACGTTAAATGTAGTAACAAATCCACATAATCAATTAAAGAATATATTATAGAATAGCATAATAATAATAATATAATAATAATAATAATATGAAATTATAATTACGAGTACAGATACTATATTTGATGAAATATGAGCTGCTACCGCTGACTAAAAAACAACAGTTACAATAGGCCTACTCTTATGTTAATTGAGGAGGCTACTTTTGTCCCACATTTCGTCTCTATTCGATGTTCCATTGCAGTCGACCGGCATCCAAAGCATTGAAAAATTTAATAAAGAACCTTATGGGGCCAATTTATATTCATCAAAATCGAAAGTTATGAAAGTTGTAGTATAAAAGTTACATAATTATAAAATTACGTAATGTAATAATTTGGTGAATTGCCAATTAATCAATATTAATGTTATTAAACTACCTATTTAATCTTATTTAATTACTTTTATAGAAATACTGATAACTTATAATTTATTATATTAATTTTGTTGAATCCACCATTTTCTCTTCTCTACCATGGTAGTCGAAAAACTGAAAGTATAGAATACCAACAACACCAGTATGAATATTGACTTTGACATAATCACACTACAGATTGTGTACCAGTCATAATCTGCTTCTGTAAATCCAGCCTATAGTGAGGTCCACGTTAAAATGGCAGAGGAGAAAGATAGGAGAACAATCCGGTTGCCGATCTTCGGTCTTATCAATGCCTTCTATAAACGGTAGCTGATACACGTTTATTAATGTAATATTAATAATGTTTTTCTCGTTTAAAATAACCAATTATATTTTATTAAGCAAGTAATTGTATTTTCCAATGATTTCATAATGAATTTTCATAATTAAGATGAAATATTTTAATTAATTATCAATTCTAGATTGTTAAAAGACGATCTGACAACAGAGCAAAGCGAGAAAGAGATGCCATAAAAATTCTGCTAAATGATGCTTCAAAACGCCATCAAATAAACAGAATGGAAGGTTGTTGAGTTCTTGCGAGTCTTATACAATGTATTCAAAGATATCCCATCAAGGAGAGGGGAGTTCAAGATTATTACAGGATCAACATTTTCTCCTCTGAAGTTTTGTGCCACTCGATGGCTTGAAAATGCTCAACTTGCCTAAAGAGCATCACTGATTTTATCACATATAGAAAAATATGTTAGCACTGTCAAAGGAACAATAAAGGAGCCACAGTGCAACAGCTTCACATTCATTGACAAGGCTTTAAAAAATAAACTGCTGAGGGCCGAATTAGCATTATTCCAAGCTTTTGCAGAGAAGACCACTCTTTTTCTGAGGGAGTTCCAAACTGACAGCCCAATGGACACCGTTTCTGCACACAGTTATTTGTTCAGTTCTGAGCAGTGTTATGCAAAATAGTTATTTGAGCAACTAGTGCGCAAAGTGACAGTTTGCTGCACCGAAAGAAACGTTTACGCCCGAGCCGTAGGCGAGGGCGGAATGGTTTCTTTAGTGCAGCAGAGGAACTTTGCGCACGTATTTCACATTAAGTTTTTCCTACAGTTACCATTGAATATGAAAAGTGGGTAATTATGGGTAAAATTGCCTGAAATCCATCAAATGTTTTTCTGTGTAATTTTATTATTGATAAAAACCTTAATCCTAAAATCCTAAAGTCCTCGCTGTCCTTGGTTATAATATATAATGTAATAATTTGCGCGTTGTGCTTCGTTGCACCTCTGCTCACTATAGCAGCCCAGTCACTGTTACCAACTTCATTTTGATTTTGCTGCACTGTTGCTCCATATAACCTACTAAGTATTTTGCGTTGCCATGTTGCAAATCTGGAGTGCAGAAAAATTTTTCCCGCACTAGAGCGGAAAAGTGATTCTTTGCGTTCTGTAATCAGTGCAGCAATGGCCACTTTTCAACGTAACTGTAGGAAAAATAAATTTTTAATGTCACTGAAGTAACCAAAATAGATGTAACCAAAGAAGAGAATTTAAGATCAGCGAGAGATATAATTCATGGATTTGGCACTAAAAGTGCTCTCAGAAATTGCAAAAATATCTCAAATATAGAAATGTTGCACTTTCGAAAAGAATGCAAAGAATGTCTAAGAATATTTATTAACTATTCAATGGAAAAATCTCCATTAAACCTAAAATTAGCAAAATGTTTAACGTGCCAGAAAAAGCTAGAGAAAGTGAGAGTAGTATCAATGGCCTGCTGGATATTCTGGTCAGGTCAAGAATAGTTAACGGTACTGCAGCAGACCGAGCTCTTCTTCAGTTTTCAAATCTTCATGCCAGAGATAGTACAAAAGATATGTTGCAGAGATATGAAAGAAGTGAAAAAAGGCTAGATAACTTTTGGATAAAGATATCAAACAGTATGGAGCATGATCCAAAAGAGCTTAGAGATGTAATTAAAATAGTTTTAACGCTCTCGCATGGGAATTCCAGTGTAGAGAGAGGGTTCTCTATTAATAAAGAGTGCCTGGTACCAAATCAGACAGAATTGTCATTGATTTCGCAGCGTTCTGTGATAGAATCTGTGAGGCTCCTTGGAGGTATTGAGAAAATCAAAATTATAAAGAGTATGATGTATTATGCTGCTCGAAATGCAAGAGCTTCATATATGGAGTTTCTTACAAAGCAGAAAAAGGAGCTAGAGGATGAAACAAAGTTGGAGAAAGACGGGAAACGATCGACAGCAATATTATAGAAGAACTTCTACAAGAAAAGCGAAGATTGATGGAAGATACTCAACGAAAAGTAGAAGCTATTGACGAAAAAGTAGAAGCTATTGATGAAAAAGAACAATCTCTAATTGTACAATCTCTCAATTGTAGCTAATTGAGCGGGTTTTATATTTCTTGTTATTTACATTTATTTGAGTATGTATGTAGTTCCTCTGTATTGTGATTTTGAAAGATGCCATACTAGAAGAACACAAAGATTTCCTACTCAAATATAAGATTTTTTCTACGAATTTATTTGTATTTATTATTTATATAAATTTCTTTGGATCTTCTAGATCAATAATTATTATTTGTATAAATTGTCTATGCGGTTTTTAATGTTTTGTAGTTCAAGTGAACTAGAATTTCAAATGTGCTATGCGGCAAAGTATTTCATAGTTTAAAAATTGTGTTTTTTATAATTATTTATAAAGAGTTGATTTATTTCCAAAAACTATTAAATATAATATCATATATAATGTTTAAAATGTGTACGTTCAATGCTATTTGATTTCCAAGATCTGCAATTTCAAAGACTTCATCCAAAAATTATTCTAGTTTTATATAGTGTATTATAATATATTCTTGTGTATTTGCTAAGTTACATAACTTCTATGCATTAAATTTAAAACTTTTGAAAATAATAATTAGTATTATATACAATCGACTATTCTAGTTTAATGATTGTTTTAAATGCTTTGTATTATTACTCCTGTGTATTAGCAACATTATGCAACTATAAAAAACAGTATAAATTTGTTTGACCACTCTTAATATTTATTTATTGTGTTAAATGTTCTGTATTATTTCAAAAATTATTCTAGTTTAATATAGTGTGTTATATATTTATTATAATATATTCATGCATTTTGCTAAGTTACATAACTTCTATGCATTAAAACTTTTAAAAATATAATAGACCATTATCCTTTATTAATCAGATTATTTATTGTTTAACATGTTTTTCATTATTCCTGTGTATTTGCAAAGTTATGCAGCTTCTATGCAACTTTAAAAAACACAGTATAAAGTTGTTTGACTACTCTTAATTTATTGTGTTGAATGTGTTGTATTATTTCTGAGTTCCAAGAGAAAATGAATGGCGAAAGCCGCACATTGATTTCTCAACCTATATCAATTAATTGATGTAAAAGTTATAAATTATGTTGTTGTATATAAATCAGCTGAAATCATGAGTCAGCGCATGAAGGACTGTCGTGTGATAGCTCCCAAATAGCCTCAGCTAATGTTTTGAATGAATAAATTGAAAAACTGTAGTTATTGCATGCAATAAATTCAAATGTTATTTGTTATATCCTGAAAAGAACGAAGGAGTTTGTAAATTTTGTTTTCCAAGAAATTTGAGCGGTAAATAGATCAAAGAATATGAGTTCAAAATTTGAAGCTGATTCATCAAATCTTTCAAAACTTACTGTCAAACAAACATACAGGCTGACAACGACATTGGCCTTTAATTAGTTAAAATAAGAACTTGCTAACACTCGTTCAACTACATTATCACTAAACAACCCATCCACCGGCTAAATTTCAACTCTGTCCTTGATTAATAAAAAGTTAGCAAAGTAGCTAGTTGGCGGAAGTGTCAAAAAATTCCCGTATCACGACAAAATTCCCGTATATTTCTCGCCCAAATGAAATTCACGTACAATTCCCGGTTTTCCCGCCCCGTGGACACCCTGTAGACAGGTGTTTTTGCCGAAACCAGAGCAGGCAGAGCATCTATTGATGAAGCAATGCAAGCAGTCAAGGAGATGAAGAGTTATAAAGCATGTGGAGAGGACCAGGTTTTTGCGGAATTATGGAAGAATTGCCGCCAAAATACCTTACCAGAGTTGCATAAATAGTTTGTAAGCATATGGAATGAAGAAATGGTTCCAGAGCACTGGAAAACTAGTATCATTCATCCACTCTTCAAAAAAAAGAGAAGGAGAGATCCTAATAATTACAGAGGAATTACTCTGTTGGACTGTACGTAATTAAATTCTTTCCAGAATAATCTTGAATACGGTAGATGAAAAGGTGTATTGGAATCTCAACTAGGGGTAATACCAGGAATGATTCAGGCCTTACAAAAGTTGTGCGGATTAGATTATGGCATTGACGTTGATTATTGAGAGCTTCAAAATTAATAATAAACAGCTGTTTATAACATTTATTGATTTCAAGAAGGCATATGATTGCATTCACAGACTAACTTTGTTGAAGATTCTTGGGTATTATGGTCTATATCCAAAGTTGATAAAGAAGGTTATGTTCCATACACTTGAATTCAGGTCCAATTTTCAGTCCAAATATTTGAAAACAGAAAAGTTATAATTTAGATTGTTTACAAACCAAATTGAATAAATAATAACACTCACTAATCACTTAGTATCGATCGAGCAATCGTAGCGAGCAGACGTATTTTTTTTTAGTGAGAGTAGTTGAAATAGTGTATGCAATAGTTAAAGTGCTGATTTCAGTGTTTTAATTGTTGTGCGCGAGTTCAGTGCCCTGCGCTGAAAAAACAGTTCAGTGCTGAATTATCATCTAATCCGGCTGAGGAATGTAAGGAATGTCGACTCCAAAAAGATTGCCGACCTTCCTACTGCTAGAGTTCGAAGAGGAGGAGGAAACAGAGGAAGACGCAACTATGAGTCAACTAACACCGGCTTAGAGCGTTGAACCAGCGTCAATGACTGTAAACGTCAACACTTCCCCGGAATCGTTTCTAAAAACGAACTAACTGAAAACTGCAGCGGAGCAGTTTTTGTACAACGCATGGAAAGAAGTCACTTGTGAAGAGAGAGAAAGAATGCATAAGCTGGAAAAGGAGTTGGAGAGAGCACTGTCGGAGATTAATCAGCTGAAAGAGATGTTTTCATCAGCATATTCAACGACACAGAAGCTTCAATCATCAGCTTCACATACAATGCAACCAGCATCTTCTAGAAGTAACAGTAAAAATTATTCACCACCGAATAAGGAGGAAGAAGAGAAAATGGTAGCATCAGAGACTGCATGGATTCTCCCTAAACAAAAGAAGAGAAAAATCCGTGACTCACCAGAAAAAATAAGGCCTGCAACTGAGTCTACAAGTATGAAACCGACAGAAAAGAAAAACAGGCCACCACCAGTCATATTAAGCAATGTTCAAGAGTATTCTAAAATTAAAGAGGCATTGAAATCGAAAAATCTCAATTTCAGTGCCAACATGATGAACAACAACCAGCTAAAATTGAATGTTGAAACTGAACAAGAATACAGAGATTTAACCAAGATGTTGAATGAAGCTAAATATGACTGGCACACGTACAAAAACAAACAAACTCGTCCAATTCGTGTCATGGCTAAAGAGCTTCATCCATCATGCGATCCAGAGGATATAAAGAACGATCTTCTAAGCAGAGGCTTTCAAATAATCAGTGCAGTCAACAAAATTGGAAAAGTGAAGAAGGATGGAAAAGAACACATTATCAGACTTCCAATGTTCATGTTAACATTCAATAATACAGAAGATACAAAAAATATATGAAATTAAACATATTTGCTACATGAAAGTGAAAATTGAATCAATCAAAAGCAATAAAATGTAAACGTTGTCAGCCGTTTGGTCATACTCAGACATACTGTCAACACGAACCTGTGTGTGTGAAGAGTGCTGGAAAACACTGGACTATTTCATGTACCAAGACTACAGAAACCCCAGCCAAATGTTTCAATTGTGCTGAGGCTCACCCAGTTAACTATAGAGGCTAAAGAACTAAAGAACTTCAGAGAAGAATAACAAAAAAAACATAGTTAAAAGAAGTAGCGGAGTACCACAAAAAACCCACCAGAGAAACCTCACTTCAAAAAAGTACACTGGAGAAATATCCTATAGTTCAGTTTTAGTTATATTCTAAGTCATTAGTTACATCTGGTAACACCCAATATTATTGCTGACGCTGTATTCCATTGTAATGCTCGATCATAGTACTTTTAGTCAGTCTACTGCCAAACTTCACCGAGAGCACTTCTCTCTTTTTCGATGTATATTTTATAATTATGTGTTTGAAAATAAAGTTTTCTTTTTAAAAAGGTGTTTGGTTACCCCAGAACTATAACTGGCGCCCGAACTACCTTCCTTACGTTTTTTCGAGGTTGTTCATTTAACAACAAGTTTTTTTCGATTCGCGATCTTTAATTTCGACTTCGTGAAAAATCCGGAAAACCAGTGAGTGAGGTGAACCCTTCAAGACAAGTTCTCTGCGTACCACACCTGCGACCTTCGAAGTTCAACCTGGCAGACAACGAAGACTCCTTCCACAAATTTGAGACGGAAGTAAAACTACCATCAACTGTAAGTACAGATGCGAACATTTTCTTCACTTCATCTTCTACACTCATTCGACCGTCAAAATTAGACCCTGTGATCATGTCAACCAAATCTATCCCGAAATATTTGCTGGACTATATTCCAAAATTCGATGGAACTTCCAATAAAATTCCAAAATTTATCAAATCTCTCCAAGACATTTTCAATCTGTATTGTAACGATAAAATTGAACAATCACAACGCGAAGAAAATCATTGGCTGTTATTTACTGCCGCCCTCCACAGTTTGGAAGGTGCTGCAGATGATGTTGTACAAAATTGCGAGTGTTCCAACTTAGCTGAACTTATTGAACTTTTAACGAAAAGCTTCTCTGATAAACGCACGGTCCCTGACCTAATAGCCGAAATTGCT
The DNA here is from genome assembly GCF_014356525.2 of Nilaparvata lugens. Classification (NCBI taxonomy): domain Eukaryota; kingdom Metazoa; phylum Arthropoda; class Insecta; order Hemiptera; family Delphacidae; genus Nilaparvata; species Nilaparvata lugens. The sequence continues at coordinate 57,805,581 of NC_052504.1, read as the reverse complement.
GTAATGAAATCATTCCAATACGAACACCCCCTCGACTTCCTACAAAGACTCAGTGAAAAACGCACCAGAGTGGTGACCCGCTATAAGCTTGATGGTGTAACCGGGGATCTCCTGAAAAATCTTCTCGAACAACTCGATACAACTCTTGTCCGCACGCTCATTCACGGTGTTCATCCAACACTCGGAGCTCATCTTCAGGTATACAAACTCAAGAACTTGGACGACGCCCGCGATACCCTGCGCAGTGATTGTAGCATTGTTTTGAAACAATTAAAATGTGCAGAGCCCGTAAGTGACAAAAGTGCAGTGAGTGAAAAGCAAATCAATTCTCAGTTCCAACCGCGGAATTTCTTTCAACCACAACCAGTTTTTAATCAATTCCGACAATTCTCTCCTCGGAATTTCCGCCAGCAACACTTCAATCAGAATCGGTTCCAGCAACCCTTCACTACTCAGAATCGGTTCCAACAACCTCATCAAATCCATTTTCAACAGCCTCAACATTCTAATTTCCAACAAAGTGTAGTTCCCTCTACCTCTACTTTTCAGCAGTCGCAATTCCAAAATTTCCAACCGAAATCTTTCAATAACAATTCTCGTAACTTTTCAAACGGAGCACGAAACATTCAACAGTCTCACAACTGGGACTCGCAGAATACTGTCTCCATGCGTACTGCTTCTACTAATAGAAATGCTAACAATTCGGCAAGAAACAATCCTTTCCAGGATCTTCACTATCTCGATGAATCAAATGATGATATCAATCAAGTAAATGCATCGACTCGTATTCAATTGTTGCAATCGCAACTCAACAATCTAACATCAGCTGTGAATGAAATGGCAGATCATTTTTTAGGGTGTGGCCCCAATCCGGCGGAAACCCCCCCAAACAGCTTGAATTGAATATTATTGATAAATCGCTACCCTATTTTGTCGATGATGTAAACAGAAAATGGCTTGTTGACACTGGATCGATGATGAATTATGTACATCCTGCAATTGTACCGCCAACTGTAACTAGATATAAGGAAAAATTTGTTGTAAAAACCCCGGCTGGTACAAGTGGTGGACATGAGTATATATTTTTTGGTCCATCCACATTATTTCCGAATCTTTCTAGAATTAAGATGTATATATATGATTTTTCCGACAGGTACGATATTCTTTTAGGTAATGAAACTATGCAACAACTCAAGGCCCATGTAAATTATGAGACTAATACGTTAGATTATGGCAACGTATCAAAACCGTTATTATCTGTAATTAATTCTAGTAGAAAACAAATTGAATTGAAACCTGGATTTAATGTAATAACTATCCCAGTTAGGTCTATTCCCACTGTAGGACAGGGATTACTTAAACCTATAAATAATTCTAACTATTGTATTGAAGAAGGTATAGTTGATATTGTTAATGGTGAATGTACTTGTATAGCTTTCTCTCATGAACTCATGACCATCAGTCCTGAACCCATGGAAATTGAGGAAGTAGAAACGATTCTTGACTCGCATAATGACTCAATGACCACACGTCCTGAAAATTTTGCATTGATAAAGAAATTGATCCATGAAACTTTACGAACTGACCACATGAATGACGAAGAAAAAAGAGAGATATACGATTTAATTATCAAATTCCCTGCGATAATAAAGCTTGATAATATTCCTCTTGGTTCAACAAACTTATTAAAACATAAGATCAATACTGTAGATGACAATCCTGTGTACACACGAAACTATAGGTACCCCCAAATATTCAAGAAAGACGTACAAATCGAAATTGATAAACTGCTGCAAAATAAAATCATTCAACCCTCCAACTCTCCATACAATTCCCCAATATGGGTTGTTCCAAAAAAACTAGATGCTTCAGGGAAAAAGAAAATAAGAATGGTGATAGACTACAGGAAACTTAATGACAAGACGATAGCTGATAAATATCCTTTACCAAACATTGAAGATCTTTTCGGTAAAATTGGGAGAGCCACTTATTTCTCCACAATAGATTTGTACTCAGGTTTCCATCAAATCGAAATGGACCCAGAATCTGTTCCTAAAACTGCTTTTTCAACGGAAGATGGTCACTACGAGTTTCTTAGGCTCCCTTTCGGGCTGAAAAATGCACCCCCATTCTTTCAAAGAAATATGAATATATTGTTTGCTAAAATGCCGAATGTATTAGTATATATGGATGATATAATAGTATTCTCTGACAATTTGGAAGAACATTTGAAACATTTAAAATCTGTTTTCAAGAAACTACAAAATCACAATCTCAAAATACAGCTTGACAAAACCGAATTTTTCAAAAGAGAATTGTTATACCTTGGCCACATTGTTTCAGAACGCGGTATTCAACCCAACCCAGCCAAATTGCAGGCCATAAAGGATTTTAAAATACCTAAAACCGAAAAACAAATCAAACAATTCTTAGGGTTAACAGGCTACTATAGGAAAATGATACAGAACTATGCAAAAATCGCAAAACCTCTGACTCAGGCATTGAAAAAGGATGTAAAGATCGATATTAATAATACAGAATATGTAAATGCATTTGAGAAATTGAAAACAATGTTACAGAACAGTCCAATATTACAACTCCCTGATTTCTCTAAACAGTTCATTGTCACGACTGACGCGAGCAATTATGCTATAGGAGGGGTATTATCCCAAGTTTTTGAAGGAAAAGATCTACCAGTAGCGTATGCTTCGCGAACTTTGAATAAACATGAGATCAATCTCTCCACCATAGAAAAAGAGTTATTGGCTATTGTCTGGTGCTGTAAATATTTCAGACCTTATTTATACGGACGGAAGTTTCTCATTCAAACTGATCACAAGCCTCTCCAGTGGCTTCATAGCATCAAAGAACCGAACTCGAAACTCATTAGATGGAAACTATTATTAGAGGAATTTGATTTTGATATTATTTACATAAATGGGAAGACCAATTACGTAGCGGACGCTCTGTCTCGTCCTAATAATGTTCACATGATGGAAAATGAGGAAGATGATTTTTTAGGTTTTGAAGATGGCTTTCGCGGGTTTGCGAATATTGCTACTGACCCCCACGAAACTGGTCTAGAAGATGGCTTTCACGGTTTTGATAATAGTGCTCACGACCCTGATCATGAATTCGATGATATTAACGTGGACGAATTGCTGCGATTCAATACTCGTACTGAAGCTCCCTCCATAGACGTTAGTTCCCTTGATGAAATTCTCCAACAAATAGATAACCCGGCCGTAGGAACTGATAATGATGATATTATAGGTATTGATAATAGAAATGACGACGTTGTACATAATGATGCTAATGAAAACATTGTGCGTGATATTGATTATGAAAATGTTGTAAATAATAATGAAAATGGTAATGAACGTGAAGATGATAATAACAGTTTAGCCACAATACACTCTCAAGAGAGTTCAAACGAGCAAGTAACTATTGCTGATGACGATAAGATTCTGAATGTAGAACATAACCAATTAGTACTTGAACGAGGTGACCAACCCCTCGCTTGATTAAGATTTTTGATAAAAATAGATTGATTATTTATTTTAGGAATGCTAATGATTACGATGACATGAAGGACAAATGTATAGAGTATTTGAAACCGAATACAAAGTATGGAGTTTTCTGCTCGCGTGCCGGAGCCCTATACGATGAGTATGAACGGATTTTTAACAATTTCAAGAACGTACTGCTAGAGACTTTTGATTCGATCAAACTTAAACGGTATAAAAGAATGAACTTAGATGTGACACAAAATGATGAACAAAAACAGGTAATCTCTAATTATCATGAGGGTAAAACATTCCACCGTGGTATCAATGAATCTTATAATCAAATACGACGTAAATATTACTGGCCATCAATGCTACAGGATGTGACTGGTTACATTAATAAATGTGCTGTTTGCTTAAAGGTTAAATATGACAGGAGACCCGTTCGAGTTGACTATAAAATCACACCCACTCCTGAAACACCGTTCGAAAAAATACAGATTGATTGCTTCCAATATGACAAAATAAAGTTTTTAACGATGACTGACTGTTTTTCCAAACGGCTAACGGTCCATCCAATAAAAAGTTTGAACCAAGTCGATATCCAAGAATGCTTAAACGACTATTTCTCTGCTTTCCCCATACCCAAAATTGTACAAATGGACAACGGACGTGAATTTGACAATGCAGGCCTACGTGATTTCCTGAGACTTTATGGCATTGAACCATATTACGTTACTCCCGGACACCCAGACTCGCAAGGTTTGGTAGAAAGGACTCATTCTACACTTATTGAAATTCTGAATGCCATTCAACTTGAAAATAAAACCAACACTACTGAAACTAATATGAAATTAGCGGTAATTGCCTTCAATAATACTCTAAACTCTACCTTGAAAATGTCTCCTATGGAAATAACATATGGAATATCGAATAACCCTTTTGTAAACGGAATAACAGAGAGATTAGTAACTGAACAACTGTCCCAACAGTATCTTGAACGAGTCAACCTAGTGCATAAAATGATTAAGAATAAATTGAAGAAGAAAAACAAAAACGTACTGAGAAATTGAATGTTAATCGTGAGAAGAATGTTGAAATTGGAAACGAGCCACACATAAAATCGACATTTAATAAGAAAACAAAACCGAAATTCATCAAAGTAAATTACGATACAACACAGCAATTAGCTAGGAATCCTAAAGCTATCCAAAAACGCCCTTTTAAATTGCACCCTAACAGAATGAAACGGCCTAAAAAACCGGTGAAGGGTAAGAAAAAGGATTTATTTGTTACAGGACGTGATGGTACTGCCCCTAATTCTCCTGTTGCTGGCCCCAGCAACGTCTTATAAGATGGTAGATTTGAGCAGAACATCTGGTATTGCTCCAATCAAGATACAGAATTCTCATATAATTAATGAAACTTTTACCTATGTTCATAATATTAATACTAGTTATTTACGTTTAGAATTAAGTAATATTGAAACATTTGTTGATTTTCTCGCTAAAAGGAATAATATTGATAAGAGTCGCTTAAGTATGATGAAATTGAATTTGAAATACACTAAGAATAAATTGAATGAGATTCAATCCGTTAATTATAGGCAGAAAAGAGGTCTTTTTAATGGTTTAGGATCCGCGATTTCGTGGATCACTGGGAACATGGATGCTGATGATAAGGAAAGATATGACAAAATTTTGCAGACAGTCCAATCTAATGAATATCATCTTAGTAACAATGTAGACAAGCAATTTGCTGTAAATCAGAAATTAATTAACGAATTCAATAATGAGATGAAAGTAATCAGAGCGAATAATCTAAAAATCAGCAATTACTTTAATTCTTTGTTCAATGAATCGAACCGAATGGAAATGAATCAGCAATCCTCTTTGTTATTCGACTCGCTCCTGCTTCTGAATAATAAAATATCTGACATTGTAACTAGTCTCGAATTTTGTAAATTGAAAATACTGCATTCTTCTATTATTTCTCATGATGATCTTTTTCTCCTACAAAAAAACTCAAATGTCAGCTTTATTTCAAATAAAATTAGTGTGTTATGGAAACTAAGCAAAGTACATTGTGGAATATTTAAAGACCATATTTCATATTTTGTGGACGTACCGCTATTGTCAACTGTTTATGAAACGTTTTTTCTATTGTCTTATCCTGTCATTGTCGGTAACGAAATTTTAACAACTATTGCACATCCTTCTTTTGTTCTTCGAAATGACAAATTATTTTCTGGAAATTGTGAACTCATTTATGATGATTATTATTGTAGTGAAGTAAGCGAACTTAATGATAAATGTATTGAGCAATTATTAAATGATAGGAATCTAGACGGCAGAATATGATGAGCACCAGTATCAAACAAAGAATATTGTCGGGAAATAGAGCATACTACAGCAACATGAAGCTTCTAAAGAGCAGGCTCATCAGTAGAAGCAGCAAGCTTAAGATTTATGAAACCCTTATAAGACCTGTAGTTACCTATGGCTCTGAATCATGGACTTTGACTAAGGAAGACCAACATAATTTAAGTGTATTTGAACGAAAGGTGCTTAGAAAAGTGTACGGTCCTGTAAAAGAAGGAGAAGAGTGGAGAAGGAGAACCAATGCTGAACTTGAACTATTAATAAAAGGCCGTAGTATAGTACGCTTCATAAAGGCACAGAGACTAAGGTGGTTCGGACATATTTATAGGATGGAGGAAACCAGAATGCCAAAAATAGTGCTTAAAGAGAAGCTTCACTCAAGAAGAAAACAAGGCAGACCAAGAATTCGATGGGAAGATGAGATAAGGGATGATTTGATAAGGATGGGTTATAGAGGATGGAGAGGATTTATAATGGATAGAAACGTTTGGAGGAATGTTGTGGAGGAGGCCAAAGCCCACAATGGGCTGTAGAGCTATAACAGAAAGAAAAGGAATCTAGACGGATGTAGTAAGGTGGTTTTGAAAGACGGAGATTCTTTCATAAAATATGTAGAAATAGTTGATAGTTTTATATTATTTAATTTTAGTACATGTATGGTTCTGAATACTGATGTGAACAAGAATATTACTCTTTTTCTTAATAAGAAAACGCAATTGTTGAAAATTAATAGCTCAGAAACACTGATTGGTTACTACAAACCAAATATATTTTGGGAAAACGAAATTGTACTTCCAACTGAATTTGTAGAAAAAAAACGACTATCCAACCTCAACTTTGATCAAGTACATATTGCTAATATAAATTTTCAAAAACTTGATGTTCTAGATGAGTTACCTCTGACCGATAATCGAAACCTATGTATTATTCTATTGCTTATTTTTACTGTAATTTTATTGATTGTTATAATATTTCTCAAACGGCTGTTTATCTGGCACAAACTTTGTAACCTAATGTGTTGTAAATCTGAAGTTGAAAATGATACTGTACAGCGTGAACCAGAACAAATATGCCCCAGACTACCATGTACTTAGTTTATAATACTTAAAATATAATATATGTTTTTATTTCTTTGAAGCTGAGGGCAGCTTCACTCTTAGGGGGGAGGAGTTACATCTGGTAACACCCAATATTATTGCTGACGCTGTATTCCATTGTAATGCTCGATCATAGTACTTTTAGTCAGTCTACTGCCAAACTTCACCGAGAGCACTTCTCTCTTTTTCGATGTATATTTTATAATTATGTGTTTGAAAATAAAGTTTTCTTTTTAAAAAGGTGTTTGGTTACCCCAGAACTATAACTATTGACCAGCGCTGCTGGATAGACTGTGTCAGGGTTTATAAAACATGTCAAAAAAGTTTCAAAATGTCATTTCACTATCAAGAAGTTCACTCAGGCTATAGAATGGATGCTCCACCAAGAGAGATTTCTGCTCGGAATTGTCTATCACTTCCACTATCCCTGACCCACTCCGGTAGCCTATTGAACATCCTGAAAGCAATGTAAGGATAACACCTGTGAGTCCTTGCTAAGCGGCATCTTGGCATATTCCCAAGTAACGAAACCCACTCCAATCCTACAACAGGAGAGTCAACCAAAGCAACAACAACAACAACCAGTTGATGTCAATAAGGTTTTGCAGGAAATTTTAAACAGTTCAAATATTCTTTCTGGACGACTTGACAGCTTGGAAGGGAAGAGTAAGAGTATCGAGAAGAAAACTAGAAAATGAATATTGCGAGTCAACAAGATATTAGGATTGCTACCTGGAATGCCAAAGGAATAAATAATATCAATAATAATAGAAAACAAGAAATAGAAATATTTCTAAAGACACGGAATATAGATGTTTGCCTCATTTCTGAAACCCATTCAACTGAGCAGAATCACATCAAAATCAATGGATATAATGTTTACGAAACTATTCATCCTCTAAATCAAGCAAGAGGTGGAAGTGCTGTAATAGTGAAGGAGAGTATTAAACACTATGAAGACTCAGTATTCAAAGTGATGAAATACAGCTAACTGTAGTTGAAATAGAGTCAATCAACCAAAAAATACTTGTTGGAGCTGCATATTTTCCACCACGTTACAATCTAAAGAAAAATGATTATACAAATATTCTTCTTAAGCTTAGAGATAGATTCATGATGGGTGGAGATTTTAATGCCAAGCATAAGGATTGGGGTTCAATACTCACAACTACCAAAGGAAAAGAACTCAGAGAGGCTATCCAGGAGCTGGGCTGCGAATTCCATTCAACAGGGACACCTACTTATTGGCCAACATATTTGAACAAAACTCCAGATCTTCTAGATTTCTTCATAAAAAAGAGAATATCCAGTAATTTTATCGATATTGAAGAGAGCTTTGACCTGGATTCTGACACTCGGCTGTAGTTCTCACACTTAGTGAACGAATAATACAGAAAGAAGACAGGCCAATGTTAGTCAACAGAACAACAGACTGGGAAGCTTTTAAAGTGGATTTGGAGAATGAAATCAACTTGAATATTCCACTTAGAACAGCTGAGCAGCTAGATGAAGCCGCAGAAAATGTCATGAGGCAAATCCAGAAATCAGCCTGGAGAAACACCTGACAATATACCAGGAAAACAAAAGGATGCAATTACCCCCTGGAGATTCGACAACTTGTTTTAGAAAAACGAAGGGCAAGAAGAAGATGGCAACAAACTCGTGATCCTACTGACAAAAATATATTGAATAACAAAACACAACAATTGAGAAGAGAGATAAGGAAACTAACTGAGGAATCCATATATAACATCAAAATTGGACAGCTGATGCCACTACAGATTATTCATTATGGAAAGCCACAAAAATAATTAAGCGACAATATTACAATCCCCCCAATAAGAAAACCAGATGGTACTTGGGCAAGAAACAACAGAGAAAAGGCAGATATATTTGCTAATCATCTAGAAGAAATCTTTCAGCCAAACAACATTCAATCTGAAATTGATCCTGAAGAAGATATAATAGATGATTGATCTAGTTTCTATAAATGAGGTTCAAGAAGAAATAAAATATAATCTGAATACCAAAAAAGCACCTGGGTTTGATCTGATTACAGGTGAAATCTTGAAGAAACTTCCAATGAAAGGTATTGTCATGCTAACATATTATTCAATGCATCACTCCGAATACAGCATTTTCCTACAGTTTGGAAGGTGGCAGAAGTCATTATGTTGCAAAAACCTGGGAAATGTCCTCACGAAGCAAAATCGTACCGCCCAATATCTCTTCTACCTGTAATTTCAAAGCTTTTTGACAAATTGTTAATGAAGAGATTGACTCCCATCATAAGTAGCAGGAATCTGATACCAGCCCATCAATTTGGTTTCAGGCAGAAGCACTCAACCCTGGACCAAGTACATAGAATCACCAATGTAATAGAAAATCCATTAGAGAAAAAATCTATATGCTCAGCAATCTTCCTTGATATGGCACAGGCATTTGACAAAGTGTGGCATGGAGGACTGATCATTAAACTTCATAAAATTCTTCCCACTCAACTTGTAAAACTTTTAAAATCATACATCACCAACAGATTATTCAGGGTAAAACAGGGTGACGACGTCTCCGAATTGAAGGAAATAAGGGCTTGAGTTCCACAAGGTAGTGTTCTTGGACCAGTTCTTTATGTGCTGTACACAAGCGATCTCCCTGAATTGGATGCAGTGACAATTGCTACTTTTGCTGATGATACTGCAGTACTGGCAGAAAGGGAAACAGTATAAGAAGCAGCCACAAAACTACAGAATGCTAGCAACAGATTCAGTGACTGGACCAAAAAATGGAGAATTCGATTGAATGAGATGAAGTCCATTCATATCAACTTAACAAACAAAAATATCAATGATCTGATTCGAATAAATCTGAATGGGAATGTAGTGCCACACAGCAAAATACCTTGGAATGACTTGACGCCAAGTTGAAATGGAAAGAGCATATCAAGATGAAAAGGAGCGAGCTAGGACTCAAATACAGCGAAATCTATAGGCTGTTGGGACGTCAATCGCAACTCTCATTGTACAACAAATTATTGATATGAAAATAAATTCTGAAACCTGTCTGGACGTATGGAATTCAGCTTTGGGGCTGCTCTAGAACTTCTAACATCAATCAGATTCAAACATTCCAAAACAAAGTACTGCATGGTGAATGCGCCCTGGTACATAAGGAACAGCGATTTGCACCGAGATCTGCACATCCCCTATGTGACCAGAGAGATAAAGCGATTGGCAGCCCATCATGAGTCACGTCTTCATCAACACGACAACACCGAAGTCATTCAACTGCTAGACAACACTGAACTCACAAGGAGGTTGAAGAGAACAAAGCCCTTCGAGTTGGTGTAGTGCTAGTGAAGCGAAATGTATATTAAAAAAAGGTGTAGTGAAATAATTTAAAGTAGTGAAATTATAGATTAGAACTGTAGGCTTCACTGGAAGACTTTGGCAATAAATTAATTTAGGATATGAAATAACAGAACAAAATTAATGGTTAGTCCTAGTGACTAGTTTTAATAGAAATTAAAAAAAAAACTAAAATCACCTAAAACTCTAAAACAATGATTAACTTTGAATATTATGATATACCATGTCATGCCAACAAATCAGATTATTTTGATCGAGTCTATTAAAATTTCTAGATTTCTCGCGAGATATGGTAAGCTGATTGATTACACAGCTGATCTCCCACAAAGGCACACGCATCCCCAGTTATTATCCCCAGACGAAATTATCGGATTTTCCAAGAATGGATTATTATTATCCTTATTATGTCCTTCAGCGAGTTTTCCAAAGGATGAGACCTAGTGCAATCGAATTTTTATATCATAAACCTACTACGTTCCAAATTTCGTAAAAATCGTTAGAGCCGTTGGACATAAATAACCAAATATATATACAGGAATTGCTTGCTTAATATTATAATAGGATAATATAAAAGCTATCAAAATAATGGAGTTTGGAGAATTGCAACCTATGAGACTGTTTATAACGAGAGCCCATCCTCATTATAATGAAAAAACAAAGAATTTCTCATCTTTTCCATGTTCTGCAATGCCTGAGAATCGAGTTCTGAAACAGCTTATTTGAAAAAATGCGTAAATTGAAAAAAGAAAAAGTTGCAAACGTATGTTGATGATCTAAAAAGGATGGAATAGGCTTGGAAGTTGAGGATACGATTGATAAAATAAAAATAACCCGCTTACATAAAATTCACATATTTGATTTGCCAAAAATGCACAGGGAGAATGTAAACATTGATGCAGAAAGACAACTATCCAAGAGAATAATAAAGAAATATTGGGCTGATCAAAAAGCCAGACAGCTTCAAAACCAAGGACGATGTTAGTTGATTGACTCAAGTGGTCCAATGTGGCCAAAAAATACAAATAAATATAAAGAAAATATGACATTAGAGGCTTTTTTTGGCTGAGTTAAAAAAACTTCAGGCCCCACTTTGCTCTTACAGAATCAAATTGAAGAGAGTTTTCATTATTTTCTAAACTCATTATGTAGGCTACTAGTTTTACTACCGGTACTGAATTCCAATACTTTGCTCCAAATGTATTACAGTTTAATACATTTCCATATCCTCACCCCTGGATAGGCTACGCCACTGTTGTCAATAGTACACAAACGCCATAAACAAGGACTTCAATTTATTTTATAAAAACATTTAACTGGAGGTTGCGGACGTTCTGTCAATTGAAAATGTTATTGTATCTAATATATATATATATATATTTTTTTATCAAAACATGGTTCACTACTATAGAAGAGGTGTGCAGAGAAATAGGATTTTTTTTAATATTTGGAAACCAGCACAGGGAAATCTAGAGAGAATATTAAAGATACAAAAGAGGGCAGTGCGAATCTTACTAAGAGCAGACTACATAGAACACTGTAAACCACTCTTTAAACAGACAAGTACAGTATCCTCACAGTAATCTCGATATACACCCTAGAATCCATTATCCTGGTAGTAGACCGAAGTTCAGATTTAAGACGAGATAAACGAGATAAGACGAGTTATAGAATACGCAACATGGATGACATAAGCCTCCCTCAGCATCAACTTAAAAATTATAGTAACTCTCCAGCCTATTCGGGGGCATACCTGTTTATCTGCTTCCTAGCAACATAAAATCCTTAGTGAATAGCAACACCTTCATAAGAAGCCTAAAACAATACCTGATGGACAGACAATACTACAGCATAACAGGATTCATTGATGACCACACTTTTTCACACCTTAAATAAAGGTCAATAAAACCTATGCTCCTTTAACTAAGATATAGTAAAAGTCTTTTACTTTTACTACAGACCATTACGGTACTGAGTCTACTAGGTACTGTTCATAATAAATAAATACAAAAACTAACTTTGTGACTTACAATAATTGATAAACATGTGAAAAAATGTCAGTAACTCCTTGGTTTCAGTAATAACGAGTAAAATATGATTATATTATGAGTAATATATCGCATCTATATAGAACTATTTATAATTTGAAACTGGACTTACAAACAATTTTTACAATTTTAAATTTACGATTGAATAATTTGGCTGACTAAAATTCTAACCTCAAAGATCACAAATCACAGCCAGTGAACTCTAAACTAACTGGAACGGGCTGTCCAATGCTTAGCTACAACCAAAAGTGTGTAAGGCGGAGTGAGTGAGACAGGCATACCGTGTGGGATTCCCTTCTCTCTCGTACTCATACATTCAAGCAGGCTGTTGCAGCTCTTGAGTACGATTTTTCATTTTTAAAGTTTAAAAACGGATTTGAATGAGTATTAGGGCTATTAGTATTGGATCACAACCTTTTCTCTTAAATATTGTGATGTATTTGTCGTGAAATGCGTAGAATTGAATAAAAATACGACCGAAAAATGGTGATGTATTGTGTTGCATTTGGATGCGAGAATGGGCATGTTAAAGGAAATGAAATACCATTTCACAGGTAAGTCAAACATTTTTATTCTGTTAATTAATTTGAAGAAATTTTTTGTTTTACATACATTTCCAATACTTCTTTCTATATTGATCAGTTTATTTGACCAAAAATAAAACAACAAATTTGGTTATATTCCTAGTAAGTTATACCGTACTGTGATAGTTTCTATGTTTATTGAAAATTTCGGCCTACTTTATAACATCTAAAATAAAAAACATAGTTGAAGAACAAATTAATCCTTATTCAAAAAAGAATAAATAATATCTGATGCAGAAATTGTGAATGTTTCCCTACAAAGACTATCATTCATTCTATCACACATTCTATGTATGATGTAATTTATGGATATAAATTTGGTGTTAAGCATCAGCATATAATAAATATAGTATATTTATCATAATTTGTATATGGTATATTATGTAGGTAGGCGTATCATACATTTTATGTATAATGTATAATATAAATTTTATGTAAGTAGCAGCATATAATACTAATAGAATCTATAAGTACGAAAAAATAAACATTTAATGAATTTTGTGTAAACACAGCTTTACAATAATGATTAATAATTCTGTGTTATCATCATGAGATGACATAATTTATTTTAGGTACCTACTTTTATTTTGAAAAATATGATATTGCTATCAGCTGAATTGTAATTAATTTTTGAAATCTTCCCATTTCAAATAAATTTAATAATCGTTCAATTTACAATTATAAAATAATTTTATGTGTATTATTGTTTATATAATTTATAATTATAAAATAATTATTATTTAGCATGTTTTACTGTTTGCTTATCATATGGTCATAATTATAATACAATAATTGATATAATGTTTCTTCATAGATTTCTTTGCATCATTTCTGAAACTCCCACACTGATTTGAAATATCAGAATACCTAGTATATTGCTATCATTACATAATTCAATAATCCTGTGTTATTGAATCATCATAATTTATTTTATTTACCTACTTTTATTGTGAAAAATATGAGATTGGACTATGAGCCTGTTTTTTCATTCCCAATCATTTCATGACAGTTTATATTTGTCCTTGTTAAATAAATAAAAATAAATAAATAGTACGCTTCTCTTAAATCTGGCCCAAAGTTATTCCCATGCTTGTGAAAAGTTGACAATACTAAAACTACTGCAGTCACAAATAAAAAAATTCTTTTCTTTATTAATATTCAACCTATTTCATTATTTTTGCTCTCAAAAAGTTAACAATGAACTGCTTAATAAAGGAAAAATAACGCTTCCGTGGAATAAGACATACAATATAGAAATAAAATAGAAATTGAAACTGTGCAATGCATTCTCTCATAAGAGCCAATGCGTAACAAAATGAACGAATCCCACAGCAATGCGGGTTGCCTATCTTTACCAGCTGCCTCACTTTTTTTGTGTTGCTAGTCCATTCCAGTTAGTTTAGAGTTCACTGATCACAGCACGTCAACGTCAGCTCGATGTAAACTAATTTTTGTCTCACGCATCACAGCACTGTAATGCACTTGCGCAAGTAACGGTTATTTCCCCGTATAATTCACCAGCTCTTTGAATGTAACGATCATTGTGATGACGGTTACCAATACAATGAAGAATAATTATTTTTATGTGCATGAAAAATATAAATTGCTATTTAATATAAGTTTTTCGATTGCTTTCTAGTAGAGGATGAATATTATTATAATTATTTTAATAAATAGCGTTTATTATAAATTATTCAGTTTGTAAAAGCTTTTTTTCTACAGGTACTATCCTTTTATAGGTTCACAACGATGTCAATTATTTTTTTGACAGTGTAGAAATATAATTAATTAATGAAGAGAATCGGCATCGCTATTCTTCTATCTTTATCCACTGCCATTATAACGTGGACCTCACTATAGCACATTATGAAATTTGAATTTTGAGGTTAAATAATTCATTGATATCCATGTGAATAAAAAAACTACAATCAAAATTCTCTGGTATCTATGTTATTTTTATTAATATTTTTAGGCTACTTTGAGCATTTTTCCGTGATTTGAGACCGTTTGTAAATCTAAATTTCTGGAAACTGTTTTTAGATATTTGGAAAGATTGAACGAACGAAGTTACGATTCTTTCCACTAGGTCACGCGCCAGTCGGTTCTTAATACTTTCATCATTCAAATCAGCCGTTGACGTGTATTTTGAATGCAAATTTGTTGCTTCTTGTTTGATTTTCGTGGTAATTTTTGTAAAAAATAAATGTGGATAGTGTTGAATGTGATTGTGGGAGTGAGGCACAGTAGGCAGCAGCTTTAGCTCATAAAATTGACCAATAATTAAAGAAAAACAATGAACATACAAGAAAGAAGAATATTTGAATTCCACTTTTACTCTCCGAAAAAGGTAAGTTAGAAAATCCTGTAAGTACTAGATCTAAAGCAAAATGAGTAAAACTATATTATTTCATACCTATGTAGAAAGGAATTATTTTTTAACATCAATCATATTATTTTGTTATTATAATCTTCATTATAGTACTATTTTATGATTTTTTGTATATGAGATAAAAATAATTGACTACTGGATAACTCTGGAATATCACATCTATTGTCATTTCCATTAACTTCTGAACATTTCTGTGTGTAATGATTGCAATACTTCATTATCAGCAATTCAAGTGCCACAATATAACACTCAAAAAAAGAGTTGATGAATTATGAGACATTTTTACCTTCAATCACCTATTTCTTACATTCAATGGTAACTGTAGGAAAAATTTAATGCTAAATACGTGCGCAAAGCTCCTTTGCTGCACTCAAGAAACCATCATTCTGCACTCGGCTAAGGCTCGTAAAAGTTTCTTTTGGTGCAGCAAAGTGTCACTTTGTGCACTAGTTGCACAAATTAGTATATTTCGCACCTAGAGCAGAAAATGAGATTTTTCCGGCTTGAAATCGGTTTTCAAGGCCGAGGACTAGAAAAGATTGAGAGCCGGAAAAACATTTCTGCCCATGGTGCGAACGATATTTTTCGTCACACTACAGGTATTGATGACAAAATAAATAAAGAATACTTGTTATCATACCTATCTCTTGATTTTAGTGGTAGAAGATTTGCAGTCAGGATTTCAGATTCTTTTAAAATTTCACTTGGAATATCACAGGCATTGTCATCTTCGAGCATTTTTGAAAATTTGGAATGCGCTAATCAACAATAAATAATTGAATAAAAATGGTTGAGAAGCAAATGCTGAATTAGTTTGATTCGAAAATCGAACTGAAATCATGTGGACTTTGATGAAGAAAGTGGACACTCGCCCGATCTAGCAGATGACTTATTAACTACAGACTTCCATGTTAGCAGCTAGAAAGAGTACGTTTTCCGGTCTAGGCCGGAAAGAAACCCTTTTCTGACGTCAGACGAGAGTCATCTGTAAACAAGGTCTTTCAGATCTACGTAGGGACTGGAAAACAGCTGCTTTCTGTGCAGTGTTGCGAAATAGTATACTTCGCACCTAGGGCCGAAAATGAGATATTTCCGGCTCGAAATCGGTTTTTAAGTCCGAGGCCGTAGGCCGAGGACTAGAAAAGATTGAGAGCCGGAAATACATTTTTGCCCATGGTACGAACGCTATTTTTCGCTACACCCAAAAAAAACTTCCCAATATATAAGAAATTAAAAAATAAATAAAATTCAAACAGCCTATTTTGATAGTTTGAATCTTGGTTATGACAACTTTTACTGTCAATTAATTTCAATATTACTAATTAATAATTTACAATAATGACCATATTTTTATACTATTAATATTAGGTGCGAGCTTTGCGCCTGGTGCAATATCATGGATAGATGGATGAATAGAATTTTCATTACTATTTTGAAATAATGTGATGAAAAAATTAATATAATTGCATATTTCACAGTTTTGTCTCAAAATATATCTAAAAAATTGATTGAAATTTAAATTACGGTAACTAATATAAAAAATAGGTAATAAAAGTTGAAATTCATCGACAAAAAAAAAGTCATTGACCGAGACTCAAACCTAGATCATGTTTGTTATTCACTGAGCTTAGAGGTCTGACTGATGTATTACGCCTTTACGCTCTCGGCCATTCCGTACTGTTGAACGTTGGGGCCTGACTGATAACCCTTAGCATACACGTAATACTGTAATACTAGACTTCTAAAAAAGTTTACTTCACTCCTAAAAAGCGTACCCTACAACAGACTTTGGCTCATGACTTATATTATTAAAATTAATATTATTATCTGTCTCACAATAACATTTTCAGGCTATGTAGGCTACTATAATAATAGAGTATAGCGCAAATTTGAAGCCGGTTTGCTGGCATTTTCACAACAAAATATTGCTCTGAAAATAGTTAAATCATAGAGAAAACATTCGAAGATTCAATCTTGAGTGGGCCTAATGTTTTCTCTATATGGTTTAATATTGAAGAAAAATTATCTAAAAGTTTTAATAATGAATTACGGAAAAATTACTAGGAATTTAACAGTCAAGGCTGAGTTTCACCAGTAGGCTTACCTTAAACTTCAGATCTGTGCTGTATTTGCTTATTATTATTGTTGATTGTATTGCATTAAGAAGTGGAATTCGATAATGAAAAAGAAACAATTATTACTCTACCTCACTTTTAAATATTGATACAATTATTGTACTTTGAATTCAAATTCGATTCTTCACTTTTAAATACTTGCGATACCGTTACGTACCTTTCTGACAATGGACAATGTAGCCAACATTATATTGTTGAGGCTATGGAGATATATCATCGTATTCTATTGTTTGATATCAAAAACACAATAATAAATATTAAATTATGAAACAGTAATTTATAAAATATATTATTATAGACATAATACCGCGATTCACGATACATAATTATATAGATTATTACAGTCATTATGAGATTATCTCTCTATGATTTTTGTGAGATCGGACACGATCAGCTGTTATTCAAGGTCATTTTACAGCCCTAGGGCCGTAAAGTTTTACCGGCCTGGTCGGAAAACAATCACTTTCGGCCTCCATATGACGCACGTAAACCAGCTCATTACATCCAAGTGTGGCGAAAAAACTATTACGCTTGCCAGCTGTTTACTTTACCGCTCGCTAACCGCAGCGCATGTGCAGTAGGCTACATTTTAGAAAACTGCAATTCCACTAGCGTTGAAAGCTTCTTTATCACTCACGTCAAAATTACCATGCTCTGCTATTCGTCTGTGGTAACTGTTTTGACTCGAGCGATAAAGTCGCGTTTTACGCTCTTAACACATAAATAACTATTATGTTTTTGATTAATAAAATTAATTCGAATAAATTCAATAATCTCCTTTTCCATACTACCTCCTCTGTGAATTGAAAATTTTCAAAAATAATTTATAATTTTTGTGAATAATACCTTGAAAAAAATGAAAATACATTTTAAAAGCTTGGAAAATATATTGCAAATTGTAATTTTCAAGTTTATTCTGAATTTTCTAAAGAAAAGTTTAATAGTTAATTATTTTTTGCGGATATTCCGCATATATTTGCAAATTAAAGTTGGACAGCTCCTGAATATTGAAGAGTGAACACTCGTTGCTTCAAATGATTTTTAAACTGACAAGGCAAACTATGACATTAGAAAGTGCGTGACTTAGGGATTTATTCCCATGTGAATGGAATTGGGTTGAGTCTAGTATGAGGCTTAACTCATACTTACGTCACTCAGGTCAAGAAGAGACTCGACTCTAGTCGAGAGCATGTGTTTCTAAATGGTGACACAGACCAGTCGATTCTAGTCTCCGCGACGTCACGCATTTGAAAACACATGCTCTCGACTAGAGCACAGAGAAGAAGAAAGAGTTTCTTCTACTTTGTGACTAGAGTCGAGTCTCTTCTTGGCCTGAGTCGCGAAAGTGTAAGTTAAGCCTTAAGGTAGCCTACTAAATATACTTTAGTCAAGAAGTTACTGAATCGGTTACTCTTGGTCTGTGTGATAAAAATTAGTAGGCCTATTTTGATACAATAAATTATTCAATTTTATTTCAATATAACTCTTATATATTGTTTTGCTTTCTTTTGAGACAAATTTACTCACTTTTTTACAAAGATTATGCTTTTGAAGACGTCAGAAGCGGCTACAAAAAATCAATCCATATTCTATTCTGTTTCAATGCGTAAAATACGACTTTAGATATAGTTGGATGAGGAAAACACAATTCACTTGTCTGAAATCATATTTTATATTACACTGGCGAATGAAAAACATGAAAATAGAGACAACTGTTGGTTTTCAAAACTTTTCTTCACCACAAGTCGATTATATTTACATGAAGTTGGGTTTTGGGTAAAATAGAAAGTGCCTTTCGCTCTTCAAGCTGTAACTCTTATTTTGGCAAGGGTATCATGTGCTTTCTCGATGACACTGTAAATGTAAGGCCGCTCCATCGGATTCACTTTCAGCATGTACCGCATCAAGTCGTGAACTTCCTAAAAAATAAAAGCATTTCAATTATTTTGCTCACAAGATAAAAGGATCAATGAGTTGATAAGGGTATTTCATTTATACTAGTGTCATAGTAATTGAACAAACACTCTTCTGAGTGCTAATAACTGCTTTGAAAGCCTTCACAGTATGGACAATGACAACAAGATTAATATTGATGAGTGGAACTGATTTTGCCATACAAGCAACGCTTACTTTGTTAATACTTCAGTAAAACAACGCCACCAGAAACTCATGAATTGTCAATATTTTTATAATTTTACATAATCATATATCATTTTAGGTATTTAAGTCAGCTGAATAGTAAATTTTGTTAAGAATTATAAGTTATAATGGTCCTCAGGCAATCAAAATAGAATAAAATTTATTAATATTTCTTGATAAAATATACTATTATATTGAAAATTATTCTCTAATAATGGCTAATATAAGCCAGATTATCAGGAAGCCAATTTGTGCTCACTAGAAGAGAAGATGCTGAGCTATCTATCTTCACCACAGTGGTGGAGCTTTCCAGTCTCCCCACCAGCCAGCAATAGTAGTTAATATTACAGTAGGTTTTCCACTTCTATAGCGCAGTCATACTTGTGCCGCTCCTCCTGACACCGACTGGCTAATCTGACTGGCTAGGACCTGGATCTTCCTCTGGACCTCACCTTCCAGCTAAAGCTGACGAGATAGTCACCATAAAGGGGATGGTATCATAAAAAAGTAATTTATTTTTTATCAAATTCATTATTTAATCAAGTTGCTTTTTTTTCAAGTTTTGAAATAGAATGAAATGTAAATAAGAGGAAAATGCTAAATGTATGAATACATAATTTCCGAATAGAGTGATCAAATAAAAAGATAAATGCTTGAAAATTGAAGAAATATCAACTTTCACGTTTCATATAATATTGTTTAAATATTGTAACCTACTAATAAACCATGTATACCATCCAAAAGTATTTGTTCTTTTTATTTAAATAATCTGCTCTGCCATCTTCAGCTATTTATCTCCTTCGTAACTTTTCTTCCCAGCTGAGAAATGGTAGAGTGCACAATTTTCAAATTAAAACATTGGTTTAGAACTGGTGATACGATAAATAATTTTGATACTTTCTATTCAATTTAAATTATGGAAACGCCTATTGCCTATAATAATTAAATAACAAATCGTCAAAAATGATGGAGGCCATACTATCATATTCTTCACCATTTCGATTATCCTCAGTGGACGGCCCCCATATTTAATTGGGCCAAAAATGAAAAAGAAAGTCAAAATAAGGGAATTTTCAGCACTAAAAATGTCAATCAAACATTACCTTCATTAGCTTCAGTCCCGATTGTTTGAAACGATAAAATCATCGAAAAATCAAGGGTTTTCTAAAATTTACATCGTTGTTGTTTCAGTAAAATGAATGAATACCGAGTGACCTGGCTAGCCACTAGATTCTATTTTTTATTCAATCGACCCATTATTTGAATCTCAATTGGGTTGTTTGATAAATCGAAAATATTAGTAATATAGATAACACATATAAATGATGATGATCACCTACTTCTGGGTAGGGAGTGATTTCAGGAAAGCTGATATTTCCACTGACGGTCGCCAGAGCTACTGAATCTCCCCTCTCGTAGATTATATCGAACGGTGATTTGAAGTAACACATCGCATACAATACACAGCCCAGTGACTGGAAAGAAAATAATTATTTGAAAAAAAACATTATAAAACAATGTGTGTGTTAAAATAAATTGAATTGAATCAAATTATTAAATAATCAATAAGAATTTGAAATTGGAAATTACATACCGTAATTCTCTGAATAAAATGAGCCGATTAGATTCTATAGGCGACCAAACATGGGTGTTGCCAGATTGTGAGAAGTTGAGACTCCTTAAGCAACTCCATGTGATCTGTATTAAATAAGACAACAGTGCATTGGCCTAAAGCACCCTGCACACAGGGACAATAGTGGCCTCCACTAGACCTGGCTGTTGGTGGTGGCTATCAAAATTTCGCCTATTTTACCTGTGAGAAGGGGTTGGACGCTGACATCTAGTTGTGTATGTAAGCATAAGTTTGTCCGTCCGCCATTATTTGCTAGTCCATTTAGCGTTTACCAATGTGCACCATTTGAGGGCGAACTAGCCCAGCGTTACACATATTTGAATTGTAAAAACTGATTGCTAGAACAATTTTGAGGTTAAAATTGTAATTTTAAATTTTCAAAAAATATATAAAAGGTACCTAGGTTTTTATTTTTTTAAATTTTTATGAAAATTCAAATTCTAACATGAATGGATTAAAATATTTAAAATATGATTTTTTGAAAGAAGAGAATATTGATTTTTTTTTCATTATCCAGTGCCATCACACAAGGTTTCAATTTTTTAAACCATTTAAAGCAAAAGTTTCAGTAAAATTGAAACTAGTAGGAATTATATTTCTTATAACATATTTTAACAGGGCTACTTGAATGTTCAATAATTATAGAAAATTACTAGTGCCCTTGTAATATAACAAGGGAATTTGCGATTCTCTATAATTACATATCAGTAATATTAAATAGTCTGATTCTACATTATCAAAATTATCAAAGTAGCTTTTCTGTCGATTCTTTTTTTTCATAAAATAGTCTATGTTGGAATTAGAAACTGTCGATATCCAAGTGCGGAAAACCAAATACGCCCCAGGTTGACATCATATTATGGATGTACTGAGTGTGAGCACTCAATCGGTACGATCGAGTGCATTTATTGAAGTTTAATAGATGATATTCGTATGCATTGTGAGAGCGACCTGAAGGTAGAACCAGACGGGCAGATTTTTGCAGTAGAAAACCAAGCCAAAATGGGCAAAATGAAATGATAGATAGATAACTGCCTTTTTATTTGCACTTTACAACACTGAAAGTGATGTGGGGGAAGTTGAGGCAATAGGAGCCCCTCCCTCCACTCAACCCATAAATGGATAAGTGCCAGACATAGACATGGTTGTAAATGTATGCAATTTCTGTCAGTATTTCTCTGCTGCTAAATTGTACTGCGGGTAAGTGACCATAGTGTAGTTGCGACATTTGACTGGCTTACCCATATGTCGATGCGCTGATCTATCATACAGTAGCTCTCAATGTTGAAGAGTTCTGGTGCGCGGTAGGGCATCGTGCACCGTTCGTTCACATTATCCTGCAGGCGCTGCGCTTCGCTGCCGCCACAAATCTTGATACTAGCCGCAGCCACTGATCCTAAAATCAAACAAAATATCACACTTTTCAACCGAACCCAATCTAATTGAGTGGTAGAGAGTTAGCTCTGTTTCGTATTATGATCATTGATGTTTATAATCACATCATCCTTTTCGAAACATATATTGCTTTGGTCAGGCTAAATTGAACGGTCATATATTTGATTAAAGATATCACAAAATAAAAAATCTAAATAGTATTTATTAAAAACTTCTATTCACAACATTTTTATGCCAGTTTTAGGTGAGGGTACTTGGATTTTCTATTTCCTGATAAATAGGAGCAGCCCTCACCAAAAAAAGTTAATTTGATAAAGCATAAACATAAAAATGGATCCAATCTACCTGAGTGGTAGAGAGGATTTTCAAGATATAAATAAATATATAAATCTGAGTACACTTTTTATTAAAAAAAGTATGTTTTTATTTGAAAAGGGTACTCCGATTTATAGTTTTATTTATATTCAAAAGTAGCCCTAAAGAAAAAATACAATTAGTATTTTCAAATTATAGCTCTGTTTCGTATAATGTTCATTATGGGGTCATTATTTTTGAAACACATGTTGCTTTGGGCTTAGGGCTAAATTCAACGGTCACATATTTGATTGAAGATATCACAAAATAAAAAATGTAAGTAACTTACCCTTTATTGAAAACTTTTATTCACAACATTTTAATGCTATTTTCAAGTGAAGGTACTTAGGATTTTTTCATTTGCTGATAAGTAAGAGTAGCCCTCACCAAAAGTTAATTTGATTAAAGAAATTTGAGGTGGTTGCTAAGGACTGGGGTTTCCAGATAAGATACTGTAAACATCACACCATCAAAAATCTCTGTCCAAATATTTGATCGAATTTATGACAGCAGAAAGGGGTTCACAGACAACTTCGCAAAAAAATTCACATGTGATTATCAACCACAAAAATGAGATTGTTTCAAAACAATAAATTCTTACCCAGATCAACAATTACTGGAGAATAATCAACGTCCAAAAGTATGTTGGCTGTTTTTAAGTCTCTATGAGCTAATGGCACTGGCTTGGCTTCGTGGAATGCTTTCACTCCATCGCAAATTTGAAGAAAAACTCGCAGTATATCGGTTAGCTCCATGTAGTGTCTATTCTTACATCTCGTTTCAAGTTCTTTGGCTAATGTTCCTTTCTGAAATGATGTATATAATTTGTGAATATTAAATAGATACATCTGGTAACAAGTTCTTGGCTAATGTTCCTTTCTGAAATAATGTATAATTTGTAAAACAAAATTAATACTAAATGAACAATTTCCAATAATATAAATACATCTGGAAAAATTAACATGAATACGAGTGCACTATAGAAAGACGTTATTGTCCTCAAATTGAACTCTTTCTTAGTCTTTGTTCATCAGCTATGAGTATTCTCATAGTCTTCCAATATTTACTTGAAAGTTGCCTTATTTTTAATTAATCAATAATGGCATAATAATTGTTTGAGATATGTTGAATCTAATTGAATTTACGAGACTTGTATCTGCAGTGGCCACGATATTGTCCTATATTAACACTATATAAATCAAGGTATGTCAGGAATATATTAAGCACTTTATTGGAAATCTTGTTTTGATTCTATATCAAATGAATTTTGTTTATAACAATAATTGAGTCACTGAATATACTGTCGTAAAAATCAATTTATTTACAATAATTTAGGACACTTTTCTAAAATCATAAGTCCAATTTTCACTTCAAAAGAAGATAAATTACGTTTGAAATTGGTGCAAATAAACTATGGTTGAAAAACCAATAAAAACAAAAATACTCCACTCAAATCACCGTTAATTATTAGGAAAGCTTTGAGTAATTTCACAAAATTCGAGCCAGAAAAATACACAACTCTCTATTTATTTATTCATTACTAGCAGATAACACTTGCTTTTCACTGGGGAAAATTTTGAGAGTTGTAAAATTAAATCTCCTGTCCAAGTAGGTAGGCCTGGTCCAAGTAGATAATGAACGCAAAGTTGACGTAATAATTTCTAGCTCCTGGTTCTAAAGCTTTTCAACTGGGTTTTAGTAAAGCTATTTGTGAAACTCATTAATCACAACCACAAATGTATTTATGAATGTATAAACGTTTTCAAATTTTAGGAAAATGACGATTTTGTTAAATTCAATTTTAATATTTTAATTTAATTTACTTTTGTACACCAGGCACAATCAGATGCGTTTGAAATTTCTGTGGATGTATTCTGTGTATTTTGGTGAATGAGTTCTATAATTAAAAAATTAGATAATACATTCATTAATTGAAGATAAATTTGAATTTCTTACCGGATAATAAGGTAAGAGAAGCAAGGCTTCACTAGTCAAATTCATAACAGGATCTGCCATTCCTGTTATACTAGAATCTAAACATCGTATAACATTTGGATGATTTATGCATTTATGATACTCTATTTCTTGTTCTGCCTGTTTCTGGTCATCTATACTATGACAGATTATTTTCTTGACTGCATAGTATTTTTTTGTTCTTGCATTTTCTACCAGAAGAACCACACTGAATCCCCTGGAACATAAAAATTATGGATAAGGCTAATAATTATAGTATTGAATTATTTTAATACAAATTGAAAAAAATACAAGTTGAAGTATTGAACCAAAGAGATGCACTAATGGGCTTTTGTCGTGTAGCGAATCAACTGATCACCTGGAAAGATCAAAATATAGTTTGTTGCATTATGTCAAACTGACGTAATTTCTAAGAGAAATCTCTAGGTGAGTACAGTATATAAGCTTCTGTTGAACAGTCAAGATTCCAAAACTAGCTTTAACAAACGTAATTGTCTTAAGCCCATTTAGTGCAACACAGCCTTGTAGCAATACTCACTATAATTCTGCTAAAAATTATAGTAGCTTATAGGAAATAGGTATTCTTATAAATTGTTATTGAATGAAACAATTACAAACTTTTTTATTATTGCGGATGATGCTTACATGAGCTTTTGCTTGTGCGTGGTTGATGGAAAATGCGTGGATGAATAATTGATGAAATGATTAAACGTACATATGTCATCGACAGGATTCGAACCCAAGAACCAAGAGGTTCTAGCAGACCAAAGTTTGTAACGCTCCTTACCACTATATCACCCCGGCCGGCCGGGTGATTAACTAAAATCTCAGAAATCAACGTTATCTATTAAACACTCTACATTTTGTGTTGGTAAGTTTTATAATTTTTTTCTTTTTGAAAAACACTTCAAAATCCAACTATTGCATTAAGTTTAATATTCACTAATAACAATTATAGCCCACTTCCTTAAATTTACTTACTTAGATTCTATTTTGCGGGTCCAGGTTAATAAAGCATACTAAGTGTGGAGACCCTTAAGGGTTTCCTTAATGGTGAAGCGGCGAAGGTAGCTTAAAGATTGGGATTGTTGAATGTGAAATGCATGTATTGATATGGTGGCGCACATATAGCTCCTCTATTCACCACCAAAGTTTAGCATAATTGAATTAAGCCTATAAGTAAGCATTAAATTCATCACTCTCAAGCTTGAAGCTTCCCTTCGCCTTTCCATTAATCCACCATGTTTTATCCTAACAAAGGATTTTCTGCAGCACATGAACGTTTAAGGTTGCTTTACATCTAAAGATTTCCTTTAGTACGGCCGGCCAACTAGGCTAGAATGATTAAGGTGGAATGAAAAAGAAGTTTCACATAGTTTATTCAAGGCAGATAATTATCATAACCTAAAAGACAGTTTTGATATACAATTTCTATATTTCTCTTACAAAGGCATACTACTAAACTAAACAGAAGCTGTGGAAATACAGCAACTTCATATGAATCCAGTCTGCTTTAATTCATGTTCTACAACAAAATTGTACTTATAACCCCAACAACCAATAGCTACAGTAATTAAAAGTATCTATTTGCCTACCAAACCCCTTACCGTACTGAGATCTGTCACCACACGAAGTTTGTGTTGCTGTAGTGGAACATGTTTATTTACAATAGTAGGCAAACTGTAGTCAAGTAAATTAGATGCTGGCGTTATAGAGGTCCGTCTTTTAATCCAGCAATTGTAAAATATTTTTTACGTGCTACTCCCTAGTTTTAGTTAGACACATTAAAGTCCGTCCCAGCAGTCTAAAACAGTTGTTGGTTCATGCCAGAGACCATGGATTTGATGTTTGATCAGGTAGGACCAAAAAACTCTGACACAAGACCTGAGCTGACCAGATCATTCAATGTTATTACTAACAATACAAACTATAATAAATAAACTGAACATGAAGGCTACTTACCCTTCGCCTAGCTCCTCTTTTACATAATATTTTTGCGAATTTATATGCAACACATTTTTGGTACAAAAACAACCCATTTTGACAATCAAGCTAAGTCCTAATGTATTCATTTTGTAGAAAACGTTTTGCTTTTAATGAATAGATCATCTAATACAATAATATGGTATCGCTACACACATTTTAAATGGGCTAAAGAAGCCTCTCACAGTACGGTAGTTGCAGAATGCAGTGGTTGGCAACTAGCAAATTAATAAGGTTAGAATTATAGATACTTGAAATAAATGAATACTGTATTGAACACAGTAATTTAAACAAAAAATAATACTTTCTAATATATTTTACCACAGTACAATATAAAATAAACAGTAAAAATAGTAAAACAGTACATTATTGTATGCTAAACAAAACCTCATGAATCTGACAGCTGTCAACCTAATCAGCTGAGTTTGTCTTGGCCGAGCAGAGCAGACGAAAAGATCAAGAAACGCAACAGATCAAAACGCAATCATGATTATTTCGGAATGATTTAAGATTTAGTAATTGAATTCAACAGAATTAATCTTATATAGCCTAGTTATGTATTTATCAATTAATTTACATTTTCAATTGTTTTAATAAACTTCTTTTTTTTAATTTCCATTATAATTTACAAACTTTCATTGTAATTGACATGTGATGCAAACCTTATACCAGTTATATTAAGCCTTGTACACACGTCCGTACAGATTCGCGCGAACAACCGTATGCACATCTGCCTCGGCATTCACTGTACGTCCTTGTGGACGCGTTCCACGTTTGCCTCGGCATTCAAAAAGCTATCCGATTTGCAGACGACACGATGATAAATTTTCCACATCATAAACAACCATGGCGTCTTTACATCGTCAAAGAAATTTACAAGTTGCAGCTGCATCACTAATTTTAATGGGTAGTATAATAAAATCAAAAATTAAACGCAACAAACGACGTTGGTGGGTAAAAAGATTATATGAGAATAGATTTCAGTACGGAAATAAATTGCTACGTGACATCAGATATGAAATCGACGATCCAAACTTTATTAGGATGTCAAAAAAAGATTTTGATAATCTACTGAATTTAATTCAACCAGTTATAGATAAAAGTGATACTGTAATGAGGGAAGTTGAATACGTCACAAGATGGCGAACGGTAATGAGAAATCTGATTGTGGCTCTTGTAAAAAAGTTGTGAAAGATAAGGATAATGGGCTTTTTTGTGAAGGAATGTGTGGTGAATGGTACCATATAGAGTGTGTGAATATTGCTACGAGTGATTATTACGGAATAATATCTATGGGTGAAAATATCACTTGGTATTGTGACGTGTGCAAGCACAAGGTAAGAAGTCTTATTACTAAATATATTTCAAATTCTAAAGAAAATAATACCGATGCAAAGTCAAATGAAGCTGCTCAAATTAGTGTGATATTGAATGAACTTTCAAAAATGAATAAAAATTATATTCAGCTTAATAGTCGTGTTGAAAAAATTGAAAAATCAAATAGGTTAGAAAATACAGATTTGAACATGCCGGTTATTAGCTCTGATAGTGATTCTGCTGTCGTGATAGTGCCTGCTGATAATGACTCTGCAGCTACAATCTTATCTGCTCAACCAGTCAATCGTGGAATTTCTGTAGGAAATGATGATAATAATAAAAATCTAGTTGAAAATAAAAATGAATCTAATGAAGTAGGCGTAACATGGAGTATGGTTGCAAAATGTAAACCTAAAAATAAAATAACTCAAAACAATACAGGAGGTAGGTTGAATGTTACGGAAAAGAAAAATAATTATGCAATACAAAAAAATAAACCGATAGTGGGTACAAATGACAAGGAAAATTGCATTAGTGGTGCAAAGAAAGCTTGGTATCACCTTGGTAAAGTAAAGCAGGGAACCACTTCTGATGATGTGAAAAAGTTTCTTAAAGATGAATTCCCAAGTGTTGATTTTATTGTTGAAAAATTGGACAGCAAAGGATACAACTGTAGCTTCAAATTGGGTGTAGAATTTACGTATAGAAACGTAGTGAATGATTCAAAATGTTGGCCAAAAAATGTAACACTAAAGCGTTTTTTATTCAGAAGACAAAACGTACAAATAGAAAAGTAGATTTTGTAAATAAAAATGACGTAATTACTGATTGTAATGAAATAAATTATTTGACTTCCTCGCATTGTGAGGAAAAAATTGTAAATAGAAATGTTTTACGTATATGTTTTTTGAATATTAGATCTATTTTTAACAAGGTTGAGGAATTGGAGGTTGAGTTGATTGAATTGAAACCGGATATTTTGGCATTTGCTGAGACTTGGTTAAACCAGGATAAAGATAAAGTTTTTAAAATACATGGATATGATAAAGTAGCAGTAGCAAATAGAAAAAAATCAAATGGTGGTGGAGTTGCTATATATTTGAAACAGAGCTTGAGCATGAAATCATACCCATTGCTATATGAAGATATCATGACTGAAGGGGTGTTTGAGGGTAGTGCATGTATTTTCAAAAGTGCTGAATATAAATTCGTATTTCTTGTTGTGTACCGTCCACCGCATGATAATAATTTCTACAATTTCATTGAAATATTGGAGCAATTGTTGAACCAACTCGATAGTTTGAATGTTCCTATTTTAATATGTGGAGATATGAATATCGATGGCAATATTGATTCTGTATATAGAAGATGTTTTTTTGATGTGTTGGAATCCCACAAATTGTTGAATGTTATAAAAATGAACACTAGAGTGACTCCAAATGTATCAACACAAATTGATTATGTACTGATAAGTGAGAACATAAAACAAGTACAAAGCGGCTGTATAGACACACCCTTGTCTGATCATAGATGGCTTTACATAGATATAGATGTGCATGTTAATACCAAGTTATGCATGAAAATAGAGAGAAATAGAATTACAAGACTGGGTATGGACGAATTCTTTGGAAGACTTGGCATGATTAAATGGATGGACATGGATGGTGAAAAGTCTTGTGACGAATTGTTCAATAAATTTTATAACGATTATAGATACTGTTTTGAAATATGTTTTCCAAAAAAGATCTATAAGATTAATAACTCATTTGATATGAGTTGGATTGACAATGACATATTATTGTCAAAAGAAAAATTAAAAGAAATGTATTGGAGGACTCGGCAAGTTGGTGATGAGAGAGCTAAGTTGGAGTATTGTAATGCAAAGAGACAGCACTCACAATTGGTTTCTGGTAATAGGAGGGCATTCTACCGAGATAAAATAATAAAGTCGAGAAATATCAGCAAAGAATCATGGAGAGTTGTTCACAGTCTGACAAAGGATACTTTCATCCATAATAATATGAGGTTGAAAATAGACGATGAGCCAGTTAATGATCCCATTAAGATTGCACAAGAGTTCAATAAATATTTCTATGAGGAGGTAAAGAGCCTTGTTGGTGATGAATTACACAATCAAGATATTATAGAGGATGTTTGCGAGCAAATCGATGGTCGTCAATTTCAATTAAGATCAACTTGTGCCGATGAAGTGATTGAAATTATTGATAGAGTGTGCAATAAACCAAGTGCTGGAGTTGACAATATCCCATGTAGACTAGTTAAAGCCTCAGCGCATATTATAGCTGAACCTTTGTCGTTGATTATTAATAAGTCATTTGAAGAAGGGAAGTTTCCAGAAGCGATTAAAACATCTAAACTGGTCCCAATATATAAAAAGAATGAAAAAGATGTAGTATGCAACTATAGACCTGTAGCTGTACAATCAGTCTATTCCAAAGTTTTTGAAGTTGCTTATCTGGACAGATTGATTCCATATTTGGAGCAACACCGATTGATAAGTGGTAGACAATTCGGATTCCGTAAGAAAAAAAGCACAGCAGATGCAATTTTTGCCTTATTAACTGCAGTGTACGATAAAGTAGATTGTACGGACGAGGTGTACACAATATTCTACGATATGACCAAGGCATTCGATTGTGTTAATCACAGAAGGTTGAAGCTAAAACTTGTCAAGTATGGAATCACAGGAAAACCCTTGGATTGGATAATGACTTACTTGGAAAACCGACAACAACTGGTCACTGTGAGTCACATGGGAAAGGATAATGTTATTCGACATATAAGATCACAAGTGCAACAGGATGTTAACATAGGAGTGCCGCAAGGCTCAAATATGGGTCCAGTTCTTTTCCTGCTTTTTGTGAATGATCTTCCAACTTCAGTACAAGCGGGGGAGATTTGGATGTTTGCAGATGATGTGTGTCACCTCTTAGTAGACAGGAATTCTTCTGAAGAAATTTACAAGTTGCAGCTGCATCACTAATTTTAATGGGTAGTATAATGAAATCAAAAATAAAACGCAACAAACGACGTTGGTGGGTAAAAAGATTATATGAGAATAGATTTCAGTACGGAAATAAATTGCTACGTGACATCAGATATGAAATCGACGATCCAAACTTTATTAGGATGTCAAAAAAAGATTTTGATAATCTACTGAATTTAATTCAACCAGTTATAGATAAAAGTGATACTGTAATGAGGGAAGCAATTACTTCACAAGAGCGATTGGCCCTAACTTTGAGGTTCTTAGCATCAGGCGATTCATTTGTCAGCTTGCAATATCTATTCCGAATCTCAAAACAGATTATTTCTTATATAATACCAGAAGTTTGTGATGCTCTTATCAAAGCATTAAAGGACTTTATAAAGGTGAGTACCATACTTCATAATAAGTATTGATTGTGTCCCAGTAGTAGAGCAGTCACTACATCATGGGCGTAGATCCTTAGGGGACGCGTCCCCCCCAATATTTCATGGTATAGGCTATGTCCCCCGGAAAAATTTATTGAAGTTTTCAATTATGATAGCACATTTCTATTGGTTCATTTTTTGCACAAGAATTTAGTATGTTCATCTCATTTTAGGAGTTCGTCTATTATGTTACCCAAGTATTTTGTATCTGAAACTCTATTCAAAGAATAATCTATACAATCAGAAAGATTTAAGACTTTGTTTTGAAAGTGAAATATGCTTCTTTATTTATTAAGCTATTTTCCAAAAAAATCTTCTCGACTGGGAAGCAAGCCCCCAGACTCCCTCAATGTCAAACAGCTAACTACGCCAATGAGTCGCTACAAATGCTAGGGCAATATTCTGAGAGGCGCTCTGTTATTAAAAAAGTTAGCCTAAATATACATTGCAATATTCACTTTTCATTCTATGGTTACTGATTATTGAAAAACAAGAAAAACTATCAAGTATAGGCCTATATATACTTTAATCTATTACAACACAACTATTGGTTAGTAGCTTGGAAAATAGGTTTGTTGTAATAATAAAATTAAGTATAAAGGCTATGCTAAATTTTAAAAAATTAATGTTACTTTTACATACTATTGTAGTAATTCAAGTGACACTAGTTATTTGAGAAAATAGAAAAATAGTTTGGACTTGATAGATTTTGGAACTGTAATTTGGACAACGAGTTTAGGAATTGAAAATTATTATGAAATCAGATCAGGCACCAAGATCATGAGCTACAAAATATTACCTAATTCAGCATAATAAATGTTTATTTTATTTTCAGGAATAAGTCAATGATATAAAATTAAATTCAGAATAATAAATATTTATTTTTTCTCAATAAATGTAATCAGATAAAATGTTTATATTCTCTATTGGCATCATTAACTTCTAATGAATTGATAAAGTATAGAGTAAAATTACAATCATTTGCTGAAATACAGAAAAATTGAAGAAACATTCAGGAGAAGTTTCATTATAAAAAATAATAAAAACAACAAAACGAAAATACAGTAATAATAATATAATGGAAATTCAAAAAAAGAATAGTTTGTTTTCAGGCATGCATCATGTCACAGCCCCAAAATATCTTACTATTTTTTTTCAAAATGTTGTTTATTGACTTGGATAAACAACATTATATGATAATCCTATTGCGATATCAGATAGAGAATTTTCCATTATTAAACATGCAAACTTAAAGCTGCGTTTACACCAAAGTTATTAACAAAATGTTAATAACTTAATCCTTATTGATTCTATTAGATTGAACATAACTTATCATACACATTATGAACATATATATGTGTTTGTCAAGTTCCGTTCAATCGAATAGAATCTATAAGGATTAAGTTATTAACATTTAGTTAATAACTTTGGTGTAAACGCAGCTTCAGTCATGTAGACATAATGCACAATGGTACTGAATCAAAAATATTCATATAAAACATGAAAATACTATTTACATATACAAAGACCTTATACATCTATAACTATGATACAATAAAAAATACCTAGCCTATTAAAACTACAACTCCTCCTGGTGGTCGATCATGAGCATTTCCTCATCAAGATCAAATGTAATTGTGTGAGGTGTTGTGGGAGAAGGAGGAGCAGACATTGTAGATGTTCTACAGTAGTTGTGGTGTAGGGTTGTAGTTGAGGTTGAGGGAGTGGGATTGTGG
Source organism: Nilaparvata lugens (assembly GCF_014356525.2). Taxonomy (NCBI): domain Eukaryota; kingdom Metazoa; phylum Arthropoda; class Insecta; order Hemiptera; family Delphacidae; genus Nilaparvata; species Nilaparvata lugens. Next base: position 57,772,113 of record NC_052504.1, on the reverse strand, counting down.
GATGTTAAAGGATGATTGATTGTGGAGAAAGTTGAGGGGATTGCAGGTGAGGAGCTAATAAGATGGTTGAACCCTCCAGTGTCAGCTTTGAATAATACATTTAATATTTCTCTTTTCACATAAGGAAGAATGCGTTCATCATATTTTCTCATTTCATTTGCAACGTGCAGTGCAAATGAATTGAAAGCATCTTCAATAGGAACATTACTGCTTGATTTTTTCAATATTTGAAATGCCTCCAAAAACATTTCATTCTGGGGGTCTGATGAACGTTTTCTTTTTCTTTTTTGAGCTCCTTCTTCATCCATAGAATGAGACTCTTCAGTAGGCCTAATTTCAGGAGCTGGCTCATCTACATCCAGTCTCTGAGATGCAGCTCCCTCTTCTGGATTTTCATCCTGTAAAAACAATATTACAGTAATGTATTAATACAGCGATATATATATATATATATTTTTTTAAATTTCAGTTACCATCTTCAAGTGGAGAATGGGAATCGATATCAAAGGAGTTTGAAGAAAAATGGAATTTCCCCCATGTACTGGGGGCAATGGACGGGAAACATGTCCAGCTACGAGCACCATGGAACAGTGGCACTGAATACTACAATTACAAACATTTTTTTAGTATTGTGCTATTTGCCTTGGTTGATGCCAATTACAATTTTCTGTATGTAAATGTTGGCAGTCCTGGAAGATTCTCAGATGGGGGTGTTTTTAAAAATACTGAGCTGTATAGAAAACTAGAAAATAGGACACTTAATATCCCCAGTCCAAAACCATTACAGATTCCCTACAGAATAGAAGTTCCTTACTTCATCTTGGGTGATCAAGCTTTTGAACTTAATGACTACACTATGACACCATTTAGAGGAACTCCACATGCAGGTTCAATTGAACGAATATTCAATTATAGATTGTCCAGGGCACGCAGGGTAGTCGAAAATACCTTTGGAGTGGTCAGTTCAAAGTTTGAGGTTTTGTTGAAGCCCATACGACTTCAACCAGAAAAGGCCAAGATTGTAGTTTTATCTGTTGCATATTTACACAACTACCTACGAAAACAAACATCTTCAAATCAATTGTACATGCCCAGTGGAATGGTGGATAGAGAGGAAAGTGGAGAGTTAATCCCAGGAACATGGAGACAAGGACAAATATCTGGTAGCTTGATACCACTTGGACATACACCAAGAAGATCTGGCATTGCATCTAAAAACATTCAATTACATTTAGCTCGACACTTTTCTACAAATGGCTCAATCCCATGGCAAAACAACTATTCGTAATAAATATTGATTATAGCACAATAGCACTAATACTTAAGTAGTATGAGTACATATACTTGTTAAATATATTTAGATTTTTGTTAGATTTTGGATTTTACTAATAAGTTGAATTATTTTATAAATGATGGATTATTACAATACTATAGATACCATTCTTTATTCTTATGAATTAGGTACTGACAACCAACATTTGGACTCACTTTCCTCTATAGGACTAGGCTATATACCTACTAAAATTCTTATTGAACAACAATAAAATTTATCAAGTAGCTTACCCATTTTTGATTTCATCAAAACACAACTAGTTTTATTAGAGCCATTTTTAAGTGGCACTAGTTGTATTTCGATAAATAATAAAAATGGTTGAATTTATTAACAAGTTATTTACTTGTTGAATTTTACTGTGTTCCAACATATCGACTAATTTAATGAAAATTAGTCCATGATTTATTACTGCATCCGAACCACAAATGAAATAAGCAAATCTTACTTTACTTTCCAACGTGTCCATTGTATCTTTTGGAATGCTCTTGTCACCAAGAAACTGCTTGAAAAGATCGTATGCAAACCACTTGCTTTTGTAAACGTCATCTCCACCTGTAAATTTGAAAGATTAATGAAAATTATGTTTTATATGAGCTTTATAGTTTTTAATAATTTAATCAAATGTTATTGTAGTGCTGTGATTTTGTTGATATAAATGGAAAAAAATTAAGTGAAAAGACAAATAAAGATGAATTATTGTCCAGTTGCTGAGTATTTGGCTCAATCTTTTTTAGAAAATATAATAATAAAATGTATCATTATGAAAAAATGTGATGTCAGATTTTTAACACAATTAACTGTAAAATAAGTTTATATGAATTACATTTTAATGTTGTTTTGGACAAACATTCTACATTTATATTATTTCCCTTAATTATACTTTGGATAAGAAATGTGAATTAAAGTTGTGAGTCTTTATATTCATGCATATTCATTAAATATTTCCTTGCATAAGGACAAAAGTTCATGTTGTATCACATTTTTATCAGTTTCAGAATTATAGTACTTGAAAAAGTGAGTATGAAGTTGATGATTTTTTTCCTTCTCTGCATGAATGATGAAAAAATGGAAGAGTGGAAGATTTCGTCTGAATTTCAGTTCCCCTGCTGAAACGAAGCCCCACTGGTATTTGTTGGCTGTTAATTAAGATGTACAATATAGTGTACTTTATGTAAAATTAAATGAAACAGTTTCCAGACCTTTAGCTAAAGTATATTTTTTTAAGATATGTGACGAAATACGCAAAACTTGGTCCCGAAAAACAAGTTTCCAAGGTTTGAAGCAGATTTACCATACTAAATGTACAATAAACACAACATTTTTTTAAGAAAAAAAGAAATTCAGACAAAATCTTTCACTCTGTATAACTTGGTAAATAAGTATTTTTGGACCTATATTAATTAAAACTTTTTTCATCTTTTGATGTGAGGAATCACGCCCTGATTATGGGCACTTTTTTTCAGATCACCCTGTTTAAACTAATAAGACATGATCTTTACAGGGCATCAAAATTACTTAAAAGATAAGCCCAAAATCGGCGTTTTATCAGAGATTTTCTGTGTTCTCAACACCTTTTAGGAGATCAAATCACAAAAAAACCATATTTGGTATACTGCATGTTTAGGTAGGTAGTAAAGAAAATGTTGAATAAGAGGGGTTTAAATTTATGCTAGTGATAAAAAGTCTACCTTATTCAATTTCCAAATCTGGAAAGCAATATAATGCCACAATCAAGATTTCAATTAATTGAAAAATTAGAGTAAAAGTGAATAACATTACCAGAACCAGTTACCAAGCTGCTTTTATGCCGGCTCTTCTCTCTTCTGTACGACCCCAATAGCGATGCAATTTTTTTCTTTACATCTTTAACTGAGGTTCTCGAAATTTCAGATAACTCCTTCCACGCATCCTCCCGCAAATTTCTATTCATATACTTGGGATTTTTAGTGTCCCACAAAATAGGCAGTCTTCTGTACCCATCAATTAAATTAAAAACTTCATTATTGTCCATTTTCAACTCTGCTAATAGGTACACAATGATAAATTACAATAAAATTCTCTAAACGATTAGCCTAAAAATCTAAAAAACTTAAAAATCTTAATCTAAAAATTACTCAAACTCTAATTCAATTATTCAATGAATCTAAATTGATTCTAAAATCTAACCTTTTAGAACTAATAAGGTTGAAGAAGAAGATGGCGTCTGCTTTGTTTACGTTTTGCCTCACCCGTATGGCAAAAATCCGTCCACACGTACATTCAATGCTCGCCCGAGGCGCCTTTGAGCACGCCAAAATACCGACAGGGTTCTGGTTCGCACACATGCCTCAGCGAACAGTGTCCACACGTGCGAATGCAAGCGAATGCAAATGTTTCTATGGGGCCGCGGAATTGGAAATATCTGGAACTCAAAATATCAATTTTAAAAATGTCCTATGCTTGAAAACTAAGCATATTTGCCAGACAGCGAAATTGGAAATATCCGGAGCTCGAAATATGTTGCTAGGCGGAATTGGGAGTATCTGGAACTCAAATTATTTGTTTTTCAGATGGCGGAATTGGAAATATCTGGAACTCAAAATATCAGTGGGAGTCCTGGTAATGTGTTTGTTATTAAAAAATAATTAAAAATAAAGCACGAGATATAAAATTTTTAATTACTACATATAACTAACAAATCCTTTACAATATAAATAATACATAGACACTATATACATAACTTAGAATTGAAACCTGAATAGTAAAATCTTTCCTATTTCACTATTGTGATCTTGAATGATAACGGCTACTGTAATTATGATAGGAATAATACTACAACCTCTAAAAATATGTTATTAGCAAAAATATATATTTACCTTTTGATGAAACGAGCATCTTCCGCCTGCATTATTATGCATTTCAATAGTTTAGCATTCCAGCAAAAATTTAACAACAGTGTAAAATCAATACGATAGTTGACATTATTTTTTGACAGCCCCAAACATGCATCCAAAAACGGGGGAACCCCAACTGTTCGATGGGAGAGCCGATCGACAGTAAACAGAGATGGCCTTGAAGTTCCTAGCGTTCCACAATTCCACTATGAATACTTTGAAGTAATGCGCATGCGCTGGATCGACCAATAGAATTTACACGCGCGACTAGCCATTACATTTCAAAATTGCTAATACTTTGAAGTAATGCGCGTGCGCTGGATCGACCAATAGAATTTACATGCGCGACTAGCCACTACATTTTAAAGCCTAGGTTTCTCTTGACGTAATCACGCAAAAGTCTGCTGCAGCTATTGCTAGGGAAGTGTTTTCTCTGACTTCACGCGCGCAATCTCTGTAATTCCCTCTGCGTCGCGCACTCAAGAATTTTACTAGTAATTCAATTGTTCCAAAAAATAATAATGCTAATAGGTTTCAACTTGATTCAAATCAAATCATTTATTTGCCATACAACAAATACATATTCAAAACGAATAAAAGAGAATACATAATTTTATAAACAAAAGTATAAAATAATAAAACAGAAAGTAAGCATAAATAATACCAAAATCATAATTAGATACTTTTCATTAACTGTTTTGATCAATTTTTCATAATTTTTACTTCAGTTCTTGAACTTGAATTTTTTCTAGGGGAGAGGAATAAACAATTTTCCCAAATATTCAGGGATGTATCTCCCCTGTTAACGATGGAAATTAGGCTACCCCCATTTATCATAACCGGGAAATTTTAAGGGTAGAAGAAGCTGCTGGTGCATTGTTTAAGGATATGAACTACTATAGGTGGCCATACTTGTCTTCTCAACCACATACTTGAAACTCAATAAACTATGATCAACTCTGAAAAAATATAAGCTACATTGAATTTCTTCAAAATAATAGATGGTGAAAAGTAACAAAATTGACTCACTTTAAAGTGCTATCTTTTTATTTTCATGCTATCTCAGTCCATATATATACTAGACCATTCACTGTCTAGCTTATAATTTCATAATTATCATTGTGCTATTCTCTCATCTCCTAGATATTTGTTCGACTCATACAATATAAAGAAAGCTAACTAAGTAGTTGCTGAATGGGCCACGAAATAAATGTAGGTCTCATTTCGCTGGGGGGGGGGATACATCCTCATATCCCCCCTGGATATGCCACTGACACAACAGCACAGGACAGAATTTACTCTGATGGACAGTATTAGAGGAGGCTGTGGTTTATAACTGCGCGAGGTCTACTATTCACAGAACAGTACCTCATAAAACAAAATGTATTGAAAGCCTAAAATATTCCCTAAACTTGGTATCTTTATCAAACAGATGCCTGGTAATCACAATTATAGAAAACCCTTCTTATCCCCAGTCAATAAAAAGTTCAATGGGTTTTCATTTACAAAATTCATTAATAGATCATTAGCTACAGCAACATGTTGGACATCTATGTTGCCTATGACTGAAAATATAATCGCGCGCTGCGAGGTTGCTGTCAGAGAAAACACCCACTTTTTTATCACACACGCGTGATTTTCGCGTATCACGGTTGACAGAACCCACAATAACGCTGCGTGGTTCAGAGAAACCTAAACTTAAAATAATTGCTAATACTTTGAAGTAATGCACATGCGCTGGATCGATCAATCGAATTTACAAAAATTGCTAATATTCTCAAGCATGAGCAACGATCAACAAGAACCTATTATGTTAACATATATTATGTTATGTTATTATATGTGTAGACTTGGTTTGACCGAAGTATAATACTAGTAGTTCTGTGAACAGTAGACCTCGCACAGTTTATAAACCGCAGCCTCCTCATATACTGTCCATCAGAGTAAATTCTATCCTGTTGTGTCGTGTCGGCAAGATATCGGTGTGAAAACGGCTAATGGCTGTTCGGGTTGGTGTATCAAAAATGCTAACATCAAAAGCTAATCTCCTTCAAGACATACTGGCAACAGGACAGCCCGAGTTCAAAGCAGAGAAAATTTGAGAGCCAATACTATGGTATTTTAGTTATTAATTGCATGCGTTATTGCACGCAATCAATAATTCATTTAATAGTGCATAAAAATTGCATTCAATGAGGCATGCAATCAATAGTCTACACAGCTGATGATTTCTTTCCCAAGTTACATTGAGATATGCGTCATGGCATGCAATTTATATTATAATCCACTCAACAGCTGATTTATGATGAATAATTCTATAGTCTGATTTTTACTCTAATATATTGGCGTACGAAGGAGGCTCCTTTTTCCTTTTATATTATCCTTGAAATTTCCAAAAACCTTGTATATACGTCGACGCACAATTTGAAAAGGAATATCTGTCAAATTGCATGAAAATCTATTACCGAGTTTCGTTGTAAATGCGCAACATATGAACATTTAAACATAAAGAGAAATGCCAAACCGTCGACTTGAATCTTAGACCTCACTTCGCTCAGTCAATTGATAGACCTGCAGTTTTACTTATGCTAGGATCGAAATTTCAGGTGGGTTCCCAACCACGGAGACGTGATTATGCAGCTCATAATTTTCTGAGCTGGCCTATGAGATCCTACGTTTATTCATTTATTCAACGAAGATTTAATCGATGATATTAATCGAACAACAGCTGTTTTTCTTCAATTTACATTGATATATTAAATTGCTTGCGTCATTGCATGCAATTTATAATCCTCTCGACAGCTGATCTATGATGAATAATATTCTAGTGTGATTTTTACTCTAATATTGGTGTATGAAGGATGCGCCTATTCCATTTATATTATCCTTGAAATGCAAAATTTCCAAAAGCCTTGTATATACGTTGACCCACAACTTAAAAAGGTACCTGTCAAATTTCATGAAAATCTATTACCGCGTTTCGCCGTAAATGCGGAACATAATTATAAACATAAAGAGAAATGCAAAACCGTCGACTTAAATCTTAGACCTCACTTTGCTCGGTCAATTATGTTCCTATATATTGTTTATTATATATTATTTACTACATCTATATAGGCCTATTGCTATACAGTTTATACAAGCACACTATATTCAAATTGCTATACAGTCGAGCCTCTCTATAACAAGCCACCACTTAATAAATTCTTCTAAGCAACAAATATTTTTACCTTGTCCCATGACATTTCAGAATTTTGGCTCCTTATTTTCTTCTATAACGAATTTTGGACCTCTCAACTACAAAGTTATCTCTCTTCACTTCAACATACAAAATGTAGTGTGAATAAGAAGCCAACAGTCAGAATTGTTTAGTTTCAGCAGAAAGGTCAATAAACTAAAAATAATGACAAGTTCAGGTAGGGAGAAGATAGGATGGTAAACAGTGAATAGAGTTTGAAACACATGTTGGAAATTGAATGCAAGTTACTGGAAATAGAATTTCAAAAACCTGTCATTCGTAGAACAGGCAGGTAGACAGGACTTTCCCATCCTTCTGCTTTTGTCACACATTTCAATTCTTAGAGCTGATGATGATGATGATGATGACTGTGACGAATCTGAAGAGAAGAATCCGTCAGATCAAGAAGTTCTACAAGCTTTCAAAATTATCAGGCGAGGATTACAACTAAAAATAGTGTAGACTACCAGACAACATTTTCAACTGTTTGAATAGAGATGTGAGTCATTTATTGAACGTGATGTTTTACTCAAATGCAAAATTTAACCGAAAATTACTCACTTTTTCAAGTAAAACGTTAGAAAATGGAAAAATTGAGTCATTATAGTAACTATTTATAGTAAAGTTATTGACAAAATTACTTCTTATTCTCTTATCCGATTTCCCATGGAATAATGTGTTCTATATCCTGTATACACTGTATAAAATATGAATAAGGAAGAGAGTTCCGTAGTTTAGTATAAGATATTTCAGAGAACTTTAAATTTAATTTTTTTCCTACTCACACTGGCGATCAAGAGTCATCTCACGCCAGTGGTTTTTTCCCTTACCATCTACTATCAAATTATTGAATTGTATTATCATGCTGAACTTTATTTGAATTCTGCATTATGTATTTATGTGTCTGTGTGAAGTATTTAATATCTTTTATAGATTCATAAATAAAGTGATATTGAATATTTTTCATATTGGTCTCATTCGATGGAGCCCATTCCTATACTATTCTCATAATTTGTCTCAAAAAATTCAACCGTGAGAGACTTTAAAAGTTTTCAAATTTGGCAGGCCAGCTCCACTACGTCCAGATTGGAAAAAAGTGTGAATCAATGAAAACAATTCTGGGCTTCAGTTCTATACCATTTTCATAGTTTGGGATCAAAAATCATGCTGTCAGCGGAGGAGAAGGATGTAGGTAATGAGGTCCTTTGCTGCCCCAGGTAAGAATTATTGAAGGAAACTGTGATGAGAATTTATGAATCAAGTCTTCAGCTATCACATTAAACTTTCATAATTTGGGCTCAACTAAGATGCTGCCAGAAGACGGAATGGTTGTAAGTAGCCAGGTCCTTTGCAGCCTCCAGAGAAGAACTATTTTTAAAATATGATGAATTCCAATAGGATAACGCATCATGCCATCATATTACGTTCATCCATCATATTACCTCATAATTTCCGCTCGACAAGTACATGGTACGCTCTCAACAGAAGTTAGCACGTCTGCGAAGTTGGCCCGGATGATGTCAGCCCTCTCAATGAAAGTGTTATAAATCATTAGTTTAGCGTTAGTTTAGGTTTGTTTTAACAAATTTGACGTTTGTTTGGGTTTCTAAATACCAAATTTGAAAGTTTCAAATTTTCCGGGCCAACTTCACACTAGCCCGGAAATTTTCACAAAATTAGTTGAAAATAGTCTAGATCGTTGGTTTAAGTTTGTTTTGACAAATTTGACGTTTGTTTAGGTTTCTGAATACCAAATTTTTGGAAACTTCAAATTTTCCGGGCCAACTTCACACCAGCCTGGGAATTTTCATAAAATTAGTTGAAAATAGTCTAGATCGTTAGTTTAGCGTTAGTTTAGGTTTGTTTTGACAAATTTGACATTTATTTAGGTTTCTAAATATCAAATTTGGAAGTTTCAAATTTTCGTCCGGGCCAACTTCACACCCCAGCCACAGACCACATTAATCAATGGAATTGGTTGAAAACTGTATAGATCGTTAGTTTAGCTTATAATAGATAAGATTTTAGCTTATAATAGGGTATAGACTAATAGATTGGAACCCACCAGTCATGTAAGTGGCTTCTTATACATTCATATCTCCTATTGTAACAGTCATGAAAGCGTTTCTACGTGTACTGCTGAGGTGAATAGGATTTTTATTAGAAGTTGGCAGTGCATTCTTTCAAAATCATTTTTTTCCATTATATCAATGGAACTATTGCTCATATCTATCAGGAACTATAGAACTATTGTGTCTGCATCCAGAACTATCGTTTTCTAATGTACTTCTGACAAATGTTCTGCTAACTTCACACTGACCAATAGTGTCTGTAATCTTGTTATTCTTCAATAGGCTTAATTACAGCATTATAATATAGCATTATGACTATTCAACATTGAAGAATATTATCTACCTCTAAACAGAGTATTAAAATATGCTTATTATTACAATTATCTGTACTTCTATAAATGAGTGTGAGTGAAATATAATATTGACTGCAGAAAATTTTCTTCATAATAATATCGATTGAGAAATTCACCAGGAATGAGTTTTTTCACGTGGTTTAATAACCTGAATAGTTGAAACATAATATATACATCGAAAGTGGGCTTTATAATAATAATATATATATATATATATATATATATATATATATATAGGCTGACGTGAGACCGGCTAGTCGATGGGTGAAGATGTCAAAAACAAATGCCATAATGGAGATACAAGTCACATGTCATGGTCTCGAATAAAGAGAAGCAGACATAGAGCGAATGGCGCCGAAATGAATACCCTACTCTTCAAACAAAAAAGTAGAAAGGGCACTCCGTGCTACGAGCATGGTCATGCTAATCAGTGTTGTCTTGTGGACAGTGTTGGGGAAGGCCAAGCAGGTTAATAAATTCGTCAGTGTCCACAACGATAAAGATGACTTTTGGCGCACTAATGCAACAATATGAGCACAGACGCTAATAAGGGGCATACGTCTGAAAGAATTCTGTCTCTGAATCCAACCAACCATATACTAATGTACCATAGCTAATATTTTTCTATTTGAAACAGTCTACATTATTTCAAAGATTTTCAATAGAAGGGTTCCCAAGAATTTTGTAGAAAGAAAGCCGACAGTTGGTGACAATGTTGAGGAATGGAGAAAGAAGAAGGATGCACTTGTAAAAATCTCTGTATGTCCGCCACCAGCAGTACCTGCATTCAGATGAATTCAACATAAAATATAGCATTTATTCAGCATTTATAATAGTTGCGATTCAAAGTTCTATCAAAATTATATAAAAAACCGCGGTTTTCTCAAAAACCACTCCAACAATTTTGATCAAGCTCATAATATAAATTGACATTGGTAAGATCATCACCTGCCACAAGTGCCATATCTGTGAAGGTGCGTACAGATATACGCGCCGCGAACATGAACAATTCACTTTTAATCAGCTGACTATATCTGTATTTTCACAGAAACAGAAAGATACAGATATAAAAAGCTTGGCATCAGCTGTTTCGGATGGACACGTTAAGTCATCGGTCCCGGCTGCCTAAAAAGCAGTCGTTAGGTCATGTCAGAGGCCCTGAAATTGATCAGTTGCGACCTGAAAACTCTGTCACCAGACCTGAGCCAGCCAGGTAACTCGACATTATTATTATTATTAGCTGATTAAAAGTGAATTGCTCATGTTCGCTGCGCGTATATCTGTACGCACCTTAAGAATTGCAGGTGCTCCGCCTTATCCATGTAAATTTTTATTTTCCATTTCTAATTTCTGAGCGAGCCGAAGGTGAGCAAAGCTCTTATACATGAAATTGTTATTATTTGTTGGGATACTCCTCCTAGACCGTTCGACCAATGGTCATGAAATTTTGCAGAGATATTAAGTTGGACACGGTGACTGCTACTAGCAAATAATATTCTTTATCCGACTTCAGGACTTCTTATTGATTTTTAATAAATTCAGGAAGGTTATTGTGTTATCTTTATTTGAAAAAGTATGAAACATTTTGTCCAATATCCTTTTCCACTGAAACTTCGAGGTCAACATTTGAAGTCCAAGACTTAAAAACCAGAAAATCCTTTAAGCCACGTTTACACCAAAGTTGTTAACAAAATGCTAATAACTCAATCCTTATAGATTCTATTAGATTGAACGGAACTTGACAAACTCATATGATCATCATGTGTAACTATGATAAGTTATGTTCAATCTGATGAAATCTATAAGGATTAAGTTATCAAGATATTGTTAATAACTTTGGTGTAAACGCAGCTTAAGAGCATTTAATTTATTATATGGAATTCTAAATAATAATATTCATGCCAGATTTCAGCAATTTGAAAAATTGCCATGTTCCATGCAATAGAAAAAGACTTCTTGGTGAAAAAAATCTTGTGAAAAATTATGCTGCTCAATTGATGATTAAATTATTATTTTTGAGCTCTACCAACTCTTTCTTCTTTCAACTGTTTCTTATTTCTTTGTATAAACATATTTTTCATACCCCTTTTTATACCCCTTCACTAACTTACCTGAATCTAACTAAAATACTGTTCTCTTCTAATCTTATTAGTTATACTGAATCGTTGAGAATATTTAATTAAGTTCGTTATTATTTTCTTCTGTTTTCCTTTTTAATTGTAAAACTATAATTATTATATAACTACACGGACACGGACACGTAAGGACAGGACATAATTCACTCTGATGGACAGTATTACAAGAGGCTGTGGTTTTGAACTGCGCGAGGTCTACTGTTCATTGAACTACTAGTCAGCTGATCAATTTCAAAATAATAATACATCACAATGTGGTAGGTTAAATCCAAATTCATATCACATATGGATTTCAAATCATAGTCCTAAACCGAGGTTTATTGTGATAGTGGTTTATTACAATAAGGCTTTGAGCCAAGTTTGCTCAAACCTCTGTTCACACGACACCAACTTTAACACAAACCTTTATTATAAACTAAACCATATATAAATATTCTATATGAAGTCTTTGAAGTGTTTATAAACTTGAGATGAATAGTAACTCAAGCCTCCTCCTCCTCCTCCTACTCCTTCTCCTCCTTGACCTCCTCCATCACCTCCTCAACCCTCCACCTACTCCTCCTCCTCCCCCAACTACTCCTCCTTCACCTCCTCATCAACCCCTCCTTCTCCCCCACCTACTCCTCCCCACCCTTCTCTTCCTCCTCCTCCTCCTCACCCTACTCTTCCTCCTCCTCCAACTATTCCCCCTCCTCCTCAACTCCTCCTCTCCCTCTTCTACCTTCTCCTTCGCCTCCTCCTCCTCTTCCTCCTCCTCCTCGCCCACCTACTCCTCCTGCATTACAGATCTGACTCGACTAAAGTTATAAAAATTATAATGTACAGCAGACAGCATTGGAATATTCAAGAAATAGATTGAGAGTCATAAGAAAATATGATTGGACTAATGTGAATAATAGTGCTTACTATTTAATTTATAAAATCTATCACTTTATTTTTTAATCACACAATAATTATAATACAACTTGGATAAAATATAAAAATGAAAAATATAAATGAATGTTTAAATATAGATTGAAATACAAACCTCAGTACCCTTTTAAATTATTTTATCACAACATGATTCAGATATTAAATACCATTTTCAAGTTTGAAAATGAATCTGAATGTTTCAGACTTGAAAATGGCATTTAATGTACGAATCATGTTGTGATAAAATAATTTAAAAGAGTACTGAGATTTGTATTTCTATTTATATTACAAAAAGCCCTAAAGAAAAAGACAAATGAGTGTTTATATGTGATTGAGAAACTACTAGACCAATAAATTATTATGAAAGTTTGGGAATATGTTGTGTGAATAAGTCTTAAGTCTAGTAACACACACATCAATTTTTGAACTTTTTTATGCCATCCTAATAAATTTGATTAAATTGAACAAAATTTGACAAACATATATTATGATGTGATCATGAGTTTGTCAAGCTCCTGGTAGAGTTTATAAGGACGAAAAAAAATTGTTCATTCAAAAATTGATGTGTGTGTAGTTAGACTTTGGACGTTCGATAAAAACTTGTTAGAATTTTTATTGTACAACCAAAACTTGAAGTAGCTTTTAGACACATTGATTCTATATCGTGGACGTGCATTTTCAATTATTTGCTCCAGCTGCTTGCCAGCAGTAACATATTGCCATTTAAAAGCCAAAACATAAACTCCCACACATTTTCTTTTACCTTTGAACCAAATAAAATACAATTTATTAGGTCATGTTTATTTATGACTCGACTGCCTGTGTATCAGCCTGCAATGTAAACGCAATGCTGTGACAACGTCCCATGTTCATGAACATCACAATGTCCTACTTTTGTTTCTGTTTGTCTGGTAGGAATATGCACTCGAAGATGTGAGACACTCCCTAAAGTAGGAACTTTGAATAATTTTACCCATTGAATAGTCAATATTGTAAATAAGGATATTTATTTAAAAAAACTCTTATTTTTCTGAAATACAAAAGTTTTTCAAGTTGCCCGATTTGAAAAAAATGTCATAATTAGTTTGTGGTTTATTTCTGGTTCAAAATTTTTCTTAATAACTCAATATCTTCAAGTTTTGAGAGTTTATTGAATGTCATCATTCTATTATATTCGGTTTTTAATCAAATAAAAATTTTTAGTTTTATTTCTGGATTGAAAAAATAACTCAAATCAATTCAAGAGGATAGCATAACCTATCATTTTTATTCATTCATAACTCCACCTTCATTGTATTATCATTCATCCCATCATCATCACCTAGGCTTACAATACTTCTACAAAGTCGCCTTTGTAAAATAATAAATAATCAATATTATTGATTGATAAATTAACAGGATTGGCTCGTCAAGTGCTTCAAAGGCCTAGAAATCTTTCTAGTTTGATCACCGTATGACTTGTTTATCAATAATCACCTCGGTCGGTCTTCTAAAGCTGCGTTTATACCAAAGTTATTAACAAAATGTTTATTTTTCCGTCCTTATAGATTCTATTAGATTAAACGGATCTTGACAAACACATAGGCACATCATTTGTATGATAAGCTACAGTATGTTCAATCTAATAGAATCTATGAGGAAGGAAAAATAAACATTTTGTTAATAACTTTGGTGTAGACGCAGCTTTAGCTAGCCACTGAAAAGCCTTCCAACGGATACCACCAAATAGTAGCAAAACTGCCTTAAATATTACTAAGAATATTTCTGATATGAATTATGGAGTTGTCTGATACTTTCATTTAGGATGAAACTTTCATTACACATAGGATGTCTAATCTGGCAAGTCAAGCAGTTTATTCAGATCCAGTTATTGCAGATTCGGCTCATAGTTTCCAATACCGTACCTATGATTGACTCTTATTGGTAGAGATACGGTATATTTAACTTTGAATATCATATTTTTACCCTTTTGAAAATGAATATTTTTACAAATTTTGAATTTTATTTGGGAAGCTGTCAATTGTAATTAGGAATTGTGAATTGTAATTGAGAAATAGTAAGATGTAAGTTACTTGGGAAGTTGTTAATTGAAGATTAGAAAATAATCCACTTGTCCAACGTCATATTCCATACTTGCATTCTTTGCATGAATTTTAATTCATGAACAAGATCAACTGGATTTTCAATCAGATTTCTTAATTAAAACAGAAACTTCTGACTAACAAATCTTATTACCGCATCTCAAATTGAATTCATACTTTCTCAAATACAATTTACTATTCTTAATATTACATGATGTGATAACTTCTAAAATACAAATGTCTATTCTCAATTATTACAATTGATACTTTCTTGAAATTTAAAAAGGTATAGATTATTACAAGTCTGGTATAGGTAATACCTACACATTTATAATCAATTCAACCAGATTTTAGCTAATACTTAGCCGTGATAAAAAATAACCATTTAATAACAATAATAATGCTTTTATTAAATCAAGAGCTTTTACAAACACAATGTTGAATTAATACAATATAAAATACCTTTAAATAATAACTTATCCACTGAGTAAACTGAATTCCATTCAATCACAACAATACATGAAAAAGGATTGTCTGTTTCATTGTTAAATCATGACTAAGTGCCAAAAGCCGGTTAAATTTTAATCGTGATTAATTCCAGGAGAGCCTATCAGACAAACCGTCTTATAAAAAATGCCTTTTCTGATTGGTTCTCGTGAAATTAATCACGGTTAAAATTTAGCCGGCTTCTGTGCAACTAACATTAATTAGAGATTATTAATATAAAATTTATCAAACAAATATGAGAAAAATAACATTGTAACAAATCATCTGTCTGTAATAATCATTTTAGTAAAAATAGAATATTGCTATTACCCGATTTCATTCTTTACCTATTCTTCCAGTTTTTTTTAATAATGCAATGTTTCCAAATACCGGTAACATTGCCTATTAAAATTACGCCAAAGATAAGGCTAAAAACAGCGTTTTGAAGTGCATTATTGCATTTCAAAAATTACACAAAGTACATCTAATTGAAATTTTGTGAAGTTTATAACAAGATAAGCAATGCAATTATTACTGATAAGAATGTACTAGAATAATAATGTTTTAACAAAGTGAAACCGGTGATTAGGTTAGTGATTAGTTTCCATAATGGGCCTACATTTTTAATTCATAATAAATTATTTTAAGTTGCTGTACTACTAACAAAGAATCTACTTTATTATTGTAGCTACAATACATACAGCCTATCTAAATAATCTTCTACATAATTTATTTTATACATTAATACAAATAAATGTGAAAATGATTCAAACTTTTCTTTTAGCTAGCTCTACGTAACGTATTAAATATATATTGTTTTAAATTATTTTCATATAAGTATGTTAAGTTTTAAATCAGTTACCTTTGATTAAGCATGTAAGCAATAAACAGTAACATAACCTTTAAACCGTGAAGTGTAAAGCCACTGTGGTAAAGCTTTTACAGAGTGGAAACGTGGAACGATCCTATCGTTCCACTCAAGTTTATTTTATTTTATTATTTTACAAAGGCGACTTTCTAGAAGTATTTTAAGCCTAAGTGGTGATGATGGGATGAATGATAATACAATGAAGGTAGAGTTATGAATGAATAAAAATGATAGGTTATGCTATCCACTTGAATTGATTTGAGTGCACTTTTCAGTCCAGTAATAAATAAACTTGAAATTTTGAATTTTGATTAAAACCCGAATATAATAGATTGATTACATTCAATAAACTCTCAGAACTTGAAAATATTGAGTTATTGAGAAAAATTTTGAACCAGAAATAAAACATAAACTAATTCACTGAAAGCACCACCCACTGATGGGTGGTCTGACCATGATAGATGAGTGCACATACACTTGCAAGTGGATTTCAGTCACCGGGAAGTGAGTTTGCAGCTTATCTCTGTTTTTTCAAGGGAACTAGCCTGAAAAATTCACCTTTCCGACGGGAGAATTATCAGCTTGTCCCTGATTACAAACTGTGCTTCAAAACTGAGGGCAACCACTCCTAAACTACAGCTTTTAAAATGTTTTACAGAATATGGCAGAAGTGTGATTTGATATAATTCATTTACGAGATAAGAAGACCAAAAAGCTGTAAAGGTGGCTCCACAAACTATGCTAAATCCAAACACATGCGTGCCGAAAGACTCCTTCATACTGACGTTGAGTTTTTCTTTGAGGCAGACCTTCGGATTTACCGTTTAGAGTGGAGCCGCATTTCATTGATTACCGAAGAACTGAGAGGAATAATCATTTTCCGATTTCGTTTTAGCCTTCGTAAACAAGCATAATGGTACTGGGGCTACTCTTTGTAGGGATATTTATATAGCGTTGAAAATCCATTGATAAGAAGGAATTACTCTTGCAAAATAAGTAGGGTATCAGTTACTTGTGCATTACTAGTTCAACATCCACATTGCCAAGCCAAGCTTGTTTGTTGTTGTGTATAAATTTTCAGCCGCGTTATTGTTCATTGTCCATTTGTACAAAAATTGATCAACATCAAGCAGTATGTTAGTGATCTTTAGAGTAGGTTACTGTCAAAAATATAGAACAACTATTAGGTCTATTTTACATAAGGACACCAGAGACCGACCAGTTTTGTTAGTGAGTAAAGCAAGCTAGCACATCAGTGAGACACCAGCTGGTCGAGAAACTCTGGTTCCCGCCACAAAGTAGAAGATTACTTCTTACTTCTTCTCTGTGTACCCGCTAACTAAATCTAGTATCCCTAGAGTGATGAACGCATTATGCATTAATTCTCCACCACTCGCTCGGACACTTGGTGTACCAACCTGGTGTCTCAATGTGATAAGGACCTTCATCCTCACCTATTTTACATTTTCGACACTATTAATATAATTTTTATCAAATTACAAAAAAAATCTGGGCAGCTCACCTTTGTTTTGACACAGACTGCATGTAAATATGATCCTGTACAACGTTTCCAGTGGGTGTTTTTCAAAGTAGATCTAAGTAGACCTATTTTAATATTAATCTTTCACTCTTTCTGGGGAACATTTACAATCTGCTGATTTTTTGTATTTATTTTTATGAGGATTTTTTTGTAATTTCTTGTAAAACATTTACAGCGAAGAAAACGTCTATAAGCTGTGTGAAAAGGTGCAAGAACAATGTTGTGATACAATGATTGGAAAATGCTACGCTGTGTTCGTTTCTAATGATGAGAGGCGAGTGCCGCTGTGGCAGCAGAGCGCTGGAAATGGTCCAGAAAAATTGGTATTTTGGGTAAGTTTTTGTATTTTTCTAGGGTATCATCCCTAGTTTTGATTATGAGTATTTGATTGGCATTTTGCATATGCTTCACTGCATCACACAACAGCTCTTTTTGAAAAAACAACATATATATGGGCCTTAATTTTATTAGAAAGCTATCTACTAAATTGAAAAATTTTGATGATATCCGTGTTTTTGAGGAGGAGTTGAAGAGCTTATTGATGTTCCATACCACGGCAGAGTTTGTGTGTAGAGAGGGTTCCTTTGTGTGTTTTTTTCTCCTTTTTTTTTGTTACCGTATGTGAAATTTTGACAATTTCTATACTCTGATAAGAATCTAGGAAGCTATTGGAAACAAACAAGTGTTGGGGCTCACTTTTACCGCACATATCAACTTGTGCATGGTCAGTGTGATGAGCTGATGAAATGGTATGTAATCCATGCGCTTGGCTGGATTCAAACCCATGACTGCACTGGCATCAAAGATTGACGAGCCCTCCGTTCATTCATTTGATTGAATGAGACACCGTGAAAATTCTTATAAAAAGAATTTATAATAAATTTACTTGTACATCACATTGTGAAAATCTTCTCATAAAATTATATGAAAACGTTGAAAAGTTATTAGAGATCTTTGAAGAAAAAAAAATAACACTTTACAAGATCTTTCCTAACTCACTACCGTACCAATATTGTAGAGCATTATGTGACTGGGTTAGAAACATATCTTTATCTATATATCATTTTCAAACTGTCCAGAAATCCTTGGTTACTCACACAGCCGCCATTTTGTTTTTCACTTACTATTTTTTTCCAAATAATAACTGAACATACAGGAGTGAAACTTTGCACAAATATATTATGACAACTATAGTGTGGTCCACCTTATAATGGCAGTGGATAAAGATAGAAGAATAGCGATGCCGATTCTCTGCATTAATCAATTATATTTCTACACTGTCAAAAACATAATTGTCATCGTTGTGGACCTAGAAAAGGATAGTACCACCGGCTTTGTTGATAGACAAGGATAGCAAAACCAAAGTTGATAAAATACTGTCATTATAACGTGGACCTCACTATAGACAGAGCTACAAAAAACGAATGGCAATTTTTCAAATTCACAAAACAAAATGGCGGCCGTAAAATTTTTATTTCTTAATAACCAAAAAACTGTTGATTTACAAAAAATGCAAAAATAACTTTTTTAGTAAATTCTATTAAAAATCGATTAAAGCCTCATTTTCCAAGATTGAACAAATATTAAGTGAGATAAGGCAGCTTTAGTGATAGGTGACCTCTGGAGGTTTGTTCCATAGCATGCTGCTGAAGTCTGCCTCAACAATGCAACAATCTCCGTCGGCTTTGCATGTTATTCATAGGCGATTTTAGATTATTTTTAGCTATGATAAGAAGTTAGATAACCCTCTTGGTCTTGGTTTGATCACTTAAACCGGCATATCTTACTTTGAACAATTAAAAAAAAAAATTAAATATTTTTTAAAAGTGAGATATGGCAGCTTTAATGATTAAACCAAGACAAAAATAGGGTTATGTAACTGTATTTGTCATATCATTGTTTTAAATTATCTAAAATCGCTTATGAATAAAATTACTATCGTTCTTTTGTTGGTACTGTCAAGAAATTCAAGTACTTAGATAGGAAAACTAGACTTCCACTCAGGCAATTCATTATTCATTATACTAACTCGGTTTTCAAGTTTATTCAATACAATTTGTCATATAATCACAAAATAATATCAGATATGCATTAATGGAAATAAATGTTCACTATTTAACTTAATATTCAACATTTAATATTATAATAGAATGGAAATGAGCCAAGTGAGGAAAACATTCAGTTTAATATTCTTTACCATAAATAAATGAATAATAATAAATAAATTATATTCATATTAATAGCGCATAGTGCATATCTACTTGGATGGAGTAGTTTTACAGGTCCCTTTATGTTTATCTTTTACATGCTAAATTGAAAACTTCCAGTTGCTCTAAACATTGTTGTGCGTTTACTTTCAAGTAATTTGTTTGCATTTTTTGTTGCAGGACTATCATGTGTTTCTAGTATTGAAGAATAATGATCTTAGCAGCTTGGTGTACGACTTTGACACATGCCTTCCATTTCCATCCTCTGCAGATGACTATTTCAAGAAGACATTCAAGTCAGACAGATTCTTGGAGAACTCCAGGTAACCAATCAATTCAACATTTCTGTGATGCTTATTAACGTTAATTAGTTTCGATAAGACCATTCAAGTATTAAAACTAATCTTGTACTGACATTGTAGAACATACCGACGGGCTACGACTTTGACCTTCCGTAACTCAAAGGTGAGAACTCGCTAACGCTCGTTCAATAAAGGTTGATACCTGTTGTGATTATCATTTGTTGGCTTCATTATTGTTGATGTATTTGGTTTTTGGCGCTGTTTTCATTTAAAAATTAAAAAAATATTGATTAATTAGAATAAGCATTATCATTAGGTCTATTATAAATCTAGTACCGTATTCAAGGAATTTTCCAGTATAAGTATACTTCATTAAGTTCAATTTATGTAATTTTACATATTTTTTTGTAATGCAATGTGGAAAATAAATCGATTTAATTTGAAGTTTTCGTAGTGTATGGTTTAAGGGCTTGTGCCAAATGTTTTATAATGTAATTTTGATTTCAGAGCCAAGTTTAGAGTGATTGAAGGTGCAGTGTATTTGAGAACGTTTTCCTCGGACCGTAGTCACATGTTGGATAAGGATACCGTTCAATGGCTAAAACCGCCTCCAACATACCCGCCAATCATTTCAACCGGTAAACTCAACTTTTTTCCTCCTTTTACAATCTAAAGACTCATTTTGCCCCTCTTAAGTTGCATTTTCCCCTCAAAGAAATAGATAGTAGGAAGATAAAACTTGGTCAACTTGGTTGATTTCATATATCATTGTCATAATTCAGAAGTTGCTGGGATTTAATTTTTTTCCACTCTACCAGATTCCATTTATAGTCTGTGCTGAAAGATATTGCCTCTTAAAGCTTTTAATTAGCTTATTATAAATAATTCATCAGCCTATTCTGATTTCAGTAGGCTATTCAGTTTTAATAATGTATATCCTATACTATTAATCGAGCAATTCCTGTTTATATGTCTAGATGTTTATATGTTTGTATTTCACCGGATCTCAAAAACGGCTCTAATGATTCTCACGAAATTTGGAACATAGTAGGTTTATGATGTAAAAATTCGATTGCACTAGGTCTCATCCCTGGGAAAACTCGCTGAACGACATTAAAAGGATAATTCATCCTTGGAAAAACAGCTGAGACTTTCGTCGTCTGTGGATAATAAAAAAAGGCGTCTGTGGAAAATCAAAATATCTCATCCCCGAAATTCATAAGCTGACGTATTGCCAGCTGTAAAATATTAACACGATCATTTAAAAGAATTGTGTTCTGTTTATCAATAAATAACGAGCAAAGCTCGGTGCCCCGATATTTGTTTTATTAAGTAGCTAACCTGTAGACTGTAGACCAATAATTAATTGATAATATTATAGACATTCACCTTCTTGAAAGACAATAAATAGTTGTATCATTTTTATTTGTTAATATTTGAAAGCATTCCAATTATTTTCATTCCACCAGAAATATTATAGTGATTGCAGAAAGATGAATCATTATTCAATTCAATTCTTTGTCAATCCATGACCAGCTATTATACTGGATAGATCTCGCCATAAAAATTAGAAACATATAATGGGCTGTTTTGAGCAGCTCTGATTGAAATAAATTTATTGATTGGAGTTTGACCTTCAAAAAGAATTGCAGGTTTTTGATTTCAAGTTTTTTGTAAATATTTGATTGTAGTTGAAAGATTTCTAACCATACTCACTCCACTAGAGTCAATACTTATATCCGGCGAAAGAAACTATTGTATTTTTGTGTTTTCATTGAAGCAGCCCATTTGAAAATCAACTCATCAACAATTCAGATATCAATTAAGAAAATAGACAATAATAATTTAATTCTATATTCCAGCATCACACCTATTTTTATTCTCCCTGAGTCTTTCATCCATATCCATGCGTTTCAATCTCTACTAGTCTGCCTTTATAAGGCCAAACATTTGCTTTTTCTGTTTCAGAGTCGTCTAACAATTTGGATGATTTTATATCGATGAACCCGAAAATTGGCTACGGGAAGGTCATGACACTATCCGAATTGGTCGGATTTTTTGTTAATCCAGATATAAAAAGTGAGAAATAAACTTATTTATAGTTTTATCAAGTATTATTTATAACGTTTCAATGTTAATTACGAGCATTCTACATATAGTGAGATTCACGTTAAAAAGTCAGTGGGAATGATAGAACGCAGTGCTGCCAAGTTTCATATTTCAACCTCCTTCTTTAGTACAGTAAATAGAATGCCACCCCGGTATATCTGATTCATTTCAAAGTGAAAGTGAGTTTTATCAAAAATTAATTAATTAATCTTTTTTTTTAATAATGATCAATTGATTCTAAATAAAATATATTTTTCATGATTTAATAATACATTCTCATAATTTAAAATAAATAGTTCTGTAACAAATCCTGTAATTTGTTATAATTTCTTCTAAGTCTAAAAACAGTTTGGCAAGAAACTGTGTGGAGTTAGAATAGGAGATAGCTATCATCTTTGTCCAATGACGGACAAGGATAGCAGATCGAATGTTAATCAGGTGCTGATTTTATAACGTGAAGCTCACTATAGATTTATTATTATTATCATCATCAGGGAAGAGAAGACGTTCAAAATAATGTAGGAGAGTTCTCTTCAACTGATTAAATACTTTTAGAATCTATGGTCAGTATTACTTTAGGTAGGCCCGATTCGAATTTAGTTTTTCTAACTGCAAAGTTACTACCATCACTACAATAATTAATACTAACATTGTTTTACCAACCACTATTACTACCGGATGTATCTCGGACGTCTATTTTTCAAACCCAAATTTCAACCTCGAGATATTTTTCAACAAATCTGGCAAATTCATCAATCATTTTTTGAGTTCTCTTATGACTATCACAAAGAAAATCCTCTGAAAAATGTTGTTTTTATCCTGTTTACATGATTTGGTTTATTGAGTAATTCTTCTTTGAAATTTTTTACGTAAATGACTGAGGGATGGATGCTTGATTATATGCTATAATAAGTTTAATATTATGGCTCATTAGTGCTCTTAATCAAATTAACAACAGGAAGTTTCTCATTCTTGAAACTCAAAAATTATTAAAAAATCACAATCTGAATTGAAAGAAAATACCAAGTGAATACTATCATGACGCCTCACATACTTATATTTCAGCAATGAATATTTACTCATTTAGTAGGACAACATGAGTTGATATGGGCTCAAATTGTTGCTTTTTGTGTTTTGTAACTCAGTTAATTCTCGAATTGAAGAATATCATACACCTTTAAACCAAAATTGAATAATGTAGATATAGGCTATTTATCAATATTTTTGAAATTTGGGACATGAAATAATAACACAGTTTAATTTTGAAATACACAAGTTTATTCATTACATAAGTGGAAATAAGAACAGTGATATTCTGCTGATTTTTCAAATTGAAGTGAAAAATTCAATGTGAACTTGATCTAGTACTATTGTCACAAAGTGTTTTGTGACGAAGGAGAGAGAGAGAGTCAAAACGCATGGCAATCTCGGAGTTTGATCTGAAACGAAGGAGTGTTTATGATACGCATCCCCACTCTTTCATTTCTTGAGATATCATCTGATGAGAAGAAACTTGGGAATTATTGAGAAAGGAGTAATTTAGTGAGATTTGAGCTCCACTCGGGATAGTAGACTCTGTTGAAACTCTTTTTTAAACCCGTGATCGGGTTGTGGCTGATATCCAATTCTGGAAATCAGTCGGTTTAATTCCTCGTGGAATTGTGAGTAGTGCTGATCCTTCTCTTCGAAGAGGAAAGCTTGCGGACTTCGAGTCGATTGTGTTCATGACAACCGTGACGGACGCAGCGGTACAACAGACGGCCGAGAACCTCTTCTTTACCCTAGTGCGCGAAGGGTGGTCATAGCACCCGTGAAGTGGTACTTTTCGGGACCTTGAGTACTTTAGGGTGAGCATACGTCTATTCCTTGGTTCCACCATTTTTCTATAACAATTTACTTTTCCCTAAACCCTTATCCCTATACCTCTACCCCTATACCCTTACCCCTATACCCCATACCCGTAGGTAGGGGAACGCTCTCGGCTGTAAAGCAGTGGAGTTTTTCGGCCTTTCCTTCCCATGAAAGAAAATATCCCATACCCTTAGGCAGGGGAACGACCTCAGCTGTAAAGCAGTGGAGTTTTTCGGCCTTTCCTTCCCATAAAAGAAAATATCCCATACCCGTAGGCAGGGGAACGACCTCGGCTGTAAAGCAGTGGAGTTTTTCGGCCTTTCCTTCCCATAAAGAAAATATCCCATACCCTTAGGCAGGGGACCGACCTCGGCTGTAAAGCAGTGGAGTTTTTCGGCCGCTTTCCTCATCCCACCTTAAGACGTCTTCTCAGAGGAGAAATAAGGGCACCCGTCCGCGTATTTTTCAACCGGGTAATAAGAGTCGTTCGCCGCGGAGAGAACCCCAGCCTGTACAACCCTCACCTCCCGGCTCCGACCAAATGCCTTCTGAAGCTAGCCGGCTGGAAGGAACATCAAGGAAATCCGTATCAAGGTTAGTGAAACCTAGACAAGTGATACTATTTTACGAAAATTGGACACAATAGTATAAAAGTTTCATCTGACAAACGTTCCGATTGAATAAATCAAAAATCATAATACTTTATCAGAAGGACACATCTACACAACCTAGATTACTAGGGGTAGTGGACATCGATTTTTGGACGTACGATTTTTTACCGTCCTTATTAATTCTATTAGATTGAACAGATTAAAATTCGTTGTGCTTGTAACTGACTTAAGGATAGGTCGAAGTTCACATTCAATAGTCATTTAATGTGCGATAATCATCCTCTAAAGCACCAATCATCTCTTGAAGATATTCTTAGAAATAACATATTACAGCTATAAAATAACAAGGGCTTTGGTTTGTTGGCATTACCAACAAAAATATAGAGCATGGAGTAAGGAACAATGTTTCCATTTTCAGTGGCATTACTCAACACACAGGAAAGGTCTCTAGTTCTGTATATAAACGAGAATGTCTTCTAAACATCCTGGTTTATTTTCCACACGAAACAAGAATTAGGCACTTCAACCAGAGTTGAAGTGTCTACAGTAGCCGTTGATATTGTAGAGGTATTTGATGAATCAACGAACTAGGCTACTGTAGTTGAATTAACTGTTTTCTGGTGTTAACAACAGCAGAATCGTTAATTTTTCACCACTCTTTTTTCAATGAAACTACAGTTCACAGCTATATAAAAACCAACAAATCAATTAGGCATGTCTAGTTTTGATTGAGGTTCACTTTATAATGACCGTATTTGATTAACATTGGTGTTGCTATCCTTGTATATATTATTCGACAAAGCAGATAGTGCTATACTAGGCTACCTCCGCAACGTTGCGAGATATTTCTGTAGAAACATGAATAATTAACAAAATATCTAATCCCAATTATGAAAAAAATTATATGTTAATAATTGAAAAATATATTTTTCTGATGGATAAAATATAATTGATTATTTTAGACAAGATGAACAGCTGTTGATATAGCATCAGATATACCGTTATCAGCTATTCTCTATAGAAGGCAACGGCAAGACACAGAATCGACAACGCTGTTCTCCTATCTTTCTCCACTGTCATTACAACGTGGACCTTAGCCGTGGATAGCAATGTTTTTTTCGTTGTATGTGGTCTTTAAAATTTAATCTATCGTACAGTGTTTATAAAATGAATAAGAATATTCTTAAAATGTGATATTTCAGCCTCTATGATTCCATAAAAAGAGAAAGGCTAGAAGAGTAATATAAGTGTTGCATACGGTGTTTCAATTTAAAGGTCAACATTGCAGCTCTTTGCCGATTGCAGTGAATTTCATACTGCATACCAGTTTGCCAATTTTTTGGCGTAATAAGCAATTTTCTGTAAACAAATTCTTTTCTCCAATATAAGAGTAGTCTTTATTCATGATAAGTATTAGCAGAGAAGAAGGAAATCAATCGTGTTGTGAACACCATCGTGTTCTCTACTCCGTGGTGGTATAAGTGATCATAAGCTGCGTACTCATATTCGTGCTTCCAACCCGCACCGAGCACGCTCCTCCCTCGTACCACCATCGAACCACAGTCGCACCGCCCACGCACCCATCATGAACGTTACGGAAGATGTTAGATCTTCTCGCGTTCCCCGGTCGAACCACTGTTGCTCTCCGGTCGATCATCAATCGCTCTGCTGGAGTAGTTCGGTTGCGGAGTAGAGCGACAGTCTGTACGCACCTTAAGAATAAATAGCGCAAAGTGAGAGGGAATTGAAATAATAGTGATGTGAGGGAAGAGAGCAGTTGTCGCGATTTGTTTGGTGAAAAAATTAGGAGATATTGAGCTTTTGGAACATGATGACTACTTCGGTGAGTCAAATAATGAAATTCTCATCTCATACTTTACTATTCAACTGCATGATTTTTCCTTCAAAACTATTCAATTGTTTTCAAATAAATGTACGAGCAGGGAGCAGGTAAAACATAAGGAACTCTTTCTTACGTTTCATAATTTCAGTTGTTGGTAGGAATAACAGGGTGCTCTGAAAAAAGGTGCCCATAAGTCAGGGCGTGATTCCTCACATCAAAAGAAGAAAAAAATGTCCAATTAACAAAGGTCCGAAAATGCTCAGTTACCAAGTTTACCACTTCACCAAGTGAAAGATTTCGTCTGAATTTCAGTTACCCTGCTGAGACGAAGCCCCACGGGTATTTGTTGGCTGTAAATTAAGATTTACAATTTAGCGTGATTTATGTAAAATGAACTGAAATCGTTTCTAGACCTGTAGCTACAGTAATTTTTAAGATATGTGACGAAATACGCGAAACTTGGTCCCGAAAACAAGTTCCTGAAGCAGATTGATGCAGATTTACTGTGTTAAATGTACAATAAACACAAAATATTTTTTACAGAATTTGTGGAAAATTTAATTTCGAGAAGAAAGATGATTGTAGAATAAGTCTATAATAGACAAACTTAACCTTTAAAAAAATAATCCCTAATATTACATTAACCGTCAACTGGTATCATCTTTTTTTTTTGTTACATAACTGGTATCAGCGGTCTGTCAGACCGCATTTTTAAAAAAAAAATTAAAAAAAATATTATATATCTTCAAAAACAAAGCATTCTATTTCACAAATCGGAAAAAACTACATTATAAATAACCTTTCCAATCAAATTCTAAACGAAATATGGATTGTGTTGAGTATAACATTTTTTTTAGTAGAACACTGAAATTTCTGTCAATTTTTTGTAATAATCAATTTTTTTCTCTCAAAACTGTCAATTTTTCATCTGAAATTTATTGAATTGTCAAGATAAATGTTCCAAAACAATAACTCTTCATTGTCCACAACCAAAATATGCAAATTAAAAAATTCCCCTGCCTTCCAAAAACGTGAATTAAAAAGAAGAGAAAAATTATTCTTATCCGAGAAAAATGGAAAATCAGCAACTCATTTTTGCGAAAATTCTTCATTTTCACGCTCAGTTTAATTGTGGATTTTGTTCATTTTTCATGCGTTTTGTATGTAATTGAGGATTATTTCTTTAAAGGTTGCGTTTGTCTATTATAGACTTATTTCTCATTTTTCTCTTCAAAATTAAATTTTCCACAAGTTCTGTAAATAGATATTCTGTGTTTATTGTACATTTAACATAGTAAATCTGCTTCAAACCTTAAAGGAGATTGTTTTTCGGGACCAAGTTTCGCATATTTTGTCACATATCTTAAACATTACTGTAGCTACCGGTCTGGAAACGGTTTTATGTAATTTTCAATAAATATTTTCAATGAATTATTCATTTTACATTACGCTAATACATCTTACATTAATTAAGACAATACATCTTAATTAAGAGCCAATACTCTCACCCTGTATAACTTGTTAACTAAGCATTTTCGGACCTATGTTAATTGGACATTTTTTTCTTCTTTTGATTTGAGGAATCACGCCCTGACTTATGGGCACCTTTTATCAGAACACTCTGTATAGGATTCACTGTTCGTAGTTCATTCTCAAATTGAGTTGAGTTTCCAAATTTCATGCTTCTTGAATGATAATTGACTTTAATTATACTTCGATATTTATGTTTATTTGTTCTGTAATAGAATAAAGTTCTGTAACTTACTATGTTCCCTAGGCACTACTGTATAGAGTAGATCAGAGCTATAAAAAGAATACCAGAGACTGGTATTCTGTTGAGTGCACATTAATTTATTATTCTCTAAAAGCTATAACCACGTTAACATTTCAACTGGTTTTTCAACTAGTTATAAAAAACACTTGTTGCTTGAATCGTCAACGTCTCATCTCAGATCTCATCAGAAATAGACCGAAATGCCGCGAATTCTGATGAAAAATAATATAGCTTATGAATAAATTCCTAACCAGCATATACCTAATATACGTCCCAGTTCCATTATGCAACAGTTATTTCCTGCTTGGAATAGAAATAATAAAGAAAATCATCATTCTTTTCCGGCGCAGTAGCTTTTGCTACTATCATATCTGGAATGAAAGAATCATTTCAGTGTTCTGCACAACGATAAATCTGTTGCTAAGGATGATGTCTATGTAAGCACAAGTTAGAAGTAGAATGATCTTTCAAGTCAACTTGGATGATGACTTGGAAGTTCGAATGATGTAGACCTAAGCTATCGACGTACATAGGTGGGTTCCGAACCATCTTATAATTAGTTTTGGTAACATATCAGATGATGTAGTATTTCTACAATGTGTATTATTCAATACATTCATTATCCATCAACCATGATCTCCACTTGTCTGTGATAACTATAGGATAGTATTATTAATATTACCCTGTTTCATTGCAAAAATCAAGGCTGACAGGACAATACTGTAATGCGAAAATGCTTTCTCAACGAACCTTGGAATATTTCATTCAGATTAAAATTGAAAAACCTTGTTGCGCTGAATTCGAACTCATATCATAAACGCCTAGAAATATCCAACCATTTATGAGTTTTTTACTTTTCTTTGAAGAATACATGTTATTTGTACTAAAAATGTGTAACAACCATTGAAACTAAAATTAATTCAGCTTAATCGACCTATAATTATTTATAATTAAGTTCAAATATGGAACAGCATGTAAGAACTAAGAATATGCCTGGTTCAGTTGTTCCAATATAAAAGTTTCATTAATTCGACTACGGCGCCAACTATACGAACGTCATAGACACTCGCTGAAGCGACATTCAGCGCGTCTTCAGAATGCATGACTCTTATGGGGCGCGTTTATTACGCTAGTATTGTTTTCCTCATGACAGGCGTCATGCATCCTGCAAAAGAACTGAGAAAATTCAGCGCGTCTATGACGCTCGTATAGTTTTGGCCTATAATAATAAATTACTCACATACAGTGACCGCTCTTGCAAACCACCGATCTTATTATTTCCACACTTCGCAGCTTCTTTCCATCTTCTCTTCGTTTCCTGCATTCTTCTCCTTCAACCCCCTCGATTTTCCACAATTTCCTTCTTTTTCTTCATCTTTTTTCTCTTATCCTCCTCTTTATTTTCCTTCTCCTTTTTCTTCTATTTCTTTTTCTACCTCTCCTCCCATTTCCTCTTCTTCTCCTCTTCCACTTCCACTTATTTTCTTCTCTACTTCTACTCCTTCACTTCCTTCTTCTTCTTCTTTGTATAGTTTTTCCTCTTGCTCGTGTTCCTGGCTTTCATCTTTCTACCGGTTATCCACGTTATCTAGTCCTCTCGCTCTTTCTCGTTCTCCTTCTCTTCTTCCATTACAATCCTCTCTCATAATTCTCATCAATTTTTATTCCTCCCCCTCATCAACCTTCATTCCTTCCTCTTTCTCACTTTCAACTTCGTTTTACTGACATTCATTTACATTTAAGAGGGATGAGCTCAACCACAAATATAGTAGGATGTACTGGTTGATAGGAAGGAATTCAAGCTTATCAACCTACAATAAAATTCGACTTCATAAACAAATACTGAGGCGTGTCTGGTTGTATGGTGCGCAAGTGTGGGGCTGTACAGCAGAGTGCAATATTGGCATCATCCAACGATTCCAAAACAAGTTTCTGTGAAATGCTGTCAATGCTCCATATTTTATCAGGAACGCCAACCTTCATAGAGACCTACAGGTAGAGACAGTCAAGGAGATGGTTGTAAAAACAGCAAGGACCTATGAAGAGGTACCACATGACCACCAACATGTTGAGGCAATCCAACCTTTGGATAACTCAACATTAACGAGGAGATTGAAAAGGAAGAAGCCAAAAAGCTCCAGGTGTGCTTAGTGGAAGTGGAAAAAATATAATAATTTAGTGCAGTGACTATGAATGAGCTAATGAAACAAGGAGAAGCTATTACAAGATTCTTCTTGTAAAATGACTTGAAGTATTAATTTAGGAAAGAAATAAACTGATCCTTTGACCTAGTACTAGCAACAGTCATATTCAATTGAAAAAAATAATTTACCTCTCCAATTTGAATTCATTATCAGGAAATGCAGAACAATTACAAATAAAAAACAATCCTCTTGTCTTCTTTACTGTACAATTATTTATTATTGTACAGTGCCTGTTCAATATACTTGAATAGTCTACTGTTCAATATCACATTCCATTCTTTCTTCTTCTTTGTCTCCTCCTCCTTATCAACAGATACGCTCGTCGCGATCCTTACCGTCCCGCTCTTACGCTTTCTCTGCATCGCCATCACCATCATCATCATCATCATCATCCTTCCTGTTAGTGATTATTATATGATGATTATCGAGGATGTTGCTGAAGCCACCTCCATGCATCCTTTTTTTGTGAGGATTGGGCAATCAGTTATCCGACAATGCAATCGTCTGACTGCTGTAACTCCCCCTCCCCGCATGAACATCATCTCTCAGTACCCGCTAACATTCAGTCCGGACTAGTTTCATCAAAAATTGTACCAGTCTCACATTATGTTTTCGCGAACGTTTTTGATTCTAATCAACGTTGAAATCACGGGTGTTAATCAATTTCAAATAGTGTTTGTTTCAATGTGATAGTACTGTGTGAGTTTCAACAGTGATTGTACCAGTCTCATTCATTTCGACGCGGTCAAATTAGACCAGATCAGTGTCTAAATGACGACCGTTAATCAATTTCAACTAGTTTTTGTTTGTTCTGCAATGATAATCGGTGCTGGATTTGATTTCTAAATTGATGATTCTTCAGTGCTGTGTGTGGAAAGTGTTGGTGAAATCAATTTTATCGGCCTCAATTAGATTAACTTGTGTTTTAATTGTGGCGAGAAGTGAATTATTTGAAGCGTGGTGATTCATGTGCAATTAGACCAGGTTCAAGTTTTTAGGTAGTAATTGATCCGTTTTTCTACGTCTTCTATTGAACGGTTGGAAGTTGTTGAAAATGATCCGTATTCATGCTGATTGATGCACTTGATTGGTTTAATTTATTTCTGATTTTTCTTAGTTTTCTCCTGATTGGAGTTTTATTTCTTCTAGAATTATCTCAGTTTTTCATGAATTTGATTATATTATGCTATATGATACATTCTACATTGATATTGATGGAATAGTGAATTGGTTCTCTATATTAATTTATAGACTATTCATTCTATTTTTCACTCAATACAAGTTCAATTACTTAATACTTGGCTCTTATTTGATATTTTACGGACTGTGAAACAATTTGAAATTGTTAACATGAAACTACACAACTAACAGAGGAAAAATTGGAACGTCTCTTATAGGCAACACCAGCAGAAACAGTATATTTGTTTTCTGGTGTGCTGGTGGGAGTTGCAAACTTTCCAGATGACAAGTTGAATGAGAAAGGACAGTGCAAAAATTGAAATTTGCGAAGAAAAATATCATAGGCTGAAATTGAATGAATTAGAAAGAAACAAAATTTTACCATAGTTCAACTCCTAGAGGAACAACAATTTTCCTCAATCCGATAATTAATATTATCTATTGATTTATTGTTGGTTATCAAAAAGGAACGCATTTATGAATCTAGTGCTCGTCCTACATCATCTGTTTTTCATGGAAATCAACTTATATAATCTACATCAATCAATCAATAATTCAATTCAACACATGATACACAGAAAAAATAAAATACTATAAAAATTTCTAATATCAGTAATACAATAAAAAACAGGCTTCATGGTGAGGTGCTGAATAGAAACAAAGGAGGGAAAATACATAGCCAACTATGGTACACAACAGACTACATAACAAATAACCTTAGTATCAGGTCTGAAGGAAAGCAAAGGATTGTAATAATAGGTACTACATTAAGGAATTGTATAAAAAGTTCACACAATACTTGAGATTGTGAATCATGATAAGGACTGTGCCACCTCTATTGGAATTTGAAGAATCATTAAAAGTGCATCGATAAATAATGCAACGCTACCCGCTGCATCCATAATGCAAGCGGACCACGCAGTGCATCTACTGCGCGCCTGCCGGCTGGGAGATATGCAGCTGTTGCAGCGAATCCCCGCGCGCCGTTTGCTGAACGCACGAGACGCACGAGGTGCATCCACACTGCACTATGCAGCCCGAGGTGGCCAGCTGCAGGTGATGCAGTTGCTGGTGCAGCTGGGTGCAGTTGCAACGCGCACCTGTGTGGGTGCAACGCCGTTGCACGATGCAGCTGTGTTGGGTCAGCTGACAGCTGTGAAATGGCTGCTGCAGCACACCAGCTGCTCGCTCAATGATCGCGACATGGAGGGCTGCAACGCTCTGCATCTGGCTGCTAGGTCAGTTTCAGTTCGTCCATTTGGTGGATATGCAATTTTTATGAAAAAGATACCTGCATTATAACAATATCATAATTCCATCGAAGTAGGCTGGCAACTTACGATACGGTAGGCATGTCATGTACGCTTGTACGCATAAACATGTTTAAGTCTTCAAGCACGGAGTGGAAAACATTATTTCCCTTCTTGTTCTGTGCTTCAAATGGTTCAAGTAGGCTACACCTTACCTGAAAGAGTACACTTACGTACGCTACGATGTTTAGGTTAGTCGAAACGGCTTGACCAGTTTCTAACATAGAATAAACCACCTATAACAACAAATAAACCAATGAAAAATTACAATTTATATTGATTGAAAACTAATAATTGAACTTCAAATAGAGCAGCGAAGGAAAAATATACAACGAAGAATCATAGACACAGAAAATCAACCTCAAATTGAAACAGCTGTTTTTCGCTTGCAGCATTTAGCCGAAGACACAAAAATCTTGTACAACATGCAAACTTGTACAAGCGTACATGACATGCCTACCGTATAGTTTAGTGGCCAGCCTTAGCAAAACAGATATTCAAGCTGATAGGTATTTTCATTGACGATGTTAGGCCAGCTGGTCATGTTACGATATTCTGAAGAGGTTCCACTATACACTTTAAGGTGTTGCTGTGAGTCTCATGTAATGATCCTTTCGCAGTGTTGTCTATTCTACAGGGTGGGTGAAAAGTCCGAGAACGGCTTAATGGCCCATATGAATAAAACCAGAGCAAATGCTCATGAGCAATAGCATTGAGCATAAGGTTTTGCTCATGAGCAAAAGGAAGAAGCAAAACCATTTGCTCATTTTGATATGAATAAGCTTTACCTTATACTCTTACCTTATGCTCCCGAACTCTGGAGCAAATGCTCACGTATTTTAAAGATTTTTCATCAGCTGATTCACTTTTGTAGCCTTACTTTGTTATTATAGCTCACAGAAGCGCTAAATATGCAAGTAGGGTGCACCGCTTGTGTTTGCGTCGTCTGCTCTGTTTTCTATTATTATGAATAGAGTTTTAGGTTAGTTGAGTTTAGAATTTTGAAATAATAGCGTGAAAAAATGTCATCTCTATAATAATTTTCAGCATATTCTTATAATATCAATAGTCTTCTTATAATCGTCTACACTCTCATCTTCTTAAATGCCTATTTCCTATTTTGTGATGGCTATCTTTATAACAGGTAGCTTTTATATTTATTCTTTTGTAGGAATAATGGTGATATATATCATGATTGAATCTAAAAAGAGTTTTATAGTTCTCAACTATTGGTTGTGATCGTATCTGGTATAGTTTCCTCTTCCTCATACGAATTAGTTGAGCCATTTTACTATGAGCAAAAGGTGGTAAGCTGCTCTAGACTAGACTCACCTTTTTTGAAGCATTTGCTTCAAAAGTTGAGCAAATGCTCTAGTTTATTCATACACTTTTGAGCAAAAGCTTTCACTTTTGAGCAAATGCTCAAACTATTTTTTTTTATAAGCATGAGCAAAAGGTTTTGCTCACGTTTATTCATAGAAAATAAAGCAAATGCTCAACTTTATTCATATGGCCCATTATCTCATACACAAAGATAATTTGACGGTGAGTGTGATTGGGGATCCTACTTAAATAGAAAATACTACTATACTATGACTTTAAAAATCTGGTCCGCCATCTTGGATACGCCATATTGAATGCAACTTCATTTTTTTAAATAGGAAGGTGGTCGTGCGTACATGATTTCGATAGGGAATTTGAAGAAAAAATGAATGGTGAAAACCGCATATCGATATCTCAAACCGTTTCGGAAATATTCACATTATTAATCATTACTATTCTAAGCAGAAAAGAGAGAAAGAAGTCTGAGAACGGCTTAGTATTCCATAAAAAGAAGTGATTCCAAGGTGGGTGTGATTGGGGATGTTACTCGAATTGGAAATACTACTATACTATGACTTTAAAAATCTGGTCCGCCATCTTGGATCCGCCATTTTGAATGCAACTTTATTTTTTTAAATAGGAAAGAGGTCATGCGATTCATGATTTCGATACGGAATTTAAAGAATAATGAATGGCGCAAACCGCACATAGATATCGCAAACCGTTCAGAAGATATTCACATTATCAATTAGTATCATGCAAATCAGAAATGAAATACATGAGTGGTATTGATTAATAATGTGAATATCTTCTAAACGGTCTAAGATATAGATGTGCGGTTTACGCCATTCATTTTTTCTTGAAATTGCGTATCGAAATCATGAATCACATGACCACTTTCCTATTTAAAAAAATAAAGTTGCATTCAAAATGGCGGACCAGATTTTTAAAGTCATAGTATAGTAGTATTTTCAATTCGAATAACATCCCCAATCACACCCACCTTGGAATCACTTCTTTTTATGAAATACTAAGCCGTTCTCAGACTTCTTTCTCTCTTTTCTACTTAGAATAGTATATTGATTAATAATGTGAATATATCCGAAACGGTTTGAGATATCGATATGCGGTGTCCACCATTCATTTTTTCTTCAAATTCCCTATCGAAATCATGTATCGCACGACCACCTTCCTATTTAAAAAAAAATGAAGTTGCATTCAATATGGCGGATCCAAGATGGCGGACCAGATTTTTAAAGTCATTATAAGGTAGTTTTTTCTATTCAAGTAGGATCCCCAATCACACCCACCGTCAAATTATCTTTGTGTATGAGATTATTAAGCTGTTCTCGGACTTTTCACCCACTCTGTATGTTATTCAACCGTTGAGTACTCGCGTTGGGTCAAGACAGACCCACTCCACTTTCAATTATGAACCATGATGCTTTTCCCATTTACCGCTTCCCCCCAATCTATCTTATATTCTATAATTTATATTATAAATGAAAGAATTACGTTATTTGTCGTTTGAACATCACGTGGAATTTTCAACCTGTAGAAAAACTGTCATTTTGACCCGACGCGAGTATGTGTAAAGTTGCAGTTTTTGGTTTGACCCGAGGCTATAGTAGGCCTAGCCTACTATTATCATGCTTATCGGCAATCATAAACTGATTCGATGCAAGTAATTTATTGTGTTTATGATCCTTTCCATGAACATTTCACCCATTCACAATATGGAAAACTTCATATTTTTATCAAATGAAATTGGAGGGTTTGTGAGAGTAGCCTATGCAAGAATCCAGTGTTCCTTCAAATCCCTCTTATAGCATTTTAAAAGAAAATTATTCAACTAATGTATTTTTATTGATGTATAACATTTTTATTAGTGAAAACAGTTTCCTCTATTCATCTTCTTATAGTTTTTCTAATTTAAAAACACTTTTTTGATCATGGGTCTCCAATGACCCGACGCGATTACTAATGTGTGTGATATTTACGCGAGTAGCCTACTCAAGGGTTGAATTGGGAATACCATGGGAACCATTAGTACGCAGAGAGTGATTTGGACGCGTCACGTAATAAAGATAAGTTTAACGGTATGCCGTATAGGCCGCCTACCTACCTGTATTGATCGGCATTACACTATACTATATTATTTTATTTTATAATTGTTGAAGGAATTCGAGAAAGTAGGATCTGTCATTATGGATCAAATTATTAGCGGTGAATTTCATTTTTGATTGATCAATTATTGTAAATTGAAAAAAAGAATTTTCTTCAACTTTGCAAAAAATAAGATACAACTAATAAATCAGACTAGTTAGTACGTTGAGAAAAATAATATTGGGAAAGTTGATTAAAGTCACTTCCTATAGTGAGGTTCACGTTATAATGACAGTATTTGATCAACTTTAGTTTCGCTATCCTTGTCTATCATTCGACAAAGCCGGTGGTACTATCCTTTTCTAGGTTCAAAACGATGACAATTATGTTTTTGACAGTGAAGAAATATAAATAATTAATGCAGAGAGTCGGCATCGCTATTTTTCTATCTTTATCCACTGCCATTATAACGTGGACCACACTATAGTTTTCCTGCCCAGGTAATCTGTCCCGGTCCCGGTAAATATTTTAGTGAACTTTAACTTGAGCGGCTACACCGTCCACTACATATATCACTGATGTAGGTAAGGCAGTCGAACCACATACTATTTTAAGTTTTTGAAAAACAAACGAGAAAACATAATGTTATCATATTCGTTCATCATCTATTGGATAGGACTAACTTAGGATGAACTCTATACCCTATTTTTCTAAACCGATTAATTTATTCAAATAATTGAATTACTGTTATCTGTAACAGAGAAAAAAAATTCTGTTCTGTAATAGCTTCAATCTCGAACGCTATTTGTAGTTGGTCTGACAAAGTACATAGCTAGCTATTCATTCAGCAAAATCTCAAATTTCAGAATGTTGATACATTGTACAAGTTTGGCCATCGATTATTATTATTGCTCTGAGTTGTATTCATGATACAACTGACAATAGACTTTATTCAAGCTACTAAAAGTTATTTTAATTTTCAAGAAGTTCATATTTCCGTGATTATTTTTCAATTCTGGAGTTTCATGTTCACAACTATCAATTTCAAATTATATCCAATAAGTGTGTGCTTTGTATTAGTACCCGCAGTATTTGTTTATTGATGCAATTTCAATCATTATTGTATAATAATTTGAAATAATTGTACATGCTTGTAAATTTTGGTGAAAAAGTATTTATTTCACCTCTCTCTTTTAATATTTTTTTCATTTTAAATTAAACTATACTTGCATTAGCTTCAAAATTTTACTTGATGGGTTTGAATGGGGAAAGCTGTACATGACCATGTACTCATGGATTGAAATGAGCTTCTTATTACAAGTGTTTGCCAATCACTGTGAAAAATCAATCGCACAAGATTGTACTTTATGCATCAAATATTTAATTTTCAAAATATAAACGACTATTCTATAAGTTTAATTAAATTCTTTAAAACAAATGAATTGAGAGGCAATTTTCAAACAATTCTGTACATCAATTCAATAAAACTCTGTTAAACGCTTTTGAATTTGCAAAGAGAATTAAGTGATTATCTGAAGCATGAATATTGAGCATAGACCAATTCAGTTTCTTTGGTTCACCACTAAAAAACGTCTTCAATAGGTAACAGTTTACCTCGAAAACTGTTACATTACTGTGTTACGGTGTAGCTCTTACTTCACGAATTCAAAAGTGTTATCAGATCCATTGAAAATGATCATTTGTATCATTCTTCCTGGAATCATTGTAGTCTCTTTCGGTCAATTATCAATTTTATTTCTTGTGGAGAAAATAACTGTCCATTGATATGAAGAGTATTATTTATTTTCATTGTGAATTTCTCTGCAAGCATTGAATTTGTGTCGTATTTGAGGAGATTTTCCTGGTTGGATTATTATTTTCCTTCAAGAGTCCTCAAAAACTTTGAAAAAGGAAGATATAGCACACACGTTTGTTACTCCATTGTATCTGACGCTCTTTTCACTGTTTGTTTTTGACCATTGACAGAATGGGAATATAGATTTCAACAAGGATTCTGATAAAACAAAATATTCATAATAATTGTCACAATACTTGTCGCTTTTTGAAATTTTATGTACTCATTAGTCAGTTGTGTGAGTCGGTCTTTGACAGAGCTGATTTTTTAAAATTATATACCAATTAATGAAATTTGCCCACATTGATCAGCTTATTTATTTTAACATGATCTGAATGAGCCTCGGCCGATGGCAGACTTCTAAACAATGAACAATACTCTCAAACTTTTTCTCTATGCTTCTGCCTTGATAATATAATAGGTCAACCAGCTGCTAATCATCTCATGGATCCATTTATCATTAACTCCAGTTTTGTTTGCTTAAACATTAAGCTCCCAATTTACAAGTGAGATCGATGGATTTTAATTTCCGAAACTAGTTTATAGGTTTTTTCTAAAAAATACTAATTTGTGACAGTTTCAAGCCGTTCTACTCAGTAGACTATTAATAATAATAAATCTTTAATATCTCGGGCCACTCCCGAGTTTTGGATGGACCCGTCCGTCGGTCCCGGCTACTTAAATGCAGTCGATAAAAGTCATGACAATCGCAATTCTTCCAGAGGATATTCAAGGGCATTTTTTTATCTACACGGAGGCAAACACTGGAATCATATTCGACTTTCCTTCTCACACATCAACACCCAAAACACACACACAATCAGTCGACGAATTAACATAGAATTTCTTCCGGAACATGCCTGAAGCAATGAAAGTAAAAATGTCGGTGATTTCTTCTTCTACTACTTCGTTCTTCCACCTTCTCTCTCTTCTTCTTTCTCCCGCTATAGGCTACCCCAAACTCCGTCTTTGCCAGCACTCCGTCCCGTCATTAATCCTTTCGTCATTCTCTCTCCTCCTCTTTTCTTCGTCTTCTCCTCCTCCGCCTTTGATTTCTCTTCCCCGCTTTTCTTATCATTTTACTTCTTCTACCCCTCCATTCTTATAAATATTTTTCTATTCATCTTCTTCTCTTTCTCTCCTTCTTCTTTTTTTCTTCTTCTTTTTCTCCTCCTCCTCCTCCTCCTCCTCCTCCCCCCTGTATTTCCTCCCTCATTTTCCTCCTCAATTACTCTTCATCTACTTCCTTTTTTATCCTCCTCCTTCTTCTTTTTTTCTTCTTTTCTTCTTCTTCTACTCCTGTTATTTTTCTCCTTCTCCATGATCAGGGACCATTTTAATCTGTCTTCTCTCTTATGCTATTACTCTGCTTCCACTTCTTCGTATTTCTCCTTCTCCTCCTGTCCTCCTAATTAATTTTCTCCTCTTTCCACTTTGTCCTCTCTCGCTATCTCTCCAGCCACCGTCTGTACCAGCACTCTCTCCGACCATCTTCTCTTTCCCTTCGTCAGTCTCTCTCTGCCATTCCACTTTCCAAACACCACCTCCTCCTCCTCCTCCTCCTCCTCCTCCTTCTCTCTCGAGAACCTTCCAGCAGGTGTAAGGAGCTGCTGCTGGAGTCTGGGGGAGCTGGAGAATCGTCTTGACTCGTCTCTCTGGAGAAAGGGGGCCAGTGGCGTGGAGTGGGGGTGGGGGGGACCTACATACTCACAAAGTCAATGCCAGCCGACTTCCTATCAGTGATGAACACTAGTATCGTAGAGCCGAGCAGAGCCGACTCTCTTGTGCTGTGGTTTTGGCAACGCGGTTTATGGGAAGCGTCACCCATGTGATATAGTTTTGTGCGTGTGATAAGTTGGCGGTTCCTTGGAGCTAACGATCACTGGGACTAGGATCTCTTAAAACCGAGGTAGGGTGGCAAACATTTATTAAAATGTTGTTTTGTTTTTCGTATTTGCATTTCTATTCTGACAAAATTAGGCTACTTCCATGTGTAATTATTGTTTTGTTTTGGTTTCACTCAAATTGAAAAGTTTGAAAATGCAATTTTCTTATCAATCACTCGGACTTATCAATATCTCAAAATTTAGGAAATGTCAAAATTAATAAGAAAATGAATTGCTTTTTATGTTTATTGATAGTTGTGTTTACAACCTTGAAGTCTGAATAATTGTAATATTTTAAATTTGGTGCACTTTATAAATGTTATTCTAAATTCTAAAGTTGTAAAGTAGTGAGTCAAAAATTGATAGAATAATAATTTATTCACATTTGTTGTAGGCTAATCGTAATTCCAATACAAAAAGATAACAACTTTGAAATGCAATTTTACATACTCTGTTACATTACTGAGGCTAGGAGCATCAACATTGGGGTAGGCTGTCAAAAATGATTGGAAATTCTCTCATCTGTTGTTGACTGTTGGTATTTTCAAAATAAATAGATAACTTTGAATTGTAATTGCATTTTTATAATATTGGTTACAACCGTCCATTATTAATCTCAATTGAAATCGAATATGCCCAAAATTAAAAACTTCCAAAATTTAAACTTTCCATGTCGACCTAGGACACTTGATGTTGAGGTTGGGTGCCAATATTTTATTAAAGATTGTATTCGTATTCGTTGCAGTATTTGTATGTCATAGACATTTTTGATGGAAATGTTTTAAAATGTTTGGTTTTTGACCAATCTCTAGGACTAAAGGATTTTTTGAAACTGAAGTTGGCTAGTTGCTTTGAAATGATTCATAATACAAGGACACAATTCAATATGCATGGATGAGGTTGATAATGCTGTGAGGGGTAAATGTCAATGTACACGACTATTAATTTCCACTACTACCTAACTTGAATACAAAACATCAATTCCCATGTAAATTCCTGTCAAACTTGTATTTTATTCAAGGATGAGAGTGAGAGATTAGGTATAATATTTTACCTTATCAATTTGAATCTTTTGTACATCTCTTGTAAGCTTGCATCTCTCTCATTATTGAGATAGTTGGTTTTAATATTTTTCATTCCTCCTCTTGTGAAAGACAAATTAAAATTTGATTTAATTAAAATTGTTCATTATAAGCTTATACAGAGTGGGTGAAAAGTCCGAGAACAGCTTAATAATCTCATACACAAAGATAATTTGACGGTGGGTGTGATTGGGAATCCTACTCAAAATTGAAAATACTACTTAACTATGACTTTAAAAATCTGGTCTGACAACTTGGATCCCCCATATTGAATGCAACTTTTTTTTTAAATAGGGAGGTGGTCATGTGATACATGATTTCGATACGAAATTTCAAGGAAAAATGAATGGTGAAAACCGCACATTGATATCTCAAACCGATTAGAAGATATTTATATTATTAATCGATACCACTTATGTATTTCATTTCTGATTCGCATGGTATAAAAAAATTTATACATTATTAAGGTATTGATAAATAATGTCAATATCTTCTAAACGGTTTGAGATATCGATGTGTGGTTTTCGCCATTAATTTTGTCTTGGAATTCTGTATTTAAATCATGTATAGTATGACAACCTTCCTATTTGAAAAAATAAAGTTGCATTCAATATGGCGGATCCAAGATGGCGGACCAGATTTTTAAAGTCATAGTAAAGTAGTATTTTCAATTTGAGTAGGATCCCCAATCACACCCACCGTCAAATTACCTTTGCCTATGAGATATTAAGCCGTTCTCGGACTTTTCACCCACTCTGTATATTTTTCAAAGAATCTCAGTCAAAGGTTCCGAGTTATGTTTGTAGGATTCAATTCAATCATATTCTATCAAATGAGAGGGTGAAACCAGCCAGAATTGGACTGTAAAGCATAAAATAAACAATCTTATATAAGTTTGCTCTGAATAAAGCTTTGCATGATATTTCAAAGTATTGAGCTATTAATTTGTATAAGATGATGGAGTCGAATTCCTATCCTAACCCAAGGGGTTGAATATACCCTTATGAAAGGGTTGAATATTGTGAAGTTGCTTGAAAAGTCACTTGTGAAAGTCCTTCAAATCCATTCATATATAATTCACCCATTCATTAATATTAAACGAAACTTTATATAATTGATCCAAATAATTTATGATTAATTTTATATAATTCATCCATTCATTGCTATTGTCTAAATTT
Source organism: Nilaparvata lugens (assembly GCF_014356525.2). Classification (NCBI taxonomy): domain Eukaryota; kingdom Metazoa; phylum Arthropoda; class Insecta; order Hemiptera; family Delphacidae; genus Nilaparvata; species Nilaparvata lugens. The sequence continues at coordinate 57,729,402 of NC_052504.1, read as the reverse complement.
GAAAAAAACTCGTAATATTGGTGTCTAAATTTTCCAAACCTCTCCCTTATTTGAAGTCTCAATATTAGCCCAAATTTTAAGTACTGTGATGAATTTGTTACGCCTCCTCATATTTTTGAAAGATTTGTAATTGACCGAGCGAAGTGAGGTCTAAGATTCAAGTCGACGGTTTGGCATTTCTCTTAATGTTTAAATGTTTAAATGTTTGAATGTTTAAATGCTTAAATGTTTATATGTTTATATGTTGCGCATTTACGGCGAAACGCGGTAATAGATTCTCATGAAATTTGAAAGGTATGTTCCTTTTTAATTGCGCGTCGACGTATATACAAGGTTCTTGGAAATTTTGCATTCCAAGGATAATATAAAAGGAAAAATCTGGTGTGGCGCACCCACACAACTTTCCTTGCCGTTATAAAAATTGATCACCTGACGCTAGTGTTCCCGCGCATACTAGTTTACTATTCAAAGATCTGAGCCAGCTGGTGACAGGACAATAACGCTGGATACACACGAGATCTGCTATCTCTTCATAGTGAATGATTTAATAGAATCAACAGTTGCCAACAGTTTGCAATATTATTGAATAATCACATTTTCTAAAATTTCAAGCTTATTTTCAATTTTAGATGAAAATGTTACTGGACATTAATTGAAGAGATTTTCATGCTCAATCTTTTCCACTCGAAATTTTCCGTTTGAATTATATCTGAGACCTGACAATTGGAAATCTAAAATCAAACTTTGCATAGTTTTCAAGAAAATCGCGAAAACCCCTGTTTTTTGAGAACATTTTCGCCATTTAAGCCGCCATCTTGAATTGTATTTGATTGAAATTGTTCGTGTCGGATCCTTATATTGTAAGGACCTTAAGTTCCAAATTTCAAGTCATTCCGTTAATTGGGAGATGAGATATCGTGTACACAGACGCACATACACTCATACACACACTCTCAGGTACTTGTGGATGAGAATACTGCGTGAGGTCTACTGTTCACAGAACTACTAGTGTATATTGTATCGGGAACTAACTGGTTTAGGGAATGCAATTTTCCATTGAAGGTACCTGCAAGCTAAAATCTAAACCTACCATTGCACAGGTGATGAAGCTCTCGCATCATCATCGTCTTCCTTTCAATTTGGGTCTTTGAGAGACCGGATGGTTTCTCGGAAGAAAGATGCGATTTTTGATTGTGACACGTCCGTCTCATTGTCCGCTTTGGGACTCCATTAGGGGGAGGAAGAGGGGGGTGGTCATTGTCATAATAGTAAGTGAGTAAAAGGTGAACGAACCTTTTTCATCTGCTTCTAAGGTCCCTCGATCTTGCCTCAACAGCATCCGACATTCAATTGTCTGTTGACAAAAAGCCAGTCTTCAGGCTATAGCTGTAGCTGTAGCCTATCTCTTGCAGTCGCCCATATTTGATTGCCTCAAATGTCCGCAAGGGGACCACACCGATTCAAATGTCATTAGAAGGCAACTGTTGAGTCCCACTATTAACTCCATGTTTTAATTTCATTCCAATTTTCTGGTTGAATAAGATTGAAGAAACAATGAGGCATTGCAAATATGTAATCACCTCTTATAAATGAGTAAGTAAATCAAGCATATTCAGAAACTCATCCAAAATAATTATTGTAGATACTTTTATCTCCAACATTCCTTCTCAATACCCACGCACAAGCCTGTGAAGATATCTTCCTCATCCTCAACCTCAACCTCATCTGAGGATTACTACCATCCACGGGTCGGAACTAGGATTTAGCTTTGGCTAGGAAGATTGTTTAAACTGCTTTACTATCACATCTTCCATGAGTATTTAAATCATGTATAGTATGACAACCTTCCTATTTGAAAAAATAAAGTTGCATTCAATATGGCGGATCCAAGATGGCTGACCAGATTTTTAAAGTCATAGTAAAGTAGTATTTTCAATTTGAGTAGGATCCCCAATCACACCCACCGTCAAATTACCTTTGCGTATGAGATATTAAGCCGTTCTCGGACTTTTCACCCACTCTGTATATTTTTCAAAGAATCTCAGTCAAAGGTTCCGAGTTATGTTTGTAGGATTCAATTCAATCATATTCTATCAAATGAGAGGGTGAAACCAGCCAGAATTGGACTGTAAAGCATAAAATAAACAATCTTATATAAGTTTGCTCTGAATAAATCTTTGCATGATATTTCAAAGTATTGAGCTATTAATTTGTATAAGATGATAGAGTCGAATTCCTATCCTAACCCAAGGGGTTGAATATACCCTTATGAAAGGGTTGAATATTGCGAAGTTGCTTGAAAAGTCACTTGTGAAAAGTCCTTCGAATCCATTCATATATAATTCACCCATTCATTAATATTAAACGAAACTTTATATAATTGATCCAAATAATTTATGATTAATTTTATATAATTCATCCATTCATTGCTATTGTCTAAATTTGAAAAAAACTCGTAATATTGGTGTCTAAATTTTCCAAACCTCTCCCTTATTTGAAGTCTCAATATTAGCCCAAATTTTAAGTATTGTGATGAATTTGTTACGCCTCCTCATATTTTTGAAAGATTTGTAATTGACCGAGCGAAGTGAGGTCTAAGATTCAAGTCGACGGTTTGGCATTTCTCTTAATATTTAAATGTTTAAATGTTTGAATGTTTAAATGCTTAAATGTTTATATGTTTATATGTTGCGCATTTACGGCGAAACGCGGTAATAGATTCTCATGAAATTTGAAAGGTATGTTCCTTTTTTAATTGCGCGTCGACGTATATACAAGGTTCTTGGAAATTTTGCATTCCAAGGATAATATAAAAGGAAAAATCTGGTGTGGCGCACCCACACAACTTTCCTTGCCGTTATAAAAATTGATCACCTGACGCTAGTGTTCCCGCGCATACTAGTTTACTATTCAAAGATCTGAGCCAGCTGGTGACAGGACAATAACGCTGGATACACACGAGATCTGCTATCTCTTCATAGTGAATGATTTAATAGAATCAACAGTTGCCAACAGTTTGCAATATTATTGAATAATCACATTTTCTAAAATTTCAAGCTTATTTTCAATTTTAGATGAAAATGTTACTGGACATAATTGAAGAGATTTTCATGCTCAGTCTTTTCCACTCGAAATTTTCCGTTTGAATTATATCTGAGACCTGACAATTGGAAATCTAAAATCAAACTTTGCATAGTTTTCAAGAAAATCGCGAAAACCCCTGTTTTTTGAGAACATTTTCGCCATTTAAGCCGCCATCTTGATTTGTATTTGATTGAAATTGTTCGTGTCGGATCCTTATATTGTAAGGACCTTAAGTTCCAAATTTCAAGTCATTCCGTTAATTGGGAGATGAGATATCGTGTACACAGACGCACATACACTCATACACACACTCTCAGGTACTTGTGGATGAGAATACTGCGTGAGGTCTACTGTTCACAGAACTACTAGTGTATATTGTATCGGGAACTAACTGGTTTAGGGAATGCAATTTTCCATTGAAGGTACCTGCAAGCTAAAATCTAAACCTACCATTGCACAGGTATTGAAGCTCTCGCATCATCATCGTCTTCCTTTCAATTTGGGTCTTTGAGAGACCGGATGGTTTCTCGGAAGAAAGATGCGATTTTTGATTGTGACACGTCCGTCTCATTGTCCGCTTTGGGACTCCATTAGGGGGAGGAAGAGGGGGGTGGTCATTGTCATAATAGCAAGTGAGTAAAAGGTGAACGAACCTTTTTCATCTGCTTCTAAGGTCCCTCGATCTTGCCTCAACAGCATCCGACATTCAATTGTCTGTTGACAAAAAGCCAGTCTTCAGGCTATAGCTGTAGCAGTAGCCTATCTCTTGCAGTCGCCCATATTTGATTGCCTCAAATGTCCGCAAGGGGACCACACCGATTCAAATGTCATTAGAAGGCAACTGTTGAGTCCCACTATTAACTCCATGTTTTAATTTCATTCCAATTTTCTGGTTGAATAAGATTGAAGAAACAATGAGGCATTGCAAATATGTAATCACCTCTTATAAATGAGTAAGTAAATCAAGCATATTCAGAAACTCATCCAAAATAATTATTGTAGATACTTTTATCTCCAACATTCCTTCTCAATACCCACGCACAAGCCTGTGAAGATATCTTCCTCATCCTCAACCTCAACCTCATCTGAGGATTACTACCATCCACGGGTCGGAACTAGGATTTAGCTTTGGCTAGGAAGATTGTTTAAACTGCTTTACTATCACATCTTCCATGAATATAATTTTTCAACGATTCCATACTAACAAATTATCTATTTCACACATTTTAATGTGATAGGCCTATACTATATACTATTACAATATTCATGAATCATTTCTCATATAATACTATACTGTAATCATAATTAATAAGTGATGACCTACAATTTAATTTGAACTGTAGTAAAAATTTGAGATGGGACAGTTTTGGGCATAAGCCTATTGTGCCTTCTCACATAAGTGTAATAATTAACATGACTGAACAAATAATTAAATAATTAGGCTACTAGATACTAGAGTGCATTGTTTGAAATAACTTAATTTCAGATAAATAATTTCATTCTTAGTCATTCAAAATTCCTCGGACATTATTTTGTGATAAGAAATACTGTATCCTTTCTTTAAATCGTTAACGGAACATAACGTTTTTGGATTAATTTTTAATCAAAATTCGGGAATGGAATGGCAAGGGCCTTTTTGTCATTCCGAATCATTCTATGTTTATGTGTTTATGTCATTGAAAAATAAATAAATAATAATTGAAAATTATAAAATTGTAGTTCAATACAATGATTGTCACAAATATAGGGTTATGGTTACATTTATAGCTATTTTCATGATTACCTATTGCCTACTCCTACTCCTAACCTATAATAGACGCAGAATAGCCTAGATGATTGTATTCTAGGTACATTGCTCCCTACCAAAAAGTTGTGTAGAAGTCCCCTTAGGAAATCTAGTAATTATTGTAGAAATTCATTATTATTAAGAAAAAATTGTTCGTTTTATTGTTATAGGAGTATCAACATTGAAAATATATCCCACATTAAAAGCTGTGAGTTGAGAAACTTTATCACTAGATCTAGATGTTCAGACGATGTTAGAATTGAGCAGCAAGTTGCAAGTCATGTTACAGCGATCAGCTGCGCTTGAAACTGATTCGATGCGTTTGTCAACTGGCTCAAAAGAGTACTGTACTAACAGGCTAAATACAGGACTGTACAAAACCAATAAATTTGCAAACCGTGGCACCAGAATAGCCTCGTTTTTCTCAAAGTGTTACGGTCAGTACCAATCACTGAGTCAGTCAATTGAATTTGATCGTCTCTTTTGTATTGAATTAAAAGACTGGAAATTGCTTCTATGTCTAACTAGCGCAATTTCACCTTTACTCCTTCACTAGTACAAAAATGTAGTGTAGAATTCCATTTGGTAGATCGAATAATTGTGGAGATTCATTGATTATTAAGAAATAATTTTTCGTTGACAAATATAAAAATACTATGATCTTTTTTAATTTAAATCTAGAAACTCAACTATCTTTATACTGCAGCAGTAAAAGCGATAATGCGGTGTCTATAACGCTTGAAAACAACAATAATAGAAAGAAAGAGGAGAACATAAAGCTGAAGAAGAAGAAAACGGAAAACAAGTAGAAGAGGAGATGGAGGATGAAATAAGGAATAGTGGAAGTTGAAGACGGAAAAGAAAAGTTCATGTCAAGTGTAGTCCAGTTGTATAGTAGGCCCCAGCGGCGTGATGAACGTAGCGATATAGTGAGGTCCACGTTACAATGGCAGTGAAGAAAGATAGCAGAACAGCGTTGCTGAACCTCTGTCTTATCAATGCATGCCTTCTATAGACGGTAGCTGATTCAGGTTTATTGATGTGATATTAACTGTTCATTCTCGTTTAAAATAATCAATTATATTTTATTAAGCAATAAATTATATTATTCAATAATTTCAAAATGAATTTTCTTAATTAATAGTCTATGAAATATTTTTTTTAATTAGTTATTAATTCTACATTGTTAAAAGACGATCTGGCAACAGAACAAAGCGAGAAAGAGATAGCGCTATCCGCTTTGTTGAACTATAGACAAGGATAGCAATAGCATTGGTAATCAAAGACTGCCATTATAACGTGGACCTCACTATAGGTTGGTGGTTGTTGGTGCATGATGGTAGGAATGGGTCCACGTACGGTAAGAAGCGTGATGAAGCGTGACGAATCACGTGATGCCACCTCACGCAAGACATAAGACCCGTTCCAGATCCGTTGCGCTCTCAACACCCAGAGGTGAGAATGTGCTGCAAGAGCTTCTCATTTCGGTGACACTCACTGTACGAACCATGCTGTAGAGAAATGTATGAATACATGTTACATCTATGAATCTTCAAACTTCGAGGAATGGCGAAGTTTCATGGTTGGCAAAAGGAAAAATACAGGTCAGTCATGTAAGAAGGAGCTATAGCACATACAGGATAACTAGGTAAGGACCAGAGCCTAACCCCAACGTCCGGAATATAAGTTTCCCGCTTCGAAAGTATAACTACGTAATCAATTCTATGATTGGTTATTATAATTTATAATACCAAATCGCCACCCTTCACCACCCTCAGTCGCCCGACCGCATCGTTGGATCGGCTACATAGAAGATTACATTACAAATTGAATTACGAAAAAAAATATATATAGTGTAGCATTTTTCCATTATTGGAAATTCAAGAATTACCATTAACACTTACTACAATGATGAAGAGAGAGATTGATTGATTGAGTACTTTATTTATGTAGATTACAATATATACTGGCATATACACTTATACAATAGCTTACAATACAGCAAAGTTTTAGATGAATTTACATAACATAAACCAAGAAAATAATTATCGAACTGTACAATGATATGAAAAAAAAATCAATTTTGAATAACTATACAAGATAATGTTGTAATGCATCTACATAAATTGGCGGAGCTTTGGACATATCAATGTCCATTCTTTGGAAAGAATAAATTAATATCTTTCCCAGTAACTCTCTACCAAGAACGTTAATTCCATTTATACGACTAAACATTTGTTCACAAATAAAAAATTGTAGAAGTTTTAATATAATATATGAAAATTTAAGAACAAATCATATGATTAATAAAGTGATTCTAAACAATATGAGTTTATATACAATAATTTATTCTATAATGGTTTATATGGAAGGGATGGGTGAATGGAAAATGTCATGTTATCATTCTAGGGCTGGACAGTTCCAGTCATTTGTTCCAAAAGATGTTTTCTTAAAGTCAGGATGAAGCTCGCTCGGCTCTCGATGGACCTGATAGTAACGGGAAGTGCATTCCATGCACGACAGGCACTAACAAGAAAGGATTTTGTGAAAATAGTGGTTCGATGATTGGGTATCCTTAAAGTACTTTCTCTGGTTCTAGTATGTGAAGCATCTATCCTCCTACCTTCAGAGACACATTTGAAATCATTTTTAAATAGTTCGGACTACCATATTTCAAGATATCTCTAACAAGCTTGACTATTCGAAAAAGCCTTTGATCGGGAAGCTTTAATGTTGAACTAGCAATGTGGGCTGGGGTGATGTGAACATGGCGTTGAAGAGAGTAGACAAAACTTAGACAATAAGTTTATCATTCAGAGTGACTTGCATATCGTTGAGAACAGAATTACAATACATCAAATGTGAGAAGATGAGAGATTGAACCAATAATAATGTAATGTTTCTAGGGAGGATATCTTGCATTTTCTTCAATGCGTGCATGGCTGAGAATACCTTTTTACAATTTTTGTTCACTTGTTCTGACTAGTCAAGAGTATTATTCATAATAATGCCTGATTTTTAACTAAGCTACAGTAAGAAATGTCATCACAATCTACACTAATTCTGTGAATCGATTCAAGGTCAATATTATTTATAAGACGAGAATATCCTATTATAATGGGTTGTGTTTTGATGGGATTAAGCTTAAGGCCATTTTTCTTTGTTCATTCAACTATCGAATTGATATCCTGATAAATAATTCCAACTGTTACATTAATTCTTGTTATGGGACAGCTTAAATAAATTTGAAGGTCGTCTGCATAAGTATGGAAACTGGAGAATTTGATAATGGAAGAAAGGCCATTAGCATACAAAGTGAAGAGGAGAGGTCCTAAAATTGAACCTTGTGGTACTCCCTGCATAACGTTTTTCGAAGTTGACTTGTTGTCACCGACAGATACACATTGTTTCCTACCTAACAGATAGGATTTGAACCTAACTAACGAGTTGTGACTGAAACCAAGAATAGCCAACTTATTCAAAAGGACTGTATGATCAACAGTATCGAATGCTTTAGAAAAATCAAATAGGGTGAGGATGGTGCATTTTCTTTGGTCCATAGCTAACCTTATATCATCAGTGACACGAAGGAGAGCTGTCTCAGTTGAATGGAATTCCCTAAAGCCTGATTGAAAGTTATGAAGCTTTCTATTGTTGTCTAGAAATTTTACAACATGAGCATGAATGAGTCTTTCTAGCACTTTGGACAATGCTGGTAGAATACTGATTGGTCTAAAATCCTCAACTTTATTGGGTGATGGAACTTTATTTAGAGGGCGAACCAGAGCAAACTTCCAGTTTTCAGGGAAATTGCCTCCTTCAAGTGACTTGTTGAAAATGTATGTAATGGTTGGTAAAACAGTAAATAACATCGTCTTGATAAATTTAATAGGAATTTTGTCTACACCCATAGCATTACTATGAATACGTTGAATTGCTTTGAAAGAGTCTTCTTCTGAGATTGGGTGGAAATGAAATTGATCAATAAGTGGTATATCTAAGTTTGTAACCTGCTCTTCAAGATCATTGATATGATTACCAATGACAACTTCGTCGCGTTGGTTGGAATGTGAAACGAAATGGTCATTTATATTGTCCAATGGTAAATCAATTTGGGGATTCGATTTCTGTTTGCCAAGCCCGAATTCTTTTATTCCCTGCCAAAGTGATTTAGAGTCTTGTCTATTGTTTGTTAAGAACGAATTCAAGTACCTAATCTTTGAGTTCCGTAATTCCTGTTTGACTCTATCTCTAAGGCTCCTATACTCTATCAAACTGTCCAAGTCGAATGTCTTTTTAAATTTTCCATGTGCTTTGTCTCTACGTCCCATCATCTTAAGTATGTCTTCAGTCATCCACGGTACTCGTCGTTTTCTATTAATCCTCCTTGTCACATAAGGTGCATGTTTGTCATACAAAGTCAAAGTCCAATTCTCGAAAGTCTTGACCATGTCATCAACTGCGGGTAACGCTTCAATTTGATGCCATGGAGTCTGAGCCACATCAGTAAGGAAGGCGGCTTCATCAAAGTTTTTGAAGTCTCTATATGTGATAATTCTCTGTTCTGGCTTAGGTATCTCATGGGAAAGTACACAGTAGATCAAATCATGTCCAGAAACAGCTGGGACTGGGATTTGACCTGTTTGAACAACCTCGTTGGGATCACTGACAATGAGAAGGTCAATAAGTGTGTCTGATTCATTAGTAGACCTATGATGAGTTGGATCGAGAGGTAAAATAGTCATGTTTAGGCATTGGAAAATTGTAGTCAGTTGAAAGTAGTCAAAGTTACGATTTGTCATGTTCAAGTCGGTGTTCATATCCCCCATAACTAGTAGGCTATACGATTATAACAAGGCATAAGAGAAAGCAAGGCATTTTCGAAATCTGTAAAATGACTTATTTTTGGTGGGCGATAACAGATACCTACGAGTAATTTATCAGAACTAAATAAGGATAATTCAGGTAGCATGAACTCTGGTCTGGAACAATACGCCTGTTTACATGTGATTAAAACTTTTGTTTTGATACCATCTTTCACATAAACTGCTACACCCTCACAAGCTCTATTTAATCTATCATTTCGGAAGAGAATATATCCAGGTAATGCAACAAGATCTGATGGAATACTAGGCTTCAAAAATGATTCGGAAATTCCAATTATATTGAAGTCCTGAAAACGGAAGATTGCTCTGATTTCATCAATGTGACAGCTGAGGGATTGGACGTTGAGGTGAGCAGCCTTGAAAAGTTTTTTGTAAGAGTGGAGCTTATTTGATAGAAACAAACCTGTGTCATAATTACTATTATTGAAATAATCATACCTACTTGAGGGCGAGCGAGCTGAGAGAGAGGAGAGAGGAGAGAGGAGAAGGAGAGAGAGAAACAAAGAAGTAATATACATTAATACAAAATGGATCATTGCTGCTCCAAATCATTATTTCTTTTATTTTGATGAGAAATATCAGTACCGCGAGCGTGTGTCACAATTTTTCAGGGTTTGATAGGGACTTGATTAGATATCACCAGAGAAAACTCCTATAATTGTAATTCTGTGATATCACTAAAAAAGTTTCCTGCTTATGTCGATATTGATTTGTGGTCTGCTAGTAGGAGACAACATTCAAATGAATGAAATCCATGCTAGGAGAGTGTGGTGGATAATACAGTTATTAGAGCTGCAGACTCGCCAACTAGCTCTGGTTGGCATAGTTCAAATGATAGGTTACCACAGACAGTCAGTCATCATGAGTATAAAATAATTACCACGTACGGCTTGGTGCAATTTCAAATTAAACAAGCTTTCATTTCCGTTCTCAGCCCGACAAATTTCCCTCTCTCCCTTCCTCTTCTCCCTCTCCCCTCCTTCCTGCTAGATGTCTTCCTCTCATTTTTGATTGTCAAGAAAGTGAGTGGGACATGAAGTGAGCTCATTCAGACAGATCTCGAGTTAGTAGTACGACGACTCATTTGAAATTAGATGGGTATTTAGATTCAAATTAAGAAAACTTTAGTATACTGAAACTGCATATCATGTGACTTCACGTTTATCAGTAGTTGTTCTAATCTACGAAATGATATTATAAGATACAATGATGGTTATAATCTACCTAAAATCATAAGATTTTGGTTAAAATGAAGAAGCGTTCCCTACTCCTATTGACAGATTCACCTACAGTGAGGTTCACGTTATAATGGCAGTATTTGATTAATATTGGTGTTGCTATCCTTTTTGATCATTTGACAAAGCAGAAAGACCTATCCTCTACCACGTTCTACCTCTGCAACGTTGCCAGATCGTGTTTTAACAGTTTAGAAATATAATTGATTAACAAAAAATCCTATCTCAAGTATGAAAATTTATTTTTTAATCATTGAAAAGTATTATATTCTTGACGAATAAAATTTGATTGATTATTTTGAACAAGAATGAACAGTTAATATTACATCAGATATACAGTACCAGTATCAACTACCCTCTATAGAAGGCAATGGCAAGGCAGAGAATCGGCAACGCTGCTCTCCCATCTTTCTCCATTGCCATTATAACGTGAACTATAGCAGTCTAGTAACTTGTGTGGGACCGGATTAACTGAGGTGGAGTTACGACTTAGTTGTAATAAGTGTGCAATCATTACGTATGTGAAAATCTTAATAAGTAAGAACTAATAATAATTATTTTTAGTTCTATTATTTACATCCAGACTCACATGGAAAGTTCAACTCTAAACTTCATAACTGGAAAGAATTATTATCCAAAACTTGACTGAAGTTTTCCCAAATCTTTCCACTACGACGTCTTCGAATTTTAGATGACACAACCTCATGAATCGATATAGGAGTCCAATAAATTAAACAGTGATACTCATTTTTACTTTTAAAACGAGCAGACAGTTCTCACTTTCATTCGATGAACGAGGGCTCTTTAATGTATTCGGAGACATCTATAACAGAAGTAGCAGCTATAAATTTGTCGGTTTCACTTTCACGCAGAAGTGGTTCCCTTATCCTAACCAAATAAGTTGGAGCGTTTTCCTCATAACTTGAATGCGTTCCTGTGTTCATCTAAACCTTGCAACATGAATATGAAACAATCTCCACTCAAGCTCGATAACGTCTCTATGCAATTTGTCATCTATTCAGTTTTCATAGGTGAATGCCGTGTGAATTTTTAAAACTTAAGAGGTACTTGACAAGTTCTGTCATGGGAATGTTGAAAAATGGGATGGCTTTTCATATTTTCATTCACCAGCAAGTTTCAAAATAGTGTATTTCAATTTAAAATCGTTTGTATTATTTAAAAATTCTCGCTCTCCATTCCTATAATTGACCACTTTATCATTAATTCCATAATTATCCTATTTTGTATTAGACAATTATATCCTTCTACGCAAGGGGAAATTTAAATGGAATACTATGTACTATATTACTATCCATTACTGACTTTCTATCGAAACAAGTATGGAAGAAGATCTTTTATCTGCACCTGATACATTTAATATAGCATGGAATTCATAATAAAAATTGGAATTTTCAAAGGATTCTTTTTCTACTGAGATGTTCACATGAGTATGTTCTATTCGTCTTAAGTGGTTCACTTGAAAAAGGTTAGAGAGGGAAGGAAGATGATGGAAGATGGAAGGACCTCATGTACGAGAGTCCCGAACCACCAGGAAATTATATGAAATAAACGGAATAACCTTTTGATCGATTGTGTTAAAGGTTCTGCTACAGAAGCGATCACCCGTCCAATGGCTCTTCTCCATTACCCTATACAAAGCTAAATCATTGAAAATAATGGTTCTTGTGGAGCGATCAATAATGCAATTTCAAAAATAGTTCAAGTGTTGAATAGTTCCCAGTTTTTACTGAAATATCGAACGGTGCAATTTAGATTACACAGAAACAAAACTATGACAACAACTGTAATAATGACTAATAGCATATTATCAATTCTGAAATATACTGAAATATCTGATCTATACTGAAATACTAGAATGCTCCAAATATTTAGTAATAATATAATTATCAATGTTATACAACATTCTGCCCACATTTCATTTTTTTATAGTCTTTCAAAATATTTCAAGGAATATCAAGTAAATACCATAATCATGTAACAACGAGACCGTTTTATAAATGAAAGACTGAATGTAAATCGTTGAAATAGAAACTTGGAACAGATGGAGAGCAGTAAGTTGATTAAAAAAGCAGTAAAAAGAGTATAAAAGTGCTTCCATTGATTTGTTTGGAACAGTGTTTTCACTTTCAGAAGTCGAGCTGGAGCTGAAGCTGAAGACACCCGAGCTTCTCCATCTGATAATAAAAACTGGTCTAGTTTCGTTTGTTCAACAATTTCGAAAATGAAAGTGACCATCCAAATTTATAACACCAACACTGTAATTTATTCAGCCTGCGTTGATGAAAGCGAATCAGCCAACCTGATTAAGTCGCTAAGATCTCTTCAAATGTATCAACTCACATAAACGACCGCGTATGCTCTGTAATGCCCTGTATGCTCAGATTCATATTTAAATGTCTACTGTTAGTATCAGTTGAATGAGAAGCATTGATATTATTTTTTATAAGAAATGATTGAAGCGTACAAGTGGAGTGAAATAAGTTTAAAGTGAATCTCATTACTACTGATATGTTGTGACTAAAAAAACTGCTTTTAACCATAGAGAAAAGATAAGCGTAAGTCTTGTTTGTCTGTGGTTTAACCTAAGTAAGCAGGTTAGATTTGTTGTTTAACTTGGTAACTGTTCTTTTCCCAATATTCGGTATACTCTCGCAAATCGATCTAAACAAAGTTACTTATTTCCCAGAGCGCTTTGGTAGATCCAAGAGCAGTTTAGACTGCAGCTGTTGCATTGTTTTGGTAGGAACCGATTAATGGCATACATCTGGCATTTTGGGTGCCCAGCATCTTCTGCCTGGAATCTTGAACAATAAGATAAATAAGAACATTAAGATGTAGGCGTGATTGGTTGTGATGGAATAATCTAAATTTAATGGCGAATGGTGAATGCCATTGGAAAACGCAAAGATTGAAATAATATCAATCAGTTAACTTAAGTATGTGGTAACATAATATATTGATAACTTTTAATTTTTTTGTCGTGATCCATTCGCGCACAGTCTTTGAGCCAGTTAAAATTGGCTTCTATCATAATCATACACATCGTTTCATTTCCGCTTCCTCTTCACATAATCTCCTTCATCTTCATCACTTCATCATAATCATTGATTCATCTTTACTTCTTATTCCAAGGTTGATTTACAAACCATGAATATATGTATATATTTTTTTAAATAATATAAATGGGGAAAAATACTTCTACGTTATAAGTGAATTGTATTGAAAGTATAGTTTCGAGTTAAAGAAGCAGTTCATTTATGCAACTAAATCTTATAATTTACGTAGTTGATGAGTTGAATGATTGTGGGATGCTCAATGAATGAATGTAACGAGAGTATTAGTTGCAGTAGTTGATACGTTGAAGGATTGTGGAAGCTCATTCATTGAATGAGTAATTGTGGCTTGAGCAAATTGCTTGCTCACGATTCCCTGTGGTAGCTAGCTAAAGCTTCTAACGTCATATAATAGTCAAATAAAGCATTAATCTCATTGTGATTATTTTCAGCTAGCATTCTAGTTGAATCGAGGATTATCCTATTATTTTCAATTGTGTGGTTGCATCCAAATACCCATACAAATAAATAGACTAATATTCTACAATTGGAATAAAATGGCTACTAAATCTTTATTGACTTTATTCTTTCCATTTCTATTCCATTAAATACACAGTTCACAAACAAAATATAAATTACATTTATGGAAAAATTTTTAACTAGTCTTAGAAGAAGTAAATCTTCTCATTGACTATCTAGCTTGTCCAGATATACTGTAGTGGACAGACAACAAATTCCATTGGATATGATTTATTATTTTGAACTAAAATAAGTAAGTGTCATGATGAGTAAGATAACAAAGAAGTGTTCCACTTCGCTTTTCAGACAATATCTTGCTGATCATTCTGGACATTATAATAATTATCCTATTAATATCGGGGCACTGAGCTTCGCTCGCTATTTTTATTTATTGATAAACAGAACACAATTCTCTAAATTGATCGTGTCCATATTTCACAGCTGGCTATATGTCATCTTATGAATTTCGTGGATGCGATATTTTGATTTTTCACATACTCCATTCGCTCACTCACTTTTTTACCATCCACAGCTTTTTCTGCCAAGGATGAATTATCCTTTTAATGTTGTTCAGCGAGTTTTCCCAAGGATGAGACCTAGTGCAATAGAATCTTCAAATCATAAACCTACTATGTTCCAAATTTCGTGAAAATCGTTAGAGCCGTTTTCGAGATCCGTTAAACATAAATAACAAGATATAAAAATAACCAGATATATAAATACAGAAATTGCTCGCTTAATAATAGGATAATATTAAGCGAGTTATTTCTGTATATTTCTGTAAATTCTGTATATGTCTGTTTATATTTTTTATTTTTATATCTGGTTATATGGTTATTTATGTTCAACGGATCTCGAAAACGGCTCTAACGATTTTCACGAAATTTGGAATATAGTAGGTTTATGATATTAAAATTCGATTTACACTAGGTCTCATTCCTGGGAAAACTCGCTGAAGGACATGAAAAGGATAATTCATCCTTGGAAAAACAGATGATGATTTCGTCGTCTGTCGATAACAGAGGATGCGTGTGCCTGTGTGGGAGATCAGCTGTGTAATCAATTAGCTTACCGTATTTAGCGAGAAATCTAGAAATTTTGTTGACATGAGATGGTATGTATCATAATTATTAAAAGTTAATCATTATTTTACAGTTTCAAGTGATTAGTGAGTGTTATTTTGTTGTTCAATTTGGTATGTAAACAATCTAAATTGGAACTTTTATATTTTCAAATATTTGGACAGAAAATTTGAACTGAATTCAAGTGTATGGAACATAACCTACTTTTTGGAATATTTGAAGTATATAAATCAAAATTCGGGGAAGAAACAGTTTTGGGCTGTGCCTGTTAGTCCTTCCCCAATCATTTTAAAAAATTGAGTTCTGTTTATCAATAAATAAATAATGAAGCTCGGTGCCCCGATATTTATATTAATATTAATTACACCATCAGTCCAACTTTTATAGTATACATGCAGTTTTAGACTACTAGTCTAGCAAACTTTCTTTGTTTAAGTTTGTCTATTTCAATGTTAATACTCTATATTGTCTACTGAATCTATAAGTTGGGTGTGTTGTTTGAAGTATTTTGAATTACATTGAAAGTCGTTTGCTTTTTGAACTTATAAAATTGTTCAATTCATGATAAGTTCATAATGTCTTGCTTTTCTAAAAAGCAATGAAGTTCATGAATTTCTTGCTTCGACTTCTAAAATAATTTCTACCTTATCAAGGAAATGAAAACTACAAAAAGTAAGCTACATACGGTGATCGCTTTATTCAATCTCTTACAACAAATTTCAATCACTATACATGCGCATAAACGACGACTTTACAGATAATAAACACATTTCTCTCATTCAGCAACAAAATTAATAGAAAAAATCCGTCAAGCTTAAAAATTTGGTTTCACTTTTCATAACATATTATAATATGTGATTGCAATCACACTGCACTTGACGCAATTTGTTTAATAATGAATTTTTCCCGATAATAATCGAAAGTGAAGTGAGGAGTTTAATAATAATAATAACATTCCAAACAGACCTAAACGCAATTGAACTTTATTACTGGAGACGGCTGAAGCGGCGAAGACTCTCAGGTGAAATCTTCTTACTTCATTCTGAGAAGATGAAAGAAAGTTGCTGTACGGCCAGAGAGTGAGAGAGAATGTCTTTGAGAGAGGATATTATATGAGAGAGTATGATCCAACAACCTGCTGAGCGCGCATGACTGTTTGTGCGCGTGTGTAAATATGTACATCACACAACACGCACCATTATATGCACTAGAAATTATAGGCCTACAACTATTCTCAGCTAATTGTCGGGCCGGTCCAATTTTTATTTCAGTTTTTGCACACTATCTGCATTTGTAGAAAGCATAAAGAGGTATCTGGATCTGTATGTTCAACCGACTGAGAAATATTAATGGCACATACTGCTAATAATCTAGAAAAATAACACACAAAGGAATTAAGAGAACATTAGGAGAAATTGGAAGGTGAGAAATTAATGGTGGTAGCTTGGAACATTTAAAAAATTTTGATGGATGTTGTTGATTCTTGATGCAACGTTATGGTGGACTGGTATGTTTAATGTTTATTGTAAGGAAAGTTATATTAGTATTGCGTGAAGTGTCGTAAAAGTGAAGAAATTTTACTGAGAGAAAAGAGTGAGGGAGCTTAATTGTTCAGTACTGAAATGATAATGGAATATTAGTTTTAGGACTAGTGGCATGGGGTTGGAATCTTCAGGGGTGCCCGTAGGGGTGACAGGGGGGGGGGGTTTGAGCTGGTACAAAGACAGCATTCTTACATTTTTTCAGTCAGTATTAACAAGTACAGGAACTCTTCCAAATACTTGTATGATATTTTGAAATAGACTACATACCGTAGTCTACACGCTTCAATAGTTCAATAGTTTTGAAAAGAAGATTAATAATTTCTAAAAAGAAAATTCTTCAGATATTTCTGAAAATTTATATCTACCATGATCAAGTAAGATAGAAATTCCTATGTAAAACCAAAACAAAAAAAACTACGAAAACACGTGTTTGTCACGTCAAGTGTCTTTTCAAATCTTCTTGTTGTTGTTATTGTCTTTGTTGTTGTTGTTGTTCTTCTTCTTCTTTTCGTTCTTGTTGTTGCTGTTGTTGTTATTGTACTTCTTCTTCCCGCTACCACTAATTCTCCCTCCTCTATCGCTCCCTTCCCTTTTCCTTTGTCTTGGTCAGCATGTCCAGCAACTCTGAGAATTGGATCAAACATCAACAATGATTTTTATGCAATTGTACCTCTTGGTATAGTATGATTGATATGTGTTCATTATGAACTTGATGCATGTGAGTCTGGTTGCCAGCAAGTAAATTGTAAACCACTACAAATCATCGAGCAATCTTGAATTCTTCAAACTTGTGTGATATCTTTGTAAGCAGCTATCACCTTGTTGATCGTATGAATATGCAAGAATCCACTCACATGCTGGGAGACCGGAGAGAAATTGGCAATAAAAAGTATGTGCTCCTGAAAGAGATCTATCTGTCCGAAACACATGTAAACCATAATAATTATTATTGTGAAACCGGTTCTGAAAAGTTGACCTGATATCGAGAAGAAGCGAAGCTGCAGAAGTGAAAGAAGAAAGAAAGAATCAAGTGCATCTGGAGCAGGTCCCCTTCACCACCCCCTTCCCCATCCAGTGGTACAGTCACCCCCCCCCTAAAATCAGTAAATAACACACTCTCTCCTTTTCAAAACAAGAGCTGTATCACTTTATTATTAGCGGATTATGAACGTTTCTTGAAGAGAATAGATTCTGATTTGATTTGATTCAAAATTTCCGAAAACCATTGCCAGGATACGTTTTAACTGTAATTAATTACATTACTCACTTGTAACCTGGAAGGGGGGTTCCCCTACGCTACGCCACTGAATAATTACGATGATAACGGTTTTATATATATACTCTCTGAGTGAGTCGATAATATTGCAAAATCAGATTTTCTAAGGTAGACTGGATTATGTATAATAAGAATAATTTATTCCTGCAATCTGCTACCGTTTCCGTGTTCTCCGATAGATATTTCAAAGTTATAAATAGTTTTTGACTCTTAACCTTGAAATTTGATTGTCTTCGATTAGTTTTACATAGCTTGCAATGAAGTTTAAAAAATTCACTCCGGAGTTATGAATTTTACAGCATTTCATCAAGTTTTGTATACCTTAATATACCAGAGAGAACTTATTAGAGATTGAAAGATTGTTTTATTCTGTGACTATTCCCACAGAAGATAAGAGGCTTCAAGGCTAAAGTTGATAAAGTTTCTCTGTGGTTATACTCATACAAACTCAAGTATTGTTTTGATCAGTATCTTCTTCTTGTAGAAGGAATTAATAATGTTATCTAACGTGATTGATCAATTGTTGCCAACAAATCGACATATGGTTTAATCATATTATCATAATGAGCTATATATTTGTTGTATATCTGCCATACGCTAAATAAATAATAAATAAATGATTGTTTTCAAATACCTATTACTGCGGTACTGGAAATGCACATCTTGTATTCTAAGTAATACCAGAGATATAGGTAGTTATAAATATAAATAGCAGTAATAAATCTAAATACGCGTATATAGATTGTTTATTCTACTCCAATACCTAGCTTATTACTGGCAGTAAAATGACTGAAGGGCTACAGTACGTTTCTAGTGATATTTCTTTTTGATCTTCTACTCGTTCTTTTCCTACTCCGACTAGGAAATTAGTAATTCGAGGAATGCGATTCATAATTCCAAGATCAACCGTGATCTTCCTAAAAGACCGTGATACTTCTTTGATCCTAAAAGATAATTGTATTGATAAGAATGAAATTACTGTTGACAATGACAATAATTGGTGGTGAACGAAATCTGTTCCCATGCGATGAAGGCAAGCTTTCAAAAGATGATAGACTATTGTGCTCTTCTTCATCGGAAGTTATGATATCTTAAAATAGTTTCTACAGTATCTTATAGTTACGTCCAGTTATTGGAACTCGCAACGGAAGTCAAGACAAGTTGAAAACGGAATTATTTTGAGAGGGGGAGGGGAGCTAGGTGAAACAAGAGCCAACCAGCCAACAGGGAAGAAAGTGACTATGAAAAGTACTCGTATACGACAAACCTGTTCGCAAACCTTAGTTGAAGTTAGTGAGTTACAGAAATGTATTTTTTGTAAATTGTATAATGTATTGAGATGAGGCCAATGAATGAGTCACAATTTCGTCGTCATGACGACAGCCAATAGGAGTTCAACATGAGAGCGAGGGAAATGAGAGATAAAAAAGATTGATTGATTACTTTATTTATGTAGATTACAATATATACTGGTTTATACACTTATACAATAGCTTACAATACAGCAAAGTTTTAGATGAATTTACATAACATAAACTAAGAAAATAATTATTGAACTGTACAATGATATGAAACAAATCAATCTGGAATAACTATACAAGATAATATTGTAATGCATCTACATAGATTGGCGGAGCTTTGGACATGTCAATGTCCATTCTTTGGAAAGAATATTAAAAATATCCTTCCCTGTAACTCTCTACCAAGAACGTTAATTCCATTTAAATATATGACTAAAGATTTATTTGTTCACAAATAAAAATTTTGTGGAAGTTTTAATATATATAAAAATTTAAGAACATTATGATTAATAAAGTGATGTAATTATGCATTCAAATACAATAAAATTATTGAAATGGAGTAGACTAATGGTGGATCAGGGTAATCAATATTCAGCAATATACAGCAGTAATGCAGTGGATGTTCTAAACAAGGGAAGTTTAAACAAACTCTCTAAAGAGAGAGAAAAAGAAAGAGAGAGAGAGAGCGCGCATGTATGTGTGTGAGAGAGAGCACGTGTGTGTGTTAGAGAGGAAGCGACAGTCCCTCGATTCTGTGAAAATTATGACAGCCAATGGGAGTTGAGAGAGAAAAACATTCAACCAATAACAAGCAAACTTATAAGAAAGTAACAAATTTTTATTCTTGGTGTCTGTCAATAGGAGTTAAGTAAGATTACCAAGAACTAACTAACCTATGAGAGAGAAGAAGCAAATGGACCTGGTCAATGGTCAATGGCAGTTGAGTAAGACAAAATCCAACCAATCAAAAGCTAGCAAATAAAGAATAGCAATTGTCAGCTGTTGTGCATTCTGTAACACTGAATTCAACTTATCTCAAATTCAATTTCTTACAGCTAGGTTGTGATTTGAATTCTCTTTGCCTCTATTATTCTCTTTGAGGATTATCGATGCATACGGCATCGAAAGGGGGGAGGGGGTAGGGCTCCTCTGTACACTTTTGTAAACATGTGAACACGACCTACTTTTTCAAATTATTGAATTATTAAAATACCCTCCTGTATTAATTCCATAAAAACATCTCCTAGACCAGCTTTACCCAATTCTCTCTTCATACCTCATAACCTAGTTTTACGTATTATTATAGTCTCAAACTGATATATTCTGAACCGCGGACGTGTAACGAATTGAATAATATTATTCTCACTGCGTTCCATAAACAGAATTACATTACAGTACTGCCTCCAGATAGAGTGTACGAAACATAGTTTGCAATTATTATAATTTCGCCTTGAACTAGGCTGGTCCTACGTAGCAACATAATACTGAAGTAGCTTATTGAGCAGAGAAATCAATTACAGTTTCTAAACAATTCAATTTTTTAAATTGATTTGGAATCATCATTTCATTTTCGATGGTTGTCTTGAATAGATTTTCCCACGAATAAGAAACATTCTGGTACATGTCCTAATTTTCGTCTTATTCACTTTTTCTATTTCTACTCGTCATTGATCTCTTCCGATCAAATCTATTCCTTTCTCTCCTCCTTTCATTCTTTTCCCCCCTCCTTCCATTCCTTCCTCACCACCTTCCATTCCTTCCTCCCCACCTTCCATTCCTTCTTATGATTTATTTCACTCTTTCCCCCACCCAGTTTTTCCCTTCGACGCCTTCTTTATATCTTATTTCTCGCTTTTACCCCTTCCACTGGTTTCGTTTTTAGGATGAGTAGGACCATAATAGTGAGAATCACATTTAAAAATCAGTTGAAATGATAAGGCAGCATAGTTACCATTTTCTTTTTCGCACCGCGTTCTATAGTAGATAGAGATAGCTGTGAATCAACTCATCCGGTATTTCTGATTGATGATTATTGATAATTATAATCATTATGTCTAAAATAATCCATTCATCAAGAAAATGTATCTTTTCGTCATTTAATAATGAATTGTCATAACGAAGATCAAATATTTGGAAGTTTATTATATCTCTACATAGTCCACGTCTACGAACATTCTACAAGGATAGGAAGGAAAGAGCTATCAGCTTTGTCTGATGACAGACAAGAATAGCAAACGAATGTTAAACAGGTGCTGACTTTGAAACGTGATTCTCACTATTTATATTCTCACTAATCCCACTCCTATTTATCCTCAT
This sequence comes from Nilaparvata lugens, assembly GCF_014356525.2. NCBI lineage: Eukaryota > Metazoa > Arthropoda > Insecta > Hemiptera > Delphacidae > Nilaparvata > Nilaparvata lugens. The sequence continues at coordinate 57,707,299 of NC_052504.1, read as the reverse complement.
CAAATAGATTCAATGTAATCATTTTCCTTCTTCCCACAACTTCGCCTCCTTCTCTTTCTCCTCCTCTACCCATTCCTCCTCCTCCTCCTCCTCCTCCACCAACACCTCCTCCTCTTCTTATTTTTTCTTCTTCTTCCTCCTGATTTTTCTTTAGCTTGAGGGTCAAAACACATGAGGCGTTTTTCCACTCTCCTATTGGCTGATGATTCCCGAATGCCAACCCAAACAGCCAATTGGAGAGCTTCCTGCTCGGCCGACTCGTATGAAAAACGTCTCATATAGCTTGGCTCTTAATCTTTTCTCCATTCTGCTTCTTCTCAGTTCTCATTCGTATTGCTGCTGGTGCAAGCAGCTATGTCGTGATTGCAGTGCTTAGCTGTGAAGTGAGCGAGAATGAATGAACTGCAATGAATATTCATGTCGATTCACTCTCTCTTGTCTGGCCAACTAGCAACTACTCATTGTTGTGAAAGCTCACCCACTGATAGCATCATCTCAGCTGTGGGTTCATCTTCAGCCTCTCTCATAATTAGTGAGATAATCTTATTAGTTCACTCTAGTTTTTAGTGTAAAGATTGGCATCAATGAAAAAATATTTACTCAATAATGGATATACGGATAATATGAACTTCAAATTATTCACAAGTTGAATTGTGTCGAGGAAAATTTGGGAGTTTGTTAGCTTCATTGTTAATGAATTAATTTTCAATAGCCAACTTAGAGTTGCCACAACAATTTATTTATTCAAAACTTGTGAAACTAGATTTGGTTGCCACAATATAATTAATTTCTAGTAAACTGTAATATTAAAAGTGGAGCAGCCAAGCAGTAGAATATACTGTGAATACAGCCATAGTTGGCTGACCTACCAAGATGGAGTACTAATTGACTGGAAAGGGCATTCCCAGTCGCTATAAAAGTACATAAAATTCAAGCATAAGCTATATTATTATAATGCACAGTAAGTCGCAAGTACTCTATACAATGCTCTATCTTCTGCAGCTCCATTCTCATGATTTTAGTTAAGTTAACTATAATCAATTATGATATAAAAACAATCAACCTAGTTTCTAAAGTTTTCAAGGATTCAGTGATTCTCATCCACTCCATCTCTATTATATTGATCTCACAAGTAATCTATTCTAAACAAATACAGATTAGTAAATACATATTAGCTTCGAGATAAGCTGTTGATGACTTTCAATGCTAATTTGAAAGTTAATTCGAATAACTGTACCTGTTGCGACATGCACTCTGGTCTGGTAAATGTTGGAGACACAGTTGGTTGTTAAGTAGAGCAGGAAGATTGTAGTTCACATATTTTGGTCGTTCACTTCTAGTGTTTCTGATAGGATAAGGCTGCTGATAGAATGAGGTTGCTGATAGGATAAATTATGCTTACCCAGAGTCCGTGTGAACTTATCGGGCATAGTTCTATATACTGTTAATAAATCGAACACTGTTATAAGATATGATTTTGAATTGTCCAGTTATGAAATTGAAAGACAATGTGTTGTCTGTGCTACAGTGGAGTAGCTCAAATTTGTTCCTAAAGTTTCTCTGGAATAAGGACCAAATCAAACTAGGATAAATTATTGAGTCTCCAATCCATTTTCTAATCAAAACAAACTCTCATCCATTTATTAATTATTCAAACTGCTTGATTACATTTTGTCAAAATAAACGAATTCATGGAAATTGCAGCTTGTAGGCTTATATATTGGACGTGTAGCTTCTTATTATATTCCAAATTCCCCAATATACTAATTCCATTTATTCGAATTCAATCTAAAATTATTTGTAAATTATTCAATTTTTAGATTAAAAACTTTTGATAATGAAGCACAATTTGGTACAATCCAAATGTGCCCATCTGGATGGAGTATTTGCTCGAGTATATACTACTTAGTTTTAAGTGTATCTCAATTCTGGATCGTAAATAGCTTCATAACTTACAGTCGAGTAAGCTACTGAACTGTTTACAAATACATCAACCCATTTAACCAGTAGAATTTGAACCAACTATCTCCTCATTCTAGCCGCTTGCAATATGGCGTATTGTCTCGTTATCTAAGACGATAAACAGGATTGTAACAATTTCAAACAACTGAAACGATCAAAGTGATAAAGAATTACACATCAAAATGTTTTCAGAGCAAAGTTTCAGAGCATGAAATGTCTGTTGCGCCGATGAAAGATCAATTACTTGGAATTCAGACAGGTTGATTACGAACAATTTAGTGCTGTGATGATAGTTTTTCCAACTGCATGTGATAGAATTTGAAATAAGGAAAGAAAGATCACCAATAAACACGTTTGAATTAAACTATAATTAACATTTATATAGAGGTGACTGCGATTATATTCGACTGGAAATTTACCAATCATAAACGAACAGCGAACACGAATAGCTAGTCATTTTCAATAGTTCAACTACCGTATTTCCAGAGAAAAAGGTACCTAACTGCAAGGATGGAAAGACAAAATATTGATTGAAAGTGAAAATTTCAGAGATGGAGAGAGGTAGAGAAGTACACCTACCATACCTGTACTAAGGTATATGCACTATACCGGTGAAGGTTATAAGTAAAAAAGAAGATATTCTCTACAATAATAGTGCGCAATTATAAATAAGACGGATTAATAAAGCTCTGTACAAGAAATCCAACTTTTAAAATTTATTCAATAAATTTGAAATGGCATCTCAATACCAATATTATTTTACTACCTTAATTGACTTCCCATAGTTAATGAAACATATTAAGCACACATAAACTCATTATTCCATTGTCTCTGAATGCTACCAAATATATTGATTAGGTATTTAATTCTGACAGGTTGATATATTGAGGGAAAAATTATGTTCTATCATATGAGTTATATAAAAGATCTTCTTCACGAACTTCCTGTTTTATAGATTCTATAAGAATATCGTTATCATATAAATTATCGATAATTTTTTGTTATTAATTATTATAAATGTATGAAAGATCCTAGTACAAAAATCTTTTAGTAAGTTGTTGATACCTTTTCTTCAATCACCATCAGTCTTCATGATTCTCTTGCATTTGCTTTTGATATTCAATTAACCAACTTTGAGCTGACCTGTCCGTTCATTTGAAGGTTATACATTGTCTACACCCTGCACTGCACTGCATTGCTGCAACAAAAGACACCTCTTTGCCCAACCTCTAACCTGACAACAAACCAACTGATGATGTCTTTGGTCCGGCCTACTAATTTCACGGCCACAAAATATGTATTACAGGCTGGTCATGGTCGTTGCTACCTGTGGCATTCAACAGATGCGCAAGTGGTGACATCATGAAAGGATGCTATTCCCGCGCCCTATCCCAAGCTCACAATAGCAGTTTAATTATGTGAGAAAGGGTGATAGAGGTAAGGGGAAGAATTAGTAAACATGAGAACAGAAGAAGGAAGATAATTTAAAGTCAAAGTGTGATAGTCAGACAGAGGAGGAGAGAACTATAGGAAGAAGGAAGAGCAGTTAGTTCTAGCAAGCTCCAAAAAGAACTCAACATCTTGTCGGGTTGCAAGAAGTGAGATTAATTATTTAATCTGGTATCAGCGCAATGATGAAGAGGTTTATCTCCGTATTTCAAGTTATCACTTCGGAGCGATCCGATATTATTGAAATTGCTGTACATAAAACCTGTTCCATGAGGCAGAATGTACAATTAAACCAGCAATGTATATTAATGTATATTGTTCTCTCAGGAGAAAAAGCTTGAAATTGCAGGGATGCTATGGAGTCTGAGCTTTTCCCGTGATTGAACCATCTATAACAGTTTATTTTATTAATGTTGAATCCAAAACTCTTTTTGTGAATACTCATACTTGATGAATTCTGCAAATCATTTGTATGAGCCATATTCTCTAAACATTCACTATTACTTAATCATTAGTATATTAATTTGAGTACCGTAATTGTGTTGGGTATTTTGGGTATTTTGATGTTTACTCAAATGAATATTGATTGATGATTTTCAATTTTCCTACATTATTGAATTAATCAATTTCAATAATTCAATGAGACTTTGGAATTGTTTTGTGTTCACTAGCTTCACTATCAGACCTTCAAACGTCAAATTCATCATTGATTCCATCCGGATCTTAGAATAGAAAAAAACCTTTGGCTTATAAACAGAAATTTGGACATAGCCTAAAAATTTGGACTATAGCCTATATTTTAAAATTGTGTCATAAATAGTAAGGGCAAGGACTATTCCTGTTTTTTCTTCCACTAGGTATTTTTGTCATTAAATAGATAAATAGAAGTCCATATCTCTTAGAATGGTAATTGAATTGAACACAACAGATGAGATCGACAATTTAAATGGGTACAATGATTCGGAGGTATCCTAGAGCTCTTTCTGATCAACCGAGATACAAATTTTTTAGTATAATGTATATTTGGACTGTAAATTTTTGTGATCTTTATAAAAGTGTTTTCATAACCTCATTTGGACTATTTTTATCAAAATTAGGGAGAGGAACAGTTTTGGGTTTATCCTGTTGATTCTCTCCCAATCATTAATTTGATGTTGTGATTAAGGAATGTAATTTAATAAGTCTTATTACTGTACTTGGTTGCCACATGGACAGAATAGAATATAATAGAATAGAATAGAATGACTGCCTTTATTTTATACCTGGGAGGGCGAAGTTAGGGCGCAGTCGGCCCTCTCTTACACTTAGCCCTCCAATACAATACTAAATTGTAATTTAACAAGCAATACTCAGTAAACTAAAATAAAACAAAACTATATTTTAAATGAAAAAGTAAAAAAAAAAAAAATAAAATAATAATTATAATGATAATAAGTGGAATAGTTGAATAAACTTAAAAGTAGAGCATTCTTAAAATGTAAAATAACAAAGATCTGATGGGAAATAAATAAAACATTTTTGACGGAATATATGGATAGGATCGACGGATATGGATAGGATGGACGGATAGGATCGAAGGAGTAAAAAAGAGCAATATGGCTACAAACCTTACAAGCGAAATGAGAAAATAAGGAAATTGATAAATACTTCTAGCATGAAATTAATTAATTTTGAGAGAGAAAAAGAGTATTTTTTATATCTGTCTTTGGAGTTTACTTTTAAAGTTGAACTTGATTCTCTTGAAATTACTCTAAAGAAATTAATTTTGAGACTGAATAAATGAATGTATCAAACTATGGAAAATATGAAAGCATGAAAAGAAAGCTCACACACACACACACACACACACACACACACACACACACACACACACACACACACACACACACACACACACACACACACACACACACACACACACACACACACACACACACACACACACACACAACAACAACAACACAACAACAACAACAACAACAACAACACATGCGCCTGACCAGCCACCGCTGGTCAAACACAGTGTTACAATGCATGAGTCCATACCAACACAGTGGTATGATGCACCCCTCGCTAAGCCCAGCCACCCCCACCACCCCTGATCCACCGGAAGACAGCCGCGCCAAACCGACGATGACCCTCAATGCGCTTCAATTCAGCCGGCAATGAATTCCACAATCCACAAGCTGTCACAAGAAAGGACTTGTTGAACATGACTGTCCTGTGTGTTGGGACAGCCAGCAGATGGGAACCATGCCGTGTACCACCCCGACCGATGTCACTCAAATATTGAAAATCCTCTGCAATATACTTAGGTGTTCCAGTTTTCAATGTCTTATGCAGAAAAATAACAGCATGGAGTGCCCTACAATCATGCAGCCTCATGAGGTTAAGTCTGTCAAAGTATTCAGTCACATGGTCGTCACGTCTGAGGTTGAAGATGAAGCGTACACAGTAATTGTGGGCACGCTGCATCCTCTGTAAAAGTTGAACGGTCATATCAAGAGTCACAATGTCACAGTAGTTAAAAATTGGAAAAATCAAAGTCTTGACTAACATAATCCTCGTGGAGAAAGGGATACAGTCAGCAATCTTCTTCAAAGTCATAATGCCCGCAATGACTCTATTGCAAGTCAAGGTCACATGATTTGTCCAGTCCAAAGTCTTGGTCATGGAAAGTCCTAAATTTTTAACATCTGAACTGTACTGCAATTGAACGTTGTTGATTGTAATGTATGGTCCATTTGAAAAGTCAAGGGTGTTCAAGAGCCTTGAGTAGCCAACCATAATTACCTTTGACTTTGTCTCATTAACTTTGAGTCCATTACTTGTAGACCATTCAATAACCCTGGCCAAGTCAGCATTGACCTCCTCAACCACAATGTTGAAATCAGTTTTGTTGAAGTGTTTGTAGATTTGTAGGTCGTCTGCATAAAGGTGGTATTTAGAAGTAAGTAAAGTAGTAGTCACGTCATTTATGTAGATGCTAAACAGCAGAGGACCCAAGACCGAACCTTGAGGAACGCCTCTATTTACCTCACGCCAGCCCGAACACACATCCCCGACCCTCACACACTGACATCGACCCTGCAAATAAGACCTTACCCATGCCACAGTGGAGTTGGAAAAGCCTAAGCTCCTTAGCTTATACAATAGAGTAGGGTGGAAAATGCTATCAAAAGCCTTGCTAAAATCTATTAGAACTAAAACGGTTAGCTGCCTTTTATCCATAGCCCTGCGGATATCATCAGTCACTCTCAGAAGGGCAGATGTGGTGCTGTGACCGCTTCGGAAACCTGATTGAAAATCACTAATCAAACCAGATCCATGAATATATCCGCTCATCTGAGAGTGAACAATGATCTCAAGAACCTTAGACAAGACAGACAATAAACTAATGGGCCTGTAATCAGAATGAGAGATGGGGTTAGGGACCTTGTTCAAGGGAATCACAATTGAGAGCTTCCACTCATCAGGAAAAACAGATGTCATGAGGGAAGTGTTGATCAAATGGGTGAGGAAAGGAAGGATCAAAGGTAAGAGGATTTTCAGGAACTTGATTGGGATGCCATCTGCACCAATAGCATTACTTTTTATTCTACTGATTGCTAGAAATACCTCTTGCTGAGAAACTGCAGAGAAGTAGAAATTCTCATTAGGATGAATGTCAGGAAGGGAATTGAAGTGGACATGGGTTTGATCCAAACTCACAGGTATATCAGTGAAAAAGTCATTGAGGTCATCAAGCGAGTGGGCTACAGTCGGCACCTGCCTCTCCTTACCAGCTCCAATCCCCCTCAAAGCACGCCATAATGATGAGGATGATGACCTCTTAGATGAAATCAAGTTGCGGTAGAAACCAGCTTTAGCATTTCTGATAATTTGTTTGCAATAGTTTCTTAAATGCTTATATTGATTATAATCATGAGGAGTCTTGGACTGCCTTGCCCTTTTACACCAATAATCTCGATCCTGCATCAGCCGCCGGATCTCGTCCGTGAGCCACGGAGCAGGATCTCTGGTAACTCTGCGGTTTTTGAGAGGAACATGTTTATTGAAAAGGAAGAGTAAATTGCTATTGAGTAAATCTAACATAAGGTTTACATCATTAGTATTGAAAATGGTATGCCAGTCAAGATTAAGTGTATCATTAAACAGATTAGAAAAGTTAATATTGTTATAATCCCGGTAGGTGATAACTTTCGGTTTAGGTTTGGGTCTCTTAATGTTATAAACTAGGTAAATTAAGTCATGTGCTGAAAGACCTGGGAAAGGAATTTGTCCATGGCTCACAGCTGATCTCCTATCAGCAACCGCTATGAGATCTAACAATGTGTCCGAGGTGGAAGTGTGATGCGTGGCTTGGACAGGCAGCAAGGTCATACCGTTCGCAAAAAACATAGTGGTCAGTTGTACTTTGTCATGAGTATCAGGTCCAAGAAGGTCAGTTTTAAAGTCACCCATGATGGCCACATGTTCATAAGGCACCATCAGCCCCAACAGAACCTCCTCAAATTCGGACATAAAGCCAATGTGAGGGGGCCTGTAGCATACCGAAATCAACATTTTTACTCCATTGCATTTTATTTCAAAAAAACATGTATTCAGGCCTCGATGGACGGGAGTTATCTGATGAGAACTTATGAGAAGGCCGCAGAGTACGCTTTATGTACGCAGCAACCCCTCCGCCATTCTTGTGCAGACGGTCATTGCGGATGATAACGAAGTCGTCAAGAGCAACGAGCCGACTGGGGACAGTTGGCTTGAGCCAGGTTTCAGTCACAAGTATAATATCACAATCTCCACAGGAGAAAGTGCACCTGAACTCATCAATATGTCAAAGGAGGGATTGTGCGTTCACATGAGCAATCTTGAGTCGATCGGGATAGGGCGAGACAGCCTGCTTGAGGGAATCGGCGACACTCAGCGCGGCCGCACCGTCATCCTGCCGCACCGACATTCAACGTGTCAGGGCGACTGCCTCGGAACAGTGAGGCGGAAGGGGGGAGGGAACAGCCAGGCACGGAATAGTAGCAAAATCAAAACACACCACATTCATACTAGCAAGCAATCACACAGGAGGAAAGCAGAGAAAGAAAGATAAAAAAGACGATGAAAGAGATAAAATTAAGATGTTAATAATAATATTATGAAAATGGAGAGATAAAAAATAAAGTAATGTACAGCAGTAAGCAATGAGTCGGAACGCTAGCTACAGGCTTGAGCTGTTCGGCTCCTATAAGATAAAATTGAGGTTCTAATTCGGTTTTTGTGATAATAATTGTGAAAGAGAAAACGAATGACAGATCAAAAGTATTTCTGTTCAAGATTAGATACACAGTAAACTAGGACAGATGTGGAGTGGAGTTTCCAGAGTTGTGTATTTATTTGAAGAATTTATTTATTATTGTTCATGCGGAATCTCAAAGTATTCCAATTCAGTTTTAATCCGTATCCAAATCCACCTTCCACAATTTTTATATTTCTGGACACTATAATTTGGATTTAAATTATTACTGAAATCGGAACATAACATTATTCTTGGGACACATTATTCAACAACATTCGTGAAAATAAGGTTTCAACTATGCTTGTTACTTAGAGATGCCATGTATCTCCTCGGGTGAGGAATTCGGAGATCAGGGAGTCGGGAAGCAGATTTCAACAGTTGATGAGATCAAAAGAAGGCGACTTGTATGGATGGGACACATGCTAAGAATGGATGATGAACGGTGGCCCAGAAGGATATTGAATTGGAATCCACCAGGAAGAAGGAAGAGGGGAAGACCACCTGAAACTTGGATGAAGCAAGTGGAGAATGACATGCGCAAGAGGAATTTGGCAGAGGGAGATTGGATGGATAGGGTGATATGGCATGTGCGATGCGAGAGACGGCTTGTGCTGTAAATTAAACTAAATTATATATATATATATATAATATATATATATATATATATATATATATATGAACCTGTGGAATGAATTACCACTACATTCAATGATAATCATTCACATACAAATGGGCAATATTCTACTTTACTGCTGATTGAAAGTGGAGGTGAGAATCAATACTATCTCACTCTCTTTGAAAAAAGTGAAAAACGTTTAAAAGGTGAGATGGTTGACAAAGGATGAGTGAAGAAGAAGATATAGAAATAGATGAAGAGAGGGGTTTGAAAAAAGAGAAAGAGAACAATAAAATAAGAGTAAAATAAAATGAAGAAGTGGTGACGTTACGTGTGAGAATGGAACCCAGTACTGATTGCCTCATTTTGTCTGTCGACTAGAAAGGGATGACTTATTCCACACACATGCTATGTTTCAATGATTTATTAGAATTTTTGACAAAAGAATTTGATTTAGTGTGAACATGTCATGTGTTGTGGTGTGGTGGTGGTGAGGAGGGGGTGATGGGCAAGGGGACATATTTCCGGTGTCCTCAGACCTCAGAGGTTCCAGCTATGACTCTATGGAAATGTCAGAGTAGTACAACACTGTTACATCCCGTGTATGGAGGGTCAGTGCGGTATTTATTTTTCAACAGTTTTGTCAATTCTGTTCTGTTTTACTTACTTCAAAATCAGTGCGGAGTTCAGTTTTCCTCGCAAACTATTGAGATTTTCATCGTCTGTGTATAATTTAGATCAATTCTACAGAGTTTTCCGGGCGTCGTATTATTGTTATTATTATTTATTAATTTATGTAATGTGTGCTCATACGATTCGAATGAATTATTTCTAGTGTTCATCGAATAGTGAATCCTTCAATATTTCCTTACGATTTACATCAATTCAGCTACGTATTAGATTTGCCTCGCATTAAATTTTCCAACTTCTGTATGAAAAATATTTTATTTACATGGATCCAAATGAGTCATCGAGTACTTCCACACTTGTGTAGTAATTAGATAAATTCTGATAGTGTCCCTTGCTTCTTATTGAACTTTCGACTTGTATGTAGTGCAAACTAAAAAAATTTGTCAATCGTTTCAATATATTTGTGAGTGTTTTAACGGTTCAATAGTGAACTCTTCAAGAAATTGGTACAATCTAGATCAATTCTGCTGGGCATTCCTTGCTTTGTATTCAATTTTCCGACTTCTATATACAATGTTCATAGATTTCGTTTAGTGTTGCATTCAATAGTGAATTCAAACAAATAAATTATTCAAATTTCAGTACGATTACGTCTATGTTTTCCTCTCATAAAATTCGAGCTTTTCAAGATCCGTGCACGATTTCTCATAAGTTTACATCTTGATCAATTTTCATTTTTCCGGCATCCAAGTAGGCCTACACTTGATATATATATAATTTCTTAGTGTCTCTACTTGATTTGTACAATGTTAATCAGTTTAATTGAATTGCTTTCAAGTTTTTCCCAACTACGGTATTCAGTATTACAAATCATGTTCAATATCTAAGGAGAAAATACATACACAGAATATCAATTTAATATTATGGTGGTATTTAATATTTTAATAATTCAATGGTTGCTTCGGGACAGCCTGCAGAATTCATATTACACCGTTCAGTTATCCATCTTCACAATTTTGTGTTGTATTATCCTATACTTTTGTAAATCATGTAAATTAAAGATGCTCACTAAGCTAGTGCATAGTTTACGCGATCATTCAGCGTCAACTTCTACACAAAGATATCGATCGCGTCGTGTGAAAAAACGGACCAGACGACGGTTTTCTGGACAGAATTTGAAACGAACTAATCGTCCCATCGATTTATCACACACTGGAAGACAACTCACCACACGTATGGACTCCTACCATATGGGAACAACTAGATACATCACACGTGAGAGTTTGTGCTACAATACCAACAATCATTACAGAATCCGACGAGCGCACTTTGTGAGGACAATCTCATCCACGTCAACTTCATCTTCGTTCTCGTCATCCTCCTCTTTCTCCGATCCGTACACGTTCTGTGTCACTCGTTCGCGAAGTGTGGAGAGAGACGAAGAGGAAGACTCGATTGTGTGTACCAGTCCATCAACGTCGTTTGAACACTGCGAACAGCGACGACATTTTGGAGGCAGTGGATGGAGAAGTAGATTGGCAGTAGAGGATGACACTTTGGAGATTGTTGGGGAAGTAGTGACAAATGATAAGATAAGCAGGAGGGTGTCAGAGGCGTCCTATTGTGTGTGCTCGAATGATAAGAATAATTTGATTGAGGAGGAAGAAGAGGTTGAGGAAGGAAGGGAAGAAGATGGAGGTAGAGGAGGAAGAGTCAGAAGGAGAGAAGTGGGACCAGGAGAACTAGATGGACATAGAGTGATAGGTAAAGAAGAATATGAGAATGGATCAGCAAATGAAGTGGAAGGATTAGAAATAAGTGTGGGAGAAGAAGAACGAAAACAAAATAAGGAAAGAAAATATGTGAGTTTCAAGAGAGGGAAAAGAGAGAAGAATGAGGGACAAAGAATAAATATTGGAAAAGAAGTTGGTGAAGAAACAAAAAAAGGAGTTGAAGGAGGACAAAGGAAAGGAAAAGAAGACATTTCAGAAGCAATATGTCGAGGAGGTGTAATTGGTCAGATAGTTGAGTGTGAGAGAAAAATAGGAACAAGAGTGAATTTTGACGAAGGAGTTGATGATAAAGAAATAGGAGGCAAGAGGGAAGTTTTAACGAAGGAAAGGAAAGAATATTACGAGAAAAAAGAAGAGAAAATAGTTCGTGAAGAGAGAAAGCTTGGTGGAGAAATTGAAGGAAAACGTTTGGAGGATGTCAAAGGAGAGGAGGATGCAAGTGGTAGAAGAAACATTTGTAGGCGTAGCAAAGGTAAAAATCAAATAGAAAATGAAGAAGTTAGAAGAATGAAAGGGGAATTCCGATACGATCGAGACAATCAAGAAGCAAGATCGACAGAAGGAGAAGCTGAAAAAGAAAAAGTGGAAAAATCAACAACATTCCTCAGATTACAAACCAATTTCAAAGAGGTGAGGCAAGTGAAGCAACAATTCGTTTACAGAATGGATGGCTATTGTGAAACATATGCGCAAAATTTAGGACAAATAGATGAAGATTCTTTAAATTCAAAACATGAAAATCATAGTTCACTGAATTTTAAACATGGAAAACAAGAATCAACACAAAACGAATTGTGCATTGATGAGGTGAAGATTGAACCCAAAGAAGAAGACGACTGTGAGATAACATGGAAGGGAAAGCCAGAAGTGACGAGGAAAGTGTGCATAGTTGGAACAAACGTTTTCACAGTACAGCTCAGAGATAACTTATACCCTGTAAATACAAAAACAGCTTATCAATGAATTCTTCTTTTGCGTTCATTATCTTTTATTGTTATCTTTTTTCTCTCGCTCAGTGAAGTGAAGAATAACAATGATATAGCCTACCCCTTCACTAGTACCGGTACCTATCCTACCGTGTATACTACCTATTGTAATTCCATTATGATGAGATTTCATTTTATTCGAACTCAGTTATCACAAAGTCGGAAACAACAATGTATGATGACAATAAAATGATGAAAGCCTGAATAGCAATCTGATATTGTCGTTGACTTTTCCTGACAATATTATTATAACCTTGGTACCTGGCCTTATCAACAGAGTGACTCAGCGCAGTGAATGCATACAGTACAACGGTTTCATTACCATGATTTTCTGTTTTGGTGTTCATCTTTCTCTTTCGCCTTAAATGGATTGTTGGTGGCTATTCTAAGAGTTTATTCAATTTATTATGTTTGACTGATACGATTGCAGTATCAGCTGATTTTGTTCCAAACTGTATCAAATCCGGGTTAATTTCTTTGTTATTTGTTTTAGCAATAAGACTCCTACTTTTGTTATAAAATCATTTTTCACTTAGGAATTCATTTTATCTTTCAATTTTATTTTAAATTAAGTTTTCTGGATCTTTCTTATGTGACGGAAAGTCTTTTTTCTTACATTATTCCTTGTATAAAAGAGGCGCGGCGTGAAGTCGCAAGTTTGGTAAATAGCTTTACCCTCTTTTTTTTAACAAAATTTTCTTTATCTTTGTTCTTAACTCAAAATTTTCATTTTCTTTTTTCTCTCTATAGTTTATACCATTATACATTTTACAGAATAGTATTATACTCTTACAGATTACTTCTATGTCAGTTCTTGAATGTGATGACGATCTCATAGGCTATCATGATACAAGTGAGATAGATGATTTATTCTCATATGAACCACAAAACTTAAGCAATAAAAACCTATTGAATTTCTTTCATACTAATATAAGAAGCCTGAATAAAACTTTGAAGAATTGGTTCATTATTTGGCTAATATAAACTTTAAATTTCATATTATTGCCTTGTCAGAAACGTGGATTACGGATGATGCTCATTTTACTTACAGTCTTGAAGGATATAATGTTGTACAAAAGAAAAGTAAACACTCAAAGTGTGATGGAATATGTTTATTTGTTGATAAAAATTTTCATTTTGATATGATCGATTTGGATATTGAAGAATCAAATTCCATTGGTATGGCGTGTTCAATTGATAACATCAAATATACAATAATATTAATTTATCGCTCTCCAGCTACCAACATTAATAATTTTGTAACAAGTCTAGACGCTTGTTTAAACAGAATGAAGGACACTACCAATGTAATTCTAATGGGCGATATAAATCTTAATATTTTAGAAAACAATAGTTTAACAAATGAGTACTTGAGCACACTACATATCAATGGATTTAAATCCTACATCAATAAACCGACAAGGATAGCCAATGGAAATGGTACCTGCATAGACCACATATTTTTTAAGGAGGGGGGAAACAATAGAGACCTGCAGCGTGGCGTGATTATTAAAACTAATATAACAGATCACTACAGTATTTCACTGCACTTGAGTGAAGCCATGAAAAATAACACGGTAACCGAGAAGTTATGGACTAAAACTGTAACTGATTTTGACGAATTAATAGCTGACTTACAGGTTGAAAACTGGTCTGATGTTTACAGCACCGAAAATATCGATCAAATGGTTACTAATTTCATTGAAAAATTGACACAACTAACACACAAAAGAACAAAAACAATCAGACTAAGTAAAAAAAATAGACCACTAAAAAAATGGATAACACCCAGTCTAGTCAATGCAATCCGAGAAAGAGACAAATTACACAGGAAGCTCTCACGACAGCCAAACAATATTGAATTGCAAACCCGCTACAAAAACTACCGGAATACTTTAAATAATTTAATAAAAAGGGCAAAAATAGATTATTTTAATGAGAAGTTCGATGAACATAGGAATAACGCCAAGAAAACTTGGGAATACATTAACGAGCTGCTAGAAATAAAGAAAAACACAAAAGAAATAAGCCTAGATGCAGATATACTCAACGATTACTTTGCTAACGTGGGTGTATCATTTGCCAGAAAAATATCAGGAAATGTAAGTGATATCCCAGTTCCTCGATCGCTATCAAATTCATGTCAGCACAGTATCTTTCTCAACCCCACAAACTCAAACGAGATAATGTCAATTATAAATCAGTTGAAAAACAAATCTACACCAGGACCAGATAACTTCACAGGACCTTTCATAAAAAAAATTTCTCACCACATAACTGGACCCTTAGAACATATATTCAACAAATGTTTAAATGAAGGATATTTCCCAAAAAAGTTCAGAGAAGCCAGAATCATCCCAATACCTAAAACCGGAGATTTAAAAAAACCAGAAAATTATAGACCGATAAGCTTGATAAGTAACCTTTCCAAAATATTAGAAAAAATAATAAAAAACAGAATTATGAGTTTTTTAGAGAAAGAAAATATAATAAATGAAAAGCAATTTGGTTTTCAAAAAAATAAGTCAACTAAAGATGCAGTCATCCACTTGAACAAAATAATTTTTGACAATTTTAATAGCAATAGAAAAACTCTTGCAGTGTTCATGGATCTATCAAAAGCTTTTGATACGATACCTCACAATATATTATTAAACAAATTAGATAGGGCTGGAATTAGAGGTGCAGCAAATGATTTATTTTCTTCATATTTGACTGAAAGGAAACAATACCTACATCTTCAGGGTCAAACTGATATTAAATATACGTCAGGTTTCGGCTTGCCTCAAGGTTCTGTGCTTTCACCAGTTCTTTTTTTGTTATATGTGAATGACCTACTCAAACTAAACCTCCAAGATTGCACCACTCTGTCTTTTGCAGATGACACTGTATTGATCTTCAGCGACAAAAGCTGGGTAGAAACTTTCAATATAGCCAATAGAAACCTAATAATTATTAGAAAATGGCTTCAAGATCATATCCTGACTTTAAACGCTGACAAAACTAAGTATATCACCTTTTCACCCAATATAACTGGACAACCAGCAACAGATTTAAATCTTAGAATAGGGACAACAAATAATAACAATGAAAACTCTACAGATAATACAGAAGCACAAAAAACATTAGAAAGGGTTCACACGATTAAATATCTTGGTATATTATTGGATCAACATTTAAAATGGAACAAACACATAGATTATTTGTGCTCAAAGTTGAAATACCTCATTTACATTTTTTACAAAATAAATAAAATAAAAAACATAGACATTATACGGAAAATTTACTTTGCATACGCTCACTCATTATTTCAATATATTAATGAAGTATGGGGAGCTGCTTATGATACACATCTGAAGAAATTATTTATCTTACAAAAACATATTATAAGAGCAGCATTAGGAAGACCTCGACTCTATCCTAGTAGGGACATTTTTCTTGAATTTAAGGTCCCTACAATAAGACAGAATTATATGAAAAATATAATACTCCATATCAATAAGAATAAATCTAATTTTCCTGCACACATAACACCCCATAATACACGTCCTAACAATAGATTCAACACAGAACTCATTAAGCTAACCATATGCAGGCATCAATTTACCTATTATTGCAGCTACATTATAAATAAAATTCCAAACGATTTAAGTAAAGCCAGTTACACACACATCGATTTTTGATCATCCAAAAATCGATGTGTGTGTAGCTAGCATAAAGTCCCGCACATACACATAAATTTTTCTTCGTAAGGTGTTTTGCCGTTCTTATAAATCCTATTAAACAGATGATGTTTGTCAAGTTCCATTCAATCTAATGGAATTCATAAGGACGGCAAAATATCATACGAACAAAAATCTATATGTGTGTGCGGGGCTTAACAGTTCATGATCTCAAATCTGATGAGAAAAATATATCAAATTCCTGAGGTGAAGAAAATGAGGTGGATGGGTTTCATTCATTTTCAATCGTTCCAAAAGATATTGATTCATTTATTATCTATTTGATCCACCTTGAAATTATAGAATTTGGATGCAAACAATAGCATTATAAAAACAGCGAGGTACAGTATTATTCTATTAAATCTAGATAACCTCTGTTGAAGAGTAGTTCATCTTTCTAAAAGTTTATTGTTGTGCAACTGCTTTACACTCACCCGGATGTTCGGATCCCTCATAAAATTGTAGGGCCACCAATAACATAGTAGTATTAACATTGGTAGTTTCCAATAACACAGAACAAGCTTTACTTACTCACTCAGACTTGTTAACATGCGGCAGCCCGTGCAAAACTCAAAACTATTACCACGGAGTAAAGAACAATCATTGTTATGTATTCTGTGCTATTACCCATCAATAATTATTTTCACTTGGGAATCTTTCAGTGTGGGAGAAACTGAGTCCGCAACCCAAAAGACATTCATCTCAATTATATTCTTATAGATATACAGAGTGGGTGAAAAGTCCGAGAACGGCTTAATATCTCATACACAAAGGTTATTTGACGGTGGGTGTGATTGGGGATCCTACTCAAATCGAAAATACTACTTTACTATAACTTCAAAAATCTGGTCCGCCATCTTGGATCCGCAATATTGACTGCAACTTTATTTTTTTGAATAGGAAGGTGGTCATGCGATACATGATATCGATACGAAATTTCAAGAAAAAAAGAATGGCGAAAACCGCATATCGATATCTCAAACCGTTTAAAAGATATTCACATTATTAATCAATACTATTCAAAGCAAAAACTAGAGAAAAAAGTCTGAGAACGGCTTAATATCTCATACACAAAGGTGATGTGATGGTGGGTGTGATTGGGGATCCTACTCAAATCGGAAATACTACTTTTCTATGACTTTAAAAATATTGTCCACCATCTTGGATCCGCCATATTGAATGCAAATTTATTTTTTTTAAATAGGAAGGTGGTCATGCGATACATGATTTCGAAATATTAAGAAAAAATGATTGGCAAAAACCGCATATCGATATCTCGAACCATTCAGAAGATAATCTGTTATCAGACATTATTAATCAATACCACTTATATGTATTTCATTTCTGATATGCATGATATTGATTAATAATGTGAATATCTTCTGAACGGTTTGAGATATCGATGTGCGGTTTTCACCATGTATCGCATGACCACCTTCCGATTTAAAAAATAAGTTGCATTCAATATGGCGGATAAAAGATGATGAACCAGATTTTTGAAGTCATAGTAAAGTAGTATTTTCAATTTAAGTAGGATCCCCAATCACACCCACCATCAAATTACCTTTTTGTATGAGATATTGAGCCGTTCTCGGACTTTTCACCCATTCTGTATAATGAATGATAAATAAACAGAACATTGTGAGAAGGATAGAAAAATGTGTAAGAGAGATGGAAACATTCGCATTTCAGTACAGGTGAGGGTAGCCAAGGTTGGCTTCCCTTCCCCTTCACCCTCCCATGTTACCATTCTGGTATCCTGTAATTACGAATTACGGCGAATACCACGTTCAATGAACATTTTTTTGTTACGCTTCCTATCTTCTTCTGTTCAATTGAAACTCATACAAATGAGTGGGATCACACGACACATGTAAAACGATGTGAATGAACTGGATAACATGCTGATATTAGTGAGATTGCAGTATGTCCACACTTTCTTTTTAATAGATCACGTAGGCTACAGAAACTTTGAAACGGATGTAGGGCACTGTGTTCCGAAGTCTAGTTCAAAAATGCTAGTAGTTAGACATTATAGAAATAAGCACATTGAGTTATGTAAATTCAATACAATGTAGTTAGTGACGTGATTAGTATATTATACATGGTAAATGTTATGTGGACTCAAAAGTCTTTGGAATAATCATAATTATTACAGTACTTGGTAGTCTACTGTTATGGATGGATTCCATACAATATGTGAGAATTCTAATAAGATAAACAAATTACCGGAATCTTTCACTATCACCACAGCCGTCTGTAATCTACTGGAGATTGATGTACAATATCTCATCTTCCATTTAAGGATGAGAATATTTGAAACTCTTATACAATGACTTATTCAACCATTATAAAACTAAAACACAAAATTTGAAAAGTATTGAGCACCATTTTTTAGAGTGAACTATTGAAATTTTCCAATAATTTTACCAGAATATAGCCAATCTACAAGAATTTAGCATGTGTAATCAATCTCCATTGATGAATCAAACCAAACTTTCTTTTTCTTGTGATTCAACTCCGAATAACAAGTGAAAACATTTTTTAGTAGCTGACAGGCTACTATTTGATAGTAATAATTAGTGCAGGTCTACAGGCAGGAAGGAATGAATTCCAGCGTAGCTTATGAGCAGCATTGCTTGCAAATTCCAAAATTTGACAACGCTCTATTGTGAGCGCGCGACAGGATTTTCGGGAAATTATTGAATTTGCCACGGTCAGACCGAATGTTGTTTCCTGTAGGCCGCGTGTAACTGTCATAACAATGCTGGCTCATGTTTGTAACAATTCTTACCAGAGTGCCAAAATACTATACGGATTGCTGCTGATGGTGTACAGTAAATCAATACATTGTTAGGTCAATCCAAAATAGTTGCACTTTTTACGTGACAAAACAGTTGAATCACGATGATTGGATATACAGTATATGACTTTTAGTATAGAATGACTCTTTCTATTCCTGTCAACAACAAATTGTTGACATGGCCAAGTTTGGACAGTAATGTCCACTCTACCACTTAACCATGCAGCGACGCAGGTAGAGATAGATGAAATGAAGAATTTACGAGAATGTATGCTTCTCTCCACTATTATTTTATTGTATTTTGGCTTATTTGATATATTTATAGAGTTACTTCAATTTGGTACTATAATTATTATTGCAATATCCATTTAATTTTTCTATTTTTTGTTGTTCGAAATCCTAAAATATTACCAACAAATAGTATAAAATGGAATTCGATTATACTTCTGCTTTCTTGAAAGTTTGTGCTTGGTTTTGTAGTATACGAATTTTACATACACGTGGCATTACTGCATTTATGCAGTACTACATTTTTAGCCATTAATTTCATACTCATATAGTTTCACCCCAATAATACTTGGCGATGAAGTTCATAAACGATACCGTCAACGACAATTTGATGGCAGGTTATCTGCCATTGGTCATGCTGTTAACATGGTAATTCTTACAATAGCATTACCACAAAACTCTAGTCTATGTTGGCATTTGGATTCCTATTTTGTGGAGTATCATCACAATCTATGAATATGATCTCAATTTATAATATGAACTGCACACTGCAGTCCTCGTCTACAACAATATACCTCCTAATTAATGGAGATTGATTTACTGGTTGGATTCAATCTACACTTAAGTTTATCAGCCACCAGTAGATCCAATTCAGTCGAAACTCTAAACTTGCAATGCTCTAAATGGAACGAATTTTATGAACTTGAATAATCATTGATCAGCTAGAAAGTACTAGGCTGTATATTATTGACTCCACGTCACGTGTTTACTATCATCGTATCACGCATAATAATCGGAACTCTTCAAATAATAACTTGTTGATGAGATGGAGCCACGTGAAGATGATTAATAGAGCTGCCGTAAACCTGATCTTGATTGGTGTGCGTCTATCATTAAGCATGCTTTACTTGACTGGTCCGTAGTCACTCCAACCACTTTCTACTTCGAAGATTATTGCCTTCTTGCCAGTAGATCGGTGCAGTTTTGAGCAGCAATCAATCAACTCATCAGAAAAAATGCGTTTGTGCTGCTGGCTTACAAGAAGACAGCTTCATTACGAATGGATTACTAATTGTGATATGGCACTTTACATCCTGTTTCATAAGAAAGTACCGGCTTACTCTAGTTGTGCCATTTTGATAAGGTCATAACTGCAATTCATCTTCAAAGTTGTATGATTGTATGTTCTAAACTTGTAACATGAAATAAGAATTAAAATTATGTAGGTCCAGCCTACGCGGTTCTGGAACTGGGTGCACGGAGAATTATGGGGGCTACGTGAAGCAAACAAATTAAAATCATGATACATATTCTCACTGACAAGTTACTCGATTCTCCGCTAAATTGAATTTCAAGATCAAAGGAATTCTAGTCTGAAAATATAGACCAATCCGATAGATTGTATTTTCAAATATTGGTGTTATGAACATGTAAATTCCTACTGTCAACAACAATAAATTATCCTCAAAGCCTCAACTTAACCATATTATTATTTTTTCAAACCCAGGATTTTCATTAAATAATATTAGGTAGGATAGGCATTAGAATATTGTCAAGCTTTATGAAACAGACCTGAGAGATTTCGAGTTGTGAATTTGAATCAATATTCATTTGAGAAGGAATAGCAATTCATAATAATTAATATCAATCATGAAACTAACATGAAATTGCCACAATCACTTAATTCCCATATACAATGAATGATATTTTAATTGCTTTTTGAACCTATGTTCCTGTTATTTTTAAGAATTCTATTTCATTTCAATATCAGTGTTATCTCCAAAAGTCGAAGAGGAATTGAAATCAAATCAAATGTGTTGATTTTGTAATTTATGTATTATTCGTGTACAACTCAGGGCATGGCCCTTATGACAAATGAAGTTTATTTTTTTCTTCAAAAAATAAAATTATTTATTCAAAAACAATTTTTTTCTCTTTTCATATTCTCAAATGAAATAATCATTCAACGGTTTTCGAGAGTAGTTTCGGTTGTAACACCATTATCACCGTAAAATTCCGTTATAACCCTCTCACTATCAAATCAAACTGTTTCTATTAGCGGGGTGAAAAATAAAAATGATCCATTGAAATAATTGTTCCCATAAATAAATGGTTGTGACAGTTTCAAGTGTTTACTGTAGTATATCAGTAAAAACCATATCTTATATAGTAAGTGTGTGTGTGCACACAGAAAGCAGTCAGACGTTCGGAGCTCCAATGTTATACAAGGGTATAGATATATGGATATGTATATCTTTTATATCCGCTCTGATCGCTGACCGCTGCCCGCTCTTTGTGTACATACACCCTTATACCACTTCATCACCTTCAATGCGACACAGAAAGTTACCAACAATCTTTTTTCATTATATTTTGTCAATGATTAATCTACAGCATTGACCATATCATGCATGATGAATTACTGTTACTAATAATCTCAACATAACTAATACAGTAGTAGCATCTTAAATTGGCGATTCAACCTACAAGTGCAGAACAGCGTGGAAGATCTCTTCTTTTCTCCACTCTATGGCCTGTTCTGTACGGCTAAAGGGCACAAAAAGTGAACGCGCAATTAAGAACTGATATAGTGAATGAGTCTGACCTAATTCGTCTGTGTGAATTGTCATGAATCAGAATCAGAGGAATAGTCACAGTCAGAATAGATGATGAGAGCATAGACGACACTTTACACTATCTTGTTCTCAGTACTATAGTTTGTGATTAGAGTCAGTCAGAGAGAGTTTTACATTATTTTAAGAGGGGTTAGTGTCATAGACGGATTCAGAGCTACAGTCAGAGTCAGAGACGGTACATTTTCTAACTTTTCTGTTTAAAGATCTCTGGCCAGGTTGTAGCTGCAATCCATAATAAGTATTAACTTGGTGGGTAAGAACAATTCAATAAGACAAACAAAAAATTCAATAATATTCATGAAACTGAATGTAGCAATAATCCTAAACTTTTTCGATTCCTGGATTTAATGAGACCTTGAGTTGATAAGACTACCTAGTGGGTTGAGAAAAGCATATTTTCTTATATACTGTATTTTCAATACAATTTTTCCATTTGTTCGAGCCAGTACAGACAACGTTTCAGGGCTGTTATTGAGAATTATGCCTAGGGACAAGCTTGTTCATTTTCGCTTTGTTGGCCTATCAACCGAAAAGTAGGATCATTCTATTCTGGTTGTCTCCCGCAATTGGTTGCTCGACAACCTATCTTTCCTGTGGAAGTTTTTCATCCACGGAACTTGGCAAACATATGAACACATCATCAGTTCGCCAAGTTATGTTTAATCAAATAGAATTTATAAGCACAGCAAAAAATCTAACGTCCAAAAATCGATGTGTGACTAGACTTGGGGTTCGAACAGAACGGTTAGGTCAGCTTTCGAAGTAAGTGGCGGTCGCGGTCGTCCTTCTTGTGACACAAATACATTGAAAGTATGGGTATGAACAATACGGTTAAGTCTCGATTCCCGATCACCTCAATGATATTGAAGATGTTCTTGATTTACAAGATTATTCACCTGGACATTGGATTATTATCAGTTGGATTCTTCTAATGCCTGGCGCACTGCGCTACGGCTTCAGCGGTATCTAGCTTGGCATCTGTCAACTGTGACTGTCAAATCGTACATTCACATGTATCCTGACTACGTTGCTCACCTCCTTGGTAACCTCTTCACTAGTTACTGTCATACAGTCACCTCTATTAGCACCTTAACACCTTCTTAGTGTTATCGATCGAAACCGAAATCGACACCGCGACTTACTCGTTCTGTACTTCAGGGAAGTAATCAAGCATCAATATTAACTTACCATTTTTCAAATAATATTGATAAAGAGTAGGTTTTTGAAACTGAAAGTTGACAAGACACCAAGAAATCGGTTTAGAGAAGCAATTGGGAGCTAGAGAGTGTGAAAATCTAAACGCGCTCAATTAAAAAAAATCTTGACCACAGTCCGATTCACTTCGAAGATTTATCAGCCTTTCTCCCTCACTCACACATTCTCCTTCTCTGTCTTACATACACGTACCTCATTTAACCATTTTCCTCCATCTTCTTCGGTGTTGGTTTATTATTATTGTAATAGGGGCGACGAAGTGTGAGGAAAAGAAAGAGTTGGAGCTCAGTTGTTGTATGAAGTCCGGCGTAGTTACATGTGGAGGATACACGCGTCAAGTATGGGAATACCCGCGTTATATTAGCCTACGTTTTTGCGGTATTTGTGTGTGCTTTGTGGCTTTCCAGTTTTCCCTTATGTGTTTACCTTTCTTCAGTTTCTTTTGTGGTTTTGTCAGGTCAGTAATATTACCAAACAGCCTTTCAAGACTCGCGGGTCTGATACTTTGGTGCTAATTATTCGCAAATACTACGTAGATACTGTATGGGAATTGGAAACATGTACACTATTAGCATCCAAACATATTTGAATATTATTTGTGGTTTTCAGTTTTTTCAAGTTCAGTTTTCCATTACTTTTCTATTATTATGATAGGAAACTAGCTGTATTTTGAAAATTATGATTTCTCCACGGCAGTTGGTGTCGTCAACGTTTAATGCTAAACTGTAATTTTTTGAAGATATGGTCACTTTAATTGAACATTCTGGGTTTAAACCAACAGCTGTTCTGTCTACTAAGATGGAGGCTACATACGGCACTCAGGCACTATCAAAGTGACATTAATCTTTGTTCACATGAAGATGGTCACATCCATCATAATTTGTTACATTGCGGGTTTAAAGCAACAGCTTATCAATTCTCTATTCAGACTGAGCTGATGCATACGGTCCTTAGGTTCAATTTCTTCAAAAATTATAACTAGGTTTCAGCGACAGTTCGATCAGATCTGAGTGGACGGATGATTGGTTTTATAATATGATCTCCTCGGTTTAGAACCAACCAAACCTAGTTTTCGTTTTGATGAAATCGGACCATGGTCGGGCCAGCGGCCTACGTATTTTTACTTTCCTTGCCCTATTACCATAGGTGAGGAAAGTATTGCTTTCCGAAAAAAATTAAGGTACCCCAATTTCTAAATTTCTATACGTTTTAAGGTCCCCTGAGTCCAAAAAAGTGGTTTTTGGGTATTGGTCAGTATTTTGTGTGTGTGTGTGTGTGTGTGTGTGTGTGTGTGTGTGTGTGTGTGTACACGATATCTCATCTCCCAATTAATGGAATGACTTGAAATTTGGATCTTAAGGTCCTTACACTATAAGGATCCGACACGAACAATTTCGATCAAATGCGATTCAAGATGGCGGCTAAAATGGCGAAAATGTTGTCAAAAACAGGGTTTTTCGCGATTTTATCGAAAATGGCTCCAACGATTTTGATCAAATTTATACCTAAAATAGTCATTGATAAGCTATATCAACTGCCACAAGTCCCATATCTGTAAAAATTTCAGGAGCTCCGTCCCATCTATGCAAAGTTTGATTTTAGATTCCCAATTATCAGGCTTCAGATACAATTTGAACAAAAATTATCGAGTTGAAAAGATTGAGCATGAAAATCTCTACAATTAATGTCCAGTAACATTTTCACCCAAAATTGAAAATAAGCTTAAATTTTGAGAAAATGTAATTATTCAATTGCAAACTGTTGGCTAATCAACACTATGAAGAGATAGAATGATTCTATTGAATCATTCACTATGAAGAGATAGCAGATCTCGTGTGTATCCAGCGTTATTAACCTGTCACCAGCTGGCTCAGATCTTTGACTTGAGATGCGCGTTTACACTAGTGTCAGGTGATCAATTTTCATAACGGGAAGGAAAGTTGTGTGAGTGCGCCACACCAGATTTTTTCTCCAGAATCCCAGAACATCTTTCTAAATCAGCTGTCGTTGTACTGTATATGACTAAATACAAATTGTTCGAATGTACAATTCAATGCGAAATAAATTTGAATGACTGTAGCCGGTCGACAAAGTCGATCCGCTCGTGTCGATCAAGTATCATGATCGATATTAAATATTGTCTTGTCCACATACCTCCGTAAAAAAATCTGGTGTGGCGCACTCACACAACTTTCCTTGCCGTTATGAAAATTTATCACCTGACGCTAGTGCTCACGCGCATCTCAAGTCTACTATTCAAAGATCCAAGCCAGCTGGTGACAGAACAATAACGCTGGAGACACACGAAGTCTGCTATCTCTTCATAGTGAATGATTAATAGAATCAACAGTTGCCAACAGTTTGCAATTGAAATAATAAAATTTTCTGGAATTTCGAGCTTATTTTAAATTTTAGCTGAAAATCTTACTGAAGTTCTAGAGATTCTCATGCTGAATCTTTTCCACTTGGAATATTTTGTTTAAATTGTATCTGAAGCCTGATAATTGTGAATCTAAAATCAAACTTTGCATAGATGTGGCGGAGCTCCTGAAATTTTTACAGATATGGTTTTGTGGCAGTTGATAGAGCTTATCAATGACTATTTGAGGTATAAATTTGATTAGAATCGTTGGAGCTGTTTTCGAGAAAATCGCGAAAAACCCTGTTTTTTCGTGTACATGTCCGGTACAGTGAAAATATAATTCCGATGAGTTCTAATGGGACGATTCCCAATGAACCTGGCCAAGCGAGTATGAGTAGTCCCTTTGAAACTCTTGGAAATGATACATCTACTATATTGGATACGTTCACTCATATACCGATATTTGGGAATCCAGATTTACTTCTATTTTCTAGTTGGCACTATGTGTTGTAATGCATTGATTTCATATTGTAATAAAATCATTTTAGATTATTAAATTCAATTGTGTAATGTGTTTTGAGTAGTGACCGGTTGATTCAGTGCTTGGTGTGGCCACTACTTGTACTTTAAGCTGTATTCGAAGCATATTATACAGTATCAGTATCAGTGCCCTTGAGGGGCACAGTGAAAATATAATTCCCTTGGGCAAATAAAACAATTTACCTTTCTAAACAATTTATTTTTCTTAAACCTTTCTAATAAAACAATTCTACTCAACCCGGAAAAGTGAAGTGAGAATAGTCCCATTAGTAGGCCTACTCATCGATATCATATTTTTACTGTAGTAGAAATGTTCACAGATACTGAATGAGGGAGTGAGGGAGTCCAGGTTTACTTGCACCAAATAGGATAAGAAGTAAAAATACTTTTAATTACTTACTTCTTACGTACTTTCCTTACTTACTTCACAAATTCCAACACTTATTCTCCATATTAAGTCTTACTTACTCTTACTTATTTACCATATTAAGTTGTCAATCTCTTTGCTTCTAATTTGAAGTCAGCACAGTATATAGATATAGATTGTACTTTTATCTATTTACCCTTTACATACTTTTCTTGCTTATTTTACAAATTCCCTCACTTGTTTCCTTTATTTACTTGCTCACCTAAATCTCTTTCCTTCTACTTACAAGACAGAACAGTGTTTCGATATAGATGATTGTACTCTTAATTACTTACTTCTTACGTACTCTTCTTACTTACTTCACAAATTCCCTCATTTGCTTCCCTTTTTTACTTACTTAATTGTTAATTTTACCTACTACTTACTCTTTACGAATTTACAGTATTGTTCTCTTTGTTTCACCTTTGAAGTGGGCACAGTGTATTGATTGTGATTGTGGTGTTAATAGATACGGTCGGGTGCCGGTGGTCCGGTGGCTGGTGTGGCAGGAGGAGGGGGCGAGGATGCCGGCGCTGGAGCGGAGCAGCAATGGCGCCCTGGCGCTGCACTACGCCGCAGCTCGCGGCTGCCTCGACTGCGTCCGGCTGCTGGTCGATGCCTCCCACGAACTCAGGTAATAATCGAATACTAACTATATTTTGTTAATCACCGTGTTACTAGCAGCGGTGCGGCAAGTGAGAAGCAGGACAAATTTTAAGCCGTAATTA
Organism: Nilaparvata lugens; assembly: GCF_014356525.2. Classification (NCBI taxonomy): domain Eukaryota; kingdom Metazoa; phylum Arthropoda; class Insecta; order Hemiptera; family Delphacidae; genus Nilaparvata; species Nilaparvata lugens. The sequence continues at coordinate 57,679,933 of NC_052504.1, read as the reverse complement.
GATAGGGGTACATCAGTTCGTCAATGGGGAGTACATCAGTTCGTCAAGTACCTCTGACCAGTCCTCGAGATACCGAAAGAAAGAATAAGAATACTATTATTCCATCAAGGCAATATACAATTCAATAGGTAACATCAATGCAAATATATCAAGAAGTCAATAAACGTTAATAGAATTATTTCACAAAAAGAACGACATAACAAACAATTCTAGTCTAAAAAACCTAACACGGGCAGATGAAAGAACTCATAAAGAGAATAAATGGTATTCTTTGAAAGAGGATTCTCCAATCTTTTTTTGAATGAAGGTATTGGTAGTTCCTAACTGTGATAGCGAGGATATTACAAAATTTTAAAGATAAGGAGAGTTGAGCCAGTGAGTTACGCCAAGCATAGAATGTTCGTTACTGATAACACAGTAACTGCTACACCGTTGCACGTTAGGGATTTGTAAGAATAGGTTATGGAGAGGTTAGTTGAATGAATTATATTTTTGCTTTTGCTGGTATTATTCAGATTAATCTGATAATTTTGGAATTGAATAAATAAATGATACAGCATCCACTGGACTTCCTGGAAGCAACAGGAACTTCTCGTACTGAAGTTGCCTATCCGGGCTGGTTCTTGATCAACGGAAATCTTGATGAAATGAATGTCACCCATTGAATGGTTCAAATTGTCCCGCTCCCGTTGTCTTCCCGTCTCCTGATTGCGGGGAGTTCAGTTTACATTTCATCACTTCTTTAATCACCTCATACCAAGTTAAAATTTGTTAATTTTCAATATGGTAAACATATTTCAACGCTAAGTTTTCTGGTCGAGTGTTAATACATTGAATAAACCCGTCAATGAACTCTCATTTTGGACACCGTTTTCCAAAAATGGACATAAATATGAGTACAAACTACACTGTTCTATGCAGATACAAGAGTATATAACTTCATAATACAATTATTGCTTTGATTCTATATTCATTTATTATTGCTACAGTCTTATTTTTATAAAGTACCCAAGTTCTTATTTCTCTTCAGTTCATGTTAGTTTAGCTTATTGAAAAATGAGATATATACAAGGTTTAAATTGTATTTAAAGTTTTAAATCAAGTATATCCAGGCCAGCATGATTGAAATCTTCATAAGTAGAATGTTTTAGTAGAATTGTGAGTGGTTTTACTATGTTATTGTCTAATGTCGTGATGCTTCAACCTATTCATTTATTTTGTGAGCATGTCACATTAAAATATCACTCTAATGATTAGATTACCCACAGCACAGAGAGCTCACAGCAGCTCTAAGCTAGTGAGTGGAAAAGGTATGAACCTAAATCATTTTTAAGTTGGATCCAACCACCAAGTGATTTGGTTCATGACTTGCGAGCTTATAGTTCTACTATAACTGACATATGAGCATATTAGCATGGACAAATAGAATGTATATTTGAAATTGAATTGAACATTTATTTGAAGGTATATCAAGCATAGAATGTTCGTTATGCTTTTCATCTTTACTACTACATAATTATGATCGTCCTATTGAATGAATCTCTCGTCCCACATCTCAGCCACTTTTACTACAAGGGCACTCTAAATTTCACCGTGAACGCACATCAAGTAGAAGATACGCAGAACTGTAAAACGACGAATTCAATGAATTGATCAAGTTTGATTATGATACTGAAGCTCATGTCTCATGTCTGATATCATTGCTGTCCTCAAGCAGATACCCTTCCAAAGAGAGAACCGACAACACTTCATGTGAGAAGTTTTTTTTTGTAAAAGAAGATCAGCTCAATTTTTTTTATGCAGGTGATGTAAGGAGAAATTACACAGTAAAACACAATCTAATCAAATCGTGCACGTTTTCAAGTTTTACAGCAAAGTGTGAATTTCACAACATAACTTACAAAGTATTAGTTACACGATAACTGCTCAATTACACTCCCCACATGAACTTCAACACACGACGACGTTTTCTCCTCCAAGCTAACTAATAAATATTGCTCAACAACAATTTTATTGATTGTGACCGACCGGGTGGAAACCTCGCCCATTGATTAGCATTATCGCAGCCAGAGAAAGCTCAACAATTATTCAATGAAGTTGAGAGAAAGTGCAGACACACACAGCATCCTGTGCGCAAGCGCATGTCACAATACACAACTTGTCTCAATGATGTAAAAAGTACGGTTGAAAGTTCGCCCATGTTGGATTGCAAGTTTATCGATAATTACGTCAGTGATAGGTCAGTGACAGCAACAGTGACATCGTGTGTTAAGATACGTTTCAATGTACGTTTATGAGACAATGGCCGACGACCGAGAAGATCCTATGTGTGAATACTCGTCATCGGCCATTGTTGAATTATCGGAAACGGGAAAACTGGAAATAGTATCCCATGATAATAATAGTCGATAGTAAATATTTTCAAGCTTGAAAAATCTATTTATTTATAAGAAAAAAGTTGAATCAAACTTCATCAATAAGAAAAAAGTTGAATCAAACTTCATAAATAAAAAAAACTTGAATCAAACTTCATGTGTTGAATAAACTACTACGTAGTCTAGGTTGATGAACATATTTATATGAACCTTGAATTAAAAAAAGTTGATTACTTTAATTAAACACTGAGTTAAAACTCTATGGGTTTGAATTCTTTGAATTAGGTTTAAATTATTTTGATTGAACTACTTACAAAACTCAAATTTATATATCAGAAAAACTTACATAAACATAGAGGTGACATTTTTATTGGACAAATCTTATGATTCATGTATATTAAATTTCGTATTAATTCACATTACGATTTCAATGTAAATTTCCAATTGACGTTAATATATTGGTTGGGAGGGCTGTATCAAAGTTATAAATGAATATAGTACCACTATTTCTAATAGTTTAGAAGCTTAGTCTCAATATTATTTTTATGATCTTAGCGTAGAAGTAGAAAACGTCCCTGCTTCATTATAAGATATGTAATCTTATATGTCCCTGCTTCACTAATATTCTGTAATCAGTAACGATGCTTTTTCTGGAAGCAAATCAACTGGAACCAGAGAATAGCGATAGATTGGTTATTCTATGCTGGAACCTGGCTCGATCGATAAAGAGCTAATAACAGCTGCGTACTGAAAATATTCTCATCGAAGATGAGTTGCGTAATTTGTGAAAGGAGGTTACTGAAAGTATAGGATAGATAGTTCTGAAACAAATTATTTTTGTACCATTTTGGTCCAATGTAATCTGATGGAAGCAATGCATATGTACATGAAATTGTTTTTACAATTAAATATAAATGTTCTGATGTGGTGAACGTGGGCATCTTGTAGAATATATCTAGAAGGTATTTATTGAAAAAATATGAATAATGAAACAGGGTAGTTGTAAAGTGAAGAGTGGAGTTCTAAATAATGAATATAGAAAAATATTTTTTAATAATGTGGGTAACTTTAACTTTAACAATGTCTCCTAAAACAGATGGAATTAAATAGAGAATGCATTTATTCAAATGAGCGCTGCTATCCAGAGATTGTCAGTTTGGTGTAAGGGCAAGCATTCCTGACTAGCAATTGGGAGGTACCAGGTTCGATTCCCGGGCTGGCAACTAAATTTTGGATAGTAGTTCTCATCGAATTTCCATCTAGCTGTTAACTTTGTTGTCAATGTCTGCAGTAGCAGAGGTCTTCGGGGTGATTTGCAGCATTTATTTAGGATTTTCGTTAAATAATAATTATTTCTAAAACATTTTGAACGCCAAAAATATGTTGAATTATGTTCATCACTTTCTCAAAACTAAATAAAAGTAAAAATTCATTGTTTTTAGAGTTTCAGTGTTTACATTTATTGAGTTGAGAAAAGCAATGTTCATGTATGTTGCAATGATGTTACCTTCCACAACTATTTTAACAATTTAGGTATAATTTTCATGACTATATTAAAATGGAAAGTAACTTTTGAAATAGTATAGACATATTAGATACTTGGATTTATTCTAAAATATTTTTCATTGGTAATCAAATATTTTCGTACTGCTGGCTGGCTTGTGATTGGCTATAATTCCAAAATGGAGGCTACTGAGCTCATTGGCCAATCAGAGAGCTCCTTGAATTTGGAGGCGTCATTCTATTATGTGACAACGTTCACACTCATTTTTTGTTTTTGTTGAGTAGAATGAACTGATGAATGATTAATTATGGGTTTATTTATACATTTATATGGGTTTTTCTGCTTAATCTTTAGTTTTTTGTCATTTTTAATATCGGGACTCATTTCCTATGTTTTTTGTTCTTCTCTCAGCCCTAACAACCCAATAATCCCCAGCAATCCAGCCAACTCTTGACATCATTGTAGCGATTCACTTTGTAATAAAAACGAAACATCTTTTTGTGTGATTTAGTACAAGGTTTACCAGGCTATAACATCGGAATATCAATCAATGACATCCAGAATAATAATTTAGTTGTCCGTCTTGACGAGTTTCTACTCTGTAATATTCGCACACAGCTGTCCGGTCTCCGCAAAAAACGTTTCACGGATGCAGCAGGCAAAAGTTTATTAATAGCCTAAAAAGTGTAACAGTCTTTGAAGTAAAAGTCTTCATAGCCTTCAACGTGGTCTGCTTTACTTTTGTTTCCACCCTGGTGATGGGTTTGATTATTCCGATTAAGCCTCATTTAAACATTTAACCTCATATACTGAGGTTACTACTGTTACCACTGAGGTTGTGACTGTTTTACAACTGCCGTTGCAAACCAGTCTCAAATCAGTTGTGCGCGCAACTGTTTTGCAAGCTTGACAATGTATTGAAGAGGGAAGACGTAAACGACGTAAACTGTTCAAACTGTAAAAGATGTAAACTGTTTTTTGACGATCTCTAAAAATAACTAGTTTTCAACTATAGTTGGAAAACTGTCGCACCGTCTGCGCTTGGCCTACCACAATGCTTGTACGAATTTGGAATGAGTCAGAAAAAATTTCATATTGAAACACTCGCATTTATAATAATTAATTGTGGGAGAATAGACCTATTTTGAAGTGGGGTAAATATTTAGTTGAGTCTATTTTCATCATGTGAATAATAAAATAGATAAGATCAACCTTTATAAAACAGTCCGACTCATTTGCAGGACACAATTTGGAGGTAGGTAGCCTAGATACTGTAAAGTAGCAAACTATACTTGCAAACCATATTTTGGTTGGTTACCATGTCTTTGACATGGACAATCCCTGCAAACCTCCGTACAAACCATGACTCCCATACTGGTGAGTCTATAGTATATTTTGTACTGTGATTGTATTATCAATGCAGATTATTATTATTATTAGCGTATGGCTTTGAATGGTGGGGAGACCCAAGGGTACTTCCACCTCGCCGTATATAGTCCAAAGTTCCCTAATGCGAAACCGGACACTAAGGTTATAGTTATCGATGCAGATCATTGAGTATTACTATATACGTTGCTATATACAGTGCAATAATAAAGTAGCTATAGAGTCGCATTATATTTAGAGACAGCAGCGCAGTCTATCGACTTCATAATAATCTTGTGGTGCACTCATTTGGAACCGTGGACCGCGGTGGACTTGTTTCTGCGCTCTCCGGTTAGTTTACCGGTAGCTGTTCACTATATTGCACTGTGCTCCGTTGTCGGGAAGAGTAGCATAGTTCTTCAGATACCTCGTCATTCTACATTCTCCAGTAACATAGCATTCGTGGAATATTATCAATATTTCTGGACAAATCTTTTTCACTTCTGCACTATGCTCCGTTGTCATGAAGAGTTCCTTACTTGTTGATATAATATCATCTGACTGACATTTTACATTCCTCGGTAACTTTGCTTTCCGGGATCATTCTGTATTCTCAATAGTTTCGATCAAATTTTATTAGTTTTGTTTGAAAGTTCGGTATCTGTGGTTATTTTGTTATCATTCCTTGGTGGCTTATTCTGTAATCGACAAATAAATAAGTGAACTACGAATGGATATCAGTGGTATTGTACTTGTATCTTTAGAACTGTCTGTTATGAATTAAAGTCACAATATCTACAAGGATAAAAGTTCTATTATTCTTTATGGTATTTTGTTCGATACTGTATGTCATCTGTTTTAAACATGAACAATTGAATATTAGGTGAGTTGCAAACGGATTTCAGTGGTATTCTTTCTGAACTGTATTGATGATTGTCATGAATTACAGCTTCATAAGAAAAGCTGCTTGAATTTAAAAGTATAAGTCAAAAGTATTAGTTGGGTATATTATCGATTGGTATATATATTTTCCCTTTTTTATGGTGATGCCCACATAAGCTCTAGATTTGTGCGTGGGCAATGAGACGGAAGGATTTTGTTGAAGATTTAATTAGATGAAAATGTAATATTGGTTATTATTTTATCCATTATCAGATTCTATTGGATTAGGGTTCATTCATGCATTAGTAGATCCATTGATTTATTGTTATTTTTAGAAATTTTCTCTATTAATTTGTAAATATTACCAAAAACACTGTTCACTGACTCGAATCCCACCGGCAAATGATTCATTTACCATGACACTAATCCTTCAAGTAGTATTCAGATGTTATATAATATAAATTTAATCATATTCCAAATATTTCAAGCCCCAGTCCAAAGAGAGAGAGAGAGAGAGAGAGAGAGAGAGTACTATCTTTCTAAACTTTTTCAAGTGTTGGAGTGTATCGAAAGACTACTATGAGTGTAAAACACATTTGTATACAATGCCCTACATTAATTTGAGTATTTCCATGCTCTTAACAATAAGGTTTGAGGAAAGTTAAGTTTATTTCCTGAAGAAGTAGTAGGTGTCAAATGAGTATCACAGAATGAACCAACGGTGTTTTCAAATTTATTGTGCTATTGTTTATTTTAGAAGCATCCTTGTCCCAATTATAAGCTAGCCTACTCAATTACTATTCTTTGCAAAACTTTCCTAGCTAAATCCAATATTTGATTTCCTTATTTGGAACAACAATCAGAAAACAATAATTCGCCTGAGTAAGGATTAGTGTTAACACCATATTAGTTGAGATGATACAAACAGAATCGAACAATTGTTTCCCTATCAGTTTTACACTCGTTTACTACCGTTTTAAGCTATGAGAATATTGAAGCTTCGTCTATTTCAATAATTAATCGCAACATTCGATGATTACACTTAAATAAGATTCGATGATTACACTTGAATAAGATTCTTGACAGGAATTATAACGATTGATTTTAGTTGGAAAATGTAGAAGATACTTCAAAGTTGATGTTCAGAGATTTTTGTATATTTCTGAAATGGGTTTGTTGTGGTGCCAGTGAATAGTGTTGTGAACAGTACAGTTCTTAATGTATCCAACAAAGAAACATGTAACATTCTTTTCGTATGAGAAGTTAATCATGGAGACTCTGGATAGATATTCCAAGTCGGAACAGAGACAATTATCGGGAAGGTGGATGCGATACCTGAGTTATGGGTGAGTGAAACTGATCAATTTTTTTCCTCTATATTAGCTGTAAAATTATATTTGAATAATTCAGAATTATATGTCATTAAAACATGAATGGACATTTCCTGGTGCAAGCTTTTCGAACAATTTGGCACAGCTTTTACACTTTCAAATATACAATTTTGTGAAAGCCTATATAACTCGACTAAAAGTTATTTTTGGTCATTTTTGGTAAATTTAATAACTATCTCAAAAATTGATATTTTTGTTTTAGTAGATCAAAAATACCATGAAGACTCTATCCTCTGAATCTCATAGGTTTATCTCTTACCGAATTTGAAATGTTCTGTCCCGAAAATTTAAACTTTAGACGCTGATATCTCAAAAAGTAATGATCGGAGAAAAAATGTTTTTCTGAGAAAACTTTTTCATTTTGATAGCTTGATGATATATACAAATCGAAGAACATTGAAAAGTATCACCAGTAGAAAGTTTATTTTTAGCCTTTGCACACCCTTAACGAAATGCAGAGAACAGAGTGTCCATGAAAGATGTAACAGCTGAACACCATAGATTCTTCATGGAATTTTCAACAATAAATGCTCAGTAGAATTTTCTTATATCGACCTTAGTTTTCGAGATTTTTCGATATTTTTGAAAAACCTCAATAACTAGAAAAGTATCAATCAAAATATATTTCTAAGGACATGACTGGGAAGAAGGAGAAATTTGCAGAATTAGTATATTTTTGTTCCTTTGTTTGACGTTTTTGAACTTTTTATGAGCGCTCAAAGTTGGAAAAAGTATATTTGGTTGAGTTCAATGCCAAATTTGAAACAGTTTGAACCCTCATGAAATGTTCAAAAACATCAAACATAGGATCAAAATACATGAATCTAATCTCTTTCTCTTTCCAATTATAGCCTTATAATTAGATTTTGACTGATAGTTTTCTAGTTATTGACGTTTTTAAAATATATCAATAAATCTATATATATCTCGAAAACTAATGTCGATATACAAGAATTTCTCTGAACATTTTTTGTTTCAAGATTGATGTAGAATCGATGGTCTTCGGCTATTACACCTTTCGTGGGGCACTCTGTATATGAATGCCTGCTTTGCTCATGTGTCGCTTGATATGATACAGACTACAGAGAAGACAAATCAAAATGTCTTCATTTAGTTTATTATGGTTTGTTTATGCTAAGTAATAGCAATTCAAAAATATACTTTCAACAAATTCTTTCAAGAGGACTGTCAACTTCTTGACTACATTTATGTTAACTCGGTTTTCATTAGTAGGCTACCATACGGTTTCGTGAATCATAACTTTCAAGGCTCACATTTCCTCGACTGAATTTGTTTCAAAGAAGTCAACTGAAAATTTTGGAGACGTAAATGTTTTGAACAATCTTGAATGAAGCCAGTTTGGTTTTGAAATGCTGCTATCCTACCACGTGTATATGCAATGATTCTTTATAAATCATCGTAGCAGCGCTACATTGATTGGAGATTTAAAATATTGCCCGCTTGACTATCTTGCAAAAAATTGAAAATTCAATGAATATAATTCATTGAGCGAGAGTTAAAATTTCAACTCTATTCTATCAGTTAGCTGAATTTTGACCAAAATCAGTTTCATTTCTTAGTTGTTGGAACAATCAAATACCAATACTAATGATGATTTTTAAAATTCTTGAACTTATTACAAATGCTCTCTCACAAAAAGTGACAAAAGGCAATGAAGAAGAAGAAAGAGGGGAAATAGAGAAAGTAGAAGGAGAATGTAGAAAGTAGAATGGAAAAATACGAGAAAGAAAAATAGCACGGAGCATGATTGAGGTGAAAAAGAAGAAAATTGACAATCTGAGGTGAGATGAGGACCAGTATGAGGTGCGTCTTTGATAGGAAGCGATTACTCTCTCACTCACTCTCTCTCTCCCTCTCTCTCTCAAACAGAGATAGAATGCTGGTGTAGGTTGGCCACGTTTATTTTCTATGTGATGATTAGCGATGAGATGATCCTCATTTGATGCGTGAAAGTACTCTACTTCACTGGTGATGAATCTGTCGACCAGGAAGTGAAGAAGAATCTTGTTGTTGACTGTTGAATTTTGTTTTTGCTCCATCTTGTACGAGGTTGAGAATTATTACCTACAGTGTTGAAGGTTTCTCGAATAAATTGAAGTGAGAGTAATAATTAAATATCAAATTCAGTTCTTGTGTATCAAAACAATGATAGTGTAACGAGTTGCTATAAAATCGTAAAATTTGCGTGGGAAAATAGATTCACAATTTTAACTTTCAAGTATTTTATATATGTAAGGATATATCTTTGAGAAATTATGAGGAAAGTCTCTGTAAAGAGTTCCGAGTCGGTGAACCTCTCTGTAGAGAGTTTAAAAGTTTTCTATTTGGTCCGCTGAATCAGAGTAGTGAAGTTGAAAAACGTTGTTTAAATTGTCTTGCTGTCCAAAAGAAGTTTTCGATAATTTAATTATTTAGTTATTCAATAGTGAATAGGTTTTTCATTTGGTATTAACATTTTTCAAATAAATGCAATATTTCTTGAGTTTTTGATTTATTGTGATACATTTTGTAATTCATTTAGAGTATAAAATCAACCTTCAAAATTCAAAATTTTCAAATCATTATTCCTGGACCGAAAATCAAGTGACGAAGCAATTTTTGATTATATAACCTTAACTTTTGGACAACATTAACATTTTATCAGAATTTTTGGAAAGAAATAGTACAGGCTCGGCCTAGTTTTTCCTCTAATGTAATAATTGTATTATGATTATAGTGTTTTACACAGTAAATAAATAAAATAAATTTAACGCTGGAGAAAAATTCACACAAGCATCCAGAGATATGGTTTGAATAAATTCAACACTGTATTCATATAAGGAGTAATATCCTATTATATTAAGCGAGCAATTTCTGTATATCTGTTTATATTTTTATATCTGGTTATCTGGTTATATCCTATACTATTAAACGAGCAGCTTCTGTTTATATGTTTGGGTTTTTAGATGTTTATATATGTTTGTATTTCACCGGATCTCGAAGACGGCTCTAAAGATTCGATTGCACTAGGTCTCATCTCTGAGAAAACTCGCTGAAGGACATTAAAATAATAATTATAATTCATCCTTGGAAAAACAGCTGATAATAATTATTTCGTCGTCTGTTGGTGATGAAAGTGAGTGAGCGAGTTCATGTGTGTGGGACTGTGTCAAAATGTGTAGGAATTGATCAGGATTAAAAATAAACGGCTTTTTTGCAACCGGCACTAAGTACGTGATTGAATGATTACAAAAGTTCAACAGCTGAGTCATAATTTTGACACAGTCCCACCAATACCTACTATTACTAATAGTAATAGTGGGTATTGGTCTATTACTTATAGTAATAGTAAGTATTGGTCTATTACTAATAGTAATAGTAGGTATTGGTCTATTACTAATAGTAATAGTAGGTATTGGTCCCACTAACATGAACTCACTCACACACTCACTTCCATCATCAACAGACGACGAAATAATTATTATCAGCTGTTTTTCCAAGGATGAATAATAATTATCCTTTTAATGTCCTTCAGTGAGTTTTCCCAGGGATTGATTGATTGATTGATTGATTGATTGATTGAGTACTTTATTTATGTAGATTACAATATATACTGGCTTATACACTTATATACAATAGCTTACAATACAGCAAAATTATAGATGAATTTACATAATATAGACTAAGAAAATAATTATTGAACTGTATATGATATGAAAAAGCAGTTTGCAGGGATGAGACCTAGTGCAATCGAATTTATATATTAGGCTATAAACTACTATGGTCTAAATTTTGTGAGAATCGTTAGAGCCGTTTTCGAGATCCGGTGAAATACAAACATAAAACATCTAAACATATAAACAGAAATCGCTCTTTTAATAGTATAGGATTTACATGTGGGTAATGTGATTGGAAGATGAAGTTATTATTATTTATAGATTGCATGCATTTAGCTGGATTCGAATTCGCAACTGTTCCGTTATCAGTCTATAAAAGCGCCTTTATCTGACTGTCAGTTTCTCAATCGGTAAATTTAGTCAAATAAAAAGAATAGATGAGTAGAAAGATGAAGATGTAACAAAAAAAGCGATCAAGAAATACTCAGAGGAACAGATAAATATCAAGAATTTGCATGACATGAGCAATTTTACTTCCCGGAACAGTTACTTGATTGAGAAAGATGTCGGAAGGCGTCACAGGAGACAGAAAGCGAGGAAGAGAAAGAAAGACGGATAGAAGGAGAATGATTAGGGAGAAAGAGAGAAAGAAGTATAAAAAAGATCCCAAATGAAAGTGCATTCACACTTAGCGGTGGCGTAGCGAGGAACTAACGTGAATAATTAATTACCGTCATGTGCTATCTGATTTTAATTGTACGCCTCAATCTGTATAATTAGAATATTGAAGTAGGAAGTGGCTTGGGCAACCAGTCGGTGCGATCAACTGATCAAAAAAGATCGATTAGATTCATCTACGATGCACGTAACATCTTTGATTTCCACTTGCCTACAGATCTTTATGATTTCTAATTGCGTCAAGGGTCTCTCACATCGGATTTAGCATTTTATTGATCGGATCACTGAGGGCCGTAACCATTGTTTGATTAAATAGTCCAGGCGCTGGCTTACATTGAGCATACATGAGAGAGGCAGAGAATTTGACTTCGGATTATTATTATTTGTTAGGGGGTCTTTAGTGTATATGAAACTCGATGTCGTCACGTCCCAGAGTGGTCGACAGCTTGGGAGGGAGGGGGTTAAGTTGTAAAAAACGCGCGCTTATAAAATCGCCTGTCCTGCAGTTACTATTCATAGTACAGCTTTTAATTTTTTCTCAAAATTATGTACACATAACTGGCTTTCAATGTGGTCCTGTACATTTTTGCGATAAACCGCATAGTTTTTCCGTAAAAAAATAAAATATCTCGAAAAATGTATTTTTTTATTATGGACTTTTTGTTATTTCTCGAATATTCAAGTCATTAGCCGACTTAGAGGAAAATGCTCCCAATAAACGTTGTAGGCCGTTTCTTCCTGAATCCAATGATATATATAGTTTGGGGGTTACGATTATGGATGCGGCGGTGAGAGGGGGATAAGTAGCACTGTTACGCTGCGGCGCGGTCCTCCCTCATGATTAATGCCCGTAATGGCCAGTCTATCGCATCGCTCCTACTAGTCTATGCATTCAAATTATGTATTTCAAGAACGCTATCTTATGTATTTTCGGTCGCTGAACACAATTTTTCAACTCTCAAGCCTCAATAATTGATAATTCTCATCATAATATACAAATTATGGTCAAAATTACAAACTTCATCTCATTATCATTATTTATGATTTACATTGTAATGATAAACCATCTTGTTAGGAATCCTATTGTGTTTCTCAGTCGATAAAAAACTGACATTCCATTAAGAGAGAATAATTATCCGATTTATTTCGATTTACTTGATATAGTGGTCAGTTAATTCCCATGAAATGTTTGTGGAATTTCTTAGTTCTTCATGGTGGAAATGGAATTCATCATTCATTCATTATCATAATGATTATGTTTAGAATGAAAATGTTAATATTTCGTGAATCTTTAGTTTGTCGTGAACTTTTGAGAAATATAATATTTTGAGGAACAGTATTTTTATAATGATATTCCACCAACTTTTGATTGGTTCATCCATTATGGTATTCCCGTTCAGACTGTTTTGAAATAGTAACAAGTTATTTAGTATCCAAATTTGTGGATTCGAGTAGTTTTGGGCCATGCCTGTTATTCTTCCCCAAACATATTCATATGATTTGTAATTTTATCCACAAATGTATGAATGAATGAATGTATGTATTCCTGCACTTAGCTAACGTATGGATTATTCCTTTATAGATTCTTGTATGTCACATTAATAAATCTCTGCCACAGATTTAGAAATCAAGTCTCGATAGTTTGGAGAGCATATTATTGGAGTGATTCTTTTACTCTGCTGCTTCTAATATGTTCACTACCGTACCTTTGTTTGATTTCAGACCATAGACATGAAAAGCTATGTCCACCTGTATCACTCCATCTTTATTGAGAATTTTCATAACTCTTCTCATCACTAAGTTTCCATAATCTTGCAGCGTATTGAAGTTTTAAAAAGTGAAGTAGGAGTTGAATTCAGGAGAGCCATGTCATCATTATGCGAATTTGTCAACGATATTTAGGGATTTAGTCAAATCCACAACTAGTTTCACTTACAATTTCATGGGCCAAGTGAGATTAAGAGTTTTTTTTCAAATATCCATCAGATGTTGACAGAGATTGTGGTTATTGTAGAAATGCATGCTGCACTAAAACTTCAATGCTGAATTATCTTTAAACAGCTACCTAGTAGAAATACAGAGATCAGATCTTTTTGTTCTAGAATTAACTAAGACTAGGATTTTTGTTTGATTGCATCGTGGAGAATGAAAGAACTCTGTTTCTTTTTATAGGTGAGAATACACTTTTACAATTTGCCACAACTATGTTCAGATAAAATTCGTTGAAACCGAATAACTATTTCTTTCTATACGTTCAAAAGAGAATCACACACTTTTTCACTTGCTTCCAGACCATTGATAACATTATGCAGATTCTGTTGTCCATCAGAGTCTTGAAGAAAAATGTTATGTTCTTTTGAGAAGGTTATGCTTCTGAAAATCATTCTCATCTCTCATTATTCTTGTTTTACTTCATTCGATGACTTTCTTCACAATCTCCAGTGATATCCACAATGATGTCAACATACTTGAACAGAATATCTTTGATGGAAGATTTATATAGTAGCAGCCATTTTAGGAAAGCCTTTGAAGAACTAGCTATTCCATTCACTCAGTTTTGGATGATCGAATGAGGGTTTGCTCCAAAGCATGATCGGTTGTCACATTTATTAAATTTTCAAGGTTTCATTTGACAGAGTGTCAATGTATTGACTGTATAGAGTTAATGTTTCCTTATTGGAAATTATATTCTACTTCTATGGGTATTTTTTTAAATTTTTTAGATATAACACAGACTCCATAACATAGTTTGTGTGATTGAATGAAAAAAGTATGGGATCTATTCTCGTACAGTTTCTATGTGCAATACCAGAGTCCTTCCTTATAAGCATGAATACAATTTAAGATAATTTAAACTATGTTACAATAATCAGTCATAAATTTCAAGTAGTCATTGATTTTGCATCGTGATTCTAAAAAAAATCCACAAATAGCTCCTGACTTCTTTCAAATATACTTTGACAATATCTCATATTTGAACCGTTCATGAGTCCTTGTAGTTGTTTCATTGAATTGATTGCTTGCTCTCACACCTTAATAATACTGATCTCCCCTCAATAGATTTCCAACAGTATTCTCTCCAAATATATCAAATTCAACAAAGATATCTCCCAATTCACTTTCATTCAAGTACCACCCCAAGAAAATCAGTCAAACTCAGCCAGATGAAAAGTATCTATTCATAGATATAAGTTACAGAAATCAGATGATAAAGCTGCGTTTACACCAAAGTTATTAACAAAATGTTAATAACTCAATCTTTATAGATTCTATTAGATTGAACGGAACTTGGCAAACACATATGTCCATCATGTGTATGATAAGTTATGTTCAATCTAATAGAATCTTTAAAAATTAAGTTATATTAACATCTCGTTAATAACTTTGGTGTAAACGCAGCTTTAGAGTTGTATTTCCTTTGTAATCAAATATTTAGTCATATCACATGGGAGTAATTGGCATTATCTGTGCTTCAACTGTAAATTTATATTAAGAAAATATTTTACTCCTGTTATACGGTGCTCTATATGGGGTAGCCTATATTATTTGTTTAACTTACTCCATTACTTGACTTTCGCAATTCCAAAGTGATCATTGAACTAAATCGAATAATTATTCTCTCTTAATGGAATGTCAGTTTTTTATCGACTGAGAAACACAATAGGATTCCTAACAAGATGGTTTATCATTACAATGTAATCATAAATAATGATAATGAGATGAAGTTTGTAATTTTGACCATAATTTGTATATTATGATGAGAATTATCAATTATTGAGGCTTGAGAGTTGAAAAATAGTGTTTAGTGACCGAAAATACATAAGATAGCGTTCCTGAAATACATAATTTGAATGCATAGACTAGTAGGAGCGATGCGATGGACAGGCCATTACGCGCATTAATCATGAGGGAGGACCGCGCCGCAGCGTAACAGTGCTACTTATCCCCCTCCCACTGCCGCATCTATGATCGTAACCCCCAAACTATCTATATCATTGGATTCAGGAAGAAACGGCCTACAACGTTTATTGGGAGCATTTTCCTCTAAGTCGGCTAATGACTTGAATATTCGAGAAATAACAAAAAAGTCCATAATAAAAAAATACATTTTTCGAGATATTTTATTTTTTTATGGAAAAACTATGCGGTTTATCGCAAAAATGTACAGGACCACATTGAAAGCCAGTTATGTGTACATAATTTTGAGAAAAAATTAAAAGCTGTACTATGAATAGTAACTGCAGGACAGGCGATTTTATAAGCGCGCGTTTTTTACAACTTACCCCCCTCCCTCCCAAGCTGTCGACCACCCTGGGACGTGACGACATCGAGTTTCATATACACTAAAGACCCCCTAACAATAATCCGAAGTCAAATTCTCTGCCTCTCTCATGTATGCTCAATGTAAGCCAGCGCCTGGACTAAAAATAACTTTCTCAGTCATGGACGTTTTAGAATCAAAATCGTTTAACCAGGTATTCGGTCTGATTTATTTCTGATATTAACTCAAAACATTTTTATTAGGCCCTGAAACTGATCGAGAATTTGAGTATTCAAAATTTATCACCTGGACGCGTTTCGAATAATGTCTCTATAGTAGTTACTGCAATCATCGAAGTATATTTAACTAACTGAAACTATTCTAAAAGAGAGTGTAGAATGTTTATTGTAATTTAATGTAATTATTTTCACATCCAGACTCTCTGGATTCTAACAATGAACTTCACTGACCACCTTAAAAAGACCAATCTTTTATTGATACTTGACGGTTAGCAATCTCAAGTAGAATACTAATCAGAATGATGATCCTACCTACATCCCAATTTATTGCTATTGGTTTACAATCAACTATATTGGCAAACAAAACGGAATCCAAACATCAGTAAAAAGTTTCTTTTTAGCTATTGCACAGCCTCAACCAAGAAAACTAAAAGATCATTCGTAGCAATCTCAATGTGGCACTCTTATTCTATTTTAATGTAGGTATATTCTAGCTATTGTGATCTCATCAGTTCATGATTATATATGGTCTAACGTTGAAACTCTTCCAGAAGTCCCAGACATTATCAACAACTTTTATTGCCTTATCCAGTCTCCAACTTGAGAATACTCCTACAATGACATACTATTCTCTCAACAAGATTACATAGACATCTTTAGACTCTTGATGAAGAGTAGATAATGATTATTGAATAGAATTATCCCTTTAAAAAACTTAATACTTTCCTATTCTATCTTTACTAACATAATCCATCCTCACGATGGGTACTTACTTGAATCTTAAAATACTATAATCTCTGTTCCTGGTGAATGGATAATAATATTGTTTGGATTTGGAAACTGATCAAAACTGCCATAGAAGGTACTTGTTCGACGAAGAAAGTAATGAATGCTGCTTCTAAAAACAGGAAACTGCGTACAAGGTCAACTTTCACATGATCGACTCTGCTTCATAATGAAATCATTGATCGATTAATGATCGAGTCCGGGTGAATGTTGCTCTCTTTCTCCCAAGTATCCAATGAAAGCTATTGGCAGAGGTTTTTGTTTCGGTTGTTTCAGAGTTTTTGTGTACGAAAAAAGCTATTTCCCATGTCACAGGGGATAAAACCCAACTGTCTTATTCACGTGTAAACTTATAATTTATTGGGAAAATCTATACAAATAACCAAAGACTTGGTAAACAGATAATAATAATATCGAGTGCCTGGCGGGCTCAGGTATGGTGTCAGAGTTTTCAGGTCGCAACTGATCAATTAGATAAATAGATAGATCTGTGAAATAACTATAATTCTATAATTTATAGTTTAGATGTATCGTGTAAATAATCTTTTGGACAATACGAGTATATGTACTCAGTATACTCTTCATTTCTATTTGTCATCATGAAAAAATATTGTCATCAAATGAGTTGATTAAGAGTTAATTCAATCAATCACATTCTCACCAATAAGAGAGTAGCGATTTGATTGGCCAATGGAGGGAGGTTTAATAAGAACTCAAACTATCACAAGTCACAAGAGCAAACCAATGAGAGATTAGCAATCATGACAACATTTGATTGAAATTGAATAACACAGAATTCAACCACTCACAAGCCTTTCAATGGGAGAGTTATGACAACAGCCAGTGGCAATTGAGTTGGGTAAAATTCATCCAATCACATGCTAGACAATAATAAAACAGCAATTCCGTCGTCATGACAATGTGTCAGCCAATGCAAGTGAAGTAAGAAAGAGTTTAACCAAGCACAACCGCTTCTTACCAAGTTGAATTATTTGTTGATTACTTTATACCGCTTTATCTCAAGCACAACTATGAGAGAGAAGCTATAATGTTGTCATTACAATAGCTAAAGCCTTGCATACACCGGTGCGAAATCGATGCGAGACGCGGGATTGTGACGGGAGCAGCATAATTTTCAAGTCGTAAACTTGTTGAAATTTCCCACTCCCGTTAGCATCACGCATCATTGAAATCCCGTACGTGAGGCTCAATGAAAGTATGTTGATATTAAATTGAAATTCAATCAATTATTAACTAACCAATGTAAGAGTTGTAATTTTTTTGTCATTACAATATCCAATGGCAGTTGATAAGAGGGAATTATGGCATTTACCAACTAATGAGAGAGCAGCTTTGTTGTCATGGTGATAGTCGAGTTGAGTAGCCTAGTATTCAATTACAACCTAACGTACTAACCAATGAAAGAGAAACATTTCTGTTGTCATGGCTTCAGCCAATGAGAGTCAAATATGACGAAATTCAACAAATCATAAGCTTACCAATGAGAGAGCCGTGATTCCATCGTTATTACAACAGCCAATGGGAGTTGAGTAAGAAAGAATATTGAAGTGATACACAGATAACCTGCATAATTCTTATGTCTTCTGTATGTGGAACCAGATTCTATCAAGATTTTTTTGGGTCAAAAGAATCTCCTACTACGCGTCTTAAATACCTAAACTAAATGAGCGTGAAAATGTCTTACCCCCAGCACTATTAAAAACCTTGATAATACACTAGAACTGGGTCTAATCAATTCCTACTATTACTTACTAAGTAATAGTAGGTATTGGTCTAATACCTTTTTGATATTGCTCTCGAAGACTATTGACTTGTATGCTCTGTGCCTTCGGACTTCTTGAGAACAACTTTTTCTCCAAACTCTCCTTGTTCTTTTGAATTCTTAATCCTTGAATTTGTGCTGTATTTTGATATCAACATTTCAGCAGTATTTGGTATGGGTGATAAAATTTATTCACTTACATTTCAAGTTTACTGTATAAATAAACGAATTCCAGTGTTACATGAACATTTCAACTTTCCATTTACTTGAGACGTTGCGTATTTCATTCTACTATACTCAATTCAATTTACTTTGACGCAATGTATTCATCTAGCATGAACGATTAATCTTCATCACAGTGTTTTACTATCTTTTCCTCTGTATTTTCTCACTCCACTCCAACTTTTCCTCTTACTCACCCTCTCTCTCAATGTTGAGAGTAGCTTGGTTATAGGACAGGGTTGGAAAACTTTCTGTTTCTCCACCAATAGGAGCCATGTAATAAGTAAATCATCTACAGAGTTGATAATCTTCTCTAATATAATGTGCCTAGTCTCTTGTGAGAAGCATTAGAAAGGGCAGTGGGCAGAGTCTGTCAAGAGTGATGGGTAGACTCTGCCAGAGAGTGGAACGTTAACATAACTTTTGATTCAGTTTGATGAATAGAGTTTTTCTCAATGCTTCCTTTTCTTCTCATCTTCTCTCATCGCTTATTTTCATTCTACTGTTTTATATTCTTCTCTTTTATTGTCTTATATTATTTCTTCGTCTTCTCATATAATTATTTAATTTAATTTCTATCTCTCCTGTTCTTTTCTCTTTCTCTACTATTCTATTCTCTTCAATTCTTTACTCTTTTCTACGCTGATCTCCTCTTCCTTTCTTTGTTTTCTTTCTCTCTTTTCAGTTCCCCCTTCATTTATCAACAATCCCCTCTTTCCTCTCCCTTCCTCCTCTCTTCATTCTTAAATTTCCTTATTTCCCCCATTTCCCCATTTATTCTCTTTTCTGCTCTCTTTTCCTTTCTCTCTGTTTTCTCTCCTCTCCTTTTCTTTTATTTTTTCCTCTCTACACCTTTCTTATCTATCTTCACAATTCCTCTCTTACCTTTCCTCCGAAGCCACTGCTTACTGCCCAAAGAAACAGAGTACAGCGATCTCGTTGCTGGCGGCGGTCAAACAACTTTCTCATCAAGGTCACTGTCACAGACTCCACTCCATATCATATACATAGAAATGCATTGAACTGAATACAAAGACATAGTTCTATATTATAGAGTAAAGTCATCGGTCATCAACATACAACTGACAGGCGTTTCATCATTATCATCATCATTATCATCATCATTACCATCATCATCAGACGTGTCATCGATCACTGGACAACCTGGAATAGCCCATCTTACTCTTTGCAATAAATAACTACTCTTTGCTACTAATAGTAATAAATATGACTACACCGACATCATCATTTTATCTTGAACAAAGCAACATTCGATTACAAAGATTTGGATTGGTAGGTATACTGTAACTGGACAAAAAGAGATTGCTGGATGTGAAGACAAAAAACTCATAAAATCTTCTTGATCTACGAAGAATCCAAACAATACAGAATTTGAAAATAATAATCATTTACACTTCGAACTAGTGAATCTCTCTCCATGATGATTTTCAACTTAAAAAATTGATCCCACTTGTTTCTATATTAAAACCAATAAATCAGTGTATTCCAGTATATTAGAACCATAGAGAAACAATAGCATAAGCAATAGCAATAGCATAAACTTACGCTATTGTTTCTCCACAGTATGATTAGAACCTTCTACACAAAGTTTGAATGATGTCCGCGTCTGATCTCAAATAATCGTTGCAGGTTTGACTAAGTTCATGTTTTGCAAGAGCAAATCAAGATCGCTATTTATTTAATCCTACAATAAATTTGGAAAAGCACGTTATAGCTAACTGCTTGAGTTGTTTTTCATGTTAGAAAAGCCAAAAGCGGGAGTGTAGATCGAAATTCCCAGTATAATGAGCTAGAAATTCTTAATTGCACTAAAGAATCTCCTGGATTGAGGTTGTACGATAATGGAAAAGTTTAGAAATTGACATTATTTGATGATCAGGCTAGTATTCTTAGGATTTATGTTTAATGAATTAGAAATGCAGATCAAGATAGTAAACTAGTCCAGACTCTTGTCTTTACAGCAAGATTTATTCTTCAATAATATTCTTTAATAATAATATTCAATCTTTATTCTTCAATAATATTCAAAAATCCATTTTCCTTTTTCTGTCTTCTTTTTTGTCGTCTCTCTACCTCCGGTTTACAGAAACGAAATTGATGACTGCATAGCTTGAGCTAGTGAAGTCCGAAACATGTAAATTATTGAGGAATCTCATCCGGAATTGATTTTTGTGAGTTTTATTGGATAATCTCATGCAACAAACTGCTGGTATGACGTTAGGGACTTCATCAAACAAGAAGAGTTCGATGACTCAACTTTCATCAGAGGTTGTCTCTGCATTGAACCTGCTCACTTTCATATTTTTACAACTCATCAATGTGGGTTACGACAGGATATCACTCAATTCTTCACTTTCATCTAAATCTCTTTCAGTTCTAATAACGTAACCACTTTCACAGCTATTGAAATAGTTGAACAATCTGTTTTAAAACTTTAGTTCTCTGGAAATCTGTAGAAATTCAGTCATGAAAATTTAAACTTATTCTTATTTTGAAGTTTTTTAACTTGATGACTATTTTGCCATTTTCATAAATATTCATTGTTTATCCGTATGAGAAAGATAAGTGCAGCAATTTAATTACTGTACTTCAAAGTTCTGTATTTTCGTGGCCTTTTCTGATAATAGTCAGTGAATGAAAGTTGGCTATGGCTATACTAGAGTGTTCCCATCGTTCATTTTCGTACATGCAAATTAACGAATGTGCTATGTATTTTTATAAATTAAGGCTGGAATCCCATTCATCTCAAACCGTCCCAAAGATATTCACATTTGAAAATACTAATAAATCATAAAGAAATGGAATAATTCAGATTGAAATGATGCTAACTTATATGATATTTTTCGTTTGGTTTGCGAAATCAAATATAATTTTTCATATAGTGGCTCGACTATTATTGTTGGAAACTTGTGCGCTAGCCAACATTTATTTTATTTATTTATGAACTATAGGATGCAATACAAGTGTAAACAACGGGCATTCGCCCAAAACTGCTCAAAACCTTAATTTAAAATGAACAGTCCAGAGTTTATGATTTGATTTACCTACAAATTCAAGTCCAAAAGCGTGTATCAACTAGAATTATTAATTTATAACACAATAAAATAAAAAATATTGAAAATTTCACTTTAAGGTGAAAATAATGTTTGCCCTATAGATTCATTTTGTAGATAGTTTTTACCTATAATTAAATAAAATTAGCAGACACATAGAAAATAATTTAAATTGTATTAAAATTTGAACATTCATGTATCAGGCTCAATATCAGGAATTAACTCATGTATGGTAACATTCATTAATATTAATTTCATGGAAAAGAAAAACTTTCTTCTTCATCTATTAAGATTTCTATAAAAAAATCACTAAATCATTCGAAAGCCTTAATGCCATAAGAAAACAGAGTCTGAAAAATCTGGTGTGGCGCACTCACACAACTTTCCTTGCCGTTATGAAAATTGATCACCTGACGCTAGTGTTCTCGCGCATCTCAAGTCCACTATTCAAAGATATGAGACAGCTGGAGATAGGACAATAACGCTGGAGACACACGAGGTCTGCTATCTCTCCGTAGTGAATGATTTAATAGAACCAACAGTTGCCAACAGTTTGCAATTTAATAATCACATTTTCTCGAATTTCAAGCTTATTTTCAATTTTAGGTGAAAATATTACAGAACATTATGCAGAGATTTTCATGCTCAATCTTTTCCACTTGAAATTTTTTGTTTAAATTGTATATGAAGGCTGATAATTGAGAATCTAAAATAAAACTTTTCATAGCTCCTGAAATTTTTACAGATAAAGGACTTGGTGCAGTTGATAGAACTTATCAATGACTATTCCAGGTATGAATTTGATCAAAATCGTTGGAGCCGTTTTCGAGAAAATCGCGAAAACCCCTGTTTTTGACAACATTTTCGCCATTTTAGCCGCCATCTTGGATTGCATTTGATCGAAATTGTTCGTGTCGGATCCTTATAGTGTAAGGACCTTACGTTCCAAATTTCAAGTCATTCCGTTAACTGGGAGATGCGATATCGTGTACACAGACGCACATCGGCACATACACTCATACACACACACACACACACACACACACACACACACACACACACACACACACACACACACACACACACACCACACACACACACACCACACACCACACACACACACACACACACACACACACACACACACACACACACCACACACACACACACACACACACACACACACACACACACACACACACACACACACACTTTTCGGACCACTTTTTCGGACTCAGGGGACCATGAAACGTATGGAAATATAGAAATTGGGGTACCTTAATTTTTTTCGGAAAGCAATACTTTCCTTACCTATGGTAATAGGGCAAGGAAAGTAAAAATATTAAATTATTAAATGTCCCAAAGTCAACTGGGACTACACATTACAATAACATCAGTACTTTTATCAACAGAAGGTTGATTAACAAAACTCGGTTTCCTACATTATATTTTAACATTTTACGTACCTTAGCGGTTATTAGGCGAACTATCTATCCACACATCGCGAAGTACAATTAAATCAAGGCATGGCAATATTTAAGCAATCTAATCCATTAATTACGGTGACGAAGAAGGACCTTTGTGCCACTACATTTAACTACTTTAAATTAAATAATAGAATATTTAATAAACTTTCCGAATACATATTCAACCTCAAATGGTTACTCGCTAACTGATCCTTTTCGAACAATGCCAGGTCTGGTTTGAGGCTTCACTCCTCTAACGATTTAAAATCTGTTCTCCTATTGGGGCGAGATAAAAGGTGGGGAACCAATTTGACCAATCATCTCGTGGCTTCTAGAGCCTTAGGACAAAATAGTAACTGCAAAATCATTAGTTTTTTATAATTGTAATACTTGCTGTTTCCCAACTTATCGCACTCTATGTCGCGACAGGAAGGCTAAGTTTTAGAGATACTGTAATTCCATAATCTACATTCCTCGACGACACATTTTTTAAATATCTATCCTGGGAAACTCGAAGTCATGGCCGTTCGTAATAGAGAGAAAGTAATTTATTTCGCTAACTCACTTACAATAATGGCTCTAGTCTATTGCGTATTAAATTTACTATTATAACTTGGGAAAAGGCCTGAATTAAAAAGTGAGTAGAAGATACTATAAGTTCACTAACACTCAAAAAAGTAAATTAGATAGTTCGGATTTCCAATGCATTCATCTATTCCATTTTTGTATGATTTATTAGTATCTTTAAATAATGTGAATAAATTAATTTGATGCTATACTTTGGCTCATTTACCCCGAGTGCACTTTGTACGTCTAATCAACCTTATGTATCTTGTCTCCAGTGTTCTCACATTGTTTCAACCCAATCACTTAATAATTTGATTATATCAATATCCAGTTTCATATTGCAACATGTATAGACGATTTTTTTTCCAATCTCTTCTCTATGGTACATCACTCCACACTTGACTAATTAATAACAATATTACAGTACAGTATACGAATAATATTTCAGTAATAGAATACATACATAAATATATACAGAGAATTTCCTGTACCTACAACTACAGCCAAGAATAGAGTTCATACTTACTTCTATGAACTTGCTATCTATGACTATTATTTTGCTATAATCTTACTACATCTTCAACGCTTTGGAACAATACATTATAACTGTTATCTATAAGCTGTTAGCAGATGATAATATACCTGTGACCAGGTGCTTAGCAGAGATATAATCTCTCTGAGAGATATCATATAATGCTACAGTGCTATAAAATTATACAGCGTTTTATCTCTCTGTGCTTATATTGTGTTGTATCAGTGACCTACTGGCAACTTTCTTTGCTAGCACCATCACAATTCATTCATTCTCTTTGAATTAATATTGAAAAAAAACCTGGCCTTAACGGATATTCAGCATTTTCTGCATCGCAATTGTACAGTATATTCCCGACAACGACTTTAATGATTTGTGGTGCTGTTTCTTAATGAATACGTTATCAGAATAGTAATACAGTAATGCAGTGTGAGGGGATGGAAATAAAAAAGCACTAATTTAGAGTTCCTCCTTTGCCATGTAATCCGTATGTTTATTTTTTGCGGTTTTTTTAATTATTGTTTTTACATTATAATAATTTCTTTGTTTATCCATCTACTTCCTCTTTCCTCCTTCTTCTCCACCTTCTCTTGCTAGCAATTTTTCCTCTTCCACTATTATTATCTCTTTTCCTCTTCTCTTCCCTCTTCAATTCCAAATTCATTGATCTTCACATTCTATTCTCTATATCCGTGTTTTGAGATAGTAGTGAGTTCATTCTGCATCTAGAGATAAAAAAAAACCATTCCTGAATTATGCTGTGGATTCTGTTAATGCAATAAAGATTTCCAAATCTCATGTCGTTCGCAAGAAAATAATGAAAAATTGAACCAATGTCATCTATCGGTAAACCATGGAATCATTTACCGAATACTGCACGTTGCTGAATTGCTTGCTTGTGATTGGGCTGGAGGTGTGGCTGATTGGAGGTTGGAGTGAGAATTTAGTTACCGTCGACCAATTACATCACCAAGAAGTATGTCATGAGACGGTTTTTCAGTATTCTTCTCTGATTGGCTGGGAATAATAGCGGATTTAAACTGGTATTATTCTATTATATTATTTATTTTATTATCTTCACATTTTTCCCATTGAAATCAATCAATCAGCATTTATTTATCTTTACAAAATTATCTATAAACTATAATAATAGATATCATAAACTGGAAGAAGAAAACAAAGCTTACTTAAAAAATATTTAGATGCTTCCTTTATTTTTAGGACTAATAGATGATTTCGTTCGTTTGCCTGCCAGCGCCAACTCTCAAACGGACAAAAACGTGACGCCGGTCTGATATATATATATATACACACTTTACTCCTATTTTTCATCCACCATTAGTTGAGGATTCTGAACATTTTTGTTCGCCTTATAATGGAGTTCCCACAATATTATAATTGATAAAGTCTATAGAAAAGAGACATTCGAAGTTTAAATCCAATGTAATATTCCATAGCCATTCGAATGTGTTAGGCTTATTCAATGAAGCCACCCACAACTACTTCCCAATGGTTTGTACAATCGAACATCAACATCTTCGAGGATTAAGTGTAAGAGAGGACCGACTGCGCCTTAACTTCGCCCTCCTAGGTCAAAATAAAGGCAGTCATTCAATTCAATTATATTCAATTCAACATCTATAAGTCTACCAATTGCTACAGCAATTGTTTTACCGATATTTACAACTCATCGAAAACTGTCTTAGCTCCACTTATCCTTCATCGTCCTTCCCATTACTGAAGACTTAACTGGATCTTATTTGGGCATCTTCCTCATCAAAAAAGAAGTGGCCGATTTTCATCATAAATTCAGTTCTAAATACAGAAGCTTAGTATGGCCTAGTATGTAACCCACTGAACCCATGGCCTAATTGAGAAGCCACGTAAGAGATGGCAATAGCTGATCTATAACAATAATTATTATTATAAAAATGTTATGTATAAAATATGAATTTATAAAGTGAACCTCAAACAATAAGCTGTTTGTAAGTCGGAACAGCCGATAGCAGTTGTATGTAAGATGATATGGAACCCACAAGTTGTGGGGGCACTCATTTTTCATTTTCAACCTTCTCATTAAACAAGCTTAAGCGTGGAGCTCAGGCTTCTGCCCTGTCCCCTGAGGGTTTAGAAACATCTCCACTTCTGGGGGGATCAGAAAAAAGTAGCTTTTAAATTTTATAGATATTGTCATATACAGGAGCCAGTAAGCTACATCAAATATTGTCCCCGTCAATGAATGCTATTAATGATTTGTTCAAATATCTCTATTTAAATTACATCTATTTTTATTTTTCAAATTTCTGTTTGGGTTGATCAACATTGCAAATTACAGTGTATTGAGATATATTTGTTTTTTGGCAGCGCGAACACGCAGATGGACAACGACGTGACGCCGGTCTACCTGGCGGCGCAGGAAGGCCACCTGGAGGTGCTCAAGTTCCTGGTGGTGGAAGCGGGGGGCTCCCTCTATGTCCGCGCCAAGGATGGCATGGCGCCGCTCCACGCCGCCGCTCAGATGGGCTGTCTCTCCTGTCTCAAGTGGATGGTCAGTCTCATCAACTTAATCTTAATAAAAATAGTCATTAACCCTGGAATGGTATACTATCTTGGAGAAACATTAATGGTATTTATTCGTATTTTTTACAATTCTTGGTTTATTCATTAAAAGAACAATGTTTATGCACTCAAAAATATCTATTCACCCATGATATCATTTCAGATACATGTTGACAAGCTATAATTAAGAGAATGATGATTGAAAAGCGTTTTTAAGCAATAGAAAAAAATCAAATCTTATGTCATGTATTATAAAACACTGAAAATTAAAAAATATATATAGAACAATATAAAGTTTCTCTGTGTAGATTATATGTCCAATTGATATAGAAATAAAGGTATTTATGAGAAAAAATATAATATGTTCATAGTTCTTATACCTGCAGAGATTTCAAGTATATCTTCTGATCCACTTACACTATCATTGTCTGCTTCAGATGTGTCACTTCTACTTTCGTTCAAAATTCTATCAATTCCAGAGTTACTGAGTGCTATTTTTCAATTCAAAATAATCCTTAGAACATACCACACTAAATATAAGTCAAATCACGCACTAAACAATACTGTACATCTTACAAAAAATTAAAAACTAAAAAAATACACCATTAAAAAATAACACTACTGGTATCTATTCGTAAAATATCTGCAACAATGCTTATAAATAGATGAGAAATATTGTCAACTAGCTACTGTGACTAGTGCAATAACTTCGAAAACCTGTTGTGATAGATGGCACGACTACTGGACGCAGCCGGGGCACAATATTCATTCTTGTAGAACAAAAATACTTATTTCGTGCAGAAAAAATACGAATAGAGATCGTTCCAGGAAAAACATTATCAGACACATTTATAGAATATTTAACTTTTAAGATCAGATGAAATTTTTCATCTACCACAATTATTCAAGGATCCACAAGATAGACTAAGAAAAGTTACAAAGAAAGAAAGAAAACAAAGTTACTAAAAATGATAATACCACAATGTAAGAATAAAAAATACAACAAATAACACAATGTAAAACAAATAACATAACAAGTATAAAAAATACTAAATACGCATCCGAGTTGAGAAGAAGGGGAAGAATTAGAGGTTTTCCAACTAGGTCTAAATTAAATTAATGAACCTTACTACAAATTGAGATATCGAGATAGTATTTGTAATGTTAAACAACGCTACTCAAACTCACATCTGAGGAGAGTGAAGTCCTATCTTTGTCGTGTCAGTGGAAATTTGTTTATTTTTTCCAATCAGCTGAAGTCTTAGGGCTGTATAAGTACGTACTAATCTTACTTATAATGGGCGGTGTGAATAAAAACGACTAGGACAAGTAAATACTTGAATGACAAGTAAACGCCAAAATTGAAGTGAATAAAACAGGTATTCACTCTTACTCGGGAGTAAATACTTGAGAGGCTAGTGAAACCCCGAAAAATGCCAATTTTGGTGTGAATAAACGCAAGTAAATACTTCTGTAGCAAGTAAATACTCGTCTATTCGCAAGTCAACCCGACCCCAGACTTGCAGTCGTACTTGTACACGAGAGATGGCTGCATTTATGAACATGCTTGGTATGAGTATGTATGAGTATGTGTGAGTAGGGAATAAGCCTATTGTATCTTTCAAAAGTTTAATAGATTCACAAATATTATAAAAGTATTGCGTAACATAAATAAATTATTCATTTATAATGTGTGTTACTTATTTATAACTAATTATTAATTTTTAAAATGCAACTATAATATTTTCAGAGTTTTTAAGACTTTGAATTTGTGTTGTTGGTGATGACAGGTGCAAGACCAAGGCGTGGACCCTAATCTGAAAGACGGAGACGGCGCGTCGGCGCTGCATTTTGCCGCCAGCCGCGGCCACCTTGACTGCGTCCGCTGGCTGCTCAGGCATGGTGCCAAACTCACCACCGACAAATTCGGCAAAAGTCCTATCAACGACGCCGCCGAGAACCAACAGATGGAGGTCAGTGCAATGTCCAAAAATTTATCTTTACAGAATCACCTTGAGAATGCTTTACCAACTCTATTCTCTTGTGCACCGTAGTTATTTCTACTTCACTGCTTCCATGGTATAGATTCATGTTATAGCCTAATGTCGGCACCTGATTAGCATTGGTACGTTTTATCCTTGTCAATCATTAGACAAAGCAGATAGCTCTACCTTTTTCCATCTACGCACCGCTGCCAATTGTCTGTACCCAATGAAGAAATATGATGAACTAACAAAATCTTTATTGTCCATTATAAAAATGTATTATCAATTCATGAGAATATATGGGCTATTTTCTTGTTACTTCAGAGAGAATTATTATTAACAAGAATCAACAATTATTGGATAAGATATTCCGCGATATATTGATCCAATCCCAAGATCTTGGAAGATCTTGGGATATAGAAGATTTTGGATGAAAGATGTTTTATCAAAAACATTATCGAATTATCAAATGTTCATTTATCAATAAATGTATTCATCAAATGTTTATTAATACGGCATAACGTGTTTTTTATCTGAATGCTGATTGGATCATTCATTATTTTGAATGAATAAATGATAGATCATTATAGAACTATAATCAAATACTGTCACAGTGATTTACAAATCTGTCCAAACATGAGAAATGCGCGATGCAGTTGAGACATGGTTGAGGCTGAGGCTGGCCGACGTTTGATAGCAAACAACTTGGGAAACAGGTAAATTTATAGATGCATCGCGCAATGCGACGGCATAATAAGAAAAGCGTAGATGAAAGTGAAAGAGAAGAGAAGCAGTCCAGTGAGTGAAAGGATTATCTCGTAAATCAAATGGAACTGAAAGCTAAACTCTAAACAGCAACTCTAAGGTCAAAGCACGTACACCTACCTGGTTTGTCACACCTTCTACAATCAACTGTACAGTATTGGAATCTTACAATAATTCTGTCGATTTTAACGACTTTCCATAATAGTGGAGACTTGGTGACTATCATTACAACAATTACTAATTTATTTGTGTCCTTATTTGTCAGTTGGAACTCTTTGGTCACACCTCTTCTATCAGCATCAGTCAGTTCCTTTTTTCTTTTCATTTTTCTTCTTGTTCTTCTTTTTCTTTTTTCTCTTCTTCTTCTTATTTTCACAAAAAAATGGAACTATTGAAATAATTGATAGAAATCCGTGCTCCGATTGAGATCTGACAACTGTGATACAAATACCCGGGATTCCACTTGGAGGTGAAAGGTATCTGACTTTACGTTCTCTAATAATTGCTCTAGATATTGAATACTAAATCTTATTCTAATCTTTAACTTATCTTTGATT
Organism: Nilaparvata lugens; assembly: GCF_014356525.2. NCBI lineage: Eukaryota > Metazoa > Arthropoda > Insecta > Hemiptera > Delphacidae > Nilaparvata > Nilaparvata lugens. The sequence continues at coordinate 57,649,325 of NC_052504.1, read as the reverse complement.
CTATGCTATCAAGTTGTGTAATGGATGGATATCTGATATAGTGAGTCATACTTTGATAGTAATAAATTATTGGTGATGGTAATAGTTTTTTAAATGATATTGGGTATTACAGCTTTATGATCTAAATATTCTTATCGTCGATCTGAATGCTATAATCTTGGGCAACGTAATGGTTATCTTATATATTTATAGCATAATTCAGAGCATTGAATATCGGAGAATTTTTCTATAAATATTATTATCGTCTATCTGGTCCAACCGTCTTGCATAATGAGTTCTTGATACAGGAATCTATGCAATATAAGAAATTAAATCCAAGAATTCGAAAAAAAACATTGTCTCTTAGAGAACAAGTTGCTAAAGTATTCTGGAATATTTTGAATTTAGAATGGACATTAATTGAATAATCTGCTTTGCTGTAGAAATTTCGCCTTATACTTATTAATATTATTATTAAATCTCCTAGAGGACTTGTCTGATTTCGAGATCTCTCATTGGCTCAATTTGGTTCAATCAGTATGTTTGTAGAATGAATCATTCTAGAAGATTGCTATGACTTTGTTCTTTCTCAATGGTAAAAGTGTTTCATATCATAATTATTACTATGCCAATAGGATGGAACATTCTAGACCTCTGTTGTGATTTCAAGCTGTCTCATCGACCAAATTTCCCATTGCATGTAATTTCGATAGACCAGTCTTACTGATATTTGGATTTTTATTTAAAATATTGATTGTTAAAAAAGGAAAAAGAAGATAATGACGCAAAGGAAGATCCTTAGATGTATACAATAGATGGTGGTGACGCCCTTTAGCGTATTTAGATTAAGTCTAGTTTTAAATTAGTTTTAAGTCTAGCGGTAGTTTTGTAGTGGCGAGGCCGGCAGCTGCCGCGCCCTAGCGGATAAGTTAGTATTTAGATTATTCTATCACATAATCGTCAGTTGAAGTTGTCAGCTCGGATTGGACGGTGCATAAACAGGATCGTTGCTGTTTTTTTCGATTGTTGCCATTGAAGTTCAATTTTACACGTTCGTCGTTGTGTTAAAATTATTATCGATATATTAACTGTCCCAAGTTGGGGAAAAGTACAGTTTTTCCTTGTTATTTGTGAATATATAAATTGAAATATTCAACTAGTGCGATCGGACTTTGAATTGTACAGCAGTGTAAAGTAATAGTCAATATAGTAAAGTTATCTTCCAAGCAATTTTCGGACTGATCAGTAATTAAATTGATGCCAGAATTAACATACATCAGATAGGGGTAGCAGATGTACAAGAGAGGCCAACACCTTTTCCCGACTCCATCTTGTCCTGCCACAAACCTAATTCCAATTCCTGGAGTAAGTTGGTATTTTGTATTTGAAGAAAACTACTTGCTGGTGAGTAGCCAAATAAGTCACTTCTGGTATAAATTTAATGCTGAAAATATTACTTACTACATTCAATCTATCAATTATTGCTCTCTTTATTCTAGCATATTATCATTCAATATTTTGCTCTTTAAATTTATCGACAGTCCTCTGCTCTCGCTTGTAATTTGGGCTATCCAGATGGATTTCAAAATAAAATCGATTGATTGGATAAATATAGCATCGAAAGGGTAGCCTACTGCCACCTACTAGCAGGTTTATGAGATGGAGGGTATCTTTTGATCTTATCAATGAGGAGAGAGTAGGTGGTGTCAATAATATAAAAACTTCAATTTTCCACCCAATAACTGCTGGCACTTATTGGCAGAGTCAAGAGTTTGCACTTTGTTTGTCTTGTTGGCCAATCAGATGAGAGTAGGCGGATTCTCAATTCATGCTTCAATATTTTCCCCAATAACTGCTTCTATCTTCTAACAAAATTGATAGTAAACTTGGCTTGCTTGTTGCAACCAATGAGGAGAGACTAGGCGGAGGCAAAATATACGTCATCAACTGCTGTCACCTATAGTGGAATTAAAACGACTTCCAACTCGGAGGGATAAGCAGAGCAGAGAACAGTAGGGTTAAAGCAGCCGCGCTAGAGTGGAGAACATTTTGCATTTCTGCAGTCTTTAGTGAGTGTTCAACAGTTCAACACTCACAAAGTAGAAAGGATATCCATCTCTGTACAACATCTCATGATATGCATACCTAGTTTCCTCTCTGAAAGTACTGCATCGACTGAGCATGTTTTGACAACTTGGCAACCGTTTTTTTCTATGACTATTTATCACACTAATTGGCTGAAATGGTTATCCATTTTCCTTCATTTCTCTGCTCCGCATATCCCTTCAATTAGAAGATGTTTTAATTGCACTATAGTGGCAGAATGGTGAATTGCATGTACCTCGAATCGTCAACCAATCAGAAGGAAGTAGGCTGAGCCTGCTGGTGCGTCATTGAGCATTGAACGTCCTTGCTTGTGATAAGGGGAGTGTTTTCACTGTTATGTTTTCACACAATATTATTTTTGACGCTGAAAAGTTGGATGCGGGAATAAGATATTGAACAAGAGTAAGATATAGGAGGAACTAAATTTGGTTTTTCATTCCATGAATTATGATTTTTAACGTTTTAAGTGTTGAATGAATATTCACAATAATTGGTATGTGATTGCTTCACAACATATATATCAAAATCATCGTTGAGATGAGAAACTATTAACAATATAGGCTTACAATAATGACTCTCTTTCAAGATAGTTTATACTTTTTGGAATCATCTCTTATAGTGTATTCCTTCTCAAGTAGCTGTTATTTTCAGATAGAGAATGATTAGAAAGCTGCAATCAACCAATTTTAACTCATTCAAACTGACTAGATAGGACAATTAATTTTTATTATTCGTGACTCACAAGTTTGAGTTATGTGTTACTGCTATTCGCCCGAATTGTTTGTAAAGGTTAGTTGGTCAAGTTTCCATTATAATATTTAATATAACTTTTGTCGCAATGCTCAGATTTCATCGTACTACACTTAATTTTTCTCGTCTTGTCAAGGCGGTCCAAAATCATCCATCATAGTCAAAATCGGTCGAAAAATGGATAATTTATTGTTGAGTGTACTTAAGCCCATATTCCAATACACAAAAAATGACCAATTTCTATATTCAAAAGCTGTATGTTTTGTGAAATACTTCTGATAAAATTTCCAAATCTAATGAGGATGTGAAAATTGTCCCCCTCTAACCACTCCAATAGATGATACTTTTGATTCAAATACAATTCGAAAGTTACAGAAGATTTTAAAAATGGCGATTACAGTTTCTAATTTTTTTCGTGATTTTACTGTTGATCAAGAGTCTCTAAAACGAGTCTGATACATCATAGAAACTCACGATTGATCCCAAATTGTAGATAAATTCATCCTCTACGAGCTCAGTTGCTTAAAATCCAACTTGGATCACTCTGGAATATCATAGAACTGCCAAAACCGTTAATATGAGAAAAATATCTACAATCATAGGATTTTTTTCAACAATCAAATCTCACTTCACGAACATATTTTTTTTCATGAATCGTTCACAGCAGATGAAAGAGAAAATGCTATTGCACATTTCTGGATCAAGTAATGATTTTTATAATAAGGGGTTACAGAGATATACATAGCTTTGAATACAGAAATTGGCCATTTTTTGTGTATTGGAATATGGCTTTATTCCAACAATAAATTTTTCATTTTTCGACCTAATTTGACTTATGATGCATGATTTTGGACCACCTTGATGAGCCGAAAAGAATCAAGTGTAGTAGGATGAAATCTGAGCATAGCGACAAAAGTTATAAGTGTTTGAAATTTTGATCCTTGAGGTGTCCTTAAGCGCGCCTCTCAACTAGGAAATACTGAAATGAAGTGCATCTAACGGGTGATTCTCATAGAACATGATCTCATGAACTTATGTCATTGTGCGAAATACCAATGTGAGGACAATGTAGTTGGTGATGATGGTTGAAGCTGAAAATGAGGTGTTTTCCACAATACAGGGAGCATTGGAGATAGAGTGCTGTCCCTGATTTCAGATTGTAGAGCACAAAAATACGCCCAGAGGGATTTTGAATTATATATCTAAATGCTAACAATCAGAAAATATTGTTGATCAAAAACTGAAATTCATCAAAATTGATTTTTCCTTGAAATTTCACTCATTTTTGATAAATCATAACTCAGTACTCATTGGAGATAGAGATTTCCGAATGATCTCATTTTATTCAGAATTTTACAATCTAAAAAAAAGGCGAGAGCAAATGTTTCTGTCCGATTACGAGATTTGGCAGAAATAGCTGAAAACTGGAGAATGAGCCGAAAATACGAGTTTTTTGGGCCACTCTGTATCTAGCACAAGGAAATTTTGCATGAAGAAATTGGTTCTGGACTTCTCTTATGTACCCAAATAATATATTAAAAAATCAGAACTACAATATAAATTGCAAGCACGCCACCTTTTTTATGTCTATATTGACTGGACTATTTTGCTTTTGTTTGTTTTTTTGGGCAAGAGAGGAGAGATGATTCTTGTATGAGATTCACAGTACATCTGAGAACAGAATTAATCCTATAGAAAAACTTAATCACGTAGGATAAATTAAAGTTCTGAGGAATTGAATATAGTGTAAAATAGAAGATTGTTAGGGGATAGTAGGGATTCATCTGAGTGAATTGGCTATGAATGAATAAATGGGGGGGGGGAATAATTGTACTAATATCACTGGATCTAAACTTCCACCAAATCCAAAACTAAAATATTTGGCAGGACGTCCAATAGGATCTCTTAACGCCTGATAGGAATGTGGCGATGAGCGACGGTAGTCAAGAGAAATTTTCTAGATAAACATACTTTACAGTATACATATTTCCAGAGTGTAATTCTATACATTCTATTCTTTGTTTATTTAACGTTTTCCTAGCTATTTCAGGAACCCCTTGCAAAAAGTTTGAATAATTCGATTCATGGGTTTCACGTGCATTAGGGTAGTTGAATACTGCATTATTCAAAGACTAGGGAAAGTGTTTTTTGTGATAAAATCTTACCAAATTATGATGATTTCTCGTGAGTGCGTTTTCCCAGATTTTCCAAGGACTTTGATATTTGACTGATGCTCGAACCAGATACTCTGGTTCATTTTTCAACCGGATTCAAGAGGGTGTGATGAGAGGAAAGCACAGTTGAATGGGCAAAAAAATAAGTGAGGCGAAAATAAAAATCTACTTGTAGGAGGAAACGAGAACAATTTATAATTCCATGTCAAGTAATTTTCTCATTAGTACAGAACAAAGAGAAGATGAAGAAAATACAATGACAGCAATGCAATTACAGAACTATCAAATCACCAGAAATTCCTAAGCGACCTCCACATTTAGTACCTAACAGTTGATGAGATTGCTGCTTTCTGACAGATGATGACATGATTGAGATAGAATCCATCAATCTCTAATTTCGGCATTCAGATCATCCGCTCCATTTCCATCATGCTTTTCCATTGAGAAAAACCGCCTGTCATAACCATTCAGACGTCGGAGCTTGACATACTTTTAAATGTACCTATTTTTGGAGATTATTGTATCAATTGTTAGCCTGATCTTTCGCAGACGTTGCAGTTGCAGTTTAATGTCCTTCAATGGAGCTAGCCGATTAGGTCGTATTGCCCTATTTGTTTTCAATTTGAAAGTCATTGAAGTACGGTTGGATTAATTTGGAATTAAATGGAGTCTTGAGGAATGATTGTTGGTTTTGTAAGTGATTAGATTTGGAAGATTATTAGTCCGAATAGTGCTTACCAATGATGACTCATGATTGTGAGCTTTTAGTACTGCAGCTGCAGCGTTGTATTGCGATGCGACAGTCCTTGATATGTTTGAACGAGCATTTTTCAATACTAAATTGACTCTAAATTGAACCTGATGCTCTTTCCAAAAAAGGGGGTGGGGAGAATGAAGCTCTCGTGATTTCATGTTTCAGGAGTTATTATTTTGATTTCTATTGGGGTCTGATGAGAATCTAAACTGAATCCTTACTAATAGCTATAATAAGCTGAAGATTTACACTAATTACTTTATTATTTATTATTCTAAGAATAGTTATAGGCCTACATAATGATTCAAAATTTAGACTTATCGTAGACTTAAAATGAAGAATGAGGAAAATAAGAATTATGAATCCACGCTCTTTGTTGATTAAATTTTAATCAATACCAAGAACTCAGTTCAGATTAGCTCCTACAAAAAGTTATATCCTTGAATATTTGATCGAGTTCTGTATTCTGTACCTATTAAAAGTTGATGAGTTATAAATAATTGAAAAACTCAGACAAACGTTGATAATAAATTCACCAAAACTCCAAATGGATGAATAATTGTTATGTAAGGAATATCATTAGAATCAAAAAAATTAATAATATTATGAAATTTAATTAAATACAAATCCTTTACGAATTACGAAGACCTAAAATTGTTACAAGTAAATGGCAAAATTGCAATGCTGACATAGTTACTACTTACTAGGAGTATTCAATATTATTCCAAAAAGCTCTCTGATTTGCCATCTTATTACAATTTTGATCTTCACTAAAGAATATAGATTCAGGTTTTATGAATTTATTATTCACCCAATTTGTCTTACTACAGTATTATGAGCAGTATTGTACCTACAGTATGATCTACCTCGGTTCTCGGTACTTGATTTATGTACAGTATTATTTCATGCCTCATTCCATTTCAGCTGTTATAGTAATCTAGTAAGCAATAATGATTATTTTGGGAAATTCGTCTTATTCTTGTCTGTTTTGTTGCAGTGTTTGAACGTTCTAGTACAACATGGCACGACACCGGACTACCATGATGCCACACAGGGCAGATTGCACGGCTGCACTTGCCGGAAAGGCGATCCTCACGATCGGGTAAGGTCGACTGCATTCTAATATTCTGAAATATCCTAAAGACCTGATTTTCTAGTGGAAAAAGGTGATGTAAGCATTTAATAAAGACCACACTTGGGTGAATTATGAATAATATGATTAATATTATTTTAATTCAGTTATTTCATATTATTGTACTTAATGTTTCAGATTGTCTTACTGAACTGAGCCCTTATTGAATTTCCTCTTATCGAATAATATATTTTTCCATGCAGATTGTAATAAACCAGTAGAAAAAAGAGATGAAGGCTAATCATTCAAGAGAGGACAATAATGCATCACCAACATTATTCTAGCAATGATAATTGTGGAATCAGTAAAATATTCAAAATCAGAATATTTCAATTCTTGTAATAATTCATGTAAACAAGAATTCATCATAACTCATGTTCTGCGTTTGATTAACTACTTCATGCTCTACGTTCTGTATTTTTGCCGAAGGGTATAATTAGGACGAATAAAGAGCTCTAATCATTCTGTAGCCTATTTTCATCTGTGTCCTTATTATATTTTATATAATGATATATTATTATTGTATTACACAAAAAAGTAATTGGAAGCATCTATTCATTTCACTAAAATCGAAATATTCATCACAGAACCATATTATACTAATCTAAATTTTTACGACGAACTTTATGAGCTGCGACCTGATTAAGGGGACAGTTATCTTTCGTGACTCTCTTCTGAGTTCTTCCTCTTTTTTCTTCTTCGTCCTCCCAAGCAGTGCCATTAAGGAGAAGGGTTAACCAGATGGAATGAGAACTCGGTATCTTGAGCACAATTACAGGAGGCAGGCATGCAAAATATGGGACAGAATCCAATTTTAATATGTCTAAAATGCGACAGACGGTAGATAGAGATGCTAAGAACGAGAAAGGAAGATATGCTTCTTATTTTTCCGTATACTGCTTCTCTCCATCTTTATTACTCCTCAACCTCTTCCTCCTCCTGGTCCTCATCCTTGTCCTCTTCCACCTCGTCTTCTATCTCTTACTTCTCCTCATCCCGGTCTCTTCTCTAATAATAACCCTTCTCTAATTGTTCTTCTAACTCCTTACATCTTCTTCATCGAAGAATTTAATTTTTTATAATATATTATTTTCTTATTCACATTGTTTATTCTTAGCTTTTATTTGTTGATTTTCTTTCCATCAATCATTCTCGTTCTATTTCTCTCGTTCATTCTATTTTCTATTTTTCTATCTTCTTCATTTCATCAGCAGCTTTCATCTTTATTTTGTTCTCTCTTTTTTTGACTTTTCTCTAGTTACTGTCTAGTGTATTCTGCCTTTTCTCCACACTTACTTTTTTATTTTCCATTTGCCTCCTAAATGTTGAATACTTCCAATCTTTCTATTTTCCAATTTTTCTTTTACTTTTCTTTTAATGTTCAATGTGTAATCTATCACTTGTTTTTCGAGTTTCTACTTCATTTTTATCCATCTTTTCCCCTCCTCCTCCTCCTCCTCCTCCTCCTCCTCCTCCTCCTCTTCCTCCTCCTCCCCCCTACTACTATCTGATCTACCCTGCCCAACCACCGCCTTTCTTCTCACCTTCATATTTTTCCTCTTCTACCGCTTTCTTCCACTTCTTCTTCAACGGGAAAGGCTATTAGTAGACATTGTACATCTGAACTAGTTAGCTAGCACACTCTCTCACACTCTACTGAGTGATCAAATCTTCTATCTCCCTCTTCCTCTCAATAGTTTTCTATCTCTTGTCATTTTATATTCCATCACTCATCATCTCCTACCAAAGCTTCTTGTAGGTTTTCTTCTGTGTCATAACTCATAAGTCAGTGTACCATATTCACTCTTCTAATCACCCGCCAGGCAATATAACAACAAACCATTTCGCCACTCTTGCAGGCTGCCATTTTTAAAATTTGATTATTCCTCTGTCACATCACAATAAAATTCGAATGATGTGTATTACGTAATAGTGCGTTTCTTTCCTTTCATTTTCGTTTGATCGCATGCAATCCACTAATCGCACTAATCCGATCCAATAATTCGCCTGCGCGGTAGCATTCAAATCGTAATTACTATTCACTTATGAAATAACCCACAATGCATAGACAGTTCAATGACTTCATTTATAATCTATTATGACAATAATAGTTATTTCTACTTTATTTATTATTGTAGGATTAGTTATAGAATGAGGTAAGAGTGGATTTTCTAATTCTAATACTTGTTTCAGGGATTATTTCATTAATAATAAATAACTCACAATTGTTATTGTATAATGAAGTCGGAGATAACACACAATACATTGAATTTAGGGATTCCTTATGAAATCACGATAGCCTAGATTTTTCCTGAATAATCATTATCTAAAATTTCGAGTCAAGCCTCTTAATTCACTAACAACTTTATAATGGGAATTAAGAGGCTACATATTTACAATGGGAGTCCCTAAATGCGAAAGATGTGCTCAGTGCTGTGAAAAGTGTATGAAATCTACATCATGTACAAAAACAATTTCGATCATATTCACAAAAGAAGTACTGTTGTGAAAGTGGAAATTTGAAAAATTCTATATTAGCTTTTAACAGTTCATGTAGAATGACAACTCTAGAAGAAATTAGTAATGGTTGTGGCTTGACTCGGCCAATAACAATCATTCAATGTGTCGACCAATGGAAACATTTTTTGTATCGTTCATGGAGAATTAAAAATAAATATATGGGATAAAACGGTGGAGAATTTGAATGAAGCAAACGGCGCTTTGCGCTGGGATTTATTCTTGTTTCATTTTTAATCTATATATCGATTTAATTGTTTATTAATTTCTACCTAAATCAGGCACACCAATAACATTTTAATTATCGGGAAAGGACAATCGGCTATAAGCACATACTGTTCCTGTAATTCCAACTATACTTATTTCTGTATAGCTTTCAAGTAATATATCGAAATTTTTTTGTAATTTAAAAGTTTTATATCATAGCAGTAGATAGAAATTTAACGGTCTTCTCCCATGTTTAGATTTTCAGCTTGTACTTTCACTCCAACCAAAATATCCAACCTGCTCCCACTTCTTGTTGATGAGCACAACAAAGACGGAAGATATCAATCAGTAATCAATGCAATTGTCAATCGAATAGCATTTTCGACTGGTCAATTATTTTGGCTGTGAATTTCGCTTCTCCGATTTCGTCTTTTTGTTTTTGTGTTTTACGGATGGAAAACTAAAGAAAGCGAAAGTCGATCAGGCATGCTTCAATCAACTGACAGCAGACCGTTGCAAAGCCAGGGTCTCCCGACATTATCACAAAATACTGTTTGGCAGAAAAAAACAATATCCCGAAAAAATGTTTCTACAGGACTACTGCACTGTTCTACAAGCTAAAAAAATATGCTTACTTCCTAGCCTATAGTTCTACCGAAATCCACCTTTTTTGTTCTTCAAAGAAAATCAAAGAAAGATAATGACTGTGAAGTCATAGCTCACTAGCAACAATATTATTGTTATTATTGTGAGAAATAGTATATTTCTAGAGAAGCAATTTGATGTTTTCTGCATAAAATGCTTGGAAGCATCCACATTCTATAGTCTAACGCACGAAAATAGTCTGATGATATTGGAACAGACAGGAGTTGTTCAACATTGTCCACAGCTGATCATGAATGATAATTAATTAATGTTTCTATAATAGGCCTAAAACTGACGAATTGGCAACGTCTATGGTTGCGGGGTGGGGTGAGGACGTACTCAGTGGTTCCAATTTCCAACGGACTTTATTTTTGTGCGATTGACTACAGATTCCTTTCACATATCATCTACATTTTTATGAAGCGTGTATTATCCCTGACTTCTATCATAATGTAGGTTCTATATTATTTATTTATTTATTAGATAGAGCGAACAATACAATAGTCGGAAAAGAAAAAACAGGCTATTGCCCAAAACTTCTTCAATTTCCTGATTTTGTCACAAATCGTCCAAATATTATGTAGGTTATGTTCACTCAAATTTCAACACCAAATCTTCAATCTGAAACTATGAATCAGAATAAAACGAAGAATTTCAAATTTAGATCTAGATTGATAATGAAACTTCCGTTAAAACCAAAACCAAACTTCAAATATTCACAAAATATAGAATAAAATCACTTAAAATTTTGAGCTCGAAAATATCACTTTCACCATGATAAAATTTCTATTATCTTGTTAATAGATGTATATTTCCCTTTTGAAAATTATCGAACTACTATAAATTCGACTGATGAATACCATCACACCTGTTGGAAATTTTTGGAAGTCATAAGGGTGATTTGATCACTAAAATATTTTTTTTTCAAATTTATTGTTTTTTTTTAAATATATTTTCTCAATATTATATTGTATCAAATAGCTGTTTAGTTCTTTCTTGATTCACATAGTGATTTGAGAGAGTGTGTTGATTAATCCACAAAATATGAAGTCTTCTTTAATAAAAAAGAAAATGTCAGTTTTTTCTAAATACAATAATTTTGTTTTGTTCAGCTTTTTGTACTGTATATTACTGTGGTTGTTCCTGGATCACACTTTCCGGGATACTATGCCTCGATAAACATTTTCGTTATCAAACTATAAACAGGAGTCTCGTTTAAAATAGTGAGTGGTAGAGAAAGAGAGAAGGGTTTCCATTTACGATGAACGTTTCCAGTTGAAAGATCGTTCCGCTGCCTGACAGTAAGCCATCAACCCGGTTTGGATTAAATTGCCAGTTTCCTTTCCTTCGAAATGAGCAAATCGATGTCACCAGTGACAAATCAATAATGGGCAGTTGGCCAGTTGATTCTGTTTGCTTTAAATTGTGTTTACATGCCACTCGACAAAATTCAATTCTTGTCTAGTTATTTTTGTTCTCTTTTCAATTTACAGTGTTCATATTTTTGGACGGTAATTTTTTGTAAAATATAATATAAAATATAAAACTATCTAAAACTATTGGAGAGAAAATAGTTTTGGATTAATTGTGTTGTTTCTGACCCAATCATTGTTAATAAGATTCTGTGCATGTGTAAATGAAATGAAATGATCTACTATAGTGAGTTTCACGTCAAACTGTCAGAATTGATTGAATGGGAAGCGTTATGATTTTCATGAGGTGAGCTGACAGTTGAAAGTGAATTTCTCTTTAAAGTACAGTACGTAGTTCACATGGAATCTGTAAGAAACAGGAATAGATAGATTTATTAGATAGTAGTTGTGGGGTTTCAAGTTAACAAACGAACTTTCCAGGATGAGGCCTGGAATTAAGCTTATCAAGTGGAAAATGTCGTCTAGCAACAACTGTCCCCCAAAGTTTCCTTTTACTCCCTAGATGCACAAATCAATATGAACTATTGTATACATTTTTAAACCAACATTCTAGATCAATTCCAAAAAATCGTTCAATTTCTCTCTATATTCATTTTTTCCTTCCTGAGTAGTAGTGGAGGTGATATTGTGATAGTTATCCAAACTAAATAGGAATACTAGAGATTGTCCTACCACATTAAAAAACGAAAACCTCTGTCTCGGTTGTTACACCATTATTAACCTCTGCTGAACTGTTTACCAGAGATTGATAATAATACAAATTATTAAAGATGGATGATAAGAATAATTATTGAGATTGATGAAAATCGTGTAACACCCAAAACCGGTATTTCGTTTTTTTAATTAATCTGTGATTGGACAATATCATCTAGTATTTTTATCCAATATTAATTTTTACTCAACCCTTATATTCGAAGATTGGGTGTAAGAAGATAGAGAAGAACAGCAGAATGTCGAGAGCGATGGAAGAAAGTGGTTGTGAAGACTCTACATGGGCTGTAGTGACAATAATGATGATTTTGATGATGATGATTATTCAATCCTCATTCTTTATTGATTCCTAAACCTTACCAATTTTCGCAACATCGCAAAAAACGAGCAAATAACGAAAAGGCCCCTGACTGCCGCTTGTAATCGATTGCCAACTATGAAAATCAGGGACCTTCTCGTAATAAGTATTAGTATTAATGTTGATTATAATCTTGTGTTGTAGTGCTCGTACGCAGACTGCGTCAACTACACAGCGAGCGGTCGCGAACCGTTCTATCTGCATCTTCCCTCTTCCACGACCACCCTGTCCAGCTGTGGTGGCGGCACTGTCAAAAAGGACCAGCCCACACCGCACGGAGGCCTACTGCATCAGGACGGCCTCTACATCAATCCGCTCCTGACGCATCACGGCAGCAACTCGTCAGCCGCTGACTACCTGACGCCGATCCAACGTCGGAGCGGCGCCGGAAGCGACCCATTCTTCCTGCACGACCCGGCCGCCGACGTCGGACCAACCTACCACCGCGTCAAGGACCTTTTCGGCGCCAAAAGTGGCAACGCTGCTGTCCAGCATCATGCCAAAAGTGGCAACGCTGCAGTTTGTAACAACATGATGACGTCACTGTCTTCCTCGTCGTCATCTACGTCATCATCGCCACCACCTCCTCCCCCTCCACCACTGCCAAACACGTTGACGGGGCTCACTGGTGCGTATTTTTCTTATCAAATTCTTATTATTTTATTTTCAAGCTATTAATCACAAAAAATATACAAATATTTTTACTGATTATGATGCCCATACAAGCACCTGGCTTGTACGTTGGTGCGGTAATGGAGAAGATAATGATGAGAGAAGAGTGGACTTAGGTGGACACGCTTTAGGTGAGTTCCAAAAAACCTATAAGCAATTTTGAAAGACACAAATTAAATCAATTTAGCCTAACTGATTCTTCAATTTGTTCAAATGGAGTAGCAGGTATCTTTTGATCAAAGCATATTGACTTATCTGAGCAATTGGATACCAGAATAACAACTGTGTCAACTGCTCCACAAAAAATTAATAATTCAAATTGAGAATTGAATTAAATGGAGAAGATAATGATGAGAGAAGAGTGGACCTACACTTTAAATGGTCCCAAAAACCGAGAAGCAATTATTGTTGAAGAAATAATTAAAACAATATATCCTAGCTGAATCTTCAAATTGTTCAACGAGTAGCAGGTGTCTTTTGATCAAAGCATGATCTGAGCAATTGGATACCCGTAGAATAAAAACTGTGTCAACTGCTCCACCAGTAATAACATACAATTCATATTGAAAATTGAATTTATTACTCATTTCTTAATACATCAATTAGGAAATTGATACAACTGTTTAAAATATTATATATCAAAACTATTAATTTCAGCTAATTAACTATTATCTAAACATAATGAGAAATTTCCTGAAAAATAATTATCCATAAACAATACACATTATACATTTTGTATAATGGTTACAATAAATCTGTGTGGATGGAAATAAACAAAAGTTCTTTCGAATAAACTGGAAAGAGAAAATTACAATTTTTCAAAATGTGGTACCTCTGAAATCTCTATTAGTTAATTGGGAAACTTAATTTTCATTAAAAATTAACGGAGCTATGTGCAACAGAAATGAATCGACACCATTCTTCATTATTTAATGGATGTACGTGCAAAGGTGGAATTGGCCCCTTTGAAGGTAAAAAAAGACAAAAGTTCTTTAGAGTAAACTGGGAGAAGAAAAGAAAGTGGAGAAAGTAAATGAAAAATAGAAATTAATAAAATAAAATGAGAAACTGTGACAAATAACATATTCAATATAATTATATAAAATTCAAGAAAACTCTAGTTGACGGTCTAAATAAATCCTATAGAATAGATATAGATCTACAGTACTATACTACGGTGTACTAAACAAAAAGTAACTTCTTATTCATTGAAATGAATGAATTAATTAATGGATTGAGGATTGCGCATCGCGCATGTATAATGGACCACACAGAAAATCTTACTTGTTTTCTATTTCTGTTCTTCAATGACAGTCTCAACAGATTAAACTCTCGTCCACTCCAAATGTGATGAAGCACTTCTATTGTTACCTCATTAATGATAGTCCATGACTTTCAAAAATGCATGCCTCCTTCAAGTTAATTCATCATTTCCATGTCACAATAATTGTTTCTAGGATACCTATTAATTACAATTTTTATCAACAATTTTCTATGTATGACTCTTTCAATACTCCAGGTCAACAATACTCTGAAAAAATTAGACAAAAGTTTTTAGAAGTTTGTATCAAAGGCCTACTACAATATTGTTCAGAAATTTGTTACTTTTATTACTTTGTTACTTTGTTACTTTGTTACTTTTACTAATAGCCTAGTAAGATGCTTCATGCAATCAACTCAATTCACTGAGAATAGCTACATAAAATAACAGGCAAATTTTGAATAAGAAATTGATAAATTTAAATCACAAGTCTTATACACGGTTCATAATGGTGGTTCTATGATTTCGACTTCCAAAATACAAAAAAGACGGTATGCTACTCAAACAACCGAATTACTTTCACTTCTACAAGTCTTGGTTGCACTTGAGAAATAATTCATGCTATTAAATTATGGAAACAATGGATAAAAAATTAGGAGTGATGTCACTATTGCGTGATGAAGCCTCACTAAACTTTTTCTGTTTTGTTTCATTTCATTGTTTGTTTAGGTTTTCTAGTAGCTATATGCATTTGATGTCAATATCATTGCGTGTTAATCTTTTGCATTTCCTTCCCTGTCTCTTTTCATTTTCTGCAAAATATTCTCCATTCATTTTTTTGTAAATCCAGATATCCTCTTCCTTCCTAACGTCATCTTCCAAATAGATTAATAGTTATAGTTTAATACTGTTGCTTGTTTTTATTTTCCAATTTTGAAAAAAAATTGTAGTTATCCTCAAGAAAACGTATTTCCTCTTTTTGTGATGTTTGGACTCTACTCACTCATTAACCTAACTTATTTCACTTCACGTACATCTTGAACAATTTTATTTTTTTCATTTCCATTTTTTGTTGTAATAACATTTTTCTTTTTGTCATTACCATTTTTAGTTATAATTACATTTTTCATTTGCCTCTCATTCATATTGAATATATTTATCTTTGTCATTATGGGTCTATATTCGAAGTTTCAATAGTCCATTACTTTATATTTTTTCATATTGAATATAATATCCCTTGTTCTGTAATTCTGAGCATATTATGAGAATAATTCTCAATTTTAATTTAATTATCAGTTCAGTATCGACTATTTTACCTGTAGTCATCTTAGTCTTTAGTTTTCTCTTCACTTTTTAATCTTTCCTATTCCACTTTCAATTTTGAATAAGTTTTAATTCTGTTTTCCATCATCATTTTTCATTTCTATTTGCATTCCGACACCACGGTATGTTCCATCTCTGATTATTGAATTTTTTGTCATGTTTCCGGTCATTTCCCACTCCCTAAAAGTATATAGGCTATTTCATCTCAAACATATTTTTATTATTATTTCCAGGCTTTTTTTGTTTTCCACCACACCTAAATATGTTTGCTATAATATTCCATCTTGAATATTTCTCCCAATTTCTACTTTATTAAATTTTTCAACCTTCGAAACATCTATTTTGCACCTAATTTAAAAATATTGAATTTTGTGTGGCAGTTAAAGTAGAGGTGCACAGTAGCAGCTCCGGAGCGGGCAGCGACGAGAATCTGAGTCGCTCGAGCGGGGTGGGAGGGGCAGAGGGTGACGTGGAGGGGGGGGACGATCACGACTATGAGGACATCTACATGGTGCGCGAACAGGCGACTGACTCGGCACGGCATGTCGGCGACTCGTCACGTCACGTCAGTCAGAAGACGTCGCGCAGTCGCAGTCGAGACTCGGGCAGTCACAGTCGGTCCAGCTCCACTTCTAGCGGCCATCTGCTAGTGCAAATATCCCCCAACCACCCTGTCGACGCGTTGCATGATGATAGTGCTGTATCCCCAGGTAAAAAATACAAAACCACATCAAATTATTAATAGTATACAGTAATGCATTGTTATATATTTTACGTCACATGGGCGGGAAGGGCCCTTTTGCAGGGCAAGAATTATGTTTCTATTCGAGGCATCAGCCGAGACTGGAATTTAATTTGAGCCCTGCAAGGGACATTCACGTCCAAGTAACATACACTATTTTTTGTCATAATAATTTAAAGAAGAATAATTGGGAAATAAAAAACATTGCCTGCTTGTGCTGAAGTTACTACAACATCATTCACGTCCAAGTAACATAAACTATTTTTTGTCATAATAATTTAAAGAAGAATAATTGGGAAATAAAAAACATTGCCTGCTTGTGCTGAAGTTACTACAACATCCATTCTATAAACATAATCTAGTTCACAAATTCCGAATCAGGACTTTCTAGATTGTAGTTGACAATGCTTCCACCTGGAGCGCTTAAAGGCGGTTTTTTTGTTGCAGTTCTGCTGTTCCTATTTCGGAAAACTAGAAAGCATACTCGAGTTTGAAGAAAACATATGATTTTGTTACCGTATAATTGTATGCTGTAATGAGAATCATATGTTTATTCATTCTACAATCAGCTATTTACCGGTTTGATTTCATGCATGTAAAACAGCTGAAATTGAATACCCTATGACAAAAAATATAGTATATACCCTAGTACCATAGAGAAAAGATAACATAAACTCAGGCTATAACATATTATAATAGCTTCTGCTATCTTTTTTCTATGATATTACCATTATTACTTTTTTTGCTGATGGTTATGCCAACATGAGGCTTGTGCGTGAGTAATGAGAGATGCTGATAATGAGAGATGAATGGACCTACTACAGTTTTAGGTGGGTTCCGAACCACCGGGAAGCGATTTACAACTCATGAATCATATTCAGAGGAGTTAGCTCAAGCGGTTAACCGACTGGTGGACTGGTGCTGAAAGATTGTAGTTTATGGATTTGCAGTACGAGTATGACACTTTTTGCACGAGCCAAGTCGACGAGTGTTGAATTATCATTAGAGTATAGTAAACATATTCCCACACAAGTTACTAACAGCCTTCCTAGTATGAACTAGCTGGCAACGCTAAAATACTTGGTCTAGGCTCAGCTGTCAGCTTGTTAGATGTACCAGTATGCATCAAAATGATTGTAAATGTATTTTGACCTTATAATTTTCTGTTAACCCTCATGCTCTCAACCTGCTGACTGAGCCTAGTTATGCAACGTTGCAGTTTTCCTGAGGCCAAAACATCCAACTAGAGACTGGTGTGGTTATCTATAATACTTGTTTTATTTACAATATTTGATCATACTAGTCTGAAAAAGATTGATTGAAAACAAAAACTACTTGTATGTATGATTATTATCTGAATCTGAAGATATCTACTGAATTCAAATACAACTTCAGAGTAGTTGAAACACAACTTCAGCTAGTAGAATGAGACCTAAGGCTGATTTGAAAGCAATAAATTGCTTTACAGCTGAATGATTTGAAAGAAGTAGATTCTATGAAACTTATATAAACAGCTTCCAATAAAATACTGTAATACTTTTATCTCAGTCAATTTTTTATAATCTTTAAAATTGTGAATGTTTAAGTGAGCTATTTGAATTATATATGTTAGCGTACCTGGAAAGACATCTTCATCCCGGAAATCTGTGCTAGCATTCTCTAAAGAATGGTCTCCAGGTGAAGATACAGGTTCCAGGTCTCCATGTAGCACTGATTTTCAGGATGAAGATGTCTTTCCAGGTAGGCTAACATATAATTCGAATAGCTCACTTGATGCCAACATAGTTTTTAGCACAAGTCTTGAACATTTATTTGTATTGTAATTTTGTCATGCAATCGTTTATAACCAATATTTAGGCCTACTAGCCCCTTACTTGACATTACAATGCATAGCCTTCAATGTTCTAGTTTGTTCCAGTAATAATTTGTTTTTGTCTACACTGCACTGTGTGAGAATATATTTAAGTAATAAATGTGATATTTTGTTTGATTCTAGAATCAGGAGTATCAAGTGCGTCTCCGTCAGACCTCGGCCACTCGGAAGAGGAAGGCGAGAAGACCACCCCCACCCCCACTCCGCCTCCTCTGCACAAGTCTAAAGTGCACCATACACACTCACTGCCTTACCATCAACACAATAACAGGTAAATAGTGCAATACAATGAATAATAGAACCGTTATTTTATCACAAAATTTCCTAATACAGTATTATTAACTAAGAAGATAAAATTTGAAGAACACTCATGTTGATGTTCTTTTCTTATTGCATCATATTTTTAAGATTTGCATTACTTTCATTTTTTTAAATAAATTTGTTACTTGTGAGACTGATGTGGTGGATATTTTAAATTTTGAATCTTAATAGAGATTAATCATAATTATGCAAGCCATTTGTCAGGAATTTGAAATGACAATTCACAGCCTGTACATCTTCAGAAAAATACTACATGTGAAAACTAACAAAACCAAATTCCAGCGACAATTATTGGGCATTCATAATCATAACACTAGAAATAAAAACAATTTCACAAAAATTCGACTGAGTCACTGTCAATGTTGTAGAACCGATCCATAATGAAATGAAAACACACATATGTTGTCAAATTCTACACAGTTTTATTTGGATCTACACATTTTCAGCTTGAAAATGTGACGTGTGTGGTCACGAAATCATGGTTCTGTGCCAAATAAAACTGTGTAGAAATTGACAACATAAGTGTGTTTTTATTTCAACAATTTTACAATTGAAAAACACAATACAGGAAAATTCAAGCAGAACCCAACGTGCATAGGAATGAAATTTGTAAGCTATTTATCATGTTTATAGGCATAGCCACCTCTAATACAAGGCCCTGGCCTACGATATTGCAATGTGGCAGTGTATGCCTGAAATCTAAAAGGTACATGATTGGTGAAAAAGATCAGCTGGTATTTTTTAATAGTATATTTCGCACCTAGGGTCGTAGAGTTTTACCGGCCTGGTTGGAAAACAATTACTTTCGGCCTCCATATGACGCACGTAAACCAGCTCATTACATCCAAGTGTGGCGAAAAAAAAAATTCACCAATCATGTTATAGATTCTAGGCCTACGTTGCGATGTTGCGATATCGTAGGCCAGGGCCTTGTTGACCGAGTGAAGTGAGGTCTAAGATTCAAGTCGACGGTTTGGCATTTCTCTTGATGTTTAAATGTTGCGCATTTACGGCGAAACGCGGTAATAGATTTCCATGAAATTTGACAGGTATGTTCCTTTTTTAATTGCGCGTCGACGTATATACAAGGTTTTTGGAAATTTTGCATTTCAAGGATAATATAAAAGGAAAAAGGAGCCTCCTTT
Source organism: Nilaparvata lugens (assembly GCF_014356525.2). Taxonomy (NCBI): domain Eukaryota; kingdom Metazoa; phylum Arthropoda; class Insecta; order Hemiptera; family Delphacidae; genus Nilaparvata; species Nilaparvata lugens. Next base: position 57,629,222 of record NC_052504.1, on the reverse strand, counting down.
ATATGCCAATTTTATAGTATAAATCAGACTATAGAATTATTCATCATAAATCAGCTGACAAGTGATTACACAGATGTGTGGAGAAGCCAGTCTGTTGCTGTATTTCCATAAGGTCTATAGTTTCAATCAGGTACTTGTGGATGAGAATACTGCGTGAGGTCCACTGTTCACAGAACTATACTAGTATTAGAGGTGGCTATGATATAGGGCATGAACGTGATATTTTGAAATTTGAATAAATATTAAAAAGATACCTTATCAGATTATCATGTTACAGCTAATCTGAATTTACTGTAAAAAATGATTTTTTCGCCCCACTTGGATGTAATGAGCCGGTTTACGTGCATCATATGGAGGCCGAAAATGATTGTTTTCTGACCAGGCCGGTAAAATTTTTACGGCCCTAGGGCTGTAAAATAACCTTGAAGTCAGCTGATTCTTGTTTGATGTGTTAGGTTATTTAGACAAATCAGAATAAAAAAAAAAAATACTTGGACAATTTCCTGATATTTGAATTACCTCAGATTTGCAAGAGCAAACCTTCCACTTTTTCTTTCAGAAGTGCTTAATGAACAATTATTCTCATATATATATTCTGTGTGGCAAAAAATAGCGTTCGCAACAAGGGCAAAAAAGTTTTTCCGGCTCTCAATCTTTTCTAGTCCTCGGCCTACGGCCTCGAACTTGAAAATCGATTTCGAGCCGGAAAAGTCTCATTTTCGGCCCTAGGTGCGAAATATACTATTTTGTCTAGTGTATGAATAAGATATTTAGTGTAGTGATTGATGCTTGATGTGGAAGTGGACAAATATTTTATAATATAACTTCAAATGACGAATTTTTGTTTATATTTTTTCACTGAATTTATTTGAGAATATCCCTTAAAGTATTTATGTTTTAATCTGAAATGTTATGGTTTACTCAGCAGAGCACTGAAAAGGGTAGTCTCCGAGCCGGGGGCGGCAGTCTGTCCCCCACCCCCGCCACCACCACCTCCCGATCAGCTGTTGTCCCCCCCTCCGCCACCATCATCGTCGTCGACCGGAGGCGAAGACGTCAGCAGCCTGGAAAGCGGTGGTTCGGAATCCACCCCCAGTTCAACATCGTCTGTCAACCGTGGTGCACAGGTGCAGAGGTCGCATAGTACTAGCAGCTCTGGTCAGTTGAAAGCAATTATATTCTTCAATTTTGTTGACAATTTATTTCGTGCTGTGTGATGGGTTTATGTATAGTACGGTACGTATTTTCTTGTGGTGTTTTTTTTTTGTATTGTAACAACTAAAGACAATATTTGTGTAATATTAAATTGAAAATATTGAAATCGAACAAAACCTAACGCCATATAATTAGAATCAAGTAACACAGCGCACTTGGCAAACAATTTTTAACAACCATGCTTCGAAAATGTTGAATAATCATGTTTGTTTAATCATTTTTTGCATATTTCATTATTTTCGAGGAATCAGTTTCCCAGTTGTCGCTACGAATTATTGTCCAAACCTTTATAAATGTTTTTCCTCGAGTCTATTCACAAATATGTTTGTCAAACATTTGCTAAATGAGGACTTTCTAAAGTGTTTATTGAGTTGAGTTGCTGCAGATTCCATACAATCATGTGTGTTGCGCGTTATATCGTTTTCAATTCTTTTCAGTAGGGTCTTGTTCTATTTGAATAAAATAGCTTTTTATTAGCTTGATCATTGTAGAGGTTTTCATCTGATCAATATCGATTTAGGGTGATTGGCAAAAAAATATATAATAGTCTATTATGGAAATAGTAATCTGATAAACTAAGTTTGGGATGACATTTTTAAGAATGTTGATATACGATATTGGTATTTTTACTGTATTTATCATCGGAATGTTTTTACAGTTAGTTAATGGCATTTGAATTTGAATTTTCATCATAACAAGCATTTCAAAACAAATTTACAACAATAGAAGATTTCCACTTATAAGGAATCATGAGATTTTTTATCATCATTGAGCAACATGAAATTATTACCGGTATTGATAATTCTTCTACCGTGTTAAGAAAATAAATTTTCAATTATAATAACATTATGTTATTTATACATTTCAAGTTATATGTTCTGTATAACTTAGACTCAGCAGGAAAGGCCAATGAATTGCGTTACAGTATTATAGATTTATTTTCGAACAACTCTACAGCATCTCTGAGAACAGTATTTGGGTGTTAACATTCCATATAGCTTCAGTAGATTTGTATTCCGCGTTTTATACAGTAATTCGACAAAATGTGTGCTTCACATTGAAACTAGAAAACTACCTGAAACTATAATTCTTGGACTTATCCTCAGTCGAGTTCCTTCTGAAATTACGGCAACCCTGGCAGGCGAAAGCGCAAACTAAGCAGTCTATGTCCAGAACAACATGCTTTCACTACTTATCACTTTTTAATTCAACTAATTGCATGGCACACAAAAATTATCATGTAAATTTGCCGCAGCGAAGCCGTCAAGGGTAACAACGAGCAATTAGGATTTGATACATTGAATGCGTTCTATATAGGCCTAAAGTATGTATATACAGTAATAAAAACGAAATTAGGCCAACACCAATGACCCGAATGTGAAGTGGTTGGATTATCTCATCAACTTTCGTTTAATTGCTTGCAATTAACGGGAAATCTTAAGGTGGAAAATAGTAGCTATGGGAGAAAACTTCATACTGAACTGAGATTTTTGGATCTCTAAAGATGTGAGTCATTGAGTTTGAAACTGAAAATTAGTCTGACTACAGAAAAGGAGTTGATGACTGAGAATTGGTTGAGTTTGCAGCGAACTTGAATGAGTTGCTTCTGAATAGATGATCGGACTTCAGAATATTTCATGGAACCTTCATATTGAGTCTATTATACTGTAAGACCTTCTTCTAGGAAGTCTATTGTGAGGTGCTAGTATCATCTCTGTTAGTATAATAAGTTGTATTCAGTATTAGTGAAGTATATACTAGGGTATGTGTATGTAAAAAGTACCTAAACGTAGTAAGTATACTAAGGCCAAAGTAGTGGAAAATTGTTATTTTATTCAATTTATATCTATCTATTCATTTATTTATTTGATAATCTTGGATCAAATAAATAATTGAAAAGGGACAACTGACAACACCAGAAACGATTTCTTTCTCTATTTTCATAGATATTCCAAGAAGTAAGTAACTTCTGTTCACTCTTTATTAATTTGTTGTAAATGATTGTAAAATAGTGAATGACTAAAAGCCTATAAAGTGTTGACATTTACATTGTACAGTCAACTCTCAACTGTTTCTGTAAAAAATACATTCCAAATATTATTTTATGTACTGAGGTGTTTGAGAACTATCCATTTTTGGAATTTCTTTTCTAATACAAAAGTAAAAGCTCAATAGTTGCACATTGACGAACGCCTGCTACCCTCCCACTAATAGGCTGATTCATTTCCTGAACTTGGAACAGGAAACAGGTGGCCCTTTAAAGTAGTAATTTTCATTCTGTTGCAGACAATAACTTTCAATTTAATGCATTTCACTCTTACCCAATTTTTGATTCTGGTGGTGAATTATCCGAACCAGAAACCACTTCACTTTTGAATAAATTGTTAATGATCTATTTCCTACACATTTTCGCTTTTTTCTATTATAGTGCAGTTGTTTCCTTCCATTTCCACGATATATGTCTTTCAGAGTTTTTCAATGTTTTACATACTAAATAGTGATTAGAAATTTCAGGAGAATGTAATGTTTTAAGCATTTCACTGTGAAATTTTTATTATTTTCTTATTTAACGTCTGGAGTGATACTATTAAAAACCTGGTGTGCTGGACAAGGACTGATAAGAATGTGCAGGTAAAATTCGTTTATAAGTCCTCCCAAACTACATTGCTATTTCATTAGAAGAATCTTTTCCTCAATATAGGTAATTCAATCCACTATTTTTGTCCAAAAATAAATGATTTGGAATCAATTTTATCTTAGCTCTCTTTATTACAGAATAAAAAAATAAATACAACATTGCAGAGTCAAATTCAACCCAATATCTCATTATAACTCCAGATTTACAAGCCAGATTTCCTTTAATTTAAAATTTATATATTATACCTATCTGATCACAAATTATAAATAAATTCTGACTTGGATATTTGTCACAGCCACATATTTTCCAAAATGAAACAAGTTTTGTTATTCATCACATGTATAATCACCCAAAACTAGCTGGTTTACAATTACAGAGGTCATTTGATATTGATAATGGTGTAACAAACAACATTATTTTGGTGGCAATATAGTATCGTGTTTTAATATAGTTCAGGCCTACATCTACCACTATATATATAAATTTCACTAATAGCAAAGAAAGTTGAGGAATAATTGATGAACTAACGGTCAACGTCAGTGGCAATGGGTCATTACCTCCTCTTGCAATCTAGCACCAACAACACTCTAGGATCCATGAGGCAGGTGCTAGGCCTACAATATTATAATGTTTTGTGTGGTGTAGCCTACCGTTCTGGCAGATGCGTTCCCTGCTTGAGTGATATTCGCGCTTTTGCTGTGTTTCCACATTTCTTTTAGCTGTGCATTATAGCTTCTAAAGTCTTATCATCGGTGAGATACAGTTGTTGTGTTGAACCAAACAGAATCTAATGCCTTGTATCAACTGATCATATCTACCACTGATGGTACTGGATAAGGTGTGTTCTCACCTCCATACCAATAATTAATTGATGTTTATCAAATTATTCAATTATAAATAGTAGGTAATATCCAAATAATAATTCCATAGTACCCCATAGTAATTTTGTTTTCAAAAACTTTTTCTATAAAACACAACGACAACAACTGGTTTCGGTATATTCAATCCATTTTAAAAAAATTTCTTGAAATAAACTTGTAAAAAATTCAAAATGGATTAAATATACGGAAACTAGTTGTTATTGTGTTTTATAGAAAAAGTTTTTAAAAACAAAAGGGTACTACGGAATCATTTTTCAACTAATACATCAAATAGTAGCCCTAATGAAATAGGTACGTTATAATAGAAAGTAGTCAATAGTTATAAAAATTGAAAATACAGCAATTAAAAATTTCAATATCAGTAGCCTATATACCTCTCCATGAAACACTGCAGGATGAAGTAGTATCATTGAAGTATATACAGTGCAAGTGAGTAATAATAAGTTGTAAAATAATAGTCAAGTTCAAAGGTTTCTCTCATTAAAATTTAAAAATCATGTAAAACGACAAAGCTGACAGTAGGATGTGCACACACTCAACATAATTGGTCGCCGAGTAGACCTATAGAATAGAATTAGGCCCAGGGCCGCCCAAAGGGCAGGGCGACCGGGGCGGTCGCCCCGGGCGCCGCGGTCGTATAATGATTACCGCCCCGACATTATCGGCTCAAGTACGTTTATTTCACCTTCACGTTAAAAGTCTTAAACCATTTTCTTATCAATCCATTTCTATGTATAACTCATTAATTATATGTGTAGTGTGAATTGTGGCATAAACAATAAAAACTTAACGTTCACTGACTAAACTTTGGTAAATACAGTAACTCTACGCATAGCATAGGCGTATATTTTTGCAGTCATTGTGCCTGTGCCCGCCCGCCCACCGCTCCTGCAACCTGCAAGTCGTCATTGATCGCTTCTTTGTCCCAAGCTGGGTGATAAAACTTCTTATCTTATACTCTTTTCTAAACTTGTATTCAGCAGGCTAAAACCTATTTATTTTAAAATTTCCGTTGATATTCCTAAATAGAAAATTTTTCAATAAAAAATAAATAAAATTTTCAATTTAAAATAAATTGAAAATTTTTCAATTTAGGAATATCAACGGAAATTTAAAATTAAATAGGTTTTAACCTACAGAATGCAAGGTTAGAAAAGAGTATAAGATAAGAAGTTTTATCACCCAGCTTGGAACAAGCTATTGATATTGTTGATCAAAAACTATAATTCATCAGAATTGATTTTTTCTTCAAAATTTACTCATTTTTGGAAAATCATAACACAGTACTTATTGGAGATAAAGAGTTGCGAATGATCTCATTTTATTCAGAATTTTATAATCTAAAACAAAGGCTAGAGCAAATTTATTATTACTGGATTTGGCAGAAATAGCTGAAAACTGGAAAATGAAGTGAAAATACGAGGTTCTGGACTATTTTTTTCTGGACTTCTCTCATGTATCCAAATAATATATTAAAAAATCAGAACTACAATATAAATTGCAAGCACACCTCCTTTTTTATGTTTATATTGACTGGACTAAGAAGTTCCTGTGACAACTATAGAAGAATCAGCTTGCTAAACTCTGCATACAAAATCTATAGCATGATTATCAAGGAGAGGATGCAGCCCATAATGGAAGCTCTCCTGGAAGGGCAATGTAGCTTTTCTTTTAAATAATACCTTACCGCGCTATACTTGGGAGGGGGGGCGCACATCAAAATCTTGCCCCGGGCGCCTATTAACCTCGGGGCGCCCGTGATTAGGCCTATGCTTATTTGGTGTGTGGGAATTCTGCCACCTATATTCTCAAATTAGGAATTTAGTAAATTATTTGAAATAGGGTTACTTCTAGAGTTCTAGTAAACACTTGTATAAAGATTGGTGCTTTATTCTGCTCCTGAGATTATAATACTATTTAAGATGATAGAGGCGGAGGAAACGTCTATCTTCTTCACTCTTTTGTTTTCCTCTTTTTTTCATCCTCCCATCCACCAATCTTGCTCATTTTCATCTTATTTCTCTCCAATAATAGTAGACTACCTTTATAACAAGTTTCGTGTGTGACGTGACATTAGGCTGCATTTCATCGTTCTAACATGTTGGTAGCTGTCTAATTACTTCCACTCTCACAAACACTAATTTCCGCCAACACAATTATCATTACCATTGGTCATGGTCTGTTTCATTATTCAACAGGTGTACGTGTGGCAGCAGTACCGTCAGATGCGTCGGCGCATGTGCAGAAAGAAGACTCGCAATCAGCTGGTCCTCACCTGGTCAACAAACAGATGGTGTTGCCTTTCATTCCGCCCAAATTCCCCCCAACGAACTCTGGTGGCAGTTCAGACGCACTAATCAAGCCGTCCGAATATCTGCGCAGTATCCATGGCGCATTGCCTTCTGCGCAGGCGCAGCCGGTCAAGGTCAAAACCGAGTCAGCTGCAACAGTCAAGGTCACGTCCGCGTCAGTCGATTGCCAGCTGCCCGAACGAGTGGATCCCCCAGCCAAAGACTCCACCTCCGTGGGTCCACCCCCGCCCCCTTTACCACCAGTGCTGCCTCCGGAAGGCGGCGGCTCTTCTACCGCCTCCCGCGCGCCGCATCAGCAGCCTCTCTCTACCATAAGCATTCAGGACTTGAACAGCGTGCAGTTGAGGTGTACCGAAAAGAAGAAGCTGGCTGCCAAGACAATGTCAGCACCTCTCAAATCTCAGCACAATGGTTAGTTGTCTCTTATCTCATGTTAGAGACTGTATATTTATTAACATGAAAAAACTTTTAGAATAAGAGTCAGTTTACATTCTTACACTATTTTCCTTAAACTAGATCTCTCTACAGTATGAAAAGAATAAATACTTCTAGTATTTAAATAACACTACCCAGTAGTGTATGAATAATACTTTATTATTCATATTACACTGATTCGTATAGTAACTCTGAAAATTTCAATAATTCTGAAAATTCTCTATGATAATTTCAGTGTGAAGTTTCAAAATGCTCAGTTCAATAATCTAAATATTCTATGAATAAAAGATATATAATTTCATTTTTGTAATCTAAACCCTCAATATTCGAAATTATTAATAGGTCTAACGAGTTCACATTTTAGATAATTAAAAAAAAACACAAAAATATGTTCCATTTTTGAAAAAGTAATATCATGTCTAGTGGAATTCAAATGTTTTGGGCTGAGCCTGTATTCTTTCGCAATCCCAATCCTGTTAAGATATTAACAAAAATATACTTGAATCAATAAATTATCCTATTGCTATTTCTCTCAAGCCATTAAACTGGTCTGGTTGTATAAATCTGAATTGTGTGAGAAAACAATCTAATCTGAATTAGTATAAACATGTTATAATTTTTTATTCATACCCAATCTTTCATATAGCTTTTTATTCCAAATTGATAGTTTATTGTAGAGGAAAGGGATTATGAAAGTGAAATTTTATGTAGAGAGTTAATGAACTATAGGCTATTTTAATTGATCAATTATTCTTCTTATGAAAATAGAACAGTTTCATAGTGTATCATTTTCATATTTCAAAATAAGTAACTGTATAGCAGCAATTTTCAATAGATGCTGAGAGTTTAATTTCTGTTCAGATAGCCTACTAATTTATTTTACAAGTGAAGTTATATATTCTTATGAAATATTATCATTATTTTGTGAATTAAGGATGAATTATGAAAATTTTATTTTAATTATTGTAAAATCTCTTGTGAAAAAGTAGTTGATATAGTTTTCATTACCGGTACGTTAGTGGTGCAACTTTCGAAATCAGAGTGGAAGTAAAGATATTGAAATGAATAAGTGAATGTTTGATTCCCATTAAGTTGTGGGTCAATGGATTTATTAAAAAAATGATATGTTAGTTCAGGTGCGGTACATAGTATTGCAAAAATACATTGCTGATGCAATATTCGAATGCAATTTGAAACAGAAAGTATACATACAAAGTTATTACTCCACAATATTGAAATAATTCTTTCATTGTAAAAACAGTCGGCTTATTTCAATTATTCAAAATGGATATTTGTATTTTTTTTTAATTTCAATTATTATACAAAATACTTACTTGTACTGTTTCAGTAAATTACGGTTTACTTATAATTACTTACGGTATACAGTACAATTCCCTATTCACTTAATCATGGATTTTCCTTTTGTTTAAAATTTAATTTTGATACCTACAAAAATGTATATATTAAGGGCCCAATTTTCAGAATAGAATGCCAATTAAAGTAAAAAAAACCCATCAGCAAGAATTCAAAACCTATAGAAATAGAATCTTCACTAAAAAGACACAAAAATTCATTGATCTTTATAAAAATTATCTCAATTTTTATTGATTGACATGATTATAATCTTATGTATACCTCTATGATAATAATATTATTATAATTTTGGAGCGGCATTTATATTATTAGAATATGAATTGTATAAATCAATTGATATTTGAATTTTTCAACTTAGGTACGCCAGAACTGCCATTCCAAGCTCAAAAAGAAGATTTGATTGCTGAACTGAAACTGTCGAAAAGCATAACTGGCATCAAGAAGCTGAAGGTGGAAAGGGTCAAGCAGGAGGAGAAGCAGGAGAAAGAGCTTGTCACTGAAATTGTTAAAACACTATCTGTTGATAGTTTTGTTGAAAAGGTAATTCCTGTTTTTTATTGTAGCATTCGAAAATTATTGTGTTGAAGTACAAATTCAGTACAAAGTGAAATCATAGAATCTATAATAGTATATGCATAGAAAAAGAGCGTACTAAATAAGCATATAGGGAATGCTTATGGTAGGATACCAGTATGTTATTTTTTCTGCTCTTAAGACTTCATTTAATATTATTTAGGATTCATTTTTGTAACATTTTCTATTGGAACAATTCACTTTATGTGATAGACAGTTCCTCATTTCATCCATTCGATTAAACTTACAAGATGGAATCTTCTTCTTGTAGTGCGCTATCCCAGTAGCGTAACGTTTCCAAACCGGGCCCCCGCAAAAAAAAAAAAAAAATCCGGGCCCCTCTTCTAAAATCGTACCACCTTTCTCCAGCCCCCTTCTCCCTTAATCCCAAGCATTAAACTCTAATGTGAACGTACATCTTTCATGAGTGAATTACATAGCTTAGTTAAAAAAATAAAACTTGTTCTCGATTGAATTCTACAATTCAAGTCAAGAATTATGTTTTAAGCTACAAAATAGAATCCAACCTTTAGGGCTAGAACTAGAGTTAGTAAGTAGTATCTAGTCCTAAGATTCATGAATTATTAAAATAATAAAGATAATAATATATAAAAACCTTTGATTTGATATCTCCTACAAGCCTCCAAGTTCTTCAATCACTGCTTTCTGGGTACAGTAGCACCTTGGTTCTTTCTCCCACATGTCTATTTTCTCACATGTTTGTATTCTGATTTCTTGTTCGCGTCTAAAAATTTACAAATGTAACGCGCCTAAACATAAACCTAAACATTTAGGTTTTAGTAAGAAGTTTAAATTTTTCAAGGTTTTAAATTTAGAGTTCGATTGATAATATTATTTATTTTATTGATTTGAAAAAAATGTTCAGAAGAAATAGTAGCCTACCTTTGAGATGTAGGATCTATACTTTTAATTTATTTTGTCGTCTTGCTTTTTGAGATGCAAATATCACATCACTAAAGCACGCGTTGAATGATAGAGATAGAACGATAAAATTAAGTATGAAGTAATATTCTTTCACCGTAATACAGTTAATAAAAACTAGAACCAACTATGCAACTATCACAAACACATCTCACTTGAATAACTTTTCATTAGTCAAATTCAGCGGCCCATTGACGCGTGCACGCAGTAACACGATTCGAGAGGAACTGAGAACCACTGAATGCGAATGGGAATTGCAAATTAAATAATGGATTGAGTAAGCTATTATATAATATTTATACTTACGGCACCCCTGCCACACTATATAAAATTATGGTATATATGTTCAGGAATTCAATGGGAAAATAATTTCTTTCCTCCAATATGCTTACTTAAACATAGTAAATGAAGATAACGATCTACTTTAGAACCATTCTGACAATCTTTGTTTGAATCAAAGAGAAAAGAAGTAAATCTTATCTATAAGTAAGTGGTTTGAATAGTCTCAGTCTGGATTGTCTCACCGGATGTATAAATTTTAATGATTTGTAAACAAACAACATTTCTAATTTTTCAATAAGCTCACTACCAGCACACAATTATTAAAGCTCTGTCAATGGAACTATAATTATTATTACGAGTAGATTTGAACAATGATTGTTTTTCTTTCTTGCCTTATTCATTATTTTCTACTTGTATTCTCTTGATATTAATTTATAACCAGACTGATAACATTGTTCTATTGCATATTTCTTCTTACACAATGAATGAAACCTGTTATTTTCCACAATAAAACTTCTGATTTTTTATGGAAAGCTACTTCCATGATTATTTAATTTTTCTTTTTAAAGTATGCACTATATAATTATCATTTCGGGCCCTAACCCGGGCCCCCTAGACCGAGTATTTTTTTTTCAGAAAACCTATATTAGCCTACATATTATCCGCCCCCCGCACCGCGGGGGCAGCAGGGGTGTACGTTACGCCACTGCGCTATCCGTTTCGGACGTTGGCGACCAGCAGGGCAAGTCTGACTCTGTTGACAGCAATTTGGAAAAGTTCAACAGATGTCTTCCCGGTCCATTCCCTAAGATTGTGTAACCAGGATATCCTTCGTCTTCCTGGTCCTCTCCTTCCATCTATCTTCCCCTGCATGATGAGCTGCAGCAGAGAGTATCTGGACTCATTTCTCATTATGTGTCCTAAGTATTGAAGCTTACGGATCTTAATGGTGTTCAGAATTTCTTTAGATTTCTTCATCCGTCTTAGATCTTCTTCATTTGTTACATGCTCTGTCTAAGATATTTTGAGCATTCTTCGGTACAACCATAATTCAAAATCTTCAATTTTCTTGTTCAATGTCCATGACTCTGCTCCATACAGGAGAATAGAGAAGATGTAACTAAGAAGTCTAATCTTAGTTGCAATGAAAACAATGGAACATCATGGCTCTTGAAAACTTTGTTCATTCTATTGAAGGCAGCTGTTGCTCTGGATATGCGTGACTTAATATCTTGTGTCATGTCCCACTTTTTAAGATGGAATATTCTTAATCTATATAATTTGTCATGAATTAATTAGTCTATATTACAATCAACACAAGATTCCTTTACAATGAATTCTATAATATTGTAATATATTTACATTCTATTAATTATTATATTGATGTGGATGTATATGTGTTAAAATAATTATGATAATGTGTTGATGTAATTTATGTTAAAATTCCTTTTATTTGATAGCATCATTGTATTCATATTCTGATAGCAAAAGATAGGAAACAATTGCAAAAATCTAAAATTGTTGAAGTGAGCTATTGATTTAAGAATAGAAGTGTCTTTCAGCCAAATACTCCAATCAATTTTCCTCCAACCAAACAAATAAATTCTTCTAGTTAGCTCATTAACTGCACCAACGATTAGATTAGAATTAGATGCTGGCTCTTATTGGACCACTCAAAAGCCTAAAATCGTTTGTCTGTGTGAACACAATCTAAAAGTGAAGAATTCCGGTTAATGGAGAAACAATCGTTTGTTTATAATAAAAACAAATAGTGGAACCCAACAATAAACTTAATTCGATATTGAACTATTTTTGACGACACCACAGTCTAATTTTTAAAAACTAGTACTCACATGTGGAGCGCTTTCGGATTTTCTAATCCATTTTCAACACTGTGGATTTGAAAATCCGAAATAAAAGCGCTCCACATGAGTATTGTGAGTTAGTCATGGATAGTGAAATAGATGAGTAATAAAGTTGAACTGGATTCCTACAATTCAGTTATCAGCGTACCGGTATGTGTACGGTATACACTTCTTGTTGTCTTAGGCTATAATTACGCTCTTTTACTCCGTTCGTTAATCTAGTGCTAATATTTGTTCTACCAATAATCTTATTTGGAACAATCGGATTAATTAAAGCTATCTTATAATCTTGCCCACTCCTCTTCTTTCTTTAAAATCTCATGATTAATTGATGTTATGTAGGCAATTATTCAGTTAATTTAATTGATAATTGACACTTGATAAGCTGAACAACACTCAGCTTCGATTGATAAGTTGAGTTTCATCTCATAGAAATTTACTTTGTAGAATATTTTATATTGTTTTTTTTTCAATGATACCGTACACAATTATTAATTAAAATAATTGGGGGAGCAGGCTTAGCCTAAAACTAGAAATCCAAATAAAAAATTCTTCAATTAAGAATACATATTAAAATTCGCATTCTTTAACTATTATTAAATCTATGATTTTGATGTAGTTATTCATTATTTTATTATATTGAGATCACTGTAACAATGATGGATTCTAATCATAGTTTCCCATGAACGATATTTGTTTAAATTGAGTACATTTTTAAAACGAACTTTTGCTTTTCTACTTTTGATTTTTTCATACTGTGCATGACTGTAAAGGAATTCTTACTTTGTCTATATTAGCCTGTGTTGGTTTATGACAATTTATTTGTTTTTGATAAAGCATTTATTTATTTCAGGTGCCCGATAAAGATTCGACGGGCAACCCAATTCCACCATGGAAACGACAAATGCTGGCGAAGAAAGCAGCCGAAAAAGCGCGCAAAGAAATGGAGGAGCAGCTGGCAAGGGAAGCTGAGGAGAAGAGATTGCAGTCCATTCCTGCCTGGAAACGCCAGCTCTTACAATCAAAGAAAATTGAGTAAGTCTTCATCCGATCATATCTCTAATGATGAGAAAATGGGAGTTTAATATTGATAGTAATAATTTGATTGTATGGGATGAGAACAATCAACAGCTGAAGATGTGGCAGGTGTTGCCATGAAATCTGGTTCTGTAATTTAAATTGGCTTTGAACAAATATAGTGGTATTGACAACATCAACGTCTTATTCTTTCAATTGATTGATTGATTGATTACACCTACTCTAGAACATGGATTTCCCATAGTTGAGTAGGTTAATTTCCGAAAAAATTCAATTTATTTATTTATATTTTTAGTAAATTTCATATATTATATTTTTGAATATTATGTACATTTTATTAATTGTTTGTTTGTATATTAATAGAAATAGGATTTATTTGTATTTGTATTTATAAACCATATTACTATAATATCTACGTGACATATTATACACAAAAATAACTCTTGTAAAATGTCGTCTGTTTTTGTCCAAACACTGCTGACTCCTACTGTAGACGTTGTAAGAAATTGATGACAGATCGAGATCATCATTTGCCTCTTATCTGCCATGGAGGGAACCAACACGTTGGTGGATGGAGATTGGTGTTTTCTATTTCATATGACTGTTTTTGTAGCAATGACTGTTTTGTAGCTGCAGTTTTGTGTGACGTTTGAGTCAAATTTCTGTAAAATCATACAATATCATGTCTATGATTTTATCCAATCAGCTAAGTCATTTTATTCTCAATACATTCTCTTCAGTTACATAGTTACATTAAATGATACATAGTACACATTTCTTTTTAGTGAGCCTGTGGCCAGGAAGTATAATGCATATTGAAATTTGGGATGTTTTCCTGATCTCTTTCTCAAAGTTGAAATATCCTTAAACTGTGACTGTGTTATGTAATCTTTAACTGTTACTATTGTGACTGTACTGAAATGTTCCTATCATTTTTATTTCAATTTTTCATGTATGTTTTTCTGTTGAATGTTGGGGTCTAGCTGGCATATAGCATTGTTGGCTTGATCACTGTATTACAATGTTTCATTTTCGTGTCAAGAGTTGGGCATCTCTTATCATATAAAAATATACTGCACTAGTTCTAGGGTCTTTTCGACGAGCTTTTTTAATTCTTCCTTGTTGTGAAAGTTTTCAAACACAATTTTTTAGATATTTGATAATCTTATTTATTATTCGCAGGACACCGAATTATGTAACCAGTCCTCGCGCAGATGATAAGAAGCCGCCATCTTGCATAAGCGCGCATGCACCCGTGGCTATAGTTAAAGCTATAACTCCGCAAACCCCAGCCCTCAACGACAGCAACAAGGAGAACAGTAAGCCAGACAATCAGAGTGCGAACGACACGTCAAAAGGAAAGGCTGATGAAAACGAAGCGGGAGGTGTAAGGGAGGAAGAGCAAGAGGAGGAAGAGAGCACTCAGATAATTCCATGGAGAGCACAATTGAGGAAGACTAACAGCACGCTCAATTTGTTGGAATGATCGTGTCGAAAGAGAATGATTTTTTTTGTTAATATTTGGAGGGAATTGAATGAAAGACGAAAAAGAGTATAATACAAGAACTTTTACGTGTCCGTCAAAATATGTGCCTTAGA
Source organism: Nilaparvata lugens (assembly GCF_014356525.2). Classification (NCBI taxonomy): domain Eukaryota; kingdom Metazoa; phylum Arthropoda; class Insecta; order Hemiptera; family Delphacidae; genus Nilaparvata; species Nilaparvata lugens. Next base: position 57,614,068 of record NC_052504.1, on the reverse strand, counting down.
GTGTAATAATCAAATTGACTTGACTAAGATTAGGATAAAATGTTTTTGAGATAATATTGTCTTGAACTGGAAGAATTGGTCGTGAGACCGTCTATAAACGGTTGAAATATGTGACGATGTTCACAAATCGATATATTTATGCTGTACAGTATATTCGTTCATTCCAAATGTCTTCGATCTTCTTTTAGTTTTCTCTAAAGGTGAGTAAATGTAAATGTTAGCTAGTACTAGTATGAACTAGCTAGTACTAGTCGTGAGCATAACAGGAAAATACACAAAGTTCATAAAAGTAAAATTTTCAAGTAGGTAATCAATTTCTAATTTTCAACATCAATCATAATTTCCTTATAGTGATTTTTACAAAATAATTTCATACTGCAAGAAATGAAATATTCTTCATTTGTTTGATGATTGATTATTTAACATTCATAGTTTATGGAATTAATTGAAAACTAGGTAATAGAAAATCAAAGTTTGGAAAAATTGGACATAGTGCATTTTCCTTGTATGCCCACGCTATGATAGTATACAGTATGATTCGATTTTTTTTTGAGAAAATAGAATACCCATACTTTCTCTATTAAATTCGATATTTTATTTTTATTCAATATCCTTAAATTCCCATCATCAGACTCGTATTTCTTATGTTTCTCATAAAAAAAATATTTTCAAACAAGAAGCTATAGGCTATGAATCCTGGAAAAGAAACAAACTCTTGTTCATTGTTTGTCCTAATTGGGATTTGTAATAATCCCAAACCTAATAACTACGGTATGACATACATTGTAGTTTTATTAATTTCAAATTATTGTTGTTGGAATGAGCGGAGAACAAAACACAAGAAAATTAATGTGGTTGTTGAAATTATCTTTGTTTCATGATAATGTTATACAAGTTTGAAAACTGTAGAATGCTTTTCAAAATCTAGAGTTGTAGTCTTGCAGCCCTTTAACAGTAAATTTATTTAGAACCTATTATAAATTAGGCCCTTGAAAAGCTTGAATGCAAAACCGAGAGGCACACTATAGTCGCATTTTCTTCTATGATTTCTTTGCAGAAGGGGATTTCATCAATAATTCATTTTATTATAGTAATGAAATATGAGAATCGATGAACCATGCATGAATTTACATAGTTTTCAGTTTAAATGACTTGTTCCAGAAGTATCATGCATTGATATCTTTAAAAAATCCTACAATCCTTTATCTTCTCAGTTGAGGAATGAATGAATAGATAGCCTACTATACAGTATTTTGCGTACATTTAATTGTTGTAATCACTTCATTTCTCATGAATAAAAATTGATCAAGAATATACTACGGTGACTGACGGATATTTTATAGCATGTGCTTGTATGATTAAGGCGCAATTCCACTCAATTTGGCAACGCCGATATTTGGTCGACTGGAAGTTCAACTCTATGCTTATATTTCATCTAGACGTCAATTAATTATTGTTTATTAAAGTAATTACAAATAGAATAAATATGATATGACAGATGGGCCACATGAAAATAATATTAATCCTCCTGGAAAACTAGCCTATGATGTCGTGATTGGACTAAGCCGTTTTATGCGACTTTTTTGTTTGATATAACTCAGTCATTTAATTTTTTATGATATTGTATAACATTTTGTCAAACTTTATTCAAAGTCTGTAAGCTAGATGTCAATTAATTATTGTTTATTATACTAATTACAAATGGAACAAATATGATATGACAGCCTACATGAAAGTAATATTAATCCTCCTGGAAACTAGCCTTTAATATCGTAATTGGACTAAGTCGTTTTATGCGACTTTTCTATGTTTGATAACTCAATAATTCAATTCTTATGATATTGTATAACATTTTGTCAAACTTTGTTCAATGTCTGTAAGCTTCCTTATCCAATGAATTAGTAATAAATAAATGAACTTTTAAATATATATTAATAATCTTTTTTCAAACAGGTGCTGCTGCTGGACTGTACTAATAATTGACGAACTGATTAAATAATAAAATCAATTCATTCGGAGAGGACTGCTTCTAGAGGATCTAATTTTCAAGATCTCTTAGTTATGGACACACAGAAAGTATTTGAAAAACTTCTACCTATAAAAAGGAATGTACATATTGTACCTAGTTATTAATCGATTCATTATATACCATATTTTTGTAGTTTCTGTTCACTATTTTGCAATTCAATTATTCATGATTTGATGTGATAATCTTGATCAGAATGGTACATCTGAAGACCTACCTCAAGGTGACTGGATTAAGGATGTGACTCTTTGCCGAATTTTCTAGACAAACGTTAAGGTTTTACTTTGAGGCAGACCTCCGGATGTACCGGTGTGTGAGGAACCACTTTTAGACGACCAGTTCTATTTTTTATAACTTCAATAGAATTTGATAACAATAATAAATTTTAAATTCAAGAATAAAAAGCGCCTGGAGAATTCATATGTAGACTATTTGATATATTTGTGACATAGATATTATTTGATATAATAAGGTTTCCTACAATACAATATCATGCTTTCATACATCAATATTATATTAAAAGCTGAAAATCATTATGTTTTACAAAAACAAAACCTACCTACTAAAATTAATAATATTTTTTAGTAGATCCTTTTCTAATTATTCATGATCATTTAGGCTACTACAAAATTCTTTATCATAAATTTATTTTTGATAGACTATACTTGAAAACTTTCCTTGTTGGAATTTTATATTGAATTATGCATACTATAAATAAGTATTTTTTATTGCTCATTATCTCTTGTCAATTGTATCACCTAAGGTACAGTAAACTATAAGTGTATTATGAAACTCAGTTATTTTATATGCAGTTTGAATCACCTAGTATTATTATTATCATTCCAGGTTATATTTTTTAATCTATTTACTGCTTCAATTGAATTTTATGTGTAGCTGTAGAATAAGTGAACATTTGTTCTGTTCATACAAATCAATAGCTAATTATTTTATAATTTCAGACGTCCAGAACAAAATAATATAAATCATAACTGAATATTTCCATTCCCAATAATTTTGAAGGTTTGATGAATTTTTGAATTGAGAATACGAATGAAATAAATGTTTTTATCAATATCCAGCTCTAATATCTCACTTGGGAAGTATTGTTTCAGAATACTTCCGATGTCCTTACCGATGAACTTTTAAATAATGAGTTATAGTAGTATTTTGCGTCCATATATTGATAATAAGAAACACATTTTATAAGTATAGGATCTTCTCTCCCAAATGATAAATAACTTTTGTTTGATGTTAATTGTTTCTCAATGAAGTTGTTCAAGTTCTAATCACTATTCCAGAATTATTCTTGTATTTCTTTAAAGTCGTCAAACTCCAATTTCGAAAATAGATCACATACAAAAATCAACTAGGTATAATTGAAACAGTTATTTTCGGGAAACTCATCATTTGTGCTAAACTTTAAATAAGGAATTCCTCTTATAATAACCGTATTTTTGAATGCATTTTTTGAAGGAATTACATTATAAATATCAATTATACTCTATTATTTATTTATACTATTCTTGTGTTCTAGAAAGCAAATGTCATGTGCAATAGTAAATATAAGTTTTTCAAGTAAATTGCAGTTTTCATATCAACATTATTTGCATGGTTATTCAGTTCTCAAAATATTATTTAGTACGGTATTCAATTTTGTAGTCATATCAGACTCCATGATTTTGTTATGCATGCCTGGAAGTTATTAAACTATATCCTATTAGAGAATTTTTCTTTCTTGAAAAAAATATAATGATTTTGATTGAAAAATATTGAGATCAATCACAGTGAGGGTGATATTACATGAAGCCAGACACGAACAGACCGCACCGATCGAGCGGGAAGTCTTTGGCATTGGAGTAAGAGCTGATTTTTTCAATTGTGTCGTTTCCTGTTGTCTGGACTGTGTATGACAACATCCTAATTGAACATCAACAAATAATACGAAGGAGAAACTCAACCTCCTGAAATTCAAGTAATGAGTAATTAGAAATTATTGATGCTGAATGAAAATTTATTGAATAATTCCAGAATTTTCATATTGATAAGTCGAAGAAGTATGAATGCATTTCACATAACGGTACTTGTTGAAAACTAGTTAAGCAGGGCACATACCTGTCATGCAGTGTTCCGATTCCACTCCGATCCTATAATGGATCGCAAAAGCCTGGAATGGTGCATGCCACACATGTCCGTCATACGATCTGTCCTACCACCCCCTTTTCAACTCACAAAAATAATATAATTGGACATGAGTAGGAACGGATGTGTATAATAGTTGTGGCCCCGGCTTAATTCTGATAGATTTTGTCAAAAAGGACTATACTGTCCACTTTGAGGTTGAGGTTGAAAGAGAGTATACGTGAAAATGGAAGGGAAATAAAAAATGAGACGGGCGGAAAGGGAAGAACGAAAGAGAACAAATAAGACTCATTATAATTCATAGGAAAGGAGAAGAAGGAATAATAAACTCAGGAGAAGAAGGAATAATAAAATCAGGAGCAGAAGAACGAGGAGTAGAAGAGGAAAAATAAACGGCCGTAAAAGCAAAGTACGGATTGGAAAAAGGAGGAAAGAAACATTCAAGAAAAGTAACAATGGGAGAGGAGAATAAGAAGAGCTTAGGAGAAGAATGGAAAGAACTAGAGCGCAGGAAAAAATAGGAAGAACCTACGAGAAAAAGAGCGGAGGAACGGAGGTGAAGAAAGAAGAACGGAAAAACAAATAAGGAATGGAGAAGAAAAAGAAGAAACAGCAGCAATAATGAAACTGATAAAAAGTTAGTCGAAGGTTTTAATATTTTTCTACATTGAATATTATTAATAACACGACTACCGTGCCACAGGTTGACTACTACTTGTCTCCTCTACCTCCTTCTTCTTAGTTTCCTCCTCTCTTCTTCTTGAAGCAAGCATTAGTTTGCAAGTAGTAGGTAGGTATTTTTGAAATGATATTTTTAGACAGAAGTGTAGGAATGTGAGTCCGGTGCGGCTACCCTTCAGTTGCTGCCGCCTTGCCTTGGCTAGCTGGATCTCAGTCAACTAGATAAACTCTCTGGCGTGGCTCCCTCACTTTATTTACTGCCAAAGTAATTAGAGTATTTGCAGCTTTTTGCTTTCCACTATTCCCGCAAAATTTCAATAAAGAAGAATAAAATAAGTTACATCAGTACCGTAATGTAAATTTCTTGCTTCAGTAAACAGTAATAATGAGTCAAACTGTACCTAGAGTCGGCAAACGAATTTTGTTAATAAGTTGTTTTTGGGGATCTGTTTTATAACAATATAACAAAAGTTATAAGTCTTGGAGTGTAGGTGAAATACCTCATCTTCATACAACATAAATAGGATGCTGAGCTACTGAGCATAGAAATTCATACATTAAGAGCAATTATTAGCTATTGAACAATTATCTCTTGACTCTCCAATGCTTCCAACAGAACAGCTGTCAGAATATCATTGACAACAATTTGAGCGAGTTCTCCAGTCCGGGGATCAATAGCAACATAGAAGCTTTCGGTAGGATTACCGTAATACATAAACTATACCCTAGGCTACATTGTCATTGTATTTTACTTATTCCTTTTTTTCTAAGAACACATGGAAGCAGATAGGATTCCTCAGAAAAATCATAATTTTCTAATAATTATTGTCATTTATAATAAAATGGTATAAAGTAATTCATAATTGGCAACAATTAGCTATCTATATAAAATAAAATAGAACGTCGCTTTTGGACGGACGGATGATAAGTCAGTTCCACCCTCAAGAAAACACTATAGACCACTGAACGTTCGTTTAAAAACAGAAATAAATTAGATATGATAAGGTATAGCCCACGATTGCAGATTTGATGACTATAAAGCCTAGGGATAAACTTTGAAAAACAAAGAAAATCATTAGAGTCAAATAAAATTGAATGACACTTCAACACGACTCAGAGAGCACTAAACTGTTTTCAGAAACAAATCTCACCTCAAAATAAAAAAAAACCAGTGAAGTCTGGCCCATTGTCAAGTTTGTCTTCCTCGCCACGTTGGTTTCATGAATGAGACTATTCTTATCATTTTACAACAGTTTCATTCTTTACTACTCCCATTCATGCTTTCACTATCCCAATCGTATCAGCCATTCCACGTTGGAGCCTTACACAAGGCTGCTAAAATAGTCAAGGACGTATTTATAAACGATTCTTGAGAACATTACTCGTCAATCACGCTTTATTGCCTAGCAATTGATAACAGGAATCAATAATTAGAACGACTAGCTAGTTACTGGGCAAGCAAAACCTTTCTTCGATAGAACGTTATTACGTTAACAAGGACCAAGCCACACAAGGCGTTTTCCAGACGAGTCAGCACGGACAGGAAGCGGTCCGATTGACTGATTGGGTTAGCGTTTGGGAATCAGCTGCTAATCAGCCAATCGGAGACACTCCAGCCCTGCCAGAGATAATTCTAGAGTAAGCTATTGGTCAGCTTAAATGCAAAAAATGACTGACCCTGGAGCTTTTTATAGAGTGATGGCTCAAAAACCTCGAATTTTTGGTTCCTTACCGAGTGTTCTAATACTTTTGTCAAATCGAGCCACCGGACAGAAAAATCACTTTTGCATTTTTTTAGATCATAAAATGTCAAATAAAATGGAATAATTAGCAGTTTTCTATCTTAATTGAGTACTGAGTTACAATTTTTCAAAAACGAGTCAAATTTTCGGGAAATTTAAATTTCCATGATTTTTTTAAACATTTGATTATATCTTCCGATTGTCTGTAAATGTATAATTCGAATTTCTCTAGGCGTTATGTTGTGTTCTAAAAGCTGAGGGCAGGTAGACCTTTCCATCTAAGATAAATTTCCAGGTAAGTCGCTCATTTTTAAAATCATTGCAGGAAAAAATCAGCGTGTTCGGAATTTTTCCCAGCAAAACGTTTTCTTTTTCTCTGTGCCTGATGAATCACACAATCTTATTTTTTTTTATTGTACAATTTTATAATTTGAACTTGCACAATCTAATTTTTTTTTTGATTGTACAATTTTATAATTTGTACTTGTTGGAAGTTACACCTTTTCATGGTAATTTGGCAAGGCATACTGAATATATGAGAATCAATGTGACACTTATAGCTTACGGCCACAAACAACTGTCAAAGTTAGGGAATGCTCAATTAAATCCCCTATATAATAGGTACCTATGTATTATAATATTAGTTTAATTATGAATTTCTGTGTTCTTTCTTTATCCAGAATTTATTCATTGATGATTTTTTTCCTTTTGATGCAACTATGCTACGATAGTTGTTGTTATATGAAATGATGATTTTTATGAATAAATCACTGACCTTATAATTATTTGATAAATAGCTTAACGTCATGAGTGTATAAAGTCACACTTGAGTGAAAAGATATACACGATGCAAAGCTGGATTCGAAATATTTTTATGAAAAACTATTTCATATCAATTACTTGCGTGAAATTTATGAGGATAGACGACGAGGTAAACACATCAAAGATAAATCACTAAACTTAGCACCTGTTTTGAAAAAGCTTGACAGGGCTGAAAAAGACATCATTTGTACAGGACTTGAATTAATTAAGAATTGCGACATTTCTGAATTTCCGTCAGATATTTTCGAATCCCTACAAGATAAATATACACCGATCAAAACAGATAGTTTTAGAGAAACTTCTGGCATACTCTACGAATTCGATTTTTCGACACTGAACAAAATTACTTGATAGCTGATCCAAACAAATCATGTAAGTCATTTATCAAAAGGTTGATCAAGGTTTGGTGTCATTGTGAATCGTATAACCTACTATAGTTATCATATATAAACAATCTTTATTGGCATTTATAATATGTGTTATATAAGCATATATAACTTCAACAATCGGTCGCAGGAAGGTCTATTAGATTTAACCACCATAAAATGATGTCATCGCGCTGTTGTCAGATTTAATAATAGTTGGCTCTCCTGGCATTGCGTCCGTAAGATGACAACTTTTACGGTGGTTAACTTTTATAGACGTATTGACGTCCAACCGGGAAAAATGAATACCTATGCATTTAAAATATTTTAGGCTTTGTTACATGCTCATATTATAACTATAAGAGGTCTACAGCTCAACGCTAAAAACATCTTATTATTTCTTACAAAACACATCATTTAAACAATTTTTGAAATGATTTGAATGAGTTCAACTTTTAGTTCAAAAATATAGGTACTAACCAGAAATATTAAATTTAGATGAATTGAAATATTACGTTGAAATATCACTTAAACACTTTAACTCAATCCTAAAAACTGCAGATCTATATCAAATTATAATACTTGGAAAACTACCAATTTATTAATAACTACATATAAATATTTTCAATAATGAAATTGAATTGAAGTAAATCTAACTTATAAGTAATGAATTTAAAACTAAAAAGTAGGTAAAGAAAAATGAATAAGATAGAAATGGATTAAATTAAAATTAAAATTAGTTTGAATAGAGAATGAAAAAGATACAAAAATAATTAAAAGTTGACGTGAAAATTTCTTGAGTAGAGAATGTTTTCAAAACTTCATCCCGTATCTTAGCATTACAACAATAATTTATCATGTATCGATAACCAAAAACCTGATCAAACTGATCTAACAATCATCAACCATTCAAAATAAATACCATCACCAATAAATTATTATAGTAGATCAATTTAAAGCCAGAGGCAATGAATCAATAAAATATTGACGATTAGTAAAAATGATAAAATAAAAGTTTTAAAAATGAAACCTGCCAGTTGTGAATTTTGTGATTTCAAAATAGAGAATTGAAATTATTTACATCACGATTTAACAGAAATAACATGATACCTCCACCAGGACCTCCTAAATACCGGACCTGAGCATACAAACAATACAAGGTATTTAGGAGGTCCTGCCTCCACTAAGGAAATAAAGTAAGAGTTTCAAAAAAAGGACACCTTCCAGCTGTGAGTTTTATGATTTCAAAAAATTATTATTATTGACATCAAGGTTCACAGTTCACACATATTTTTTTCGAAATTTACTGTAAAAATGTGATGAATATAATATTTATTGACTGGATAACAAATTGGTAAAGACAAGGAAAATTTGAATGTTGAGGGGAAACAATTTCAGATAATTATTACACTTTATAAAGCAGCTTCCCAAAGCTGATCTTACAATTTATAATTATTAGAAATTCTTAGAGATTGGAAAAATAATAATAGTCTATGAGAGAGGGAATGAGGTTTTGACGTTCCATTGGTGTTCATCAAGCATCCAATTCGACTTTCTGAGAAAAAATAAGATTCAAATAAATTAAATTTGAGAAAGATAACTTACAATAATATTTTGAATTAGAAACGTGTTGGAAGGAATCTGTTATGGTTTAGAGAAAAATAATATTTTTTAAAGTGAAACGGTGAAGTACATTAGATAATTTTGAAGCAATTAAGAATATGGACTGAAAATTGGATGTTACATTATAGCCTAAATTATTCAAAGTAAATGAGAGCGAATGGTTATTCCCATGATAAAATTAAAAAAGTAGTTCGGCTCCTATTGAGAGTTTAGTCTCTCTCAACAACGAGCCTAATTGCCAGTTGTACTAAAGCTGATTAAATTTTAAGCGTGATTAATTTCACGAGAACCAATCAGAGAAGCCTTTTGTGCTACCAGGCCTAAGAGTAAATAATTACATTGTTTGTTTAAAATAGCTGAATAATTCTAACAAGATAATATGATATAAACTTTATTCTATTCCGTATGATTCTATCCTTTCGAGTGAAAATACAAAATAAGATGCTAACGCAAACTGAATAATATTAAAGATTATTTGAAGAGGTTGGGTTAATGGTCATAAATGTGTGTATTTTATATAATGTAGTTGCTCTTACATCGTAGGCAATATACATACAACCTTGAAAAAGTTAACATTTGGGTTGCGTGACTTTTGGATCGTTCTTATAAAAATTTGCTCGATTCATATCCAATTATAAATATTTTCGAAAACTTTTCATAAAATAGAATTATAGTACCCTTTGAAATTAATAAAATAATAGAATAAGAATACACATTATAACTACTAGTTTCGGTGATCACACCATCATCAGGTTTTAAAACTAGTAGTTATAATTTGTATTCTTATTCAATTACTTCATCAATTTCAAAGGGTACAATCATGCTATTTTATAAATACAAGAAAGTAGCCCTGAGTTCATACATTTTCGAAAACTATACCGTTTCAGGTTTTTGAAGCAATTATTGAGGATATTTTTTCTATCAAATCACTGTTTAGGTACCTAACAATCGATAAATTCAAATAATTGATGATATAACATTTTATTATCATGATTTTGATTTGATAAGTGAAATATCGATTTAAAAGAGTTTGATAGTTAATGGTTATTATTATTATTATTATGCTTATGGCTATTCTGAATTGAGGTCTAATAACTCCATATTTTCACTTTTACTCCCGAGTAAAACTTTTTAAAGTCCGAAATAAAAACAATTTTTCTCAACAGAATTTCACATAAAAAAAATTGTTGGAAATTTTAGAGCCTAAAATTTTAGAATACAAAATTTGATTTGATGGTATAACAAACAAATCTAGTAATCTATTTGCAAATAAACAAGTGATTGTGACAATCTACCTATTTAATTCCATTCAATATTTCTACGAAAAATGATGAAACATTGCATTTATGTCTTTCGACAAGAATAAAACATTATTTTACATGCCTCTTGAACTTGGTCCGATTTTTTCCAAAAATTCTGAGTCGAATTTCAGGGAGTTCAGTGGAAGAATAGGAGGTGATGGAGCGGGAGGAGAATGTGGTGGAGGTGGAGGAGGAAGTTTGAGGGATTGAAGAAGGAGGAGGTTGGGGGAACAGAAGGAGGAGGTTGAGGAAAGAGGAGGAGGAGGAGAAGTGGAAGGAGGTGGAGAAGGAGAAAGATGGAAGGAAGAGGAACAGGAGGTGGATAGGGAGTAGGAGGAGGAAAAGGTAAAGAGAAGGAAGACGCGACAAGATCGACACGACTACGAGAATTTTGACAAGAAATAATAATAATAATAATAATAATATGAGAAATGACGTTGGATATAGATGAGTTGTGGCAACAGGGAGGCAGGGACACACACCGTCTAATTAATGCCCTTCATCAACGTCCATTATGCACCCAACACAAAATACAAGTTAGAATAATATGAAGGAGAATATGATGACGATGGGGAAGAAAGAAGGGGGATGAGGAAGAGGAGAGGGAATCATGTTGATGATAGAAGGGGAGGATATTGAGATTGGAACAATATTGACGATGAGAGCAAGAGAAAGTAGAATAAACTTGGAGAAAAAGAAAAATAGAGAGAATGAAGAAGAAAATTATGAAAATGATAGTGGCAATAATATAATTAATAAGAAGATCCTCTTATCAATTTTCGAGAAGTAAGCTGTCACAAGTCACAACGCAACTATATTGTAGTCTATAATTATTATTTAATTGGTGAATTTTTGGAGAAAATTGATTTGTGGCATATTCATTTATTCGTATTTTTACATGTTTTTTATTGGATCAAAGTGAAAAACAAGTGGAAATACTGTATAATAATGGCTCTATCTCACAGCCTTCATCGATGTGTAGATGATTGAACAGGACAGTGGCAGGCAGATTTGAAAAACCAAAGCTGTGCTTTTCGCTGCTGGATTTTTTAGTTCCATTTGAAGCTATCACAATTTTATCTATTCTATTGCAGCTTTACTATATCAAACACATTATGCAATATCTTTTTTGGGATCTATTATTGTAAAACTGTAATATTTACCATGTAGCATGTTGTTTTACTTACAACGGTAATCCAAACCCTCAGAAAATGGTGTGACGTCAGGTTGCGGTCTTCAGGCAGCACAAAGGGCCTTAATAGGCTTATTAGGCCTAACCAAGACGGTCATTGATCCTCTAAAAATGAAAGGTAAGTTTGATTACCCCATTGGCACATCTTGCAAACAAGCATTAGGCAAACATTATTTTTTTACTGAGAAAAAATCACTCAAGAACATGATCAAGATTATTGCAACAGTCAACACAATATTTTGAACTATGTAATATGTAATTTATTGATAATCACAGAATTAATTTAATTTCATAATAGCAATCACACAACAAAATAGTATACATAGTTGCAAACATTAATCGAATTAGGTTACATGATCAAATAATGATATCACCAATATAAATAATAATCTTCTAATGGCTGATTTCTAGCTTTCAACTGATAATATTATTGAAAATGTTTTGTTCAAGAACTTCTAAAAAAGCCAAATTACGTGTATTAACGTTGTATATTATATGTATAAAGGTTTTAAAACCTGGACAGAATTGAAACCTGGATTATTCAAAACGGAACAAATTTCCCATCTGAATACAATGGGTTGAGACTTGAGCTTGCAACAGACCAAATATCAGCGTTGCCAGACTGCATGAAATTAAGACTTTTCATGTGACACAATATCGTATTACTTTCCTTGTCATATTACCATAGGTAAGGAAAGTATTGCTTTCCGAAAAAAATTAAGGTACCCCAATTTCTACATTTCTATACGTTTCAAGGTCCCCTGAGTCCGAAAAAGTGGTTTTCGGGTATTGGTCTGTATTGTGTGTGTGTGTGTGTGTGTGTGTGTGTGTGTGTGTGTGTGTGTGTGTGTGTGTGTGTGTGTGTGTTACACGATAATGACTTGAAATTTGGAACTTAACGTCCTTACAATAAAAGGATCCGACACGATCAATTTCGATCAAATGCAATTCAAGATGGCGGCTAAAATGGCGAAAATGTTGTCAAAAACAGGATTTTTCGCGATTTTCTCGAAAACGGCTCCAACGATTTTGATTAAATTCATACCTGGAATAGTCATTGATAAGCTCTATCAATTGCCACAAGTCCCATATCTGTAAAAATTTCAGGAGCTCCGCCCCATCTATGCAAAGTTGGATTTCAGATTCCCAATTATCAGGCTTCAGATACGATTTAAACAAAAAAATTCGAGTGGAGAAGATTGAGCATAAAAATCTCTACAATTAATGTTGAGTAACATTGTCACAAGTCACAACGCAACTATATTGTAGTCTATAATTATTATTTAATTGGTGAATTTTTGGAGAAAATTGATTTGTGGCATATTCATTTATTCGTATTTTTACATGTTTTTTATTGGATCAAAGTGAAAAACAAGTGGAAATACTGTATAATAATGGCTCTATCTCACAGCCTTCATCGATGTGTAGATGATTGAACAGGACAGTGGCAGGCAGATTTGAAAAACCAAAGCTGTGCTTTTCGCTGCTGGATTTTTTAGTTCCATTTGAAGCTATCACAATTTTATCTATTCTATTGCAGCTTTACTATATCAAACACATTATGCAATATCTTTTTTGGGATCTATTATTGTAAAACTGTAATATTTACCATGTAGCATGTTGTTTTACTTACAACGGTAATCCAAACCCTCAGAAAATGGTGTGACGTCAGGTTGCGGTCTTCAGGCAGCACAAAGGGCCTTAATAGGCTTATTAGGCCTAACCAAGACGGTCATTGATCCTCTAAAAATGAAAGGTAAGTTTGATTACCCCATTGGCACATCTTGCAAACAAGCATTAGGCAAACATTATTTTTTTACTGAGAAAAAATCACTCAAGAACATGATCAAGATTATTGCAACAGTCAACACAATATTTTGAACTATGTAATATGTAGTTTATTGATAATCACAGAATTAATTTAATTTCATAATAGCAATCACACAACAAAATAGTATACATAGTTGCAAACATTAATCGAATTAGGTTACATGATCAAATAATGATATCACCAATATAAATAATAATCTTCTAATGGCTGATTTCTAGCTTTCAACTGATAATATTATTGAAAATGTTTTGTTCAAGAACTTCTAAAAAAGCCAAATTACGTGTATTAACGTTGTATATTATATGTATAAAGGTTTTAAAACCTGGACAGAATTGAAACCTGGATTATTCAAAACGGAACAAATTTCCATCTGAATACAATGGGTTGAGACTTGAGCTTGCAACAGACCAAATATCAGCGTTGCCAGACTGCATGAAATTAAGACTTTTCATGTGACACAATATCGTATTACTTTCCTTGTCATATTACCATAGGTAAGGAAAGTATTGCTTTCCGAAAAAAATTAAGGTACCCCAATTTCTACATTTCTATACGTTTCAAGGTCCCCTGAGTCCGAAAAAGTGGTTTTCGGGTATTGGTCTGTATTTGTGTGTGTGTGTGTGTGTGTGTGTGTGTGTGGTGTGTGTGTGTGTGTGTGTTTACACGATAATGACTTGAAATTTGGAACTTAAGGTCCTTACAATAAAAGGATCCGACACGATCAATTTCGATCAAATGCAATTCAAGATGGCGGCTAAAATGGCGAAAATGTTGTCAAAAACAGGATTTTTCGCGATTTTCTCGAAAACGGCTCCAACGATTTTGATTAAATTCATACCTGGAATAGTCATTGATAAGCTCTATCAATTGCCACAAGTCCCATATCTGTAAAAATTTCAGGAGCTCCGCCCCATCTATGCAAAGTTGGATTTCAGATTCCCAATTATCAGGCTTCAGATACAATTTAAACAAAAAAATTCGAGTGGAGAAGATTGAGCATAAAAATCTCTACAATTAATGTTGAGTAACATTTTCACCTAAAATTGAAATTAAGCTCGAAATTCGAGAAAATGTGATTATCCAATTGCAAACTGTTGGCAACTGTTGATTCTATTAAATGATTCACTATGAAGAGATATCAGACCTCGTATGTCTCCAGCGTTATTGTCCTGTCACCAGCTGGCTTAGATCTTTGCTTATAAGTAGACTTGTGATGCGCGTGAACACTACCGTCAGGTGATCAATTCTAATAACGGCAAGGAAAGTTGTGTGAGTGCGCCACACCAGATTTTTACTTTCCTTGCCCTATTACCATAGGTAAGGAAAGTATTGCTTTCCGAAAAAAATTAAGGTACCCCAATATCTAAATTTCTATACGTTTCAAGGTCCCCTGAGTCCAAAAAAGTGGTTTTTAGGTATTGGTCTGTGTGTGTGTGTGTGTGTGTGTGTGTGTGTGTGTGTGTGTGTGTGTGTGTGTGTGTGTGTGTATGTGCGTCTGTGTACACGATATCTCATCTCCCAATTAACGGAATGACTTGAAATTTGGAACGTTAGGCCCTTACAATATAAGGATCCGACACGAACAATTTCGATCAAATGCGATTCAATATGGCGGCTAAAATGGCGAAAATGTTGTCAAAAACAGGGTTTTTCGCGATAAAGTTATACCTGAAATAGTCATCGATAAGCTCTATCAACTGCCACAAGTCCCATATCTGTAAAAATTTCTGGAGCTCCGCCCCATCTATGCAAAGTTTGATTTTAGATTCTCAATTATCAGGCTTCAGATACAATTTAAACAAAAAATTTCGAGTGGAATAGATTGAGCATGAGAATTTCTACAATTAATGTTGAGTAACATTTTCACTTAAAATTGAAAAAAAGCTCGAAATTAGAGAAAATGTGATTATCCAATTGCAAACTGTTGGCAACTGTTGATTCTATTAAATGATTCACTATGAAGAGATAGAACACCTCGTATGTCTCCAGCGCTATTACCCTGTCACCAGCTGGCTCAAATCTTTGAATAGTAGACTTGAGATGCGCGTGTACACTAGCGTCAGGTGATCAATTCTCATAACGGCAAGGAAAGTTGTGTGAGTGCGCCACACCAGATTTTTTATTCAATGCAAAGACATTGCTGGGGTTATTAAATAATCGTATTTTATTCAATGCAAGGCATTGCTGGGGTTATCAAATGCAGCATTTTCACATTAAATGTATTAGTCACATGGTGTTGCGTGAGAGATCATATCAACTTTACACAACCTGGCATCGCAAATGCTTGTTTGCTAGAAAATCTTAATTATTGATTTTTCAAACTAGATAGTTTAAGCTTTAACAAAACAAGTGATGCAACGGCTGAAAATCCAAATAAGAAGTACCTAATAGAAGAAGAAAAAGGAAAAGAATGAGAAGAAGAGAAGGAGAAGAGTGGATGCAATATTATAATTATTATGATAGAAAATGAGAGAAATTGTAAGAATAAAGATTAAAAGAGAAGAGTAAAATATTAAGATGGGAGTTGAATGAGTGAATTTACAAGTTGGAAAAAAATAATGGTTTGTTTTAAGGAAGAAGAAGGTGGAGAAGTAGAAGGAGGATGAGTGGGAGCTGAAGAAGCTGAAAGAATTAGGACAAAAATGGAAAATGTAGAGGAAAATATAGTTTAAAAAAATGGAGGTAGAAGAAAAAAGAAGAAGAAACAGATGGAAGGAGAAGGAGAAGATGAGTATTTAGGGTGAGAAAGGGAGATGACACACACTCACACATCTCAACGCTATCCAGCAAAAGGTGAAGGGAGGGGGTAAGATGATGGAGAAAAATAAAAATAAGATGATGAAAAAGCAGTGTACCTAGGATACGGAGAGGGAGAAGAATTTTGGATCCGAAAGGCACTTTTAATATGCAAAATGAAATAGCACTAGCACTAGCGCCCTAGTCTTCTTCCGGAGCGGATGGAGCTCTAGTCACAGACTGCAATGACTTATTTTCTTTGAGGTAGTCAAGTCCTGTTGTCTTTTCAATTGACTAGTTGTTGATCATTTAGTTCTGATTTCGGTGAATTCAAGATGTCAGACGGTATTACCCTTCATGCCGCGCCTGAGCTTCAAAAGGTAACGAATTTTTTTATAAATATTATTAAAAAAAAACGGAATCAATAATTTGGTATAAAACTGTTTAGTTGTTGATTGATTGCTAGTGTTTCTTCATATAATTTTAATGATGACATTAACTCTCTTTCCTATTGCGTATTGTATTGTATTGATTCCAAGAATAAATAAAGATTTTCAATTTTATATTCTCTACTATATCAGTAGACACAAGATATGATTTGAACATTTTTCTAACTTTACTTCAGTCTCGTTTAAGCTATCCAAGCTTCTTTCTTGGCAAACCTTCCAAAAACACAAATGCAGATAGTTTTCCATGCTAATCTTTATAAATGAGAAACATGTGCGGTCTTTCTCTATACTACTCTATTACCTAAAAAACACAAGTTTAATTTTTATTACTCATAATTATCATTAAATTGTCGTTCCCGGCTGATTTATAACAATCGTGAGGACCAACGACGGCTCAAATGATGAATTCACGCTACACAAGATGGGACTTCACAGTTAGGGACCCCCACCAACAAAAAGCCTTAGGCCTACGAATTTACTTTTTATATACTATTATAATTTCCTTTTCTAATTCCTTTCAAATTTAATTATTTTGATTCATTGGCCTTAATTATCGAAAATCATTCGTCTTCTTATATTTTCTTCTGTTGATTGAATGTCTTCCTTCATTAATTACAATTTTGAGAATACGAATCTTCATCAATATCGATCCAATTTCCCCAAATACATGTGAACTTCTCATGTACATAACTTCAACTGTACATAAGTTCCACACTAACTTTCCTAACTGACTTACTTATGACTGAGCTGGATTTTAGCGATGAGCGGAGCAAGTGGAGCAAATGAGTTTTACAAATTGTCTGTTTGAGACACTTATTCCAGAAAGAGAATACTAGAATGATCACAAATTATTTAAAAAAATCAGGAAAAATACATACTCCTGTTTATACTTTTTTCGATCATCCACTGTACGGAACAAAGTGTGAGAATTTTCGGAGCTATGCTGGGCTCATCTTTATTGCTGTGTTCTATTGGATAGTCAACTTGACAATTATCAAATGTAAGTATCGTGATCACACTTTTATCCGTGTTTGATTAACCAGTTTGGTAGATAAGACTCAAGAATTGAAAGCAAATGTAAAACAATAGCTTTACTAGATTGAAGAGAATATCATGCTTGTCGAGTCACACTCATCATTGCATCGTTCGTACGACTTCCGCTTAGTCTAGTTCAGTCCGCTTCTGTTGGACTACAAACACCTAAACTAGCCTCTGTTTAGTAGCTCCTATTGGAATAGACTATTTATTGATTATAATAACGTGAATACAGCAGAGGAGCTTGTTGATTAGCTCTAGTTGACTTGCTCCGGCATTAGTCTTTCAAAAATGTTTCAGAAAATTTGACATCAGAGAATGATGCGAGCTGGCCATACGCAAGATAAAGCTTGTTAGTAGATTGATAGTGCAAGTGTGGAATATCTTTCACTGGCAACTTTGATAGAAGACAGTTTATTTATTTAGCCTATATTTTATGATAAATTAAAACTTTTGGAATGGCACAACAGTCTTATGCCCAAAACTATTCCTACTTCAAGTTATACAACATTCCAAATCTAGGTTGTGTACTTCACCAAATTCCAAATTTTACACCAACATTCCAAATCTAGGTTGTGTACTACAACTAAGCGTCACATTTCTAAAGATTTACTGTCCAAAAAATGTAATTTATAGTCCAAAGTTCTATGAAATGATTCGGCAGTAAATATAGATCCATCTCCTAATCCATGTTCACACGATTCTAGTGCATAGTATAATTGTCATAGTAAAGTTTCGTTCTCAGGCGGATTTCCAACATTTTCAATACATTTTACATTCTCTTGGCAATCATCGTATACTTCTATATTATCCTAAACTCTTCCTACGTATTATCTTGAATTCCTTATTCAGATATTCCTTATTATCCTGAATAGCTTCTCATACATAATCCTGAATAACTTTTTCACCATTATCTTGATCAATCCTTCTAAATAATCCTGAATTTGTTTCAGTTGAAGGCACTCTTTCAATGTCTGAGAATCTCGATGTTGAAACTACTTATTTATTTTTGAAAAACGGATTGCTTAACCTTCAACTAGTTTCCAATATTCTAAGCGATGCTTCTTTCTTGAAACTTGTACTGCATGTCATTAGAATCTTGCTTCGAATTATCAACTCAATATTCTAGCACAGTATGAATAGAAACTAATATCTTTTGGTCTAAAATTAATGAGTAGATTGATGTCAGCTATGGAAGATAATGAGAAAGGAGGTGTTAAAAAAGTATAGGTATATCAAGAGAAAATGTCTACTACAATGTGAGACCATTACAGGGTGTTGAACAATTTTCAATAAATAGCATGAGTGTTTTTTTGATTATATTTAGTTTATTCGTAAACTATTGATTTTGATTTTCCAACTATATCGTCCTATACTCATCGGAAGGAAAACCATTCAAATCAAATTTTGTTTCACACCATGTTTGTAGAGTAAAATCTTAATGTAATTATCAAAATCGAAGAATACAATTGAGAAGGATTTATTTTATGATAAGGAAGACAGATCTTTAACACAAAATTTCTATGGGTTTCGTCCCAAGCAAACCACTACGGAACCTTAGTTTTGATTCCCTCTCTCATTACCATTGCACCACTAAAAATTGATTCGATTTGTCGCAGAAAAGGTTGAATAACTGACAAACCTCTCAGTTTGCCAAAGCGGTTCTTCACCTGAACAAGAACACCAACAATGGTTGCCAGCCAGGTACAGGTGACCCAACAACAATCCTTTCTATAATGCGATTCACTTCAATCTGACAGCATAGTTTCATTCAACAAATGCTGACAGTTTGAAGTGACAAAATCTAAATAATCCTGAATTTGTTTCAGTTGAAGGCACTCTTTCAATGCCTGAGAATCTCGATGTTGAAACTACTTATTTATTTTTGAAAAACGGATTGCTTAACCTTCAACTAGTTTCCAATATTCCAAGCGATGCTTAGAATATTCTAAGATATATTATTAATATTCTTAGAATATTCTAATATTCTGTCAGCATTTGTTGAATGAAAATATGCTGTCAGATTGAAGTGACACGAGCAGATATGACCGCGTGTGTCAGTCGGTTGAAAATCTGGCTGAAAACTAGGATTACTTAGGATTTATAAAAAATTGAATGATTTGTATAGTACAAATAAATTAAATGTATAAATCAAATAATTTATTCAATCAGGTTGGAGTATTGTAAGAATTTATCAACATGCAATACGTTGAAAGCACGTCATGACGCTGATCTAAAAGCCAATGCTTGACGGCACATATTTTTTCATGTTCAACAATCCCTCTTTTATCCGATTCACGGTTACTGGAGAGGAATAGACGGTTCAAATTCATAAGCTTTAGAATTATTTGAATTCCTACATACAAATATTATTATCAATTGTATTTTTTATGCTTTATATTGACTTACACTTAGCAAAATACAACATTGTAAAGGTGGGAAAAAGTATTAATCAACTACATTAGGATATCTCTATTAATACCTTGATTTTTTAGCCATGGTTTGAAATGTTGGCAAAAAATCTAAAAAAAACCAGGCCCCCCAAAAATTTTGATGGCGCAAATTGCGCCATGCCCCCCCCCTTCTGGGCACCCCTGAATAGACCTACACTGTCTATTAAGAAAAGTAATATGGTACAGGAATACTGGAAAAAGTACTGTAACTGTACCGTTCTTTGTATGGTAACTAAAGCTCTGTAACTTCTTTGGTGTACTGTAACGTGAATGACTGGCCTCAGAAACGATTAAATAGCTCCCCAGAATATAAAAACTACAACTCACTTTATTACATTATATTTATCGGTTATGAATTGACAATGTAAAAATAGCACTTTTCGAGGTTGGGAGCGAACAAGGTCAACCTGGTGGGGGGGGGATAGGTGATAAATTACAAGACTATTACGTGAAACGTGTACTCGTGTTACTTATAATGTCAACGCTAATTTAAAAGTTTACATAAATATAGACCACCTTCCTATTTTTAACTCGGACTCGACACTCGAATTTGGTTTCATGGGAGAGCAGAGCGAGAGGGAGATTGCAGCTGGAGAAAACCAGAAAGAGAGTGCGGGACGAATATGAACAGCTGGAGCAATAATGATGATAGTGATAGAGACGAAATCAGAAGGGAAAAGGAAAATATTAAACAGGAAGAGATGAAAAAAAGAGAGGAATAATAAGTAAATCGTTTCTGTATCATAGATAAGTTATCTGTGTAAATTTAATTTTAATATACGTATGCGAACTGTTACTCACGAACAGACCAACAGGTCCATGTGAGTACAGTTTCAATTATTTTGTGAAATAGTTTAAACATAGATAAAATCTTCTTTAAATTTGTACATTTACTGATGTTTTATAAATCTGATTTTTTTTAAACAATAAATTCAATCAAATTTAATCCAATTCAATTCCCTCAGGAAAAAAGAGGCACATCATTCAATAGATACTCACATAACTGATGTTGAATAATATAAATGAGGGACACATACATTTTTTTCAACAACAGAAATTAAATCTTAAATTATTTTTATATATTCGACTTTTATGACACCACATGTTTCGTTCCTGTCATTTTCAAGAGTCCAAATAGATTATTAAATAAATGGAATAGATAATATACGTAATAACTTAATTATCGGATTGCTTTTATTCCTATTTCTCTCAAATATTTATCATAATTTACAAAATGTGGAAATTTTCGCATGTGAATTTTAATCAATTATGAATTCAAAAATATTTGGAATATTCTACTTTTGAGTTAATTTTTTCTCTACCAAGTTCCAAGTCTAAAATTTCTATTTGAATCACGTCGTGTTCTTGAAAGATAAATTAAATGTTCATTAAAGACAAATGAAAGTGTACTAGTTGAAATGACCAAGAAAATTAATATACTCACTGCTTTGACGTCCTCCACCACCGACCTCCATCAACAGCGGTCGTCCCAGCTCGAAAGGGGATGAGTTCAAATCCAACCCCTCATCAGTTAATGTCCTCAAACTACCACACAACTGAAAACATATACAAAACGTTGTATTTAGTGAGAGAAAAGGTTTTTGCATCTAGTGAGATTCGCTTTGAAACGGCATCTTTATGGGAATCATGGATGTTACTTATTATGGATGCTGACAGTATATATGAAGGCTTCCATGGAAAAAGGTTGTACATTTGAAAAAAATACAGAGAAGTAAAAAATAGTCTCTCATTTCAATTGCGAACTCATGAGGAGGGTGGCACCGAAGTCGATCAGATAAAGACCTTAATCCCGATTACCGACTGCCACTATTGGTTGTCCCTGCTACATTTTGTAGCCTCTTGATTAAAACAAACTTTTTCACATAACAAATCATTTGACAAAATGCCGAATTGAGTGTTGAAGGTTGTCTCTTGTAAATGTGTAGCCTTTCGATTAAAACAAACTTTTTCTTATAACTTTCCACATAACTCCGTAGTTCTGTTTGTCATAGTGAAGGGCGGGCCCTAAGTACACATTATTTTTACTGGTTACAGAAAAAGAAGAAGAGCACAACAAAGGCGCCAGCCAGCGGCGACCTGAAGAAAAAGGGCGGTGCAAAGGGTGGAGGTGGAGGAGGGGAAGAGGACGAGGACTACTTGGAGGAGTTGGCCGAACAGGAGCGCGTGCTCGCCCTGCAGCGTGCAGACGCCAAGCGTCGCGAGAGCCGCAGTGTGCATGACGTCGACTATGTCGTCCCGGCGGCTGCCACCAAGAAGGACATCGACCTCCTCCACAACATCGACGAGGAGAAGATGCAACAACTCCGCGATGTACGTCAACCCATTCATCTTATTATTCTAAAACTTCTTCTAATACAGTGAGGTCCACGTTGAGGAGGGTACAGACTTGAGCGCCACGAACACGCGCATTTCACTTTTCATCAACTGATGCTACGCATATTATATCTGTACCTTACTGTTTCTGTACAAAAAATACAGATATAATCAGCTGATGAAAAGTGAAATGCGCGTTTTTGTGGTGTTAACGTCTGAAGGCTACGCAGCTCTATAATAGGCTAGTCCAGTCAAATGGTCGTTTTTCAGTAAACAGCCCTGAAAGGATTTTTCTCGACGGTTCTATATGTATTTTGAGGCGCTGAATTCGAATCTGAAATTCGCTGACACGCCAGAGGGCGGCTTCAACCCCAAAACCCCCAAACTTTCGGCCTTTTTTTAATGTTTCCATTTAATCTCGAGAACCTTGAGTTTTTCAAGATAAAACATTCTCTAAGAAAATAAAGATAATAAAATTTTCAATAAATTGAGTGGTCGCGCAGACTCTACCATTTTGGGTTCCGGAGCTACAAATTTTCAAAAAAGGGGTATTTTTCAAGGGTTTTTCAAAATTATTGTGCAAACCTACCACTTCTACCCTATACAACATGGATCTTTTTCTAGTAATGATAGAAACCACACATCATGCTTAAAACACTTGTTCTGTCATTATAGTGGTCACCCTTACTATGATTGAATTTGTAGTTAATAGACTGTATCATATTATTTACTATAGTCGACAGTACTAGGTAAATACCATTGTTTCAATTGCTACATTTCACTGTTGCATATCCATACTTTTTCACTGTTAAAATTAAACTTGAATTTTAAAAAACACTTTTAAAGTGAAAATGCACTTATTTTGGTAGTGACGATCGTTTCGACCTGTTGTTGGTCATCATCAGACTGTTTGATGATGACCAACAACAGGTCGAAACGATCGTCACTACCAAAGTAAGTCCATTTTCACTCCAAAAGTGTTTTTTGAATTCAAGTTTCATGATTTCAGTTTACAACTAGACTAATTTTTTCTTAATTGTTAATAAATTATAGTTATTTATTAATTTTACCTTCAAAATCATCATCTGGAATTGATTCGGCCGGCACCTCTCCAACAAAATTGATTCCATAAGACTATCATTTTCATAGGGTTTCCGGTTTGGAGATGATGGTCCACCGCTGGTCTTCAATTTTTTCGTCGAATGACTGCCTGATCTGCCTTCCATTGTCTCTTCAACCTTTTCCAGACATTTTGCAATTTGCAAATGACTCCTTTTTGCGATTTTTTGATCACATTTGAATTCACCCGTAATTCTATTCCATATAATTTTATTCAATTGTTCATTATGTTTGTCTTGCTCATTTTTCTATTTCAGGATATTTCATGCTGCAATATTTCAATTTTATCTTTTCAAAACGAATGCATTTTTTGTACTTATCAATACTCATAATTATTTTAATTTATGAAACATATTAATTTGTATGTTTATACAATTATATGTATGTGTATGTATATGTATGATATAGCCTATTGTTTTACATTCGACGATTTCCTATACTCTCCTAGAATCACCAAAAACAAACAAACATACAAACTTGAAATCACACAATCAATAGGCCTACACAATACACAGAATCAAAACGTTATGTTCACAAAACAATAATTATGTTACAAAAATATAGTTTGGAGAGCATGCTTATTTGAATTAGAACGCTCCAATCAGCTGTTTTGCTATAATGCCAACAATACAAAACCAAAAACCTGTATTTTTCCCTCTTGTTTATTGCTTCAAGTCCTGGACTCAAAAATAGCTCTAGGACTCAATAGATCCTGGAGTCTAGAAGATAAATTCCTGCCTCAGAAAAACGATTTAGATCCGAGGGCTTATTTTAGTCTTGAGCTCTGCAAGTCAAGAACTTATAGATCCCAAGCTCGGAAACAAGCCCTTAAGAGCAGAGAATGAAGAAGAAGATAAGTAGAAGGGTTGAGGCCTACAGAGTTGAGGCCCGGTTTCTGGGACACTAATCTTATCGAATCTAATGGACCATTAAACCTAGATTTAATAAGTGTCTTATACTAAGATCTTAGTACTTTGGATTCAATTATGAAGCGAGAGCAAAATAATTAATAATTCAATTCAAATGTTGATCAAAATATTTAGAAAGCTATTCTGGTTTCAGGCATTCTTTATGTTTGATTTTGATCATGACGGAGTGATAGGCAAGAACGACCTGAGAGTAACACTGCAAACCATGGGCAAGGACGACATTTCAGAGGAGGAACTCGATACTATGTTATCAGAGGTAATTGATTCATAATCCAATCACTCAACTGTTCACAATAGAAAGAATCATGCGTGATTGTAATAATAATCATTAGTTATGGAACAATGTTCCTTCTTCGTTTCATGTTATTTGTTGAATCACTCATGTAAGAATATTAAGTTGAAATATAATACTTGGTTAAATTTGTAGAATATATTTGTTTAAATAAGTAGAAGAATGTTAAGTGAGATATGGTAGCTTTAGAAGTAGGTGACCTATCTTTAGAGGGTAATGTAACGTTATTTATTATTGTTTGAAATTACCTAAAATCGCTTACTAATAACATGCAATGCAAAAAGAGATTGTTGCATTATTGAGACGACTCCATCAGCATGCCTTGGTGTGCACTGCAACAAACTTTCAGTGATCACTCATCACTATTATTCACTTAGCCATATCTCACTTGATATTCTTTCAATCTTAAAAAATAAGGCGTCAATTGATTTGAAATTAAATTTACTAAAAAAAATTATTTCTGTAGGTTTTTGGAAAATCAACGGTTTTTTTGTTATTCATGAAATAAAATTTTAAACGACCGCCATTTTGTTTTATGAATTTGAAAAATCGTCATTGTTTTTTTAACTCTATCTTGTTGTCCTGATAGTGCAGTTTCATTTCAATATGTTCAGCCATTGAACAGAAAAAAGTAAGTGAAAAAAGCAAAATGGCTGCTGTGTGAGTAACTAAGGACTTTCGGACAGTTTAAAAATGATATTCGAATAAGTTTCGTACCCAGGAACAATGCCCTCGAATACTGGTAGGGAGTTTGGATACATCCTGTATATTAATAGATGCTTAATCAATATAATTTATCACAGTTTGTTAGTTGAACACTGATGATTACTTAAATCAGGGAATCAAATTCTCTGTAGAGGTCTGCAATAATTGCAAACAACCAATGCCAATGCCCGGTTTCACCAAGATTGGTAAAGACATTTGGACATGATCAATTATCAGGTACGGTTTACAACGAGTGCACTGCAACACAGGATTCCTATGGCGAAGATAATAATTCACACTTGCAATGCACACTTGTAAAACGTACACGTCTTGACCATTCTCAAATATCTTGGTCGAGCTTGATGAAACCGGGCACGAGAGTATAATAAGTATAGTGAGGTCCACTTTATAATGGCATTATTCGATTGAAAATGGTGTTGTTAAATCCTTGTCTATAATTCTCTAGTTACATGCGAGAGACCAAAAAATAATTCCTTTGAACCACTCCCACGCCCTTAGCACTAGGGAACTTAGCGTAGGGGTGGGGACTTTTGATATAGTTTACCTCCTTACTACCCTGAACAGAACTGCGGGATCAAAAATTGTCTTCCAAACTTTTCCCTCTATAACCTTCCCTTGACTGGACTGAAAATGCTTGTAAGGTAAAAAATGCCTTCCCATACTAGTAACATGATGTAATATTGAATTTGCGAATATAAAGTGATTATAATAATACAATGTAAAAAGATTATAGGGCTAAAAAGGGAGTGATGGTGATTGCAGGCTCTGCACCCGTTGGACTTTGACGCGTTTGTCGTGCTGCTCGGTTGCAAAACCATTGAGCTGGACCCGGAGGAGGTGATAAGGGACGCCCTGTCACGCTGGGACTACGACGGATCTGGCAAAATTAACGAACAAAGGTAAGCTTAGCATCGGGCTAGGTTTCCATTAGGTTGATAAAGCTTGCCTAGTGCCTATGCACATACTACTTGTCAGCTTAAGAAACACTCAATTATTAGGCTATATAGATTCTGCCAACCTACCCAAATGTCATACAAATGACCCGGGAAATCAGCCATCGAAAAATTAGTAACTTGTGAAAAATAATGCGAATAAATAAATGAAATATGTATACTATTTATTATACATTATTATTATTATCATCTATTTCTCGTGCATTTTCTTTTTATTTATTCATTTCATTCAATGACAAAAATAAGTAGTGAGAGAAAAACAAGAAAATAGCGTTTACTGTGTCAAACACAATAATTTAGAAAAGTATATTACTAATTTTCATGTCACATCCAAATTTCTGTTTATGCCAAAGGTTTTTCCACTCCAACAATAATCCGCAAGGAATTAAGATTAATTTCGAATTTGAAGGTTTGATAATAAAGCCAGTAAACACTATTTATTGTTATATAACAGAAATTCTGTTGTTTATTTATTTATTTGTGGATACAATCACAAATCATATGAATATGATTGGGAAGGAGCAACAGGCTTGGCCCAAAACTTTTCCATTCCCAAATTTTGATAATGAAATGTTAAAAAAACAGGTTATGATTCTAGGTTAAGATTTTCGTTATGAATAAATACGTTATTATTATTATCACTACTATCAGCTATTTCGTGAATTACAACAAAACTTGAATTAGACAAATCACTGGTCTTATCTCAATGAATCCATTTCTTTGATACATTCATTTGATTCATTTCGAATTGTTGTCTGCATATTTTTAATTTATTTTTTTCTGAGAGTGATGCCCAAAGGCTTCTGTGTGGGTAATGAGACGGATGATGATGGGATAGATGAATGGATTTACACCTTTAGAGTATGATCGTATTGGATGGACGTATGTGCTAGTGCACGCTTGGTCATGTATGACAAAAATCTGGAAATAAAAAATAGGAATACACTGCACGCGTGTACTTGTCGGTGACATTCAATGTGAGCAGCTACAGGCACGTCACAACATGTTTCTATCGCTCTTTCCATATTTTGTTTCACATGTAGGCGCTTGGTTATACATGAGCAAACGTGCACTTGCACATACGACCATAGGCCTACCTGCATTCAATGTGTTCATACCCACCCCTTGGTGTGCACCGACCAACCGGCCGCATTTTCAAACTATTATTTATCGTTAGAAGAGTCGGCTCTTTAAGCGGTCAACGGTATTAACAGACGAATAAATCATTTCATCTTTTGAATTTAAAATATTGAAAATAACTCTATAATAATATCTATAATAGTGAATATAATAATAATTGAAATATTAAAAATATAGCAGATGAAAATTAGAAGTTGAATATAATTCATTCATAAAATAACATTTTCAGGATAAAGCACGACTTAATGACATGGGGAGACAAGTTCACCCAAGAAGAGGTAAAGTATGAATAAATAACAGTTACATGAATAATTGAGATCAATTACTGTAGGTCGAGTTAAGAATGTTTTCACAGCAATGACTATGCACAATAAAAAGTCATAAATCTCGAAACAGAAATAATTGAGAACCCAAAACATGATTAGCAAATAAAAATGAACTCTAAAAAATGCAATAGTGTATGAAGCACTATTGTATCATATGCCATTGTTTTGTTGGCAGGAACCAAGTCATCCAACGCAGACCATTGTTAATTTACAAGAAAAAACCCGGACAATTTGCTCCCCTGAAGATGTTTATCTAAGGATATTCAAGCCTTTTAGAGCCGTTTGCACAGTCAATGCTTAAACTGAATTTAATCAGCTGTTGGCTTGAACTCAAAATGAAACACATTATAACAAACGATACTTGAAACCGTTTTAATCCAGTTTAAAATGAAATTTAGTTTAAACTGTCACTGTGCAAACGGCCCTTAGTTGGGTAAGATGAGGATAATAAGAATAACCAACTATAAGAAAAACTAATTCTGTTGGAAGCGATACCATCATGTCAATCATATAGACAAAGCCATATAAACCCATAAACCAGAATACAGGTGTACTGATGCCACCAGATAGACTTTGACCTATATTCTTATTCATTACAAACTAGCAGGTGATCCGTCCTTTTCACCGGGAGAAATCTCGGTGTGAATGTGAGGGTGAGTTTTGTAGAAAGCAATCTCCTTATGTCCAAGAATATAATAGAATTATTTATTACTTTGATAAAATTACGTGGATAATCTTCATTAGAGTTGAAAATTCTTAGTAAAAGAGATTTTGATTGGTTTCGAACCAGAAACCTTTCATTCATGAATCGCGCATGCTACCAATTTACGCCATAGTTTTTCTTAAAAAAGCTCTATTTTGTGCAGTCTAACGATTTTGTATGACTCAGTGATTATTTTAAGTGCGGACACAAGTGGTCTTTGATGTAGGCATTCTCTTTGCACAATTATTGCGCATTGAATTTGCACAAATAACCGTGGTTTTCAGATAACGTTTTCTTACTCTATACTCCATTTAATCTCATTGCTGCTAGATACGACGCTATTATTGAGGTTGTTTTATTCGCATTTCGACAACAGAAACATGTTCTGGTTTACAGTCAACCTGAATAGCTTTCAATATTGGATCAATAATAAATGATAAGTTGTTGTAATAACAACTCTCCAATTCTTGCTACTAGTTAGAATGATATTTTCAACTTCAAAAACGTTCCACTAACAATGTGTAATGGTTACAGGTTGACATAGCCTTGGAAGACGCTCCAGTACACGAGGACTTTCGAGAAACGCCCGATCAGAGAATGATCGACTATGTACAATTTTGTAAAATTTTGTGCGGCTTACGGGCGAAAACTGAATAAATGGGTTCAATATAAGAAACAAAACGCATTTCCACAATAGGGGAGGAAGAGAGAGTTGAAGAATAATATAGAAAACGGTTCTTTTGGAATGTGGGGGCGTTAAAACGTCGAGAAGTAATCAAATTTGGGCACCTTAATGTTTTTGGAAAGTAATAATTTTCTTACTGATGGTAGTAGAGCCACAAAAGTGGAAAAGCTGGACGAAGGGACTACCATAGAATAAAAATTTAAACAAAACTCATAATCAAAAATGTTGTGGATTTCTAGTCACAAGATGGTGCAATAAATAAAATAGAATTCAAGTGCAACCAGTTTTGATTTTTACAAAAATCATATCATGGAAGAATGTGTAACATAAAATGGAAAAATGACAAAAAGTAAAATCATTGATGATTATGCCTATTATTAGAATTAGTGCAAAATCCAGAGCATGAATGGAAGTGAATCGCATTAGGCTCAAGTTGGGGATGAATAAAATCTATTTTTAGTAAAATATGTTGAAAATGAGATTATAGGGTATAAGATTAGTGTGAATAAAACTGCACATCATGTTGTATTGTGTGTCATTCTTTGAATATGTTATCCACCTAATATCCTTACATCCACTTGTTCGGTTCTACTTTCAAAACTATAGTATTTTCAAGCTAACTTTTTTCAACACAACTTTTTGATAAAACTTGAATGGTACTGATCGGAATCAAAAATATTTAATTGAATATTGAAGGGGACAGCGGCAACTTTAAACAGAGCAAGTTGTGGAGTTATGCAACGTTGTATTATGTAGTTTCGGCTATGTCCACCTGTCCCCCCCCCCATCTTGTCAAACTTCAAATCTGACTACATCATAATTTTGCACTATATTATACCACCAAAAAAATGTTGTACCCCAACCCTTACCGATATATAAGCAGCATAAAAAGGTGGGAAAAGGGGAGAAATCTCTCCCCCTTTTGTCAAAAATGAAATCTGACTACACCATCATGCGTTGTACTAATTTTGTACCATCATCCTGACCGAGATATACGAGTATTTTCCCACTTTTGTCAAAATTGCAATCCAACTACACAATAATTTTGTACCACCAAAACAATGTTGTACTCCAAACATTAAGGTAAAATTGAAATTGTACTACACCATAATTTTGAGCCATTTTGTATCGTCAATAAAAATGTTTGTTCCTCTCCTCATCAAAAGTTATTTGAGTATGAACTATTCGTAACATTATCTTGTGTTACAGAAGTAGTTGTTTCCTTTGTCTATAATCTGCAGCGTATCATTTGAACCAATCAACATAATACAGCAGAGAAAAACTGTTGTTTATGCCACTAAAAACTTATATTTGGGTATTTATCATTGTCAATGGTAATTGTTATTCAGAACCCATATAGTCATCACTATTACAACAATTCACATAAATATATGGTACTATTACCGTGCTATGTTACAATTTACCGTGTGTATAGCATTATATGACATTCGATATATCTCAAGTTGCAAAGGAAGATTTCTTAGATGATATGATGATGTTTCCCAAATTTCATTCGTTCTTCTTGTGTAAGCAACGTAATGCCCTATTGCATTCGTATTGTCGTTTCCAATGAAGCCAACACAGCCACGTAAATGAAATCACGTTTCATTGATGAGGAGGAGGATGGGAAGCTCTCTGAGCTAAAAGGTAGGCGCACACAGATCGTCATCGGACGGACGGCACGCATCGGACGGATCGTACTTTTTTGAGGTGCTGCGCACACTAGTCGTCATCGGAGCATTGACATTTTAGTTCATTGCGACGTATGTCGAGTCGAGTGTGAATTAGGAATTAAATGAACGAATATTACAGTATATAAGTGATGGATATCAATAGCGAAATTGAAATTGATTCATTTTTCTTCTTCTTCTTTTACAAAAATACAATATATATATACAATATAAAATTTGAAGAAGGCTCCTCATATGGGCAAATGCCTGTGAGTGAGGAGCGAGTTCCAAATACAATTGAGTATTCTATACTTGTAAGAATAAAGACAAATCATAGAAAAGTAAAGATTTAAGCTTTTAGAATTAATTATAAATAACAAGCGACAAAATAACTATAATAAAATCTAAAATACCTATGAGTAGTATAATACAGTATATTTTCAAGTAGGTAACTTACACTTCTCAGGCTTCGACGTAGATGGATGTCAACATGCACTCCGAAACACACACACACACACACACACACACACACCCATAATCAATTACTCAATTACATAATCAAATAAACTCATAATCTATTGACATAAGTAGAAATAACATAATCATCCAGCTCATTACAACTGATACTATAGAGATCCACTCATCAACATTTTTTTTAAATGACCAATTCTTTTATTTACTCGGTTTTTTATATTTTCAGATAATTTGGAAAAGAATATATCAAATCAAAATTTATTTCCATAAAAACACTTTACAAAACAAAAATTAACTAATTATTTACGGAAAAATAGCACCCGCAAAGAAAAATCTGAGCGCGGAGTGCGAGTTGTGCTTATTTTTTACAATGATGAAAAATACAATACCGTAAATTTTTTGAGTATATTAATTATAAAAACAGAACCAGAAGTAACAATGGCATATCACAATGATAATCTTCTTGTAGCATAAACCTGAGTCACAATGATATAACTTCTACATTAAAAACAACATATATATATATATAACAATAGTGAAGCAGTAGACATTACATAACAATAATCGACCTTGTAGGGGAATTTATTGTAAAAATGTAGGGATATACTCTCCCTTTATTATTTTCCCTCATTTATTTTATTTTTATTTCTGATGGTGATCTGCAGAAACCCTAAAACTCTATTTGTTTTTGTATACTGTATTTATTTTCTATCATGAAATAATATTTCCTGTTTTCATAAAATTTTCTAGATTGAAGAAAATGTAAATCAATATGATAACAGCAAATACACTGAAGTTTAGATGATTTATTCTCGTATTTATTTTTTTTCCCGGATTGAAATTCAGCTCAATTTATAAAAATCAGTTATTCATTTATTTAAATTTTTTTATTCTTCAAGATGGCAGCTCACTTTTTAGTTTGAAGCAAATATTGTTGGATAGGGTTACTGTTTTAAGGATTACAATATAGTATTTGCTTTCAACCAATCATCAAATTCTCTAGTGTGATATTTTTTG
This sequence comes from Nilaparvata lugens, assembly GCF_014356525.2. Taxonomy (NCBI): domain Eukaryota; kingdom Metazoa; phylum Arthropoda; class Insecta; order Hemiptera; family Delphacidae; genus Nilaparvata; species Nilaparvata lugens. The sequence goes on along the minus strand of NC_052504.1, from coordinate 57,581,305 downwards.
CAGCTCATCTCTACTATTCTCATTGGAACTAAACGCATAATTTTATTCATTCTGTATTTGAATTGTTTCCTGCATACATCTAAGTCTACCCTTTGCTGGTTTATCGTTATGCCTCGTAGGTTGTATGGTGTATCTCGTATTTCTAGTCTGAAATTACTTTTGTATGCATATTGGATAATATTTTTACTATATAATTCCCTCACAGTAAGTACTCCCAATTCCCGAAAAAGCTCACTACTTGGATAGAGTCTAGGTTTACCCAAAGCTGCCCTTATTATGTGCTTCTGCATTACAAAAATTTTGTTTACATGACAGCCCGCGGCTCCCCCCCCACGCCAGAATCCCATACTGTAGAATAGATTGTACATACGCAATTAATCTAGTTATTTCTATGTCGTTTATCAAATTGATTTTGTAGAATCTGAAAATGAGGTATTTCAATTTTTTGCATTTGTCATCAATATGATAATTCCATCTAAGATGAGAATCAATTATAACACCCAGATACCTAGCATGGTCCACCTTATCAATCATTGGGCACTGACAATGATCCAGCGCAGCAGGCAAATTGCATGATGCATCATGAATTTGCAATCTTAAATTTGTTGGTTGTGATCCGGCAGTAGGGGAAAAAGCTATGAATGAACTTTTTTTATGGTTCAATGTGAGTGTATGGATATCCAACCATGTCTTGACCGTCTTCAACCCTTTCATTGCCAAATCTCTCACCTCCTCCCATGTAGAACCCGAGAAAGTCACAATGGTATCATCAGCAAATGAAATAATTGTTCTATTTTCAGAATTAAGTTTGAGCAAATCATTCATATACACCAGGAACAATATTGGAGACAACACAGTTCCCTGGGGTACCCCATATTCCGACAAATGCACCTGATCAGACTTGCTTCCTATTGATATGATTTGTGTTCTGTCTTTTAGGTAGTGTTTGAACAAATCTAATGCCTTGCCACGAATTCCTATATTTTTCAGTTTGTTCAACAAATTTTTGTGTGGAATTGTGTCGAAAGCCTTTGCCAGGTCCAGCAGCACTGTAAGAGTTTTTTTATTGTTATTAAAGTTATCTGTCACTATGTCTACCAGGTGTAATATAGCATCTTGTGTACTCTTGCCGGTTTGGAAGCCATACTGATTTTTATGTATAATATTGAATTTATCTAGGTATTCTACAATTCTTGTTTTTATTATTTTCTCCATTACCTTAGACAGGCTACTAAGTAGGCTAATCGGTCGATAATTACTAGGATCATTTTTAATTCCACCCTTGTGAAGAGGTACGACTCTAGCAATTTTGAACTCCTCTGGGAAGTATCCCTGTTCAAAACACTTATTTATTATGAAGGACAATGGACTAGCAATGAAACTGGATATATTTTTCAAACAAAAATTACTTATATTATCAATACCAGGTGAAGAGCTATTTTTTAATGTACATATTGTTTTAATTACCTCACATTCATTTGTTGGAAACCAGAAAAAAGACTTTGGTGAGTTGACAATTGTTTCAGGGAAATGAATATCAATATTGGAGTTTCTTATCTTTTCTGCATGCGACTTGCCAACCTCTGCAAAATAATTATTCAAGACACTAGGTTCAATGTTTACATCAGTGGTTTTCTTTTCTTTGTCCAACAGCTCATCTATACAATTCCAGAGTTTCTTGCTGTTTGTTTTATTTTGTGTTATCTTGTTTTTAAAATAGTTCTGCTTAGCCTGCTTTATAAGATTTCTCAATACGTTTCTATATCTAGTGTATTGCAATTTCAAGTCAAGATTATTAGGTTGTTTTGTCAGTTTTTTATGCATTCCATCTCTAGTTCTTATACAGTTTACTAAGTTTGCAGTAATCCAGTTTTTTAAAGGTTTTTGTCTGTGGTTCAATTTTATTTTTGTTTTTGAATTATTGATATGATTATTTAATTTGTTGATGAAATTAGGTGTCAAGTTTTGCAGGTTATTACAATCAAATATATCCTGCCAAGATTCAGTTTGCAGATTTGTAATTAGTTTTGAGTAGTCTATTTTTTCAGTATACTCTCTACAGTTTGTGGGGGCTATATGTATGTGATCTGAGATACCCAGAAAAAGACCAGTCGCACAATGATCAGTGATGCTAGTCTTGAAAATTACACCTACAACATCCTTGTAATTTGACGTTTCGTCTTTATGGAATATGTGATCAAGAGTTGCCACTGATTGATTTTGTACTCTTGTCGGTTTATTTATATACGATTTTAGACCATTCATAATTATGTAACAAGCTACAGTACTCATTCACAGAATTTGTGTTTTGATCGAGGTTAATATTTATGTCACCGGCTAGTATTATGTTTCTTTTATTTTTGAGTTCTTCTAGACATGAGCCAAGATCCTCAACAAACGATTCAACCGATAATGATGGAGGTCTATATATAGCTATCAGTGTGATATTTTCTTTCATCTGTGGTACACTAATTTCAAGAATGATTTTTCTAATTTCAAGAAAAATTTCAGCATTTAGATTATCCTTAATAAACACACAAACTCCATCACATTTATTAAATTTGGCAGGTGAATTTATAACTGAATATCTGTTCAAATTGAAAGAAAACTCGTGCTCATTTGAAGCCCATGTTTCAGATAGTATAATTAAATGGTAGGAGGTTTTACAATTTTGAAGGACGAGAGATAATTCATCGAAATTTTTTTTCATACTACGTATATTCATATGTAGGATGTTGAATGAAGTTTTACAAATGTTGTTCAATTTCAGTGACGGACGAAAATCCAACACATCATCATATTCTATTGTGTCGTAGCAGCCATCCTCAATCAATCCTCCGAAATCATTAAACAAAACCATTATTTTTTAGTTTCCAATTTTTAATCCAATTCCTTCTATATTTGAGTGATTATTTTTTATCATGCAAGTGAGAAATGTATCTATTGAGCCAATGTTACTTATGTGTTTTTAAGGAGATGATTTAATAATCTGATTTTAAAGGGAAAATGTATGAAGATGAAAGATTATAAATTAAAACCCTTTTTTCCTGAATGAAACGGGAAATATGAAATATTAGCTGATCTGTTTTATTTAAAAAGAGAATTAACGCTAGAGAAAATATGTGAAAAATGTGTGGAAAACGTTCAACTGGTTTATAAGAGAAAAGTTTTTATGGAAACCTTCAACGTTAAAAATAAAAGATAATTAAGAAAAAAACAAAAAAAAACAACAATAAACTTATTAACGGTCACATCAGGTGCGGCCGTGCTATCTCCGCAGTATTGTAACCGTAAAAATTCCTTATCAATATGAGTTGCATATATATACATTTCCAAATTCCTATGAAAAACTTAGAGTGTTTAATTAGAGAATCCAGATAAAAATATTGAATTCTTATAATGAAAATGATAAGAAACTTTTCAGTCAGATAACTTGAATAAATTGAGACCAACTTAATACAAATAAAAAATAATAAGAAAATTTCAGTATTCAATTAGAGAACCTGGATAGATTAATATTTTTATAACAAAATAATAAGGATAACATGAGAAAATATAATAATAACATTCGAATTCCGGAAGAAACGCTGAAAGAAAAGACAACGCATAAGAGAGCGATAAAACATTGCATTATTACTTTATCTCATTTTCATTATCATTCGACTGTCATTCAGTATTTCGACTTTGCCAAGTCCATCCTAAAAGCAAACTGTTATTCAATCTATATCACAATCTTTGCGATATTCCAACAACTCCACCTGAAACCCCACTTATCAATATCAGGAAGACAATATAAAAATTGTCAAAAATAATTCTCTGTATTCAGAGCAGTTACTACCGTAGGCCTACCAGTTGATAAGAAAATAAAAGTGTTTTACCTGACAGTTACCAAAAGTTTCAAAGTAGAAAAATACTCTTTTCATATTTTGTGAAAGATAATTAATCATTTTTACACGTTTATGCTCTCGAACATTCTTATTTTTCCCCAAGAACATTACACATCATATTCGAACGTTAAACTAATATTATTCTGTATTCTTATATTTTAACTATCCTAACATTTAAAGAGAAAAGTTCAATCGATTTTTTGTATTTTCTTTTTCTTTCTATGATAAGTTACAGTCTTTTACTCACTCCTTGCCTCTAAAATCGCCAAGTCCTCGTTATCTCTCAAAACTCTGATCTCGGTGCCATCTTCGCTTTTTAGTTTTATCCTACCGGCACGATCAGCCCACACACGGCGTCCTCCCTTATCACCCAGAAGAGATTTCGCTTTAGCCAACAATTGCCTTCTCTTTGCTGTTAGGGATAAGTTGAGGTAGATTGGATTTTCATTTTCACCCTCTACGTTTAGGCCGATGTTACGCGTCGAAAAGTGCTTCGTTGCACGCCTGTTCGTCAGTAAAGCGTCCGCATCTCCACGCCGCACAAAACGCACATGTATTGTAGAAGTGGATTGATTTTTTCTCCTCGGAAGCCGGTGACAAGCGACGATTGCGTTAGGGTCCAACGTAACGTTAAGCGCCCTTCCGATATCAATAACACGATCATTAACGTTCTCGTTTTCAAAGTCCGGAACACCAAAAATTTCTACAGAATTCTTTCTACCGTACTGCTCAAGTTCGTCTTGGTTTAGCTCGGTTTCACGCAGTCTGGCTTTGAGATTTTGATTTTCTAGAGTTAAGTTCGCTATTTGTTTCTGTTGCTCACTTAACTGTTGCTTGGTGGATTCCATAAGGGCCCTACATGCAGCAATGTCAGAACTTAGTTTCTTGTATAAGTTTTCACTTAAATTCTTCAGAAGCTCATTCATTTGACCAAATGTAACTGGATCACCATGCGCACGATTTCCAACTTCCATGGCAGTTTCGGTCGCCGGGGCAGGTGTCTGCTTGACAGGCGTCGAATCCGATTGTGCTCTTTGCCGACGCAAGTCGTCAGTACAGCTCCGACAGTTCCAAAATTTGCCTTGCAGGACATCAATATCGGCATCCTTGAGTCCCACACACTCTCCATGATGTATGGATCGGCAGCCAGATCAGGAAATTTTTGATTTCGATGAGCGCCCAATAATTTGGTTGCAAGTAATACAAGTGCTCGTCATTTCGATGGATGATTCTTGTAGAAATACACTTAACTTAGTTAAATAATTTCGGAAATTAATTATAAATAATTATCGGTAGAAAACAGTCAATCTTGGAAAATAAAAACTGAATTTAAAACGCACGGCCGCACAGAAAAATAGCCTAGCAAGTCATAGACCGCTGTTTGTAGTAGAAACGAAAACACTGATTAGATAACTTCACTCCCACAAAATCGATCCGCTCGTCTCAAAGGCTAAGCAACAACTGAATGATATAGATTTTATAATGGGATGATGTGGAGGTGATTGGTTCTATTGAGCGAGGAGCAACAGTACCGGTATTTGAAGCAGAACGGGTTTGATACGTGTGAGGGATACCCGTAAACAGAGTTGATTTGGTTAATAATGTACATGATCAAGGCTTTAGTATAAATTTGGCTGGTATTGTTAACTTCGAATTCATTAAACAGGGTTTCGTTGGGGTACCTTCTAGGCTTATTCAATGCTATTTTAATGATAAGTTTCTGTACAATAAGTAAAGGAGCAAGATTTGTCTTAAATGCACCCCCCAAGCAATTATTCCGCACTGAAGAAGTGATTGAATAAAGGCATAATAGACTTGTTTAATTAATTTTGGGGTAAGAATCCGATTCAGGTTTGAAAAAATGTACATGAATTTCCTAACTTTATGTCTGACCTGTTGAATGTGTGAGTTCCATCTTAGTCTACTGTCAAAAATTACACCTAGATATTTATATTCCGACACACGCTCAATAGAAACACATTGAGAACAATCATTTGGAGTGTGAAAATTATACATTCTCAAGCATTGATCAATTGGATCACCATCAGCTCTAATAGAAATAGGTAAGCATTTGGTTTTATTTAGGTTCTTGGTGAGTCTATTCTGGTCGAACCAACGCTTAAAAAGAGTCAGACCCCGCTCAGCTGTACCATACACCTCACCATAGCTATCGCCCTTAAAGAAGAGCGCCGTGTTGTCCGCATATAGGAAGATGTGACCATTATCAATCTACCCAAGTTGTTTATGTATATGAGAAACAGCAAGGGGCCAAGTGTGCTTCCCTGAATCACTCCAAATTCACTGTTCCTATACTCACTCACCTGGTCAAGAATTAATACCACTTGGGATCGATTGCTGAAGTAGCTCTCAAACCAAGTCAGAGCTATTTCTTGGATGCTTAAGCATTTCATTTTTTCAGAAGAATTTGCCTATCAATTGTATCAAAGGCTTTGGCCAAGTCGATAAAGACCAAAAGCACCTTTTTATTATTTTCGATTCCTTCATGCATTTTTTTGGTTAGGTGGAAAAGATCATCGTTAATATTTTTATCTCTTCTAAATCCAAATTGATTTTCAAAAAGTACTTTGTTATCCACTAAATGTTTTTCAAGCTGTAACCTAACAGCTTTTTCAATTATTTTTGGGATAACATTAACAAGATTTATAGGTCTACAACTAACACATTGATTCGTTGGTCCAGCTTTGTAAATTGGAACAACTTTTCCAATTTTAAATGCTTCCGGAAAAATTCCGTTGGAAAAACTTAGATTAATTTATTATATGTTTTATGGTTTTTTTAAGAATGTCCTCATTCCTCTTTATGATTGAGGCAGGTATATTATCTACTCCTGGAGCAGATCCTCCCTTAAGATCAAGAATTAAGTGGACCACCTCCTGAACAGAAATTTGCGTTAAATGGAAGTGTGCATCAACTCTGGTCATTGATTACTTCATCTGTTACATGGGGAACAGCTCTGGCGAGGTTGGCCCCCACGTTAACGTAGTAATTGTTGAGTTTATTGGAGGCTTGTAAGATATCATTAGACTCAATATTCTTATTCCCATCTAAAAAATTAGAGATAGGAAACCCCTCAACTTTCCTGTGTAAACCAGTGTTTTCAGATATGCTTTTCCATAGTTTCTTATTCTTACCGCGTGCATCTTCAATTTGATTTTGAAAATAGGTCTTTTTAGCATTTGTTTATAAATTAGAAAGAACATTCCTGAAATTTTTAAACTCGTTTCTTAGAATAATGTTAAAAGGTTGTTTTTTTACTTTAATACTTAATTTATCTCGGTGTCTAATTGATTTGATGAGTCCACTAGTTATCCAGGGTTTGACCTTGAAGTTTTTTGAAGAAATATTCTTGATTTTAATAGATTGAGATAATATATTTTTTAATTTATTTATGAGGATGTTACAACTAGCATTTACATCATTATTGTTCATTACATCTGACCAATCATCAGGAGATATGAGTTGAGATGCCAAATTTTCATCAATATATTTTATTTGTTGCACATCACGTACAATTTTAGTACTCTTGTCCATCTTTGAAAATTGGCAAACAGTCAGATCATGATCTGTTAAGTCACATCTTAACACAGCAGACCTTACTGAATCTATGTTCTTACTATCTGTGAAAATGTGGTCTAAACAACTAGCAGTCTGTGGAGTTACCCTAGTAGGCAAATCAGTGCAACTCACAAAACCTTCCTCGTACATAACATCGAGATACCTCTGAGACATCTGATCCTGGTTTCCTGGAAGTATGCAGCAATTTATATCGCCCATAAGCCAATGAGGTCGATCTTTGCTTCTGTTAGCCAAATATAATTCAAGACTCTCTATGAAGGGCTCAAGCCCTGCCGAGGGACTTCTATACACAGCGAGCAAGCACAGCTTCTCACCACCGAAAGATATGTCTAATTTAAGGCATGTTGCACCATAGAGATCTACCTCCTCACGACTGACACCGAAGCATTTATTTACATACACAATCACACCATCATTTTGATTACGACTATTCTCATTCACAATAACATCATACCCGTCCATACTCACAGTTACACCCTTAGCATCCATCCATGTCTCCGTTAATACAATAATATCAAATTTCTTACTATAACTACTCAAAATAACAAAAAGCTCATCAATATGTTTATTGTAACTTCTAATTATATTTATGTTTTCCAAATTATTCTCATCTTCTGAGAAGAAATCAAAATTACCTATATCTTCATATGCTCTTGCATTAACATTTCTTAAATTGGCTAATTCATCTGAGAGATCATCCATCTCACCGAATGAGTCAGAAGAAAAACGTAGACCACCCGCTCAAAAAAAAAAAAAAAAAAAAAAACGAGAAAATCCAAATAAAATATAAACTCACTACGAAATAAATCCAATAGCCTTGCATAAGCGACTCAGCATGAACAGCAGGTTCTCATTGGGTGTATGGGGTATCCCCTCGATCAACATGTTATGCACACGAGAATACTGGTCCAGCTCAAGGACTTTATTATTTAAATTATTAATTGTAGAACGTAGTTGTTCATTTTCAGATTCCAGTTTTTTAATTTCTTTGTCACTAATAGTTTGAGATTCTTTAATACTATCAATATCGACTTTTAAAGCCTCAAACTTCTTATCCACACTAGCGATGCTATTATCAAGAGAATCTAAACGTATAGTGATATTATTCAAACTGGTATGAATGTCAGGACTGTCCTCTTTCAGGCCTTCGATTGCTTTGAGAATTAACGATAAATCACTAACTTGAGATTCTGATTCTGGACATAATGATTTCGGTTTGCTTATACACTCATCATACTTCCACGATTTTTTAGTGTCTGCATTCATTTTCTTGAAGTAATCAACTGTTTTAATGCGACTGCATAACGGATGAAATGATTCCTTACAAACTGAGCACTTGATACTTTCCTGATTACTTGAACAGTCTGTGTTACAATTTCCGCACACCATTATGAAGAAAAGTGAATCACAAAATAGTGAAGAAAAGTTTTTGAATTGAAGTTTAATATTGTACGCGAACGAAGTTTCAATAGAGGATAGAAATAAATCGAGCAGGTAGGCACGCTATCGCTATCAAGAAGATAAATGATCCGTCTTCATCGGCAGTCTGAGTGGAACTGAAAAATGAATTTTGAAAATGAAGTTAATGAAGAAAATGAAGAAGCGAAGAAGAAGTTATAATTGTTACTTGTTTGTTAGCCGAAGATGAAGGAATAGCGAAGATGAAGAAATAGCGACGTAGGAAGAGAAAACGAAAAATGTGGATCCATACAATTAATCAGAGAAGGGATAGAATACGGAGAATTTAATCATCTGTTTCCTGATTTAATTGAAGACGAAGTTAAATTTTTTAGATACTTCCGCATGTCGCAAGTTTTTAGTTTTTTGAGCTTTATTGAATGTCCTCAGACAACATAATTATATAGTTAAACTGAACACCATGTGCACTTATCGCCGTGCGATTGAGCCTGAACAGAGATTAGCAATCTGCTCAAGGAACGTATTTTAAAATTTTTTAGTTGATCATTTCATGTCTGGTTTTCTATATTTCGATTAAAAACTTCTGAAGACGTATAAATTAGCATTGACATTAGTCAAAATTTCTAACTAGTCACTCTCTTAAGTGACATTATGCATAATATCGTATGTTCTTTTTTGTGAGATTATGAAATTCTATTCATTCTAATATTATAATATACTAAATATAAATTACAAACAAATATTATACTACATTTATGTGTTACAGTATATTAATAGCTGATATTTTACTCTACTGTATTCTGATACATTATTATGTTAAGGACATAGTTAGTTTTGATACTGATTTAGGACATATTTAATAACAATTAAATAAACTTTAGTATCTATAAAACCCTATCAAATATTTATTTCTACACTCTACAGAATATACAAGAGAATAAATAAATGCCGGTGAATCATTCAATCCGATCGGAGCCGTCGGCTTCAATGCTCCTCTCGGAATTCCTCACGGCATTTCCGATCTACGATGCGGAAAGGTATGCGCACTCCAATTGAAAACAATGCATCAAATCTAATCTTCCGATCCGTCCGATGACGATCTGTGTGCGGCTACCTTGAGAGTGCACTGCAGCAATCTATTTTCATTGTTTTCAATCTGCACAGGCACGAGAAGAAGGTTATCAAAACGATTCTTTGTGATTCTTCTTTCGCCACTGAAAACTTAATTGGAAGAAGCAACTGCTATCAGTTGACACTCAGATTTAATAACTTTATAGAAATGAGATACATTAATTCAAAACAGAAAATTAAAATGATAATTTTGTAGTTGTCAACTTACATTATTCCACAACAGGTGGTGACTGGTTTGATTCAGCAACAAATGCAGTGTTCCATTCGCCACAAATAATTCTGTTGACTTTTAAATTTGGCGGCACTGCCAACCGCGTCATGCCGAATATTGTTTGAGGAAGTGTTGCACACACTTGATGGTATCGATTCCACCCGCAGCCCCATACCGAGCAGTCATCTAGCAGACAAAATCATAAACGCATGAATACATTAAATTTCCCTCAACTATCTAGCTAAAAATCAACATCGCCGCTGAGTGGGAATAGTCACATTAGAACTCATGAGGAGAACCGGACGCGAACACTGTTACCGATATTTGGGAATCTATAAGTGGGATTTAGTCTTCAATCTTCAGGCATAGATCAATATTCAATACCCAGTACGACACAGTAAAAATATAACAACATAGATAGTATAGTATAAGTGTATAATAACATAAATATTAAGGCTTATTGTAATCGCGATCTCAGTCTCCAGATTACTCAATCAGAGAAACTCATTAAGAATACACTATATGGCTACACAATCAGATCAAAAACCAATAATGCTAACGAAAAACAATAATAAAATAGTTATTTCATTAATACACTACTTAATAAGATGGAGATTCCAGGACATTTCAGGAGATTCCAGACAGGAGATTTCATTGACAAATTCTTAACATAGTAAAAACTCAAGAATAACTTGATAAAAGTCGATTTTAAATTGTTAAAAATTACTCACAGTATTCACAAAAACCAACATACTATCTAATTGATAAAATCAAAAGATAATTTTTCTAACATTAGCTCCAACGTTAACTATGCAGTTTTTGACATATTGTAGTAGGCTTTAGTAATCTATAGTTTTCTATATTGACGACTGTCGAATAATAAAATTTATCTAAATTTGGGAGGGTCATAATCTCATGGTCATAATAAGTTTTGATTATAGTGTTTTGTACAATAAATGAATGGATATGACAATAATTATTTATCAGTGATAAATCTTGCAAATAAAGGTCAATAAAATGATTGAATGAATATAGAACTGATGATTATATAAATATAGAATATTGAATAATATATTATTTAACAACTGACCTAACAGAGCGATGGTATGCCTTGATCCACAAGCAACCTGGCTAACATTGATGGAGTCACCAGGCCAATCGACAACTGACGGCTCAGCAAGCACTGAAGTCACTCTCCTCCTACCATCAACCTCCTCTTGCGTTTCTCCTATGTATCACGTTCAATTACAGTTATTTATTAATTCATAATCAAGAAGCGGTAGAGTAAACATCATAGTCAGCGGAGGAGCCTACTAGTCAAATAGTAAAATTGAATTTATTAGTTGGAAAGTGGGTCAATGCTGATTGGCTTTAGTGATTCATACAACGCGAAATCACCAGTGAAGGCACCATATGGATTGATTCCGGAGTTCGAGGAAGCGGACTAATTATTTACAACCCAGGACGAGGACCAGTCTACAACCCAGCAAGTGGACGAATCTACAAACCAGCAAGTGGATCACGCTTCAACCCGGACAAGGAAGGAGGAAGCTTCAGCAACAAACAAAGGTGTTATGGAGTCCACGTATAAGTTATTTCATGATGAATTTTCAAAGAATTTTGCAGTTTTAAAGGATTTTAAAAAGGAGCTAAATGAATGGGTAGAAGTCGAATAGGAAAGAAGGGAAGTTTTGAGGGCAGATTTTGACAGGATTATCACAATTACAAATAAGCTTTCGGAAACTACTGTAAAATTGTAATCACGATCAATTACTATCTCCCAGCTCGCGGCAAGTTTAGGAAATTCTGACAACGGAATTCAGGAATCATTAAAGAAATTGAATAAAACAGTGGAAACAATTAAAACCAGTGAGAAAAAAACAACTTTTGCGGATGTAGTTCAATTGCCAAGAGCCTCAAAAACCACCAATGTAGAAGAGAATAGGCCTAGAATAAGGAAACTGCAACCCCAGGAGCATATTGTGATGCTGCAGCCATTAAAACCAGTTGAAAATGAAGTAGAGAACAGTAAGTACATTAGGAATGTGCTTAGGAATACTATGAAAGAGAAAGATAGCATCAGAGTGAAAAAGACTGTGAATGTAAGAGGAGGGAGATTAATGATAGTGCTAAACTCAGAAGAAGATAAGAAGAAAATAGTGAAATCGGAAAAAGGTAAAAAAGCCTAAAAATAAGCGAACCACACAACAAGAAACCTAGAGTAATCATCTATGATGTATCAACGGAATTGAGTAATGAAGAACTTGCTAAAGTGATATAAAATAAGAATTTTGGCGATTCCGACTTGAAAAAATCCCAGTTCCTCAAGGGGTGTAAACCTCTTTTCAAAGTAGGACCTAAGAATAAAGAAGTGGTACATTGATATTTGAGTGCGAGCCTGAAATAAGAAGAGTCTTAATTAACAGGAAACGTGTTTTTGTAGATTTAACATCATGTAGACTTAATGATTTTATTTCTGTTCAGATATGTTTCAAATGTCAGAGCTTTCGGCCAGTGACAAAATTCTGCAAAAAAGAGAAAGATATATGTGGACATTTTGCTGAAGAGGGTCATAGTATTAAAAACTGCCCCAACACGACCAAGCAACCAGTTTGTCACAATTTCTTGAAACTTAAGAAGCCAACAGGTCATAAAGTCGGCGATCCAAAATGGCCCAGTAACCAGAAAGCATTGCAACAACTTATTCAAAAAAACGAATTATGGGATTGTTTGAAAGAAAAGTTAATAATAAGACTCTAAAAAGTGAAAATTGTGATATTTCAATAGATATTAATCACGTTCTAGATTCATTAGCTAGAACGAATAGAGTTCAGCAAACATCAAAAAGTAGGACATCTCTAGTTTATAATTTTGGTGAATACACTGACCTAAAAATTTCGTTTATTCGTCTTCAAAAAGGAAAAGTAAACATTTCAAAAGACATCTCTACTATTATAAAAAGGAAGGCTTAACGACCATGGTTTTGCAGAGTAAGCAGATTGACTTATCTACGAAATTTGATGCGACATTGAAAATTGTCAATTTGTATTTAATGATAGAAGATAGTGATTTTATCAATAAATTTGGACAGTTGTTGAATATTATTGATAACTGTGCAGATGATAAACAATATTTAACAATTGGAATTGGCTATTTCTTTGGAATAATGGCTAATTTATCATGCATTGATTTAATAACTTTGGTATTGTCTACAAACAATATCAGATTTGTATTTTATTATAGAGGAATAAAAAATTTAACGTTTTTGGACATCCCAGCCGAAATATTGAATAGAAAATTTTGCCCATCAGGATACCTACCAGAAGAATCTTCAATTCAAGAATTCATTAACAGTATGATAGAGCTGAGAAATCTCTTGAGACAATATGATAGCAGAAATGCTTCAATATAGAACGATATTTTGGTGAATATTAAAAAGAAAATCTTTCTTAGTTCCTATTCCTATTTACTAGACATTAGGCTCAATGGAATGAATATTTATAATATTGTTTTGAGGAGATTGCTATGGTCATCTGAAACAAAGTATAGAATGGGTTATTGTATGGAAAAAGAAGGAACGTGCCATTCAACGACGAAACGAAATATAGTCAATGTATATTGACTGGTCGAGTGAGGGGTGGGCAACAGTGGCAACATTGCAGTGGCCTTGAGAGACCCATTTTCGTTCGGCCAACTATAGTAGGATAATCCTTGATGTGAGTATCCAGTTAATTTTAAACATAATTTGAACAAACTATTGAAGGAACAGACTTTCATATTCGAGATTGATTAATCCACGAGTTTTATCAAGTTATCACATTTTCAATTTACTAATTTGTTTATTTAATGACAAAGCACAATTTCAACAGAATCTTTCTACTAAATTTATAATGAAAAATCATTTATGAGCCTGGATTCATAAGAAAGGAAACTAGAGTTTTAAATGAAACGACCATAACATAAATTCGAGAAAACTCTCAATTAATTAGCACAACAAATACCTTTGATTGTGGAGATGGATAATAATTGCTTACAGACTGGAGAAGTGAATAATTCCAGGATCTCGAATAACTAGGTACCAAAAACAATATAAATTGAAAATTGAGATTCTAGTTTCAGTTGCTATTTCTTTATTAATCTCTAGTGGAATGGAATGGCCTTGACATCAAACATCGGAATACAAACTGTGTAAATAGAACCATATAATTGAGAATAACATTTTTCATAACAAACAGTTTGGATTTAGGAGGGGATTGTTGGATGCTCTGGATGGATCGCGGAAGGCTTTAGGGCTTTTCTGCGATTTATCCAGAGCATTTGACATGGTAGACCATGAGCTATTGTTGAATAAGCTTGGATTCTATGGATTTGTTGGTAGTGCAAAGAAATTTTTCTTGTCCTATTTGGAAAATAGATATCATTCAGTTAAGTTGAGTGATAGGAATTCACTGGTATTTTCAGCATGGAAATCAGTAAAGCAAGGTGTGCCACAGGGCTCTGTGCTTGGACCGACTCTTTTCTATTTATTTATAAACGATCTGCCAAATAATACAGATGGCAAGCTCATTTTATATGCTAAAGATACAACGGTTCTGGTTACTGATAAGGATGACAGCCATTTTATGATTAGGGCTGAAGAGGCTTTGCATCAACTCAACAATTTGGTCATAATGCATTGAAGTTGAATATGACTAAATCCAACTTTATCTGGTTTACCGTGACGGGACATCATACTGAACCTTCAAACCTCAATGTTACAATTGGGAGGGAGTGCCTGTCCCTCTATGAGGTAACTAGTTTTATTGGAGTGGATTTGCAAAAAAATATGAAATGGGATAAACACTTGAGATAACTTATAAAACAGCTCTATCATGCACTTTTTGCACTGAGAACTGTGAGAACTGCATCAACTATAAAGACAGCCCAGAAGATGTATCATGGATATTTTTTAGCCCTAATACGCTACAGCATCTTCGTTTGGGGGAATAGTAAGAGTAACTTATATACAATATTTAAGATGCAAAAGAAAGCTGTTCCTGTTTTGGAGGGCTTGCGGCCATCTAATTCATGATGCCCATTTTTAGAAAATATAGGTTTCTCACGGTCTCAGCATTGCACTTCCTTGAGACTGTAAATTTTGTCTTCAAAAATTCAGAGATATTTGAAATAAATCTAGTTTGTCATGATTATAGCACAAGAGCAAAGAGTTCAGCTGTATATTAGTATCCGGCTCACAAACTGACACTTTTGGAAAAAGGGCCATATTATTAGGGAATCAGGCTCTTCAATTGTCTGCCTGAAAGAATAAGATTATGTGGCAGTCATATGCTATTTTTGAATTCAATTACAAAAATGTAAAAGCGTGTCCCTTTACTAGGGAGGAATGTTTCAGTGCCTTTACACTTTGAATTAATACAAATGCAATTATACACTTTGCATAGAAGAATGTTCATGACATGCTACATGCCACTTGAGCTCTGCTCAGATTTGTGGCTTCACGTAACAAATGGCAATGATAATAAGTAATGGAGCCTCTGCGCAGAAAAATCTTACACCCAAATAAATACTTATGTAGTAATCAACAAGAAAAAACAGCCACCCTCCTTGGGTATCGAACCCTGCACTAACCGGCAAATCCAAGCTGGCCACTGGCGTTCCATCCCCAAGCGTAGAGATCGCGCTGTTCAGTGATACAGCAGGAGTGCCAACCACCTGCCGCCACTGCAATCACCCGCAGTCCGCACAGGGCTGCCAACTCTCGAGGGTGTGACTCGTCGTCGACACTGCCGTGACCCAATTGTCCTCGACTGTTGATACCAACATTCATCATTTTCAATTATTATCATTTTTTTAAATATTCATTTATTTGTTTATTTGTCCAATTGTTCATCATCGTTGAAAAGATTGGAAGAAAAAACACATGCAAACCCTCAACAAATGAATAAAATAGAGTGATAAAGTATTTTGATAGGGCTACTTGGGTTGTTTAATTATGATAGGAGTTACTACTACCCTCTTCTTACTTTTTAAATATATTTTCATTTAATTATAAACTACTAGTAATTTATACATTTTTCAAATTGAGTAAATACGATTGGATTCACTTTGCACATTCAAACACAATTTCCTATTGACAAAAAATTTAACCTGCAAATTTAGAAATTAGATAGATTAGGTAGTTGTTGATAAATAAAAATATAGAACAAAGGCAGTTCTAACCAAAACTATCCTCCTTAAGATAGTAGTAAACATTTATACATCGAACTGGGAATAGATAACCATTCATTGATCAACTCTTATTTGGCAACGCTGCATGTAGATGGTGTAACATACTTTAATTTGGATAGATAAATAAAAATCCCTAGCTGAAATATTTATAGGTCTAAGTGAAGTAATTGGCTAATATCGCCAAAGAGATAACGTAAAGATTAGATAATATCAGACGTCCTGGCTAAACTGTACAACAGCCTAAGAGGAATGGAAATAAATTTTGCTAATATATAATATTATATAAAATATTGAAAATTGAGGTTAGGCATAAACATTTAGTGATCGGCGACCTAACGATCGACCGAGCCATACAACGTAGAATCTGACCAAACACCTTGGCAGAAATTTATTGTGGCAAAACAGTATGCAATTTGAGGAACTAAAGGTCTCACGTGGCTAATTATTGTGATGTATGAAACAAATAATAACCTATAAAAAATTACTTAGCATGTAAAGAGCATATTTAAAAACCCCAACAAAAATAATTAAATGTATTAAGGAAGTAGGAGGTTACTGGGCGCATGAATACTGTAATAATTTGCATGCACCAATCAAATAGTGGCAATTGATAGGCGGCAATAGTGAGCCGATTCAAAAATATTTGTATATATTTCTACAAATAAATAGAATTTATAAAAAATTGTTGTATAGTCTATGTTTTGGATATGGCCCGAAGGCAAAGAAATTATTAAATATATAACATAAGTAATAATTTAATATTTTAGTACGGTCTATTAGAGCCTTGAATGGCGGAGGAATAGAATATTCAAATTTTATGCAAATTTGAAAATCGGAAATGAGAATTGTAAAATTGAGAAACGAGAACGACACTCGCCTGCCAACTGCCACCATGAGAGGTCACTAAAAATTATAGAGCGTAATACCTTGTAATAATTTAAAGTTAAATTGAATTACCAAATTTCTTATAAGACTTTGTGATGCTCTTATAAAGCAAAAGTCATTTTTAAATAATTTTGTAACCCCTTGGAAGAGACGACTCCGGCTACAATAATCCAGGACCACCAGGAGTTGGATCAACATCAGCAGCTCATAAGAAAATTCCGACACGTGAGTGAAAAATATTGAAATAGTGATAGGGCGCCCTCAGTGCTTCGAAATTACATAAGAATCAAAGCTAACTCGTCGAAAGGGTTTTCTTATAAATTAAGAATTTGGTAAAAAATACTTGTGCAAGTAAATGTAGTATTAAAGGTATTTTATTAGAAAGTAACGAATCAATCCACATATCAGAAGATCTATCAATCAAAGAAGTATAAAGTCTAGGCTGTTAATACAATATTCAAATGATCATTAATTTCTGCAATATAATTTGCGACAGTTTATTGTAGCTCTGATTCACTAGATGAATTGCTCTATTTATTCCTTCAGGTGCCGAATCTCGTACCCTGAGATAAATAATATATTTATTACAAAGAAATCTATTAGATACTATAGAATTTAATATATATATATATTTGGAATACTAGTTTGTCATGCTGATTTTAAGAATCTAATTTAAATAGAATTGTCCAAGTCGACAAGTATTAGCAAGCTGATATTGCAGCTACATGCAAATAAATGCATATGATCATAAAAATGAAAGCACATGGTAACGTTTCGTGCTATAAAATGTAAAGAATAGTATTAGCCTGTGATATTTTATTGATTTCGATTATTATTTTATCTTATATTATATATTTTTTGTCGCTCTATATATTTTTGCTCTGATTTATTTTTTTTGAATATTTGTTAATATATGTATCAAATTGTTTATGGTGTGCGATTTATTTTTTATTCCTCAATACTATAGGATAAGTACCATATATATATTTTTTAATAAATTATCAGTATTATTTTTTATAAGCTCCTGTAAGTATGAGCCCATTAATGTATGATGACAAGAACATGTCATACTAAAGTGAGACTGTATCCTATAAAAAACCACGACCTTGATTATTATAATTATTAAAATATTTCATGCTCTACTGACTGATGCCAAGCAGGAGGCTAATCGTTATTTAACTATAAAAAAATAACGTGACAATGGGTAGTTTTACCACTAACCCCACGATATTCCCTGATGTCAAGATGAGTACATAAGAGCAACTGGGTGACACCATAAGGCATTGCTAACTTGATTGCTTTTTAAAATACGCAGTTGATTGTATATTTCAACAGTGTTGAATGAGTTGTTCAGAGTGAGGTGATAGCAACGCAACTAATTATTAAACTTACTGACAACGATTTTTGGGTAACTAAGTATTAAAGAAATGTATTTGATTGAAACTTGAAACGGTCCTATATATAATAACATTTTCCTCCAGGGAGAGCACCTTTTCAGATACAAAATTCTATTGCAGTGATGAGACTATATTAATTTATTATTCAAGTTATATTCAGAAAGCAATTTTTGTTTGCATGATGGATCACAAAAACTATTATAACGACTTTGGTAGAATTTAGGTTGAAAAAAATCGGATCTTTCAATTCCCGAAGCAAAGCCCGGGTACCATGATAGTATCTGTATATATTTTCATCATTGGTTATTTATTGTAGTTCAAATTCAAGGTTATTTATGTCCAACGGATCTCGAAAACGACTCTAGCGATTTTCACGAAATTTGGAACATAGTAGGTTTATGATATAAATATTCGATTGCACTAGGTCTCATCCTTGGGAAAACTCGCTGAAGGACATTAAAAGGATAATTATTATTCATCCTTGGTAAAACAGATGATAATTTCGTCGTCTGTCGATAATAGAAGATGCATGTGCCTGTGTGGGAGATCAGCTGTGTAATTAATCAGCTCACCGTATCTCGCGAGAAATATTATCTAAAAATTGTAATCGACATCATCAAAATAATCTGATTTGTTGACATGACTTGGTATATCATTCTGAATTAGAGTATATCATAATATTCAAAGTTATTCATTATTTTAGTGATTAGTGAGTGTTATTTTCTTATTCAATCTGGTTTGTAAACAATCTAAATTAGAACTTTTCTGTTTTCAAATATTTGGACTAAAAATTGAACCTGAATTCAAGTGTATGGAGCATAACCTACTTTTTGGGCCATTTATGGTGTATAAATCAGAATTCAGGGGAGAAACAGTTTTGGGCTGTGTCTGATAGTCCTTCCCCAATCATTTTGAAGAATTGTGTTCTGTTTATCAATAAATAAATAAATAACGAGCGAAGCTCAGTGCCCCGATATTTTATCTTCTTCATAACATCTTCCATTTTTGGTTCAATTTTTCAAAGTTTCCATTTTTTTCTCATTTCTCTGTTTCCTCTAATCTGAATAAACCCCGGATTGCTGTCAAATAGAATTCTCAATTAAATTTTTTCATCAAAATCAATCCAAACTTTAACTTGAAGGATACATTTTATTTGTTATTTTTCAATTTACCAACTATATTTTTAATTACCGTACATAATTAATTTATTTTCTTCATATTGTTGATATGTGATACATAATTATTATAAAATAAATATTGTTTACTATGACATTGCTCCCCGCACACGGACCTGTCATCCAAGTAAGCCTATTCATATTCAATTTCTTCTATGTAAATTTTCTTGTATTTTATATAATTAAAATTTGATTTGATTTTATCTACAATATAATAAAGGTGAATTGACGCTCACTTGTAAAACGAATTTGGATGTTCTTTTGAAGGAGGGGAGAATAATCCGGAATATTCTTGGTCCAAGACACACAGAGTATGGTTATAGACTTCAGAAAAATTGTGTAGTCGAACAACACTCTAATATAGTCTCTGACATGAGAAAAAGAAGACTTAAGTTTTTTGGTGTTATTAAAAGACTTCCCGTGAGCAGAATAACATGAAGAATAGTCGAGTATGTCTGCTACCTTAGAAAAGGAGGAGATTGGATAAAAACATGTTAAAAACTATCTCAACCTAGCGAGAATTCCTGAAGAAGGTATAACTGACAGGGAAAAATATCGGAAATGCGTTGAAAATTGGGAGGTCAGGCCAGTGGAAGCTTGTAGAAGGAGCGGGACTAGATGTACTGAAGCTACAAAGAAGGCATTCTCAGAGAGAATGAAGGCATACTGGGAGGAGAAAAAACGGGAAGTACCTGGAAATGTGGTTCATAGACGTACTTAGCGACTTCCACTATGTGAACTAGACACGAATAATAATAATAATAGTATTAATAATAACAATAATAATATTAATTACAGCATACATCACGGCGCTTGGCAAAAGTCACTCGAATGATGAATGAGAACATCCTTCCTAATATTATCTTGATGGTGAGAATATAGAAATTGAGGAATTGCACACTGTACTTTATTTTAGCTGCTGTGTCAGTGATCAGGGCAACTGGGGGTAAGTATGTCAGAGAAGGCCTACTCATGTCAAAAAGAGAGAGATGCCTCCCTGGGAGCAGAGATTTTGCAAACCCATTGAACAGCTGAGGAAGAGTATTGAACGTTTAACCCAGTACATTGCTGGCAATAGAAGTGGAAAGGTGCTGAGAGAGTGGGGAAAAATCTCTGGTGAAATGATGAAATCACTCATTCTGAAAGAGATCCACAGAATTGCATGTCACAACAGTTTCTGGATACCATGCAGCAGAAACTAGCAGTAAAGGCAAAGAGGTTGCGACGTTAGAGAGAGTCTAGGAGGAAAAAAGGAAATAATTCTCTGTTCAGAAGAAGTGAGAAGCTCTTCTTTACGAGTCTACAAGGGGCAGATGATGAAGGCTGTAGGTTTGTTTCCACCAGTGAGGGAGATAGAGGGATTCTGGAAGGGTATATGGTCTGAAGAGGTTGTTCACAATAGGGATGCAACTTGGTTGAGTGGTGTGGAGGAATCACTCTTGCATGTCCCACAAATGTCTAATATGGTGGTAACAGCTGGGGATGTCACAAAATATGTGAACAATACCCAAAACTGGAAGGCACCAGGGCCTGATGGGATCCAAAATTTCTGGTTGAAGAGATTCACCACTCTCCATGGGTTTATTGCTGACAGTTTCTCAGAATTCTTGGAAAACCCTGAAAGAGTTCCCACTTACCTGTCTAGAGGTGTTACATACTTGCTCTCAAAGGAGAAAAACTCAGATGACCCTGCTAAATGCCGCTCAACTACATGCCTTTGCACCCTATATAAGATTCTGATCTTCTGAATAACTGAAAAAGTGTATTGCCATCTGCAAGAGAATAGCCTATTGGCAGAAGAGCAGAAAGGGTGCATAAGGGGGTCACAAGGGTGTGAGGAGCAATTGATTATTGATGCAATCGATGCATAAACAGAGAGATATAAGAAGAGCCTTCATTGATTATAAAAACGTTTTTGATTTTGTGCCACACTCCTGGCTCCTTACAGTGCTTAGTATATACAAAGTCCACCCAAGGGTAGTTTCACTGTTAAGGCACCTCATGACATCTTGGTCAACAGTACTGCAAGTTGAACACTCGGGTGGAAGGATTACAAGTTCAAGTATCCCAATAAGAAGGGGAATTTTTCAAGGAGATAGTGTTAGCCCCCTGTGGTTTTGTCTATCACTCAATCCCCTATCCTTCACCCTGAAAGACTCTGGCTATGGATACAATCTGAAAGGTACAGCCAACATGCAGTGTACATTGTCACATCTTTTGTACATTGTCACATCTTTTGTACATAAATGACATCAAATTATATGCAGCCAGTGAGAGACAACTAAAGCACCTATTGGCACTTACACACATGTTCTCCAATGATATTCAAATGTCCTTTGGTCTCAATAAATGCCAAACTTTGAGCATTTCATGAGGAAAAATATGAACCCACAAATTTTGTGTTGGATTCGGGAGATACGTTTGATTGCATGAATAAGGGTTATGCTGTCACAAAGTGGATTTTGTGACAAATGGAGAATCGTCATTTAGCATATAATTTAGCGAATTTTCTTTATTTCAGTAGAGAAATAAGGTCGACAGTTGGATTTATTTTGTTGAACTTAAGAGTTGAGTGTGTACATCATTATCATCGCCGACAACCCCTGTAAATTATCAGCAGCGGATTCATCTGAACCAGAAATATCTAGTTTGAGCGTTCTGTTATCTAATATGCAGTCAGCAGCAGTTGCACCAGAGTAGCCCCTTCTTGTAATTTCTAGAGAGATAGATTGTTTACAATAATACACATTATTGTGTATAATAGTAATTAGTAGTACTGTCATCATTAATCTACCCTTAGCATCAGCATTAGTGGAGTCATTCCTTGTCACATGATTGGTGGCGTGATTGTCTCCTGAGACTCCTATTGGATGGTAATCTCTTTTCCCCTTGCCTCCCGTTTTCCACGGACCCTGCTCTGTGAGGAGTAGACCCAGGGTCGATGGAGGGATCTTAAGTTTGTGCTACAAGCAGTTAAGTGGGAAATTTAACTAGGCTCTATTTGGTTCGATAACGGTAGGTTCCGCATCGTTTGAGGATTGTAGCATATTATTTTAGAGTGCTTAATTTATAAGACTCTACTCTGTCGCTTCACAAGATTTTCAAGTTCAATATGGGAATTGGAAATTGGTTCGTGATTATATGTATTTGGATCTGCGATTCAGGTAACTGTATGTTAGGACTGGTCGCTTGTATGCGTTTCCTTCCCTGTAGTAAGGTGGCCTTAAATTTAAAGAGTAATTTTTCTCAATTAATTTTTATCCCTGTCCTTTTTGAGAATAGTTTTCTCGATTAATTTTTATCCTTGTAGAGGATATCCTTATTTTGAGTAAATTTTCCTATTGTAGAGTGGCCCCTGTATTTATTCTGCATTGCAGTTTCAGACAAGCTATAATTCCAAGTAGGAAAATCCCAATCCTTTTCCTAGAGAACTCAGGTGCAACTTAAGTTTGTCCCTGTTGAAGTTAACAGACTGCGATGTCCTTTCTCTTATTTTCTCTTAACTTTCCCTATTCTAAAATCCTTCCAGCTCTCAGGTACAGCTTGAGAACTTTCCGGTCGAAGTCATCAGACTGCATCAAACTTCCTCTCACTTCCTCCTAGCTTTCTCTATTCTAAAATCCTTCCAGCTCTCAGGTACAGCTTAAGAACTTCCCGGTCCAAGTCATCAGACTGCGACAAGCTTCCTTCTACTCTATCCTAATTTTTCCTGTTCTAAAACCCTTCCTGATCTCAGTTCCAGACTCGAGATCAACCCCGTCGCGGTCTCAGACCTGTGAAAAGTTTTGGAAAACCCTGTTTAGTTTAGGATCTAAGTTTCACATTTGAGATCGTCCTAGTCGCGGTTTTTCAGACCCGCAAATCCTTTCTTAAATTCCTAGAAACCTTTCCCCTTTAATAGCAAATATTATTTGCTGGTTTTCCCAGTGGGAAATTCACGAGTTTTCCTGTGATCTCAATTGCAAATTGGAGATAGATTTTGTTGTAGTCCTCAGACTGGCAATTGCTTGGAAAAGCCCATTTGAATCTTTTCCTGAATTAGAAGTCTCTGACTCGATATTTTCCTTGTGGAAAATCCTGGAAAAATCCTTTCCTATCCTGACAATGACATACTGTTGTCTTCCCGATATTATACTACAGACTGTGTCTGTGAAAATCTTTTCTATCCTCTCATAATAGTCAACATACTGACTATTAATTTAGCGTTTCAGACGATTAAGAGTGATTTCCATTCCCTTAAGGGCTGTTACAGATTAGCCCTTAATAACCGTCGCGCAGTTGTTAGACTGTCGCGGGAGTCCTGGTTAGCAGTCACAGAATTGCTAAAGATCCTTTCGTAGCTACAGACTCAAGCTTCAGAAATCCTACACCTAAAACCCTGTATACTGAATCTTAAATATCCCGTATTGAAAACTCATATCCTGAATTGGGCTAGCAGGATCAATTTGATGATCGATAGAGCGCAATTGTCAGATTGCGGATTATTGAACAAGCATCTGTTTGCTGTAGAAAATAATAATCTTATTATTGATTCTCCGTTCCCTATACCCTATACTGTATACCTCATAACCTGCACCCTATTCTCTATAGCTTACACCCTATACCGTGCCCTATTTAACTATATCTTAAATACTACTAAAACTCCATAGTTCCGCCATACCTTTACATCATAGCCCTCACCTTAAATCCTGTAGTAAAACTTCTTTCCGGGCTTGCAGATCCAGTCTGCCCGCCGTCAGCTCGCATTTGGTTCAGACTGCGTACTACCTCTACAAATATAATTATTTGTAGGGATCTGATAATCAGATCTGTCTCCTTGTATAGGGTTATCTTAATCCCATTAAACACCCACCCTGTATTTCAAAGGCCGACGGCCGAATCGGCCAGCAACGGCACGGGCACACACTCTCCCCTTCAAGTTAAATACCTCACGACAAAAACAGAGGGTAAATAATCAGGATAGGAGGAGAAGTGTAGGTCCGGTATCTCCACCTGTCAGTACATCCTCTGACCCCGACCCATATCTGGCTGTAGCTAGTCCGCGTTGTAGCAATACTTCGCAGATATTAGATAACCTAGGGGGTGGAATAGGCGTATCTAATAATGCATACAAGAACTTAGGTCTTAACCATACCAAAAGGCTGAATCACGGTAGTATACGTGGGGCTTTCAGCGATGCTTATTTGAAAATAGTTGGTGCAGTTTTGAAATCAAGGATTGATGGCAGAATCACATTCAAGTTCAAGGCTATCAACACACATGCTATCCCTGTCCTCGCGTATACTTTTGGTGTGGTGAAATGGTCTGAGGCAGATTTGGAAGGCTTAGCCCGCTCCATTCTGAAGTTGTTGGTCAGGTACAGAGTTAATCACCCTAAATCAGCAGTGGAGCGTCTGATAAGATGTCAATGTGGAAGAGGCCTTGCCGATATACACAGACTCTGTCAGGGGCAAAAGCAGTCGCTGAGGAATTATTTTCTCACTCAGAGTTCATCTCTACACAAGGTTGTTGTGGCAGCTGATGACTCTTACACTCCACTCGATCTTTGCCACAGTGAGGTTGAGGACCCCCATTCTAGTGAGGAGCACATATCACCTTTGCAACAGAAATGGCTAGAGAATCCCTTACATGGGCGCCATGCTCATGACCTGACTAACGCTCTTATAAGTCAGGAAGCGTCCAATGCTTGGCTCAGTTGGGGTGGCATATTTGCTGAAACTGATGGGTTCATGATGGCCATCCAGGATCAGTGTGTTGCTACAAAGAATTATCTCAAATACATTAAACCTGAGAACCTGGAAACAGATACATGCCGGATACGTAACCAATCATATGAGACAATTCAAGATGTAACAAGTGCATGCCAGGCTCTAGTAGCAACGGACTACCTCCATAGGCACAACCAGGTGGCAAGGATTGTTCATTAAAGTTTGGCAGTTCAACACAACCTGTTATCAAATTAAGTCCCATATTATCAATGCATTCCCAGGTCAGTTTTGGAGAATTGTACTCACAAGCTGAACTGGGATCGATCAGTACTCACAGATGAAACAATAGCCAACAATAGACCAGACATCATATTAATAGATAAACAAAATCAAACCACATATTTAATAGACATAGGCATACCAAACACGCACAATTTAAAGCAATACAGTAATGAGAAGCTGTTTGAATATTTTCCTTTGGCAGAGGAGATAAAAAGTATGTGGAAGCGAGAGAGAGTGATGATAGTGACAGCTACAGGTGTTATACCAAAGGAACGAACTGCCAGAAAGGTTGCACAGTTTGAGACTGCCTGTATGGGTGAAAAATTTAATGCATAAAGCAGTAATCAGTCAGCTTTCAGAAGCCGAAGCGAGTAGACGTGTTTTGTGAAATATTCATGTAATTATTCTAAAAGTATAACATCAAACTGTTGTGTCAATTCGGCATTGCCGAATAGTGAGTGAGTGTGTGTATGCGTGCGCGCGCGCGTTGTCAGCAACTATGACTGTAGCCGAGTTCGGATATTGATTGCTGCTTCGGTGAGTGCTGAATCGGTAATTCTATTGTGAGAACTGAACTATCGTAACTATGAGCGGTGACGATAATACGACTATTATTACTATAACTGAAGGAAATAAACCTGTCTCCTACAAGGTTCGATCTGATAAAATTCAATCAGAATGCGAAAAACTTTTATTTGAAGCTTGGAACGAAGCTAATACAAAATTCCAGCAATCAGAAAAAATAAGTTCATCACAACACAATCATCCAATAAGCAGAAAGTGAGTTCACGTAGAGGAACTGAACTAAAAGAGAATGCTGAGCCAAAAAAAAAACTCCTGGTATCAAACAAGTTTAGGACCTCGTCCAATTATACTCTACAACATCCAAGACTATCAAGTAGAGTATAAGATTTTGAATGAAAAAATAAAAGACTCTTATAAGATCACACTATTGAATAATGGTAGCTTAAAACTCAACGTTGAATCTGATGATGATTATAGACTAGCTACATCATTGCTGAATGACAAAAAAATGTTTTTTTTTATATATATATATCCAAACGAATTGGATGTATTCAAACGAATTGGTCTTCATTTGAAAACAAGCAAACGAGACCCATTAGAGTAATTGTGAATAAGTTGCACAGCACTTGCAATCCAAAGGAAATAAAAGAGGAACTTCAGGAAAAAGGATTTAAAATTTTGGATGTGGTAAACGTTCTTAAATGGAAAACAAAAGAACCACTCCCAATATTCATGTCAACTTTTGAAAACACAGAGAGCATAAATAGAATTTATGAAATATGTGTAATTATGGGTATGAAGGTTGAAGTAGTCCCCCTGAAAAAATAGAAATTTCTACGCAATGTAAAAATTGTCAAACCTGGGGACACACTAAAAAGTACTGCCAGAAGGAGCCTAGGTGCGTGAAATGCGCTTGTCCCCACATCACTATCAACTGTACTAAG
Organism: Nilaparvata lugens; assembly: GCF_014356525.2. NCBI lineage: Eukaryota > Metazoa > Arthropoda > Insecta > Hemiptera > Delphacidae > Nilaparvata > Nilaparvata lugens. The sequence continues at coordinate 57,553,916 of NC_052504.1, read as the reverse complement.
AGTAAAGAAGTTAAGCCTAAATGCTACAATTGTGGGATGGAGCACCCTGCCAATTATAGATGATGTGTTGTAGCACAAGAGTTGCAGGCACTTCGAAATAAGAAGAAAAAAATTAAATCTATTTCGACAGTCAACAAAAGAGACGATCATATTGTGCCACAGAGAGCTGTAATAAATGACAGAAGAGTTAAGGAGAACCAGAGTTATGCTGATAAGCTGAAAAATAAAGTACCTATCAACAGTAATAGTCCAGGCAACGAAGACAAAAAAATGCCAAATAGAGGGAAAAATTCATGTATAAGCCAAAATTGGTACAGTTGTAGGGGAAGGCTTCTTAAACAACATACTAAAAGTACTGACCGGTGGGGGTGGAGCTAAGGGTGGGAGGGGGCTCTAAGGATGCATTTTTTCGGTTTTTTGTAAATAACTAAAAAACTATGGCCTCCAGGGAAAAGGTTGTCATTAGTAAAATTAAACTACGTAAAATTCTCTACAAAAAAGTCCTATGCACTTTTTTGATAGGATTAATAATAGTGGAAATATAAAGTGGAGAAAATAGAGAAAAATATTCATTGTTCAAAATTACTACAGTTTACGGTTACAAAATTCTACTTTATACTACTACAAATAATAATAATACTATGTGGAGTTTTTAATACCGGTTTGTGCGAGTAATCCTAGTGAAGGTATGGAAGGATTAAAGTCAAGATCATGTGGCTGTGGAAGGGTGGGGGAAGCAGTCCGCTGGAACGTGGTGGCGATTTTTACTTTTGAGACCGCAGATCGAAATAGGTCATTATTGCTGCATCCAAACCAATCCCGAAGGTTCTTCAGCCATGAGTTTTGTCTCCTTCCTACGGATCTCTTTCCTTGGACTTTCCCCTGCATAATAACTTGAAGTAATTTATATTTTTCTCCTCTCATAACATGTCCCATGTATAGCAGTTTTCTTCTCTCAATTGTCATAATTACTTCTTTTTCCTTGCGTATGCGTCTCATCACTTCTACATTGGTCACTCTCTCCACCCATGAAATCCGTAGTATTCTTTGATACATCCATAGCTCAAATGTCTCCAACCTCCTCACATCAATCTCCTTCAGCGTCCAGGCTTCCATTCCGTAGTACAGAACAGGTAACACATAGCACCTCATCATTCATAAATTAAGAAGCCTTCCCCTACAACTGTACCAATTTTGGCTTATACATGAATTTTTCCCTCTATTTGGCATTTTTTTGTCTTCGTTGCCTGGACTATTACTGTTGATAGGTACTTTATTTTTCAGCTTATCAGCATAACTCTGGTTCTCCTTAACTCTACTGTCATTTATTACAGCTCTATGTGGCACAATAGGATCGTCTCTTTTGTTGACTGTCGAAATAGATTTAATTGTTTTTTTCTTATTTCGAAATAAGCGTATACGAGCATAAAATAGATGCCTGTCTCATTTCCGAAACTCATTTCACCAAAGAATCCTACTTTAAAATTAGAGGGTACAAAACGTACCATGCCATACATCCCAACAACAGCGCTAGAGGTGGAAGTGCGGTTATTGTAAGAGAAGAGCTGAACCATCACGAATTCAAGAAGATAGAATTGCAGGAGTTCCAGTCGATTTCAATCAAAGTCAAACTTATCGGTAAACCATCTGGTACGATCACAATTGGAGCCGTCTACTGTCCACCCCGATTTAATTTGAAGAAGATAGAATATAAATATTTCCTAAGCAACTTCACAGGGAAATTTATCATCGCAGGAGACTTCAATTCAAAGAATACACAGTGGGGGTCCCGACTGACCACAACTCAAGGAAAGGAGCTATTACTGACTGTTAATGAATACCACTGCGATGTTCACTCAACAAGGAAACCAACTTACTGGCCAACAGACAAAACAAAAATTCCAGACCTGATAGATTTTTTCATCATAAAAAATATTTCACCAAACTGTGTTGAAGTTAAGGAAGAATTTGATCTCAACTCTGACCATTCGCCAATAGTTTTGACAATGCACAGTTCAGCTGTTAAAAAAGAAATGCCACCTAGACTCACCAACAGGTAAACAGATTTGGAAACTTTTAAAAATATGATAGACTCTAAAATAGACTTGAACACATCTCTGCAAACTATAGATGAACTAGAAAGTGGAGTCCAGGAGTTTGTAATCAATATCCAACAATGTGCCTGGGAAGATACACCACTACTTCAAAGCAGGATTTTCAAAGGTAATTGCTATCCTGTAGCGGTAAGAGAGTTGATAGAAAAAAGAAGAAGAACAAGAAGATCATGGCAATCAACAAGAAATCCAAGATTTAAAACAGAACTTAATAGAATTACTAATGAACTGAGAAAGATGATACAGGATGTAAAAAAAGATATCAATAAATACTTAGAAGAGTTAACCAATGAGTCTACTACAAATTTTTCATTATGGAGATCAACCAGGAAACTGAAGAGACCTCTTGATCAAGTTACACCAATAAGGAAGAATCAATATTGCTGGGCAAGGAGCAATAAAGAGAAAGCCGATTTGTTTGCTGATCATCTGGAAAAGGTTTTCTCACCTCATGAGGAAACAATTATAGATGAGAATCCTCATCATTTTGGAGCAGGAGTTATCACTCCAACATCACCAAGGGAGGTACAATATGAGATTAAAAATTTGAGCAGAAAGAAAACGCCAGGTTTCGACTTAATAACTGGAGAGATTCTACAGGAGCTCCCAAGAGAAGCAATTGTGAAGCTATGCCATCTCTTCAACGCTTCATTCCGATTGAAATATGTGCCAAGAAGGTAGCCGATGTCATCATGATACCAAAACCTGGAAAGCCACCACATGATGTAACCTCGTATAGGCCAATTTCACTACTGCCAGTAATATCAAAATTATTTGAGAAACTTCTACTGAAAAGATTAAAGCCTTATCTGGACGATAGTGAATTAATACCAACCCATCAATTCGGATTTCGAGATAAACATAGTGCAATAGATCAGGTGCACAGAATAACAAATATTATTGAAAATACATTGGAGGAAAAGAAAGTTTGCTCTGCAATTTTCCTTGACGTAGCACAGGCTTTCGACAAAGTATGGCATTCAGGGTTGTGCTACAAAATGAACCAGTTCTTACCAACAGGATACAGTCTGATACTGAAATCATATCTTCAAGACCGTTATTTCAGGATAAAACAAGATGATGCTTTTTCATTTCTCAGAGAAATCAGGGCTGGAGTTCCTCAAGGAAGTGTGCTAGGTCCCCTCTTGTACCTCCCATACACATCTCTTTCTTTCACCCGAAAACGTAACAGTAGCAACATTTGGTGATGACACAGCAGTTTTATCAGTTGGTTAAACTTGTTTCTACAGAGAAATTGCAGGTGGCAGTCAACAGAATCAATGTTTGGACAAAACACTGGCTTATAAAATTGAATGAAGCAAAGTCAGTTCAAGTCAACTTTACAAACAAAAGAGTTCAATATATCCCCTTACACTCAATGGGAACATTGTACCCTACTCCAACACTGCAAAGTATCTAGGCATGACGCTGGATGCCAAGCTTAGGTGGAAGGAGCATGTGAAGAAGAAAAGAGAACAACTTGGCATAAAATTCAAGAAAATGTACTGGTTACTTGGGAAGGCATCAAAGTTGTCAAATTATAACAAATTGCTTCTCTACAAGCAGATTCTCAAGCCGGTGTGGTCCTACGGAATTCAACTCTGGGGCTGCACCCGACCATTGAATATCAACATCATCCAGCGCTTCCACAATAAAGTACTCAGAAGTTGTGAGACGCTCCTTGGTACATCAGGAACTGTGATCTCCACCGCGACCTGGGAGTGGCGACAGTCATCAGTGAAATCCAAAGATTCGCAGAAAAACATGAGAAGTGCGACTTGATCAACATGTGAACGTGGAAGCAAGCCAGCTGCTCAACGTGCATGGAGTAAGAAGACTACAACGCAGAAAGCCACACGAATTAGTTTATAGTGCTAAAGTGTTCAATTGGAAGTGCAAAGGCAGAATACTGTATCCTTTTATGCTAAAAATAATCTTCAATTTAATCCTTCACCAATATAGAAGGCTTAACCAATGGGTTTTACCTTCACAAACAATACTCTTATCAATTTAAGTCAAAATAGAATAGCTTATTAGTCTTTAACTAGGTGCTATAAAAAATAATAATAATAAAGCAGTAATACTTTGCACGACATCGCTGGTAAGAAGTTTCCTCAATATACAAAGATAGAAAAGGTGTCATTTTGATAAATAAGCCAATGACACCTTATTATGACCCATTAAAATGGATATAAAAGATATGGAGAATAATAATAAAGGAAAGATTTGGCTTACACACGCTCGGGATAGAAGATTTACGAGTTTGAAATAATTAAATTTTGAGATTTTTTTCTATTCAAACTTGAAATTTTGCTTATTGATTCTTAATTTACCGAGGCTTGTTATAGGCCTATTTTAATTTTTCTTAAATATTTCAGCACCTAGGACAAGTTTTCAGTTTGTCAAGTTTTTAATTAGACCCTTGCGAAGCACAGGTTACCTGCTAGTCTATTATAAATAGAGTTATAAACATGGTTTTATAATTTAAATCATTATGAACCTTGAGAAAGGAACCATTGAAACAGAGCAGAGAGTTTTGACATTGGATTGTAAGAGCTCATTGCTATTTGCTACACACCTGCCAGTGCCCCACGAGTAGACGGTGCTGTCGGTTGTTAATATTAGTGCGTGTTCTTTGCCGCACGCCACCGCACTAACAAGCACACGCAAATCCAGGCGAGAGGGAACCGAAAATAGGCTGCCTGAAAGTCAATACCATATACGATAACACTAATTGATGAATCCTTCTCAAATACACACCAATCCATACTAACACATTTCATAAGCATTGCTTGATAGTTTACAAAAATATACACCTGTGCCCCAAATTAAAAAAAAAAAACAGTTCAGCACTCAATTATACATGATAGTGTTGCTTACACTCATTAACCACACACATACGGTTCGCTTTCTGTTCGTTTTCGACCGATTACGATAAGAGTGTGAAACGGGTATTTGGTTTGAATTATTCGGTACCGAATAGAAACCGCATAGCAACGAACGCCCACTTGACACTAATAAATTCCATCGTGTTTAAAGTCGTTGCTAGCGATGGGCTAGTTTCTCACACACGGTTCTGTTCGGTTCGGTTTCTGTTCTTCTTCGGCTAATCCCGATAAGTTTGGGTCAATAATGAGGATTTCATCTTCATCAAAAGTACAGATTGATGTTCTAGGTGGCTCCATCAAATACTTCATATTGAATAGTCTCAGAGATCCTCTGAAGATGTCTTCAAAATAGTGTTGACATGAACATTGTACTTGCTTAGAGCAGAATTGTCAGGATATCGCGAAAATCTTAGAGGAAGAAATTCTTTTTACTATTAAATGCATCAAAGAGAATTTATTTTGTAGCACATAACAGAACACTTTACAGTTGTATATTACTAATTTAAGCAGGGAACACGATACAGATAGATGAAAAACACTTAGAAACTTACATTATTTTCCGGAAATTTTTGGTGGCCGTGCCAACCTTTGTCTACCATCTAGTTGTAGTGAGAGAGTACAATCATGTGTATGATTGAATTCATGGATACAAAAAATTCAGCTGTATCCAATGTCTCACTTTCAATTGACCAGTTGCTACAACAGTTTTCAAAGCAGCTGCTGTCGTATGACTGAAAATCTGTGTAGCTAGCGATACCTTCATATTATTAGAAAATAATTTGGCCAAATATGACTTGGTGTAAACTGGTGAGCAGCTCTTGTTGACCCACTGCTCAAATCAATTTTGAGCATCTCCTTGATGTCTTTGAATGATATTACTCTGCCATCCATTGAAAAATCATGTATAAGGAGGTTGTTTCGAACAGATATTACAAGATGAGGAACATCGAAAAGTGCACGAACAACTCGTCCTCCACTCATTTAAAAATATGGCCGTGCAGGACTTACTCCAAGCTGCTTCTATGCACTACGATTAGTGATACACTAGTCGCAAACAACAGCTCTAACATTAAGACCTGATTTTTCCAGAAACCTTATACAATGAAGTAACAGAGTGTTAGTTTTATCCTTTGACAGTCCTTTCCCAGTAATAAAATAACCAACTGGTAACTTCCATTGATAATAAAATCCCCAAATCATAAAAACTGTTGCTTGCTTCCCTAACTGACAATCACAGCTATAATGTCCGATATCTTGGATATGTTCTATAATACCCAAGTTGGACGAATACTCCAAGCCTGTTTGATTGCCTTGTCATCAAACATGAGACCACGCGTGCCTTTTCTTTTGATGACATGCCCCGAGCCTTGGTTCCGATCCTATCCATTACAGCTTTATTGAAGCCAGTTCTATAGGATTTTTTTTCAGATATCCACGCTTTTATAGTACTGACGCCTGGAAAAATCATGATTTGTTTCAAGAACTAATAAGCTGCAGGAGAAACCAAATAGAGAGATCATACCGTACATCATAAGATTATTTTATTTTCTCTGCTAATAACTATTTATTATATTTACTATAGTTAATAATATTATTTTTACAAAAAGTACCTGTTGTTGCAAGTAAGATAAAAATGAGAGACATAAATCAACAATGACGTCACGCCCCCCCACCCCCAGCGTCGTCACCAACCCCTCCCACCACCCACCCCCCCATAGCTGAGTTATGACGTCACGAATCAGCTGATCCGTGACATCATTAATAAGCTGATCAGTGATTTCACTTGACCCCCAAATTTCCCTCCTTTTTTTCTAACCTCAAACTCGATTTTTCCCACCCCGCATGCGCCATACAACATAACCTCAAAATCTTTCCTACCATTGATTGATTTCCACCACTCACCCTTAGTAAGGGTGCAACAGTTCAAACAAAATTGGCAGTGTACATTCTATTTGTTTCAGACATTATAACATTGACTAGTATTCAATTTTGTGTGTGTGTAACACTTTGTGAGAGTATCTTCTCTCCTTGAAATTCAAAGATAGAGAGAATAATATAATAATATATGATGGTAATGTAAAGTATGTTGCATAATCAACCCCTGTTTCTTACACATGATCTCTTGAGTTCATGTAGGTGGAGTAGGAAAAGAGAAGAGAGAGAGAGAGACAATAAAATAATATATATTGGTTTAGCACACACACACACACACACATAATTACACACACAAAGTATATTTATATATATGATAGTTATTATATAAATCAATTACATATTCATATTTAATCTCAACATTGATTTTTGATGTAGCCATGCAGAGCATGGACAATCTGCGATGAACATCTATAGTTATGTCTATCAACACCCAACAATGATGATGATGGAGACAAAGGCAAATTATTATTAACACTATTCCGCTGTGTTGTAGATGCAAGAGATTCTTGTATATGTAGACATATGTCCTCCAATAATGTAAGTAAATAATGTTCTTCACAATAGACATGTGAAACTGAGCTACTACATTTCTTCAACAGTCCATCAAGGTTTGGTGGGCTAAAATCAGAAGCATACTCACACGAAATATCAATAATTCGAACATAATCGTAAATTGTGTTTAAGAGATACCAATCACCCAATTGTTTGTATAGGAGAGTCATTGTTTCAAACTCCATGAACATATATTTCTATTCCATTTCTATGCCTATTGGTTGGATTGAACAACCACCCTCCAATTGCATTAACAGTAACTTTTTTATAACTAGTGTAGGGTAGTAATTGCTGTTGACCTATTAGAACACCCCCCCCACCTCTGTCCATGTTTATATTGTAAACCATTATTATGATTGTTTGTACTTGTTGACAAGTAGGTATTTGGATACGGTTGTTCAAAAAAATAATGACTAGTCACTACACTTTGGTGTCCTCTAACTCCATCACTTGTAGATTCTAGAATTACAAGTTCTTTTGCAACTAGTTCTCTGTTATTGTATTTAAATCCTTGAATGTCTATTATATATAAATCACTACTACTACCAATACTAATACTACAATAATTACTAGGTCTTCTAGAAGCTAAATTAGATGTATTATGCACAGGATCAATTGGAATTGCAGGTGATGATGGTGAAGAAGTTGAAGAAGAAGAAGAAGAAGATGATGATGTGTCATTCATTAATTTTGTTGCAGATGAAATTTCCATTGTGTTATGTGTAGTCATTTTCTCAATAATTAATTTGTCCAACATTATAATCTGTAGAGAACAAAAAAACTGTTATGAACCATATTATCACATCACTCATTGTTAGTATAAAACAAACACAACTAAACAATTTTTAAACAATGAAAGTCATTGTATTAACATCGACATTGTTCTCCCTAACACTACTACAAAATGTTTTATTATGTGAAGCTAGACTAGCGGATCAATACTATACTGATGAATTTCTTCAATTATGAACCATTGGCAGACTCGATGAATCCAATAAGTTTTTCTTTTGTCAATGTATTTTGGAAAAGATTTATCTACACAACAATCATCATCATCAGCATCATCCATCAGTTGAAAATGATAATAAAGATGATGATGATGATGATGATGTCAACAATATAATAATTATCTCCAATATTCTGGACTCTTGGTATATGGCTGTTGCTGGTGGATTCAAACTAGATTCATTTCTCTGTTCTCGAGTAAATTGTAAATATGACATGCACACATGTTTACATGACTCATTCCCATTTATAGAATTTCTCAAAGCAATAAAAGTGTACAACATATCTCCATCACACTCTACACCAACTTCAATAGCTTGCAGTAGTGCCAACCAGTTTTCTTTGTTTTTCATCAGCTGACCATCATTATCTCACGAAAATGTGCTGTTTGGATAGAGAAAAAAAGTCTAATTGTTTGAGACTAAGTTGTTGTCAATGCACAAGTGGTATATGATGGATTGTAGAAGTTGTGTTTGATTTCAACAATACACATATTAGAGAACCATTCGGTTCTGCAGAGAATTTCCTAGGCATAATGAGCAATACTTTCTATCACACCACTATTATTCATCCTTTCAACAATGGTCAAGGATTAGTTATCGATTTTCCCACAAGTAGAACATATTGTGAAATGGTAGAAGCCATTGACCCTGAACTACATGCTTGGGTTATTATAAATATTTACTCGATATAGTCTTTTATAAATATAAAGGTAATACCTATTTGTAAACCATTTCATTTTTGAGTGTTGTTCAAGTGAAAACTGTGTGGTATTGGTATTGTTGGGGAAGAGAAGAGGTGTTTTTCATAATGGAGAATGAGAAGAAGAAGAAGAGAAAAAAGATTGACAATGAAAAAACTGTAATAGCCAAGGAACTACACAAACCAGCTTTGAAAACTATACTACAAGACAGGTGACATTGAAGGGACTAAAAGATTTACTACAAGCCAACTTGGTTGAAATGATTCCATACTCACGTCACAACAAAGGCTACAAATACATTTTAACAATAATAAATTGTCTAAGCAAGTTTGCACACGCAGTACCAATTAAGAATAAATCAGCCAATGAGATAGTCGATGTATTTATTCCTATACTTGATAGACATGACAGCACACATAACCTTCAAACTGACAGTGGAAAAGAATTTATAAACTCAAAGTTTGCCAATCTAATGAAATGCTATAATATTAATCACTATACTAGCTATTCTGATAAGAAAGCTTCAATTATCGAAAGATTCAATAGAACGTTGAAACAGTCAATGTGGATGATGTTTACTGAACGGGGATCTTATAAGTGGATAGACATTATTGATTGCTTAGTTTCCAAATACAATGGAAAGGTGCATAGAACAATTGGAATGCAGCCCATCGATGTAGATGTAAAACATGAGTGCCTACTGTTGGACAAAATCACTGAAAATCGTCATAAATTCTGTCAAAAACTGTCAACAAAGGTGGTAGTGCCAAATTTCTATCCAGGACACTGGTAGAAAATCGAGCCCGGTGACAGAGTTCGTATAAGCAAGTATAAAATGATATTTGACAAGGGCTACCTGCCGAATTGGACAAACGAACTGTTTACAGTCACATGTGTAAGACCAACACTTCCTGTAACCTACGAACCTATAAAAGGAGGATTCTATGCTGAGGAGCTGTTAAAGACCAGTGTGCCCAAAGTGTTTGAAATCGATGAAGTTATAAAGAGACAAGGTAATAAGCTGTTAGTCAGTTGGAAAGGTTATGATAATAGTTACAACTCTTGGATCAATCGTTCTGATCTGATCTGATAATGATGATAAGAAGAAGAGGAGGAGGAGGAAGAGGAAGAGGTGTCGGAGGAAGAAGAAGTAAAAGAAGAAATAGTGTACTTGAACTTGTTGAAACTAAACAAAAGCTTCCAGTTATCGATTTTGATTGTATTGTTAGTAGAAATTTGAAACAACAGGGAAAAAGACAATTACGGCACAGTTCTCTATTTCCAAATCATGTGAGATGCATTATATGTGGACCAACGAGCTGTGGTAAAACAAACGTTCTATTCAACATATTATTCAATCCAAATGGAATTTGATTCTCAAATATTTACATATTCTCCAAAACTAAATTTCAAGATAAATACAAATTTTTACGCGCCATAATGAATGGTCTTGAACCAGAGCTCAACTATACAGAGTGTGACACAAGTGATGAAATTCCACCACCCCACGAACAGCCACCCAACTCTATAATTATATTTGATGATGTAGTTGAAGGGTGTAGTTGTTGGGTGAAGTTGTCCTTGGTGCTGGTATCAGCAGCATAAGTAAGAAGACTAGGAAAAATATGGAAAAGAAGAAGAAGGAGAAAAATAACAGAAAACTAAAGAAGAACAGTAAGAATGTAAACAAATTGACTACTACCACTACCAACTGAAAATATACCAGAATCTACACATGCCTATTGTCTCATGATCTATGATGTACTTAAGGAGTATCGACCCTTGACTGGAACAGTTCATCCAGTCTAATTGACATGATCAAAGAAGAAGAAAAACAATAATAAAGAAGAAGAAGAAGAAGAAGAAGAAGAAGAAGAAGAAGAAGATTATTGAAATAAGAGAACTCTAAGATTATTTAAATTCAATATAATGTGATTTAAGAAAGATTGAAAAACACAAACTATGTGATTAAAAAAAAGAAGAAAAATGAAAATTGTGTAACTTTGTGTTGCTAGTAAAACCAAAAAAAGGCTATAAAGCCAAATCTAATATATTGTCTTTTTTTTATTTATTTGTCAAACCAGCTATTCAGTGAATGAAAGTAGTTATAGTAGTAGGTGAGTAGAAGGAGGTAAAGTGTGTGTGTGTGTGTGTGTGTGTGTGTGTGGTGTGTGTGTGTGTGTGTGTGTGTGTTGTGTGTGTGTGTGTTGTGTGTGTGTGTGTGTGTGTGTGTGTGTGTGTGTGCGCGCGTGTGTGTGTGTGTGCGCGCGTGTGTGTGTGTGTGTGTGTGTGTGTGTGTGTGTGTGTGTGTGTGTGTTGTGTGTGTGTGTGTGTATTTTATATAAAGTGAGATTATAATATTGGTATATTAGTTTTTTTTTTTTTAATTACATGATGATTATGATGATGGTGAAGGAAAATCCTTTATCCAGGCTGCCCACGTGATGGTGTTTGGTTGTCGGGGTTGGTATTTCTATCAAGTATTATATCCCAGTCAGGAAAGCCTTCCTCCGTTAAAGGATACCATACATCCGATTGGCGCTCTGGGGCTGGTGGTCTGGGTATTGGATACCACCGCCGTTCTTGCTCGGTTGTGTATCCATATTCATCATCATGTTGGTGGACCTGTTGTCTATAATATGAACTGCCAGGATTGATAGGGTGGGAAGGGGTGCCAGTTGCATGGGTGCATGGAACCACACGACCAGATCTATGATTGGAACTGCCAGGATTGATAGGGTGGGAGGGGGTGCCAGTTGCATGGGTGTGTGGAACCACACGACCAGATCTATGATTGGAACTGCCAGGATTGATAGGGTGGGAGGGGGTGCCAGTTGCATGGGTGTGTGGAACCACACGACCAGATCTATGATTGGAACTGCCAGGATTGATAGGGTGGGAGGGGGTGCCAGTTGCATGGGTGCATGGAACCACACAACCAGATCTATGGTTGATAGGGGTGCCAGTTGCATGGTCAAGTGGAACCACACTTTGAATACTAGCAATATGAAATCTGTATTCATCCTGGTATCTGTTCTTCCAAGTGATTTTATTTTCTCTGGCAATTTGTTTTCTCATTTCACTGTATCCTTCACTCATTTTTTTTCTGAAAAACAATGCATGTTGTTTTGAAAATGACCATATGATAATAAACTAAAAAAAAAGAAGGCTATAAAGCCAAAATCTAATTGTCTATTCATTTTTTTTTAATGATAGGAATTTATTAAAAAAACAAAGTCAACACATAAAAAACTACTACTACTACTACTCACCAGCAACAAAAAATCAATAAGTCTCTTTTTTTGGTTGAGAGAGACAGAGACTGGGTGAAAGAGTCACTCACCAGCAAACAAAAAATCAATAAGACAACTCTTACTTACTTTGTCAAGATTCACACAAACGTGTACTACACACAAAGAGAGAAAAGACGATTGTGTGTGTGCACAAGTGACAAAGTATTATCCCATTTTATAGAATATTGTCTGAGCTGAGGGGTGTGTGGTGGTGGTGGTGGTGGTGACAGAGTGGGTTGCGGGGCAGCACAGCGGCGGCAGGCAACAATTATATTGTCAACAACCTACAATTATTTTTTTGGAGTAGTAGTCGTGTAAAAACAATACCCCCTAATTTGTGTGTGTGTGTGTAATTATCGAGTGTCACAAAACACGCCTGTTGTTTCATGCGAATCTCAACACATAATTACACACCACACACACACACACACACACCACTTTCAGGGTTTTCCATTTTCTTTTTGTGTTGATGATGAGTCAGTACGTCATTGTCAACACTGTAATTAACTGTTGTGTGTCTGTGTTGTTTGCGTCCCTTCCACACCACAAAATGAGTTGTCTGTCATTGTCACTGTGTCTAGGGGGGCGGAGTTCTCGCATCAGCAGAAAAAATATGCAAGCCACAAACATTTGTGAATAATTGATGATGACAAGAAGCAAAGTACTTTCTAATACTACTACCCCTATTATTATCATCATCCCTCCTCCCTCCCTTCTGTTGATTTGAGACTTACCTCCACCCCACACTTTCTTCTGTTTGTAAACGCCATAAAACAGGGTCAATTTGACCGGAATGTTTATTGCTGCCTGAAAACTTGTACGAAACACTTCTCACTCTCTAAAACTCCATTAAAAGCACTTTCCAGCAGCAGCAGCCTTTGTGCGTGCACTCATTGATTGAGAATAACAATTGAAAGTGGTGACATTGTCAGACACACACACACACACACACACACACACACACACACACAGAGAGAGAGAGAGAGAGAGAGAGAGAGAAAGAGAGGGAGAGAGAGAGATATTGTTGTAATATTCTACACACACACATATTGATCTTCATTAACAAAATTGAAAGGTACGTTTCACAACTCTACTATATCATATTATGTTTCTATCTTCTTCTTCTTCTTTTTCATTAATTTGATTTCAAAGTAAAAATCTAAAATACCTCTTTTATATTGAGAGAGAGAGAGAGACACACATACAAACATATTTTGTTTTTTTTTATTTGCAGATGTTCTCCTCTAAGAGAAGACACATGCCAAACATATTTAAAAAAAATGGGTTTAAATGAACTAAAATCACCACTCTCCCTACTAACTTTATCCAAAGAGGCTAGCATAAATGCAATTTTCTATGGAGCAGATTTGTGCAGCATACCCAAATCAATGCAATCTCAGATTTTAGAATATGGTGAAAATCATGAATTACAATGTACAACTAGCAGCAGCAGCAGCCTTCTTTCTAAATTGTATGCTATATGCAAAAGACTCGATATTAAAGACCTCATGAACATGATTGCAGCTGAACACTTGACGTGTGAAGATGTTACAGTATTGTATCTGCAAAATCTAGACTTCCAAGAAGAAGAAGATGCCGATTACATATTGTTTGATAAACAACAGCGTATAGATTTAACAAAAGATTTTCATCTCCTGTCATGTTTAGACCATCAAAGTTTGTGTCCAATAAATACAATAGTAACATACAAATGTCATTGTCAGGAATTCTTTGACATTACATTGCATATGTTTAAATTTCAAAATAAAAAAAGATATATCGATCCATTCATTTTGAGAGAAATTAACCCGGAGAAATATTGTTCATTTGACAGAAAACCCGAAGAGTATACTTTTGATTATATTATGAGAAACCTAATTTATTTTCACTATAGGTAGTGGACACTAATAATGATAACAAGAGAAAAAAAATGAAGTATAAATGACTGTTCACACACACTAATGTGAAGTACTAAAGTAAATATTATCATAGCATTTTTTTTCTAGTGTAAAAAAAAATAATAATGACACCAAATGAATGATGGACCTGTGTCGAATTATGATAAGATATGGAAAGTTTGTGTAATTTAGTTAGAAATATTAAAATAACCTATTCATCTTATAGTTTAGCATTGAATAATGCTAAAAGGATTGCTAATAATGGTTGGTATCTCCCATTTAGATTGTTACACATACCTCCATGTTCTTTCGAACATATTCTAGCCATGGATGGTGAAATCTGGTATTGCAATTGTATAAAATTAACTTTTCGATTATACCACTTGGACTCA